>NC_044387.1:23538911-24168446 GCF_006542625.1 Nomascus leucogenys
TATGCATTTCAATGACCATGTTAGTCAAGATGCCTATTTAAAAGATATTGAAGGGAATTCTGAAATAAATCGGACAGAAATTTATTAAAAGGGAATGTGGAAACCTTCCAGTTTCTGCTCAGGATGAACTGTGCTGAAAGAATGTCAATCTCAATCTGAAACAAGCAAATAAACCAACATAATTCAGGCCAATAGAAAATGCACATTTTAAAAGATACTGTAGAATTTGTGATGTAAACTAACCAACTGATCTATAAAATGAAGAGATGCAGGGAAACATAAGCACTGGCTTACCAAGACGATATGCAACCAGCCTCTAGTAAGAAGAACTCAGAAAGGTTTGAGTAGAGTGATTAGTGAATTGGTGATGGCAGTTAAATGTGCAATGGCGAAAGAAAGTGAAGCCTCTTAATGACATGGATATAGGAGGAATTCACAATCTCTTCTAGAATTTTTCTTTATGTACCTCATTAGGAGTTTATAGAATACATTAGAGAAGTTATGAGAAAAAGTCCTTCATGGCATGGAATTGAGGAAGGGGAAACATCAGTCTTTTGCAGTAAGAACATGAAGCAATACACTGTTAAAAATACACTCTGTCCATAGGAATAAAACTAGAAATCAACAACAAAAAGATATCTGGAAGTGCCCTGAATACTTAAAAAATAAATAGATCCCTTCTAAACTATTCTTGAATCAAAAGGTAACCCCTGAAATAAATCAATAATCATATCAAACACACCAAAAATAAAACTCAACATATTAACATTAGTGGGATGGAAATAAAGTAGTGGTTAGACAGAAATGCACAGAATGATAAATCAGAAACACTAGAACACTAGACTTAAGTTGGTATATTTGTTTCTGAAGGCAGTAAGGTTTAGCTATTTTATTTTATTATTTATTTATTTTTTTATTTATTTTTTGAGACACAGTCTCACTCTGTCACCCAGGCTGGAGTGCAGTGGCAAGATCACAGCTCACTACAAACTCCACCTCCCGGGTTCAAGAGATTCTCCTGCTTCAGCCTCCCGAGAAGCTGGGATTACAAGTGTGCGCCACCACACCTGGTTAATTTTTGTATTTTTAGTAGAGAGGGAATTTCACCATGTTGTCCAGGCTGGTCTCGAACTCCTGATGTACCCGCCTTGGCATTGATCTGCCTGCCTCAGCCTCCCAAGTTGCTAGGATTACAGGCATGTGCCACTCTGCCAGGCCAGGTTTAGCTATTTTAAAATTACTTTACATGTACAACAATTAAATATAGATAGTGAAAATTAGGTTATTCACTCAGAAAAATAAGTTACAAATAAGCAAAAGAAGAATGGTAAAACAAAGTCTGTGCTACTGGATTGAAAAAGGTATCAGTGTGTACTCATTCATTACACACATATGTATCAATATATGTATACACATATATACACACATCTATACACACACATATATACATGTATACATATATACACACACATATATATACATATATACACACACACATATATATACTGAGAGAAATTGGAATTAGTGAACTTTTGGTAGAAATTAGTATATTTAGCACCCAGATCATGGTTTGTAAATGTCATTCTTTAATAAAATGAAGACCTTCTTATGAAACTGGCTAATTCTAAGCTTGAGACAATAAAGATACCTGATGTACCTAAAGCATCTTACAATGCCAGAAAGTAAGGAAGTGCTCAATGAAAAAGCATAGTGGCATGTAAAAGGACATAGGGACCAGCTAGAAAGACCTTCCAATGGCCAAAGCCATAATAATTTAAGCAATAAAATAAATAATAACAATATTAGATTACAATTCAGAAAGTAAAATCAATATGCATGATTTCATGTTGCTATAAGTAAATGATTAAATATATAAATAATTGGGGAATAAAGGACAACTCTGAAGAATTCCAATTAACAAATGTAGAAGAAACGAGGGGGTAAAAATCAGCATTAGTACACTGCAGTAATAATGGCTGCAGGCAAGGTTCACAGATGAAATTAAATCTAAATAACTTTAGTGAATAAATATTTAACAGGAAACAGAACATTTGCAAAGGCCTAAATATTTATTAATTGCAAGTAGTAAATTGTAGCGTTATTTTTAAAGAACCTATCAGACATTACTCTAACCAAGTGATAAAGAATTATATCACCAATATTATGTCAGGTTAATATCTTTATAAAGTAATAAAAAGAACACTTCACTTCTATGATATTCTTCTAAAAAAATCTCAATCTAATTATAAGAAAATCTCAGAAAAATTCAAACTGAGAGAAATTCTCCAAAATACATGGCCAGTACACAACAAAATTATCAAGGTCTTGAAAGTCAGAGGAATTTCTACAGATTAAAAAAGACTAAAGAGACTTAACAAGTAAATGCATGGGAAAACTGGGGTAATCCGAATAAAGTCTGTAATTTAATTAATAGTATTATAGCAATGCTGATTTCTTAATCTTGATCATTTTACTATGATTATGTAAGATGTTAATATCAGGAGAAACCAGGTGAAAAGTATGAGAAAATCTGTTCTTTCTTTGTAAATCTTCTGTAAGTCTAAAATTATTTTTAAATATCAAGGTAAAATACATATATGCTGGGCACAGAGAAGGCAGGAAAAATTGTTCCAGACCATGCCTAACTGTTCTTTGATAACATTGGTGTTAGCAGTCTACCATCACTGAAAAGAGACTTCCTCCCCTAGTGTGTAGATTCATTAGCACTTAGCCCTTAATTTAAAATCTAAAAGGGGTACTTCGGATGGGAAAAACTTAAGTTGCATTCCTTTGCCATAGAAACTAAGAAAGCTGAAAGAATTGAGGATTGTATTTTCAGTGTTTTTTTTTTTGTTTGTTTTTTTTGAGATGGAGTTTCACTCGTCCCCAGGCTGGAGTGCAGCGGCAGGATCTCGGCTCACTGCAACCTCCGCCTCCACATTCAAGTGATTCTCCTGCCTCAGCCTCTAGAGTAGCTGGGATTACAGGCATGCACCACCATGCCCAGCTAATTTTTGTATTATTAGTAGAGACTGGTAGTTTTACCATGTTGACCAGACTGATCTCGAACTTCTGGCCTCAGGTGATCCACCTGCCTTGGCCTCCCATAGTGCTGGGATTACAGCTGTAAGCCACCACACCCAGCCGATTCTCAGTATTTTTAAGGAGAGGTGGTTTTTCCTCTCCTATAAATCTCATAAGGTGGGAAAGTATACAGGTGGTTTCAGTTTTGGGTTATTGATTCAAGTGAAAAATGTCCATTGCAAAGATCTATCTAAAACTATCTTATAGGAAACAAATTCTCAAAGCAACTTCCCGTAATTTTGTGAAGTCCATGATTTTCCCTTCACTTCCAATATCTTGTTGGGGTTTTTCATTCAGTAGGAAATGTGGCAAACACTGATGGAGTCTTAAGAGAATTCCTTGAATTTCTTGAATATCTCATTGTGAGAGCCAATTAGGTTTCTTCAGCTACTAAAGAAAACATGTTACAGTCTTCTTTCTGTTCATTGCTCTAGGTATTTTCTCATATGGCTAATGCTGGAGAAGGTTCACTTTAGGAAACTTTTGATAAATCACTTCCCTTTATATGAAAGGGAGATAACTAAGAGTTCCCTTTAGGTGGTTGCTATAGCATGTAAGGGAATGAAATCAATACCTCTGACACTAGGAAAAAAAAAAAAGAAACAAAACCAGAAAAACAACAACAAAACATAGGCACTTAGATTCAATATCATAAGAATGACAACAAGAGAGATCTTAAAAATTTAAAACAAGATTTTTAAACTAAAAATATTAGACATTACCAAGAACTCTATTTGTGATTTAAAGTTCAAATGGAGAAAATATCACACACCTTAGAGAAAAACAAAAAGTACAATGGGAAACAGAAACCAGTATCATCATTAAATATGTTACATATGAGTTCTAAATTTCTTTTCGAAGAATCAATATCTTAGTATGTTCAGTTATTTGCCTTCTACTTTTAAACTTAACTTCCTTGTAAAGCAACATTTTTCAATTACCTGCTCCATCCTGACTCATTCTGATACCCACTCCACCCTGACTCATTCCAATTACCTGCTCTGTCATAATCATTTTTTCTGCCAAACCACTCACCCCATCATTCTCTTTAAATTAACCAATCAGAATTAGTTTAGCCTGTGCAGTCTTAACCTAGCCAATAGGGGAACGACACAGCAGCAGGGACCATGTACCGCAGGGATAAGAACCCCTTCCCCTTCCTTGCCCTAGTGTGCACTCACCATTGCTCCATCTGTAAGTGTGCACCCGTCTATAGAAGTAACTTGCCTTGCTGAGAATTAAAAATAAAATTTTATATTCGAGTACTATTTCTTTTGCAGCACTGAAACTTTTAAACAATTTGGGGGCTTGCCTGTGATTACATTCCCCTCCGGGGTCAGTCTCTGGTTCTCTCTTGTGAGGAATGCCCCGCCCCCTTGTGGCGGCCTCAAGGGTGAGAAATCAGGGCCCACCCAGTGCAAGAAATAGCCCCAGCTCTCAGCAACACAGCAATAAACTGGCCAGCAACCTAGCTTAAAGGATTCTCACATATTGCCGCAATGGCTCTGTGCACAGACCAAGGAAGGAGAAGCCACTGGAGCCGGTGAAGTATTTCTCTGGTGGTCAGAACTAAGGACAAAGCTGTGGGGCGGTAAAGCCTTCCTTGGTTAGGACATACCAAGGAGAGAGAAACTGCAGCGGTGGTAAAGCATTCCTTAGTCAGGACTAGGGAAAGAAAGCCATGGGGGCGGTGAAGTATTCCTTAGTCGGGATGTCTTGGAGGTTAAAAAGAGTTGAGAAATCCCCATGAGGGGAGGGTGAACCTCAGAAAGACGTGAGAAATCCCCAAGAGTGGGGGTAGAATCTCAGAAAGATGAGAAATCCCCATGGCGGGGGGGGGGGGTTGTTGAATCTGAAAAAGAGGTAAGCAGTCCTCATGAGGGAGGTTGAACCTCAAAAAGAGGTGAGAAATCCCCTTTGGGGGGTTGAACCTCACACAAACCTCCAGTAGTAAGAAAAATACTCAGAGCAACTCTTTCCTTTCTTCTTGGGGAAAGAAGGAGTAGCTCCACTTCCACCGGTTCCTTCTCTAGGGAAGGGAAAGGAGAGGGGAGAACAGCAGCATAAGAGGCTGGCAGAGGCAGGGAAAGAACAGCAGAGAGGATATAGAGAGAGAAGAAAGAGAGAGAGGGGGGAAGAGAGAGAAAGAGATGCAGAGAAAGGAAGAGACAGAGAGACAAAGAGGAAGTCAGAGAGGGAGAAAGAGACAAAGTCAGAGAGAGAGATAGAAGTAGTAAAGAGAAAACAGTGTACCCTATTCCTTTAAAAGACAGGGTAAATTTAAAACCTCTAATTGATAATTGAAGGTCTTCTCCATGACCCTATAACACTCCAATACTACCTTGTCAGCGTAAACAAGGGTGCAGCCCAAAGGCACTGAGGCCACTGACAACCTCTAGCCTTCCTATCAAAAATCCTTGGCCAGGTGCGGTGGCTTTTGCCTGTAATCCCAGCACTTTGGGAGGCTGAGGTGGGTGGATCACAGGGTCAGGAAATCTAGACCATCCTGGCTAACATGGTGAAACCCCGTCTGTACTAAAAATACAAAAAATTAGCTGGGCATGGTGGTGGGCGCCTGTAGTCCCAGCTACTCGGGAGGCTGAGGCAGGAGAATGGCGTGAACCCAGGAGGCGGAGCTTGAAGTGAGCTGAGATCACCCCATTGCACTTCAGCCTGGGTGACAGAGCAATACTCCATCTCTAAATAAATAAATAAAAATCCTTAACCCAGTAACCCACGGATGTCCCATATGCATTCAATCTGTAGGGGCAACTGCTTTGCTAGCAGAAGAAAGTAGAAAAATAACTTTTAGAGGAAACCTCATTGTGAACACACCTCACCAGTTCAGAACTATCCTAAGTCAAAAAAAAAAAAAAGCAAAAGAGTAGCTTACTGACTCAAAAATCTTAAAGTATGGGGCTATTCTGTTAGAAAAAGATGATTTAACCTTAACCACTGATAATTCCCTTAACCCAGCAGATTTCTTAACAGGAGAACTAAATCTTAATTAATTACCATACAAAGGTCTGACCAGACCTAGAAGGAACTCCCTTCAGGATAGAATGATAGATGGTTCCTCCTGGGTGATTGAGGGAAGAAGACACAATGGGTATTCAGTAATTGATAGGGAAACTCTTGTAAAAGCAGAGTTAGGAAAATTGCCTAATAATTGGTCTGCTCAAATGTGTGAGCTGTTTGCATTCAGCCAAGCATTAAAGTACTTACAGAACCAGGAAGGAACCATCTATACCAATTCTAAATTAATTTGGACTAAACAAGATCTTATTAATAGCAAAGGATAATTGAAATTCCAGACTTAACAAGGTTTTCAACAAAAGTAAAGTTCACTAAAAGTTAACAGTGTAACTTGTATTATCTTAACTTCTAATCTTGTGGCCTTAGGCAGTTGAATCCACAGACATGAAGGAAGTTCACTTTGGAGAAAACTAAAAGGGGCAGAATTTATATAAAAAATACAAAAAGAATGTTATATGGTAAATTCTTGTCCTAAAATAAATTAGCTGGTTGTTTAAAGAAAGGGATGTTTGCAACAAGTCAGAAGTTTGAGGCATGTCAAAGATTGTGAAAGTCATGAAAAAAAGTTATAAAAGGGAATTTTTGCAAGAAATGTGTATAATTTAGAAGTAATTAGGCCTCCTGAATGTAAAACTATTGAAGAAACAGTTTATGTGCAAAGTGTGAAAGGAAAGTAAAATATACTTTTGGTAAAAGGGTTTTAAAGAGGCATAAAAATGTGAATTTTTACCTACATTAAAATGTTAAAATATTTGTTTTAAAGGCTTAAGCAAGTTTTAAAATGTTAATTATAAAGGAAATTCTGTGTGTAAACATATTGGCTAATGTTAAAGGGGTATCATCCAATTTTTCTGTGAACTGGACATTAAAACAAAAGCACAATGGGTTTTTCTTAATGCACTAACCTGCTCTTTAACAAAAATTATAAAATGTTAAAAAGAGTCTATAAAAATCTTACCTTATGCTCAGACATTAAAATTGGATAAATATGTCTACAAGGTTTTATTAAAATTGAGTTTAACATTAATAGCACACTAATACAAAGGTGAAATTTAGCTTATCTGATATAAAAATAGTACAGAAAGCATTGTTAAATATAAAATGGTGTTTGGCTTTCTTTGGTCTAAAAACTAATAAAAATAGATGCTAAAGGAAATTTCTCAGTAAGAAGGCACCAAGGACTATAAAATCCACTGCTGGTGTCCCCACATTTAAAACAAAAGTTTCTTAGAAATTATATACTTTGGTTTATCTTCCACTTTCCTTTCCCTTAAAACTAAAAGTATTTTAGCACAGGTAAGGTACCACCCCTAGAATTTCCTGTAAACCAGCACCAACCTGAGGATCACGTTCTCATCAAAGGGTGGAAAAAAGGAAAACACAAGCCAGCCTGGGAAGGACCCTGCCTTGTGCTGCTAACCACTGAGACTGCTGTTCCTACAGTGAAAAGGGGATGGACTCATCATACCTGAGTCAAGAAAGCGCCACCCCCTCTAGAGTCGTAGGCCATAGTCCCAGGGGAAAACCCTACCAAACTAAAGCTAAGAAAAATTTAACCCTCTTTCATCTATTTTATTACTCTTCTTTCCTCGCTCTGTTGCTTGCCATCTAGTTATTAATGTAACCAAGTGAATTTTGCCTCAAATTGTTTGTATTTAATGCTTGCCTTGTTATACCCTGTGGGGATTTGCCAAGTCAATGACAGCTCTCTACTTCAGAAAAGTACCTCTGTCCATCCTGACTCTCCTCAGACTGGGCATTAGTGAACTGGGACCATTTAATCCAGGGAGATTTTGATAAAGACCCCAGTGTCAACCAGGATTCTTGCTCCCCGATGTAGAGCTTTTATGCTGTAGTTTGTCCAATGTTCTGTGGACCACTGAAGAGCAAGGGTGGACTGTCCCAACTGGTTTTTGTAATTTCCTAAAGGCATATATTCATTTTACTAGAGGGACAGCCCCCTGCCCCCACCCCCACACCCCACAACTCTCAGCTAGACCAGTGCAATCCTATACAGGTTATTATCTCAAACCCTCAAAGTTCTTCCCCTTTTCCAAGCCAGTTCCCTTCTTTAAGCCGGTTTTATGGTATGGGGGCTAAGGTTTCAGGGACAGACCCTATTGGATTCT
The DNA here is from genome assembly GCF_006542625.1 of Nomascus leucogenys. Taxonomy (NCBI): domain Eukaryota; kingdom Metazoa; phylum Chordata; class Mammalia; order Primates; family Hylobatidae; genus Nomascus; species Nomascus leucogenys. The sequence goes on from NC_044387.1 coordinate 23,547,161, forward strand.
TTGAAATGTGTTTATTTGATCCCACACCACCTGCACCTTCTTCTAAGCCTTCTAAAACCTCTCACAATGGAACAATTGCTCCTTTTCCATCTAACGACAAGACCAAGATAGCTATTGTAGAAGTTAAAGATTGAAAACAAACTTTGGCAATTAAGACAGGATACCAAGATGCAAATGCCTGGTTGGAATGGATCAAATATTCCATCCGCACGTTAAACAAAGGCAATTGTTATACTTGTGTGCACAACAGGCCAGAGGCCCAGATTGTCCCCTTTCCACTAGGGTGGTCCTCCAGTTGACCAGCGTGGGCTATAATGGTAGCTCTTTTCCAGGATTCTACAGCCTGGAGTAACAAGTCGTGCCATACTCTCTGTCTGCTATATCCTGAAGTCTGGCACCCTGCGGGTCAGCCCCCAGGGGCCATCCAGCTTCCGTCTCCCAACACTAAGTTCACTTCATGTCTCTCACAACAGGGAAGAAACTTAGCGTTCCTTGGAGACCTGAAGGGGTGCAGTGAGCTTAAGAATTTTCAAGAGCTTATCATCAGTCAGCCATTGTTCGTCCTCAAGCAGATGTGTGGTGGTATTGTTGTGGACCTTTACTGGACACTCTGCCTGCTGAGTAACTACAGTGGCACTTATGCTTTAATCCAATTGGCTATCCCTTTTACCCTAGCATTTCATCAACCAGAAAAAGAAAATTAAGACATCATAAAGTGAGAGAAGCCCCTTATGGGCCTTTTGACTCGCACGTCTAAACACAATTGGAGTCCCACGGGGAATACCAGATCAATTTAAAGCCCAAAATCAAATAGCTGCAGGATTTCAGTCAATATTTTGGTGGGTGACAATTAATAAAAATGTAGATTGGGTAAAGTACAGCTACTACAACCAACAGCGATTTATTAACTACACTAGAGATGTTGTTAAAGGAAGAGCTGAGCAATTAGGGGCTACTAGCCAGATGGCTTGGGAAAATAGGACAGCCTTAGACATGATACTAGCAAAAAGAGGAGGAGTTTGCGTCATGATTAAAACTCAGTGTTGTACCTTCATCCCAAACAATACTGCTCCTGATGGAAGTATAACAAAGACATTGCAGGGTCTGACTGCTGTGTCCAGTGAGTTAGGCAACAACTCAGGGGTAAATGACCCCTTTACAGAATGGCTAGAAAAGTGGTTCAGTAAGTGGAAAAGAATAATAGCCTGAGTTCTTGCTTCTCTCACAGGCGTAATGGTTGTACTTATTCTTGTCAGGTTCTGTGTCACACTGTGCCTCTGTGGGTTGGTGCAGAGGCTCATAAAAATGGCACTTACTAAAACCTCCCTTAACTGTCTTCCACCTTATCCAGAGAAGCTGCTGCTTTTGGAAAATCAAGCAGAACAACTAAGCCAAGACATGTTAAAAAGTTTGAAAAGAAAGAGCTGTAAGGAAATGCAAGAGGAGGGGTTGTTAGATATGAGTTCTAAATTTCTTTTCAAATAATCAATATGTCAGTATGTTTAATTATTTACCTTCTACTTTTAAACTTAACTTCCTCATAAAGCAACCTTTTTCGATTGCCTGCTCCGCCGTGACTCATTCCGATTACCTACTCCACCTGACTCATTCTGATTACCTGCTCTGTCAAAACCATTTTTCCCATGAAACCACTCACCCTGTCACTCTCTTTAAATTAGCCAATCAGAATTAGTTAAGCCTGTGCCGTCTAACCCTAGCCAATAGGGGAATGAGACAGCAGCAGGGGACACTTGCGTCAGGGATAAGAACTCCTTCCCCTCCCTTATCCAAGTGTGCGCTCATCATTGCTCCTTCTGTAAGGGTACACCCTTCTATAGAAGTAACTTGCCTTGCTGAGAATTAAAAAGAAAATTTTATATTCGAGTCCTATTTCTTTTGAGGCACTGAAACTTTATATATAACAAATATATAAGGGATATGGAAGATTGTAGCACATAACAAATAATAAATGTTGGAGAAATTATGACATAAATGATGAGAACTAAAATGCAAAGTGTTACTGATTTTGAAGAAAATTATTTTACGAAGATGATATGTTTGTAATTTAAAAAATAATGGCTGGGAGCAGTGGCTCACATCTGTAATCCCAGCACTTTGGGAGGCCAAGGCAGGTGAATCACGACATCAGGACCAGCTTGGCCAACATGGTGAAACCCCATCTCTACTAAAAATACAAAAATTAGCTGGAGTTGGTGGTGGGTGCCTGTAATCCTAGCTTCTTGGGAGGCTGAGGCAGGAGAATCCCTTGAACCTGGGAGATGAAGGTTGCAGTGAGCCAAGATCACCCCACTGCACTACAGCTTGGGTGACAGAGTGAGACTCCATCTCAAGATAAAATAATAACAATAACAAAAACTATAACCCTAAGTTGAATCTTTTTAATAGTTCTTAAATGAAAGGTACTCATTAAGTCTGTGGCAATATTAAAAAAACAGATATATAGTAATAAAATTCCTGAATTTCAAGAATAAATAAAAATAGTCATATGTATTTACACAGGAAAATGATTATATAAAAATGAAAGATCTCATAACTTTCTTAAGTACTTTAATGGGAGTTACATGACAGTTGAAATAAATTGACATTTGAGACAAAAGTCCTATACCCTCACAAAATTTACCATTGACGTGTTTAAAAGAGAAAATTTTTTCTTATCTTTTTATGGATTTGTCTCTTTCTATAGAGTTTTCTATATCTACTGATATATATACATACATATGTAAGAGGTTAAATAATAGTTATATACATATATACACAGGAGTTGAAGAGATAATGTATATATACATATATGTGTATATATATCAGAGGTTAAAGAATAGTAATCATACTTATTAAAAGAAATATTTTTATTTCAACACCACTTTGGGTCAGAGACATGATGATGAAATACAAATAATTTATTCGTTTTAATCATACACTCTGGGGTACTATTGATAGTCATCAGACATTCTCATAAGATACTTGATATGTACTAGAAGCTAGTCTTATTGAGTCACAAAAGAATTTAAAATATACACTTTTTAGAGATGAGGACATGTGAGTCCCTCCTTTCCTAACTAAAAGAAGAGAAAGCAGGGATTTGGGGACTTATGTGCAATTGCTGAGAATATGATTCCTTAGGCTGTGTAATAAAACAGAAATACTCTGTTTAAGCCAGTGAAGTTATGAACATAAAGATAATGATATAACAGTGTTAATATAACTTCTGTCCCCTCTGGCAATGCTGTTGATTCATGATTGTTTGTAAAATCATCAACAGGTATGCTGAACTGGAAAAATCCATTATTGTTTTTACATGTACAAAGTAAAAATTAGACCTAGAATAAATGTCTTAAAGTCATGTTTGTAAAAAATATGGTGTAATAAAACCACAGCTTTTTAATGACATGTTTTAGTGGAATTTTTTCTACTTCTATATTTTTGTCTACCATGAAGCGTTTATTGATGTTCTGTTTGAGGTTATAACTCAATTCAACCAAAGAAGGTCAGGGTCTATGTTCAATTTCTGCACACTAATTAGTTAATGAGCGTCATTTGAATTGTTGGAAGCTTTCTTTATAAGTACAATTCTTGAAGAGACCGGAGGCAAAATTCTCCCATTAGACATCCATCTGTAACCATCACTAATTTCAACGGAAGTTTCTACATAAATAGCCTGGGGTAGAATTTAGATCTAGAAAACAAGATCTGGGAAAAGTCAGTAAATGTTTTATTTTTCTAATTCATTACTTTTGTAATTAATTTAACAATATCTACTTACAACATGTCTTCCAAGATGTTAATTGATAATTACAAAAGATAAATCTTACATTTTTGTTTTAGGATTATTCTCACGTTTAGAAATAAACTTTACCTAAAGTGAATTGAAGAGCGAAAAAGAAGATGTTAAATGTACTTAATGGTTTCAAAATTGTGGTAATAAAGTCTTTCTTGTGATACACTGAAAGCAATTTCACACACATTGACTCCGATTCAGGATATGACAAGTACCTTTCTATATAAAGCGTTAAGCCACATAAGGGATTGAAATCCACTTGTTCAGATCCCTGGGGCACTTCACTGACCTAACTGATAATTAAAGATTGACTAGGTTTTAGTTGAAAACCATAACTAATGTATAAAATCAGAGGACTGCTGTTGCATTTTGCTTCTGTCGCATGTACATTTAGCATTTTTCTCTATAATATTTTTAACTGGAATTGTGGCATATATTATTCTTTGATCATTCCATTGTTAATATTTTTTGTGTTGTTTTACCTGAGGTATATTGAGGGGTATAAGGATAAGAAATTTAGAAAAAGCACACGCGGTGAAGCTGTTACTTTTCAGTATGGTATGTGCCCTTACACCGTAATTTGGATAGTATTATTCAATTATCTTTTATTATGTTTTTATTAAGAAACATAAAATAATGGTGGTGTTATTATTATTTTGCTTTAGAAACAGTAACATTAGATAGAGATACTTGGATGCGTTTCCAAATATGGGAGTCAATCCTTATCTTTTTACAATATATTTTAAGCCAAACTGAAGTGGGAAAAGTTCCCTTATCCCCCTCGCAGGGCTTGCGACAGGGACCTGAAGTGACTGGCTTATTTGGTGCCCTTCTACTCAAACCCCTAGGGGGAGCATGCAGAGGAGCAGGTCATGGGGCTCCGACCCCGTGTCAGCCTCTAGGGTCGAGTGTTTGCAGCTTCAGAAGCCCCAGTGGGCATGTGTTACAGTGTGCTCTTTCTGTTTTGCTGTCTACAGGCAGCTTGTGTTAATCAGCTCAGTTAGACCCTCTGCCTTATCCCAAGGACAGAGAGCTTTCTGTATCCCGGGTTCTTGCTGTGGTGTACCAGAAAAATCAGATCACACGTGGGCTTGGAGGATGGGTGCAAGGTTTTATTGAGTGGAGGTAGCTTTCAGTGAGGTGGATGGGAAGGCCAGAAGGGGGATGGAGTGAGAAGGTGATCTTCCCCCTGGAGTCAGGTCCCCCAGCATCTGGACTCTCCTCCAACTGAATTCCCCTTGGCATCGGTGACATTCGGCTGTCGATGGCCTGCCTGTGTCTGTCGGTGTGCTCTCTGCTGGTGTGTTCCTCTAAACGTCCAGACGCTTGTGTGTGTGTCTGCTTAAGGTCTTGGGTTTAGATGGGCACAGGATGGTGGGTGTGGTGGGCCACTTCAGGGACCTCTCCCTTCTCTACCCAGCACATCCCTACCCCGCTCCCATATCAAGATGTTCTTTATAGTAGTCAAAATAAATATATGTGTTTTTTTTAATTTTAGCATTTCACAAAAATTTTAAAAATTCAGTTATATTTTTTTAAAAAATTTGTGTATGTTTTATTCAAGCTTTCTTGAGGTATAATTGACAAATAAATTGACTTCTTAGTTTGATGTAGTCTGTCTTGTTTATTTTTGCTTCCGTTGTCTATACTTTTGGTCTCAATAAAAAATAAAATATGCAAAAGTGATGCTTTGATATACATAGACATTGTGAAATTAATACCATAACCAAGCAATTTAGCACATCCATCACCTCACATAGTTGCCATATTTTTTATTTTGTGTGGCAAGAACATTTAAGATCCACTTTATTAGCAAATTTCAAGTGTACAATATGGTATTAATTTTAGTCTTAATGCTGTACATTAGATCCTCAGAGCTTATTCATATTGTAACTGAAAGTTTGTACCCTTTGACTAACATTTTACCATTTCTTACACCTCTGACCACTGGCAAACACTGTTCTACTCTGTTTTCATGAGTTTGACTTTTTTTAGCTTCCACACATATTATCATGTGGCATTTGTCATCCTGTCTCACTTCTCTTACCATAATACTCTCAAGTTTAATTCATGTTTTTTAAAATGGCAGGATCTCCCCCTTCCTTAAGTCTGAATAACATTTTACTGAATGTACATGCCACATTTTCTTTATCCATTCATCCCACATTGGGTACCTAGGTTGTTTCCATGTCTTGGCTGTTTTAAATAGAGCTGCAAAGGGAATGCAGCTATGTCTTGACATACTCATCTCATTTTCTTTGTATATATACCTAGATGTAGGATTGTTAGATCATGTGGTAGTTCCATTTTTTTTTTTGAGGAACTTTCATGCTGTTTTCCATCATAACTGTACCAGTTTACATTCCAACCAACAGTGCATAAATGTTCCCTTTATTTCACATTCTTGCTGGAAGTTTTTGTCTCTTACCTTTTTGGATAATACCCAACCTAACAGGTGTGAGATTATATCTCATTTTGGTTTTGATTTGCTCTTCCATGATGATTAGTTCAGCAATTTTCCATGTACCTGTTGGCAATTTTAATGCTTTTTTTTTAAGAAAAAATGTCTATTCAGATTCTTTGCCTTTAAAAAATACGATTATTATTTTTTGCCATTGAGTTGTATGTGTTCCTGATGTATTTTGGATATTTACCACTTATCAGATATATGGTTTGCAAATATTGTCTCCCAGCCCATAGGAGACAATATTTGTCTCACTTCTCTTACCATATTTGTCTCCTATGTTTGATTGTTTCCTTTGCTATACAGCTTTTTTTTCCTCTGTCTCTTTTTTGAATTGACACACAGTAAATGTACATATTTATGGGATACAATGTAATGTTTTACTTCTTAGTTTGTTGTAGTCTCTCGTTTATTTTTGCTTTTGTTGTCTATGCTTTTGGTCTCTGTGAAAAAAAAATATTGTTAAGACCAATGTTCAGGAGTATTTTCCCTATATTTTTTTCTTGTAGTGTTATAGTTTCACTATAACTCGTAGTGTTATAGTTTCAGGACTTACTTTAGGTCTTTAATTCATTTCAGGTTAATTTTTTTGAGTGGTTTAAGATGGGGTTAAAATTTCATTCTTTTGCATGTGAACATACAGTTTTTCTCAGCATTATTTATTATATATTTTTATTACTCTTGTCATACATTATTTGATCACGTATGTTTGTGTTTATTTATGGGATCTTGATTCAGCTCCATTGGTCTATATGTATGACTTTTTGCCACTGCCATAGTATTTCCATTGTTATACTTTTGTAAAACCATTCATGCTACCCTTCTAATGGGATTTTCATGGGTTTTGTGGTCCAAGGGTGTGAATAAGTCTCATCCTTGAATTCTGGGATTTTCACCTAAACATTCTTGTCTGTGGAAAGTTGCTAGTTGATTTTTCTGTTAGGGTTACTAATGCCAGAGACCTTCTATTCTACCATCTTGCTTATGTGATTCTTGTGGAAGCTTTTCATTAATGATACTTTGAGCTCTTTAATGTAAGCTAAAAAAAAAAAAAAAGCAAGAGAATAGAAAGATATTTCTTTGCAATGGTATCATGTTTGAGTTCATATTCACAGCTTTGTGAATTTGATAGGCACAATAACATGCAAGAAAATCAAGTACAAACATGAAATATATCAAAGTTACCGATAACAGTACCCATAATGCTCAACTCCATTGTTCATTATTGTGATTCTAATTCTTCTCTCCTATGACAAGCATTAAAATGAGAAGAAAAAATCCACAAAATTAACTTATTCTGAAGACAAAGATAATTATGAGGCTAGATGAGAGCATACAATTAACATTTCTAACTTTGTCATTGTGTAGGTTGTGCAGTTTCTGTAATGACTTTATAAAATAAGATATTTTAACAGTATTTTTATTGTGATATAATTCAACAACAGAGGACTTAGATGAGATAAAGAATTGGTGTCTCTGGTGTTGTATATTTCAGGTACAATTCTTACTTTGTTGCACAGAATTAAGACACTCTCTTTGCAATGCAATAAGATATTTACATATGTATCATATCCAAGATATAAATTTTAACTTTAATATGGGCTGTTGAATATATTTGAACTCAAAAAAATTTATATACTTCCAAATGTTTAGTTCAATGAGGAAAGATATTTTTAGACCTTTCTATTTACATAAAACCAAAATTATCTTAATATATATATGTAAATAACTCAGAATATTAATAGATAACAATTTTAAAGCATTAAACATTGTTCTAAATGCTCATTTAATTCTGAAAGCCAATCTATGTGATGAGTTATTTTTCTTTACTTAGTTACAAAAAGGTACTGAACCAGTCCCCACAGCTATCATGTGACAGTTAGGATTCATAACTAGAATTTAGGGTTCCAGAGCCCATTTGCTCAATCAATCTCCTACACTGCTAGGCAACATGTTCTCATCTTCATGGTCTTTTATCATGGACTTTATTATCTGTTGAGATCTATAATGACCACACTAGTAGGTTTCTAAATTATCTACTTCTATTTTATTTATAGTATTAAGGTAAGCTATGATGAACATAGAGTGAAATATCTGTTACTATATTTTCATAAAAGAAATGGTGTCAGAAATGTTTAGATTTTCCTCTGATTCCTTCCATTTGCCTTAGAAATATTCACAAGAATTAATGAATATTTCTCTACCTTTCAAGCCTACTTGACAAAACGCAGTTCTAAGCCATTATAGATTCTGTAACATATTGCTAATAATTTCTTTATTCCACCAGCATGCGTTTATTTTTTATATAATGACTCATAGCAGTTGTCACTGCTAATATTTGAGCAAGGTGTAGTTGGAAACAAAAATTAAAAGGTTGAGTTATAAAAGTTTATTTTAAAAGCAATGCACTAACTCGTTTTGAAATGTTTTGGACTAGAATGCTAAAATTATTCTCTAACCACACAGATGACATCACTGTGTTTTTGTAAAGATAGATTCTTTCCATATATTTTTTTACAAATTTATGAGCTGTATTGTCTTTCCAACTAGATGTGTGTATAAATTTTTGTATGCAATATATTTAATAATATTTAATAAATATTTTTAGATCTACATATATTTTATCTAATGTATCTACACAAATGTTTCCTACCAGGTCCTAAGGTTATACATTTGGATTTTATATGATCAAAGTTGGAAAGTGTATTTAAATCTAACTTTGATTAAGGTGTAAATATATCTCCTTTAAACTATTTTAGCTTCTAATTGGAAAGATATAACACTAAGAAACTTAGACTTTGTTTTAAACATTTAAAGGGATGTCACTTCTTTCATCGTCTAATGGCAGCAGAGCTTCAAATAAATTAAGCATGATTATAATGTTGTGATTAAGAGCACAGGATATTACTACAACTATGTGAACAACAATAATGGTAATTTATGTAAAGTTATGCCTCAGTTTCTTCATATCTAAAATGTTGATAATAATACCTACCTAGTATGTTTGTTGTAACTGTACATAAATTATTTGTGCAAAGCACTTAAGGCAGAATCTAGCATACAAAACTGTAGCTATTAAGATTCTGCCTGAGCTTTTGGATTCTTTCTACTATTGTAGCCTCACTAGTATTATACTTTCACCAAATGAGTTGAACCATGAAAATTTGTGCATATTATCTACAATTTTTCATCTCTAGGCCTGGAGGGAGTCAAACTGAATAATACAATACATAGGGCAATGATTTTGAAGTCTAAATCTTCATTTTATGAGAAAAAAACAAATTTATTAAAATTACTTATTTTATTACATAAAAGTATTGTGGAAGTCACATTTTAATTTCTTTTTGTGGCATTTGTATATTCTAATTACTGAAAAATATTACATGGATATTTCTAGAAATTGCAGAATCAATTTCCTATATTTTCAGAATGTGCCTGTGATTTCCCTTCATTAATTTTGTAGACAGGAACTCTGGGATTCTCTTACCATATTTCACCAAGTACATCGACTCTGTCACTTTTGAGATGACTGTGGTGATCCTCACGCCAGTTCAACTTAGGTCTCTCATATACATCCTTTAGTGTAATGCATCAATGATAGAAAAAAAGATGCAAATTCTGAATATTAATTTTTTAGCCCTCAAATAAAACAGGCATTAGAACACCTTAAAGTCAGCTAAAATGGTAAAATTTTGACATATCAAAGTAATATTTATTGACTTTGAATTCAAAGCAAGAATGTACAGTGATTACATCCTGTTTAAAGTTATTGACATTATTTTAGTTTATGTAGTCATAATTGTTAATATGGTGAAACTTTGCATTTTCATGTTTTAATTTTTATATTCTGTATATTTTTTAAGAAAAATTCATTATTTAGGTTAATTTAGTATATACACTTATGAATAAACGTTTTTATCAAGAAATTTAAACAAGCTAGTGATAGGCAAATACATCTTCTGTAAAATTTTTTTTATTTCTTACACACTTGAAAATATGGAATTGTACTAAACAGTTACCATTTTCAAGTTTAAAGTCAGGTTTTAAGACAAGTTAATTCTCTATATAGAGTGATTAGAAAAAATAACATTTGAAAAAAGCAAATATCAGAAACTGGATAAAAGGATTAAGAATAAATCAGGTTGTATATGAGTTAGAAAATATTATTTTTCTGAAATACATGATATTATTTTATAATTAAGTCCTTAGGATTTTACTTTTATTGTGTGGGAGAAATAATTCTTTAAAAATAAATATTCTCAAGGTAGTTTATTAGCTATCTAATTAAATATATTGACTGTCATTGACAGAGCTACTCTGGGATTCTTAACCTGCCAGTAGGCATGTAATTTACTAGTATGTCACCATTAAAAAAACAAAAAAACAAAACGAAGAAAAACCTCACATATTCTATAGTCCAGCTAATACTGTTTGTCTCAATAAAATATTGATAGTTTCTGTAATTTCATTGTAGCTGAAGTATTTTTAATGAAAATACCAAATATGTTATGAAAAATAAAAACATTGAATGACTAGCAAACACAGATAACAAATTCATTATTCATGTATCATTTATTTAACAAAATGCATTATACTATCACCATGAACTTTAGTAATTTGGTCATTGCTTGAAAATATAAAAATAAACCAAACATATCCTCATATATATATTATGATCAAATAAGACAGAGTTCTACAAATAATTACAACAAAATAGTAAAAGCTAGAAATTGTATATTGTAAGTGTCCTGGAAGCTCTGTTTAACAAATATTATGAGCACCAACTGAATGCCATGATCTATAAATGGATGTTTATTAATTTATTAAATATCTCCCTGTCTCCTTCTCTAGCTCTAGATATAAGCACAGATATATAGGTATTGAGTTATAGATTATATAAAATATGGCAGTTTTAAAAATATTATGTTCTTTAACTTTTTTCATGTTTTTCTAATTTGATGATGTCCACATTCTTTATCTAGTTAGCTCTCATTTATGTAAATTGAAATAGACTTATTTTATTCTTTTGTTGAGCTAACAGACTTGCAGCAACAACAACAAAAAAAGGAAATGTGCATAAATACAGATCAACAATAAATGTGTTGCTGGTGAAACTCTCAGAAACTGATATTATATTGGATTTTGTATCAACCTGTTGAAAAAAGGGAAGTAAGCAGGATTGGGCAGCAGAAGCAGCAGAAATAGAAACAGGTTTAAAAAGACATCTAGGTTTACTTTGAGATTATTAAGAAGAGAGATAGCCAAGAAGAGCCCTTTTATAATCAGAACCAACACTGGGGTTTGAAAAGACTATCTACCTATGTACTTACTCAAGAGCAATCTAAGCAGGATATGGACATACTTTAAAACAGTCCCTTAGCTGCGCACAGATCCGTCAACAAAGGGTAGAGGACCCACTAGCACTAGGGGTTTAAGCACAACGTGACCAAATGACGAACAGTAAGATACTCTGACCCAGGGGCAACTCCTAGGAAGCCTGACTTAAAAATCGCACACATCCCTGAAGCCTGGAAGCCTGTGTAAATGACAAAGGCTGAATCCTCCCCTGGGGAGTATCAGAGAGGAAATCAGAGAAGACAAATTCAATCTACTAGTCTAGTGATTATTAATTTTAGGTGTCAATTTGACTGGATTAAGGGATATCTAAATAAGATTATTTCTAGGTTTGTCTGTGAGGGTGTTTTCAGAGGAGATTGACATATAAGAATCTGAGTCTGTGGACTGAGTGAGGAAGACCCACCGTCAATGGGGTTAGGGGAGAACTATTTAATTGGTGGGAATAAAACCTAAAGGCAGAGAAAAGGTGAATTTGCACTCTCCCTTGGAATGGGGACATCCTTCTTCTGCCTTCGGCTATTAGAACTCCGAGGTCTCTGGCCTTGGATTCTGAAACTTGTACTAACAGATTGCCATGGTTCTCAGGTGTTTGGCCCCATACTGATAATTACAGCATCAGCTTTCCTGGTTCTCAGGCTTTCAGGCTTGTACTGAACCATGCTACAGGCTTCCCTGGGCTTCCATCTTGCCAAAAGCCTATCTTGGGATTTCACAATCTACATAATTTTATGAGCCAATTCTCTTAATCTCTTCTAATCTATGTATCTATCGATCCATCCACTTATCTATCCTGTAGGTTTTGTGTCTCTGAAGGGTCTAGAAAAATAAAATTTCCTTGCTAAAAATAGAGAGAAAATAAAATACTTCCTGAACTGCATTGGCAACCTCCAAACTATCACACATCCAATGGTAAAGGGTCAAAATCCTTTTTAAGGGAGCTAAAGCATGACAATCATTGACTAGTAGGTGGTTTATGCTGTTCCAGGGCTAAAACCCCAAAATATAGAAAAGAAATCTAAGAAAGAGCAATGGAGGCTTTATACTGTGGGAGAGCTTGATTTTAGAGGATTTCTTCAGCCAAGTCACTAAACAAATAAAAAATGTCCAGGCAGTAAAGCCAGCAACATCAACCCTGGGTAAAAGGGGATAAAGGGAATCATTATTCAGAGTTGTGAAATGTGTAAAACATTCAGTTTTCAAGAAGAAAATATCAGACATGTTAAAAAAAAAAAAAAAGGAAAGGACCTACACACGGGAAACTTGAAGGCCATAGACACTGATTATTAAGTGGGGCAGATACTGAATTTAGCAGATAAAAACTCCAAAGGCTTAAAGAAATAGAAAGTTGCCCCATGTTCAGGGATCAGAATAGTTAATATTTTTAAGATAGTAATAATCCTCAAATTAACCTATGCCTTTAATAAAATCACCATCAAAATCCTGGATGACTTGTATTTATTTTTTTTTACAGAAATGGACAAATTGATTCTAAAACTCTTACAGAAATACAATTATCCAGAATAGTCAGGGCAATCTTTCCAATTTCACACCTTAATTCAAAGCTACCTTATTCTGTCAGTGTATTACTGTTATAAGTAGAGGCATATAGACCAATGGAACAGAATCAAGAGGTCAGAAATAAACCCTTACATTTATGATCAATTTATTTTTGACAAAGATGCCAATAAAACTCAATGGGGAAAAATTGAATTTTCAACAAATGATGGTGGCACAACTGAAAAACCAAATGCTAAAGAATAAGGTTTACATTATCTCACCAAAGTCACAAAATTTAATTTTTTAAAAAAAAATAACTTAATTTAAAATCTATCACAAAACCTAGATGTAATACCTAAGAAACTATAAAACTATTGGAAGATAACACAGGAATAAACTTTTGTGACCTTGAGTTAAGAATGTTTTCTCAGATATGACACCTCAAGTACAGGTAACAAAATTCCTTTTTAAAAAGGACTTCATCAAAATCAACAATTTTTTACTATAAATGGTACCAGACAACCCAATTGTCCTTAAGCTGATGACTGTATAAACACAATATATCATATACACACAATGGAATATTATTCCACAGTTAAAAAGGATGAAATACTGATACATACTACATCATAGATGAATCTTGAAAACATTATGCTAAGGGAAAGAATTCAGTCAGAAAAGGCTGCATTCTTTATGATATAATTTATGTGAAATTTCCAGAATTAACAAGTTTATAAAGACAGAAAGATTAATAGTTGCCTAGAGCTGGGAGTGAAGAAGAGATAGAAAGCGATGTTTTCGGGTTATGGGGCCTCTTTTTGGGGTGATGAAATGCTGTAAATTTACACTGGGTCCATGGTTACAAAATTATGTGAATATGCTAAAACCATGGAATTGTGCACTTTAAAAAACTGAATTTGTGCTATAGGAATTGTATTAACAAAGATATTAAAACAAAAGGAAAATGAGAATGTACTTTTGATTGTCTCCACTATTTGCTCTTCTATCCCTTGGCTAGTAAAACAAGCCCAAGAAGCTTTCTTCACCATATTTTACCTGAAAGGCCTGTACATTTCGGTGAGTTTATTCTTGAGGTCTGCCAAATTTTTAAGGATCTATAGCCTGCCAAAATATAACTTCCCTTAAGTTTCATGAAGCTGAGATTCTATAAGTTAGATATCAGGGCAGTCTCTCTGGGAAGATATTGTGAGCATTGGCTCCTCATATGAAATAAACTGTTCTTCTTAAAAGTGGATCATCAGAACTGAGCACGTCAATCATTCTAACAAAAAAATGACTCTGACTACACAAATGATTTGTTCTATCATCCTGATAAAAAAGGAGGTCATTTTCTTATTAAACCTGAAACATAAGGAGACTCAATGGTAGTATTTGTTTCTAAAATCTGATTGGTAAGTGAGAATCAGATACCACTTAAAATATTTTTATTTAGTTTACAGAACTAAAGATTACCAAATTGAGGGTTAGAGATTACTTAAGAAGAAAGTGAAAGGGCTTTCTCATGTATCCATAAAGATAGAATGTTAAATAACAAGAATGATACTTCAAACGATATCTATGGCAAAAGTTGTAGCTCCTAATTTTTTTCTGTCATGTGTAATGAAGAGTAAAATTTTCTTTCTCTACTGGTACATGTACAGTAGATGACCATTTTCATAAGTTATTTTTTTTTTTGAGGCAGAGTTTCAGTCACTCAGGCTGGAGTACAGTGGTACAATCATGTCTCACTGCAGCCACTGGAGAACAGTAATGCAATCATGGCTCACTGCAGCTTTGACTTCTGGGGCTCAGGTGATGGCTCCCATCTCATCCCCCAAGTAACTTGGGCTACAGGGAGGTTGATCACCATGCCTGGCTAATTTTTTGCATTTTTTTGTGGAGACAAGGTTTCACCATGTTACCCAGGCTGGTCTCAAACTCCTGGGCTCAAGGGATCCGCCCACCTCAGCCTCCCAAAGTGCTGAGATTATAGGTAAGAGATGCTGTGCCAGGCCTTCATAAGGGTTCAATCAGTGTTTCTCTTGAAAATAAAAAAATATATCATGGACAGCAAGGTCATTAACAAATCACCATATTCAAAATACGAAGTTAAGTTCTGAAATATTTACATTATTAATATTTTAGTTATGAAAAGTTAATTTCGGGAAGGCCTGTCATCTATTATGGTTGAATGACTCTTTCCATGAAGCTTTTGCAATAGTTTTGACATAATTAGGAAACTCCTGAGTGTGTCACAATTCACCTATTTCTGGCATCTGTTTTATAAGACAAAAGAACACATCTTTTTTTATTTTCTGTCAATTTTGGATAAACTTAAAGATTGTTTTAGATGTAAGAAAAACTCTGATTTTTTTTTGTTTTGTTTCTTCTGAATTTAGAATCCGATATTAAGAAAACAGTATCAAAAAAATTAACAGAGAATGGGTTGCTTGATTAAAATACAACAGTGAGTAGATTTGACACTTGTATGTTTAGTAAAAGTAACAAGAAAATTCTTTAAACAAATGTCAAAGAAGCTACTGTTAGTATTGTAAGGAACCTTATAGAAAGTAATTAAAAAATTACCTTGTTTTTAATTTTTTTACAGTCAAACACATAATGAGGTTGTATCAATCAGGGTTCTCCAGAGAAACAGAACCAATAGGACTTATAGAAAAAGATTTATTATAAGGAATTGGCTCATGCAGTATGGAGGCTGAAAAGTCCCAAGTTCTATAAGCTGGAGGCCCAGGAGAGTCAGTGGTGTACTTCCAGTTTGAGTCCTAAGGCCTGAGAACCAGGAGAGCTGATGCTGTAAATTCCAGTCTGAAAGTTCTTTTTGTGCATTTTGCACAAAAAGAAATGATGTCCCAGCTCATGCAGTCATCTAGGAAGAGTTCCCTCTTAATCCTTTGGTTCTATTCAGGTTTTCAATGGATTGGATGAGGCCCATCCTTTAGGAGCAATGTGCTTTACTCAGTCTATCTATTTAAATGTTAATCTAATCCAGAAACACCCTCAAAGACACATTCAGAGTAACCTTTGGCCAAGTGTCTGGGTATCTGTGGCCCAGTCAAGTTGACACATAAAATGAATCATCACACTGGTCAACTTGAAGAAAACGCAATTATTCTATTAAAACACTAGAGTTTACATGGATAGGAAAAAATAACCTTTTGTTACTCTTTGTGAAGTGATAAGTCTGAAACCAATTTATTATATTAACAGACAAAAAGCCAACTCCAAGTTAGAAAAAGAGGGAATCCTCCCTAACTCATTTTATGAGGCCAGCATCATCCTGATACCAAAGCCTGGCAGAGACGCAACAAAAAAAGAGAATTTTAGACCAATTTCCTTGATGAACATTGATGCAAAATCCTCAGTAAAATACTGGCAAACCAAATCCAGCAACACATCAAAAAGCTTATCCACCATGATCAAGTGGGCTCCATCCCTGGGATGCAAGGCTGGTTCAACATATGAAAATCAATAAACGTAATCCAGCATATAAACAGAACCAAAGACAAAAACCACATGATTATCTCAATAGATGCAGAAAAGGCCTTTGACAAAATTCAACAACCCTTCATGCTAAAAACTCTCAATAAATTAGGTATTGATGGTATGTATATCAAAATAATAAGAGCTATCTATGACAAACCCACAGCCAATATCATACTGAATGGACAAAAACTGGACGCATTCCCATTGAAAACAGGCACAAGACAAGGATGCCCTCTGTCACCACTCCAATTCAACATAGTGTTGGAAGTTCTGGCCAGGGCAATCAGGCAGGAGAAGGAAATAAAGTTTTTCATTAATATAATATTTGGCAGAATAACTTTGATGAATTAATTTCATTAAAATAAATAGATTGTGAGTAAGAAAACTTTGCCAAAATTTTAATATACTAAAAATGTCTTTTAAAATTCAGGTATTATAACAAAAGCGATAAAATTCCTTTCCCTTAAATGCTCTACAATTTGCTACACTACCACAAAATTTGTTTTTCACTGTGTTCTTTTATATTCTGGACCTAATTAGCACTTTTTTTCAGGATGAAATTACTGTCTTATTCATGTCACAAAAGAAAAACCAAAACAATATTTGTATTTCTCTGTAACTGCTGTTATTAATATATTCTTAACCATTCATAATACTTAGCAGCAATTACATTCTACATTACTTAATATATATTTTAGAAAAAACTGGAAGGTAGGTCATTTTGAAATGTCTCTCACACACAAACATTTTATAATACTGGAAGCTTAGGAATACTACTAGTACACAGAAATATACCATGATTCAACTTCTTAAACTGGCAAAAATGAATACATGTATTATTTAATAATATATCAATGTGATAACTATAAAATAAAAAACTTTATAAACAAATTTATGCAGAACTAAGTAATTTCATGTTTGATGATATTCAAAATTATATTATCTATCAATTATCTCAATAGGTCTAAAGTTTAAATTACCTAAAGGTATTGGAAATTACATTTAAGCTGACATGCCATAAAACTGTGTCACCTTAGTTTCTGTTGATATAAAAATGTCATAATAATGATTTAATTTAGTTTAACAAACTAACTTTAACATCATATCAGAATAACATTAGCTCATTTAATCAACAAACCAACATAAAGAATTTAGGTTCTTTAATTTTTTACTGAGAAAACGTATATAAATATTGTAAAAAATAAAATCTGTGTAGTGATTAGTAGACTTCTAAGATGGTTCCAATTATTAGTATTTTTTAATTTGTATATATTTACCTGATACACTGCAATTTTGCTACATTGACATATTGCATTGTGGTGAAGTCAGGGCCTTCAGTGCATCCATCATTGAAGTGTCTTTGTGCTCATCAGGAAACCTCCCATCATCCACCTTCCACTCTGCCATCTCTCAGAATCTCCATCATTCCATACTCTGCTTTCATGTGTAGACATTACTTAGCTCCCACTTATAAATGAGAACATGTGATGTTTGTCTTTATGTGACTGAGTTGTTTCACTTAAGATAATGACCTCTAGTTTCATCCATGTTGCTGCAAAATACATTATTTCATTATTCTGTGGCTGAATAGTATTCTATTTTGTACATATACCATATTTTCTCTTTATCCAATCCTCCATTGATAGACATTTGGGTTGATTACTTATCTTTGCTATTGTGAATAGTGCTGTGATAAACATATAGGTACAGATATATTGATATAATAATTTATTTTCCTTTGGGTAATGAGATTGCTGAATTTTAGGAAAGCTCTATTTTTAGTTCTTTAAGAAATCTCCATTCTGTTTTCCATAGAGATTGTACTAGCTTGCCTTCCCACCAACAGCGTAAAAAAGTTCCCTTTAGTCTGCAAACTTTGCAACATGTGTTATTTTTTGTCTTCCAATAATAGCCATTCTAATTGTTCTAAGATACCTCAATGCTTTTTGGCCATTTGTTTTTCTTCTTTTGCAAAACGTATTTTCATGTTCTTAGCCCAATTTGTAATGAGATTATTAGGGGTATATTTTTTAGTTGTTTGTGTTCTTTGTAAAACCCGGACATTAGTCCCATACAGTTTGCAAATATTTTATTGCATTCCACAGGTTGTCTGTTGATTCTTTTAATTATTTACTTCTCTGTGCAAATGCTTATTAAGTTCTTTCATCCCATTCCACAGGTTGTCTGTTCAGTCTGTTAATTATTATTATTTTTTTGCTGTGCAAATGCTTATTATTGTTTTTGTTGCCTGTGTTTTTGGGTCTTAGTCATGAGCTATTTGTCTAGACCAATGTTTAGAAGAGTTTTCCCTGGGGTTTTCTTCTAGTATTTTTATAGCTTCAGATCTTATATTTAAGTCTTTAATCCATCTTGAGTTAAGTTTTTGTGTATGGTGAGAGATCGGAGCCCGTTGCCAGTTTCATTCTTCTGCATACGGCAATCCCATTTTCCCAGAACCATTTATTAAATAGGGTGCCCTTTCCTCAGTGTATTTTCTTATCAAATTTACCAAAGATCCATTGACTATAAGTATGAGGCTTAATTTTTGGGTTCTCTATTCTGTTCTAATTACATAGTCGTCTATTTTTGTATCAGTACCATCCTGTTTTGTTTACTATATACAGACTTGTAGTATAATCTGAAGTCAGGCAATGTGGTACCTTCAGCTTTGTTCTTTTTGTTTACAATTGCTTTGGCTAATTGGGCTTGTTTTGGGGTCCACACGAATTTTAAGATTTTATTTCTAGTTCTGTGAAAAATGACGTTGATATTTTGAGAGTAATGCATCAAATCTGTAGATTGCTTTGGGCAATAGGTTCATTTCAACAATATTAATTCTCCTGATCTATGATCATGGAATATTTTTCCACTTGTTTGTCATCTAAATTATTTTTCTTCAGTGTTTTGTAGTTTTTCTTGTAGAGATCTTTCACCTCCTTGGCTAAATATATTTCTAGGTTTTTTTTTTATATAGCTATTGTAAATGGGATTCATTTCTTGATTTGGTCATTGGCTTAAGCTATTATTGGTATTTAGAAACACTACTGATTTCTGTGTGCTAATTTTATATCTTAATTTTTTACTGAATTCATTTATCTATGAAATCAGTAAATTCAGTAAGAGTTTTCTGTGGAGTCTTTAGCATTTTCCAGATATAAGAGCATATTATCAGCGAACGGGGTAATTTTACTTCCTCTTTTCAAATCTGGATGCCTTTAATTTTTTTTTCTTCCCTGATAATACTAAGTTGAATAAGAGTAGTGAAATTGGGCAACCTTGCCTTATTGTAGTTATTAGAGGGAATGCTTTCAACTTTTCCCTGTAAAATATGGTGTTGGCGTGGGTTTGTCATACATGGCCTTATTATGATGAAGTATGTTCCTTGTATGCCTAGTTTGTTAAAGACTTTTTCACGAAGGGATGCTGAATTTTATTAAATGCTTTTTCTTCATCTATTGGGATGATTATATGGTTTTTGTCCTTAATTCTGTGAATGTAATTTATCACAATTATTGATTTCTGTACGTTGAATATCCTTGCATCCTTGGAATAAATATCACCAGATCATAATGCATTATCTTATTATCTTTCTTTTTTGTCTTTGAGACGGAGTCTTGCTCTGTAGCCACGCTGGAGTGCAGTGGTGTGATCTCGGCTCACAGCAACTTCTGCCTTCCTGTTTCAAGCAATTCTCCTGCCTCAGCCTCCCGAGTAGCTGGGACTACAGGCATGCACCACCACACCCAGCTAATTTTTGTATTTTTAGCAGAGATGGGGTTTTACCATGTTGGCCTGGATGGTCTCGATTTCTTGACTTCATGATCCGCCCGCCTCAGCCTCCCCAAGTGTTGGGATTACAGGAGTAAGCCACCACACCTGGCCAGTGTATTATCTTTTTGAGGGTCTCTTGGATTCTATTTGCTAGCATTCTGTTGAGGATTTTAGCATCTATATTTGTCAGTGACATTGGTTTGTAGTTTCCTTTGTGTGTGTGTGTCCTCGTCTGGTTTTGGTAACAGAATAATAGTGGCTTTGTAAAAGAAGTTAGGCAGAATTCTTTACTCTTTGATTTTTTTTGGAACAGTTTCAGAAAGAATGATATTAGTTCTTCTTTGTATGTTTTGTAGAATTTGGGTGGAAATCCATCTGGTCCCGGGCTTTTTTGTTGTTGTTGGGAGATTCTTAAATTACTCATTCATTCTTGCTACTCCTTATGTTTGAAGTATTTTTGTCTCTGGATATTCGCACTTTTGTGCAATCCTCCACCTTGAGTAAAGTGTCTGTAAATAGTGACTTGTTTCTATCAACTAGAATATTACAAATGTGGCACTGTGTCATTTATGAGATTTCATTTTAAAAGGCTGCTACTTCTGTCTTGTTCCCACACTCTTTTGTTCTCCCTCCCTCTTTCTTTTCCTAAAGAATTCAGCTAAAATGTTGTAAGCTACCTCATGCAGAGACCCAGGGGCAAGGATATGTGGGAAGCCTGTAGCCAATGTACAAGACGAACTTAATCCTACAAACAACCATGTGAATGAGCTTGGAAAATGATCCAACACCAGTCGAGCCTTGAGATGATTTGCCAAGTTTTTCTTTTTTTTTCCTTTGAAACGTAGTAAAATATATTTAAGATAATATTCATCATTATACCATTTATAATTGGAAAATTCAATGGCAGTATACAGTATTTTTGTGTAACCACCAACTCAATCTATACCCAACACTTTTTATCATTATGAACATAACACTATACCCATTAAACAATAATTTCCCATACTCTGGCTCCTAGTAACCTCTATTCTAGTTATGCTACCATGAGTTTGTCTATTCAAGGTACCTCATATAAATGGAATCACACAATATTTGTCCTTCTGTTTCTGGCTTATTTCACAAGGCATAGTATTTTCAATGTCTATCGATACCATAGCACATATCAAAATTTAATTTTTTATGGCTGAATAGTGGTCAATTGTATGTATGTATCACCTTTTGTTTATCCATTCATTTGTTGGTAGACACTTTTGGACTACTTCAAATTATAGCTATTATTGTACAAATACCTGTTAGCTTTTCTATTTTCAATTATTTTGCATATTTATCCAGGAGTAATTCCTGGATAGTACACTTAACATTTTGAAAAACTGTTCAACTGTTTTCTACCAGGGCTACACTATTTTATATACTACCGCCAGTGGACAGGAGCTCCAGTTTCTTTACACCCTTTGCCAACAGTTTTTATTTTCCATGTTATTTTGAATATATTCATCCTAGCATGTGTGAAGTGGTATCTCATTGTGGTTTTGATTTGTATTTCCCTAATGATCAGTGATGTTAATCATCTTTTCATGTGCTTATTGGTCATTTTGTATGTCTTTGGAGAAATGTCTATTTAAGTACATCACTCATTTTTTTGTTTGTTTGTTTTTGAAATGAGGTCTCATTCTGTCACCCAAGCTGGAATGCAGTGGCGCGATCATAAGTCACTGCAGTCTCACATTCCTGGGCTCAAGTGATCCTTTCATATTAGCCTACAGAGTAGCTGGGATTACAGGTATAAGCCACTGCACTTGGCACTTTCCCAGTGTCGAATTGGATTGTTTGTTTTCTACTGCTGTGGAGTTGTAGAGCTTTAAAAACATGTATTCTGGATATTAACATCTTATCAAATACATGATATGCAAATACATTCTCATTCTGAGGATTGGGTTTTTACTCTCTTAATAGTGTACTTTGGTTAAACAAGTTCTTAATTTTTTAATTTTTAAATTTTTTAAAACATTTTTGTGGATACATAGTATATATATATAAATGTATTTACAGGGTACATGAGATGTTTTGTACAGGTGGGGAAGATATTTAAATAGACATTTCTCAAAAGAAGACATACAAATAGCAAACAGGCATAAGAAAAGATGCTCAACATCGTTGATCATCAGAGAAATGCAAATCAAAACTACAATGAGATACATCTCACACAGGTTAAAATGGTTTATATTAAAAAAATACGACAAAAAATACTGGTGAGGATGTGGAGAAAAAGAAACCCTTGCACACTCTTGGTGGTAATGCAAATTAGTACAATCACATGGAGAAGTTTAGAGGCTTCTCAAATAAACTAAAAATTGAGCTCCCATTTGACCCAGCAATTGTGCTGCTGGGTATATACCAAAGAGAAGAGAAATTGCTATAGCAGAGATATCTCCACTCCTGTTTGTTGCAGCACTGCTTACAATAGCTAAGATTTCAAAGCAACCTAAGTGTCTGTCAACAGATAAATGGATACAAAAAATGTGGTATATATACCCATTGGAGTACTATTCAGCCATAAAAAAGAATGAGATCCAGTCATTTGCAACAACATGGATGGAACTGGAGATCTTTAGGTTAATTGAAAAAAGCCAGAAATAGAAAGACAAACAATGCATGTTCTCACTTATTTGTGGGATCTAAAAATAAAAACAATTGAACTCATTGACATAGAGAGAAGGATCGGCTGGGCATAGTGGCTCACACTTGTAATCCCAGCAGTTTGGGAGGCTGAGGCAGGTGAATCACTTGAGGTCAGAAGTTCAAGACCAGCCTGGCCAACACGGTGAAACCCTGTCTCTTCTAAAAATACAAAAAGAAAAAAAAATTAGCAGAGCATGATACGGCATGCCCGTAACCAGCTACTTGGGAGGCTGAGGCAGGAGAATTGCTTGAACCCCAGAGGGGGTGGTTGCAGTGAGCTGAGAAGCCGAGATCATGCCACTGCCCATTGTCTGGGCAACAAGAGCAAAGCTCTGTCTAAAAAAAAAAAAAAAAAATTAGTTACCAGAAGCTGGGAAACATAGTGTGGGGTTGGTGGGGTGACAGAGACTAGTAAATTGTACAAAAAAATAAAAATAATAACCAGAATATATAAGAAGCTCAAATAATTCTATAGGAAAAAATAGAATAATCTGATTGAAAGTTCTTAATTTTGAAGTCCTATTTATTTATTTATTTATTGTTGTCTGTTCTTTTGGTGTTATGTCCAAAAAGTCATTGCCAAATCCAGTTTAATGAAGATGCTCCCCAATGTTTTTGTCTAAGAGTTTTATAGTTTAGCAATTATGTTTAGATTTTAGATCCACTTTGAATTTATTTTTGTATATAATGTAAGGTAACAATCCAACTTCATTCTTTCACATGTAGATATACATTTTTCTTAGCATCATTTCTTGAAATACCATCGTTTATCCATTTAATGATCTTGACACTTCAATTGAAAATCAGTTGACAATATATATGAGTTTATTGCTGGCCTTTCTTTCCTACTGCATTGGCTTATATGTCGTTCCTTATTTCAGTACCATCCTGTTTTAATTACTGTTACTTTAAAGTAAGGTTTGAAGCCAAGGACAATGCGTTTTCCAATTTTATTCTTTTTTTTTTTCAAGATTGCTTTAGCTATTAAATTCCTTTCAGTTTCATATAAATTTGAGGATTGGCTTTTGCATTTCTGCAAAATAATGCTATTGGTATTTTGATAGGGATTGTGCAGAATTTGTGTATCACTCCAGTTAGTATTAATATCTTCACAATGTTAGAGCTTCCTATCCATAAACATGAACAACATAGAATATTTTTATATTTATTTATGTCTTCTTTGATTTCATTGTGCAATGTTTTATAGCTTGTAGTTCACTAGGCTTTCACCTCCCTGATTAGACATATTCTTATGCATTTAATTCTTTCAGAAGCTATTGTAAATGAAGTTGCTGTCTTAATTTAGTTTTGTATTTTTTATTGCTGATGTATGGAAGCACAATTGAGTTTTACATGTTGACCATGTATCCTGCAACTTTACTGAATTTGTTTATTGGCTCTAGGAGTTTTCTTGTGGATTCTTGGGATTTTCCATGTATAGGTTTATGCCATTTCTTGATAGGAATAATTCTACCTCTTCCGTTCCAATTTAGATTTTTTTTAAATTTCTTCCTCTTGTTTAATATCCCTGGCAAAAATGTCCATAACAATGTTGAATAGCAGCAGTGAAAACTGACTTCCTTGTCTCTTTTTTTATCTTAGGGAAGAAACTTTCATTCTTTTGTCATTGATTATAATATGAGCTGTGAGTTTTTTGCCAATACTCTATCATGTTGAACAATAGTCCCTTTATTCTTAGTTTTCTGTGAGGTTTTACCATGAAAAGTTATTCAGTTTTGTCTTCTGTGTCAATTGAAATTATCACTTTTTCATTTTGTTTTATTAGTGTGATTTATTGAATTGATTGACATTCTTTTTTTTTTTTTTTTTTTTTTTTTTTTGAGACGGAATCTCGCTCTGTCACCCAGGCTGGAGTTCAGTGGCGCGATCTCAGCTCACTGCAAGCTCCGCCTCTCGGGTTCACGCCATTCTCCTGCCTCAGCCTCCCAAGTAGCTGGGACTACAGGCGCCCGCCACCACGCCCAGCTAATTTTTTTTGTATTTTTAGTAGAGACAGGGTTTCACCATGGTCTCGATCTCCTGACCTCGTGATCCGCCCGCCTCGGCCTCCCAAAGTGCTGGGATTACAAGCGTGAGCCACCGCGCCTGGCCGAATTGATTGACATTCTTATGCTGAACTACCCTTGCATTCATGGAACAAGTTCCACTTGTTCGTTGTGAATAATCCTTTTAATATGCTGTTGGTTTTTATTTGCTACTGCTTTGTTGAGAATTTTTATATTTATATTCATAAGAGATATTGGTCGGTAATTTTCTTGTAATGTTTTTCTCTGGCTTTGGTAATAAGGTAATGCTAATCTTACAGAGGTATTAGTGATTGGTGTTCTTCATTTTGTTCATGTATCATTTTCTTGTCTATGTCCATAGCTTCCTTTAGTTCTTTGAGTATCATTAAGACAGATGTTTAAACATCTTTGTCTAGTAAGTTTTATGTCATAGCTTCATTAGGGATGGTTTCTGTTGATTTATTTTGTTCTTTTAAATGGTGTATATGTATTTTCCTGTTTTACAATATGCTTTTGATTTTTGTGAAAACTAGCATTTAATCTTATAATGTGGTAATTCTGGAAATCAGTTTTCCTATTTTATGGAGGGTTTGCTTTTTCTTTAGTTACTTTTTATTATTGAACGTTGTCTTTATGCCTTGTATCATCTTGAGGTGAAAATATACAAACATCTTTGTTTTTTCTCTTGAGATTCTGTCTTTCTCTAGGCATGTGCCATTTGTTTTCTAAATTCCACCATGTATGTAGTTGCTTTTGAATTTCCTAATTCTTAAATAACTAGCTCCCTAAAGAAGAAAAAGAGAGAAAGAGGGAGAAAAAAACAAACAAAACAAAAAACAGAGGATGCTCCTTTATGTTTCCTGGAAGCCACACTTTAACCAGTGAGGATGGAAACAATGGTGGCCAGCCTCTGCACCTGCACTTAGTGATCAAAAGCAGCAGTCAACAGTCAGAAAATAACCGCGATATTTGGATGACAAAATTCTCATTGCCCAATATAGCTCCAGAAAGCCATATCAGGATGCAGTCATGGCTGCTTGCATGGGACTAGGGCTATGGTGCTGGTAGTAGTTATGGAACTAAAGGGTAAAATTGACAGAAATTAATGGTAATTTGCCAGTCATGGCTTTCCCTGGGAAGCTGTCTGTGTTCTAAAGACTGGGCAGTTCCAAAATAGTTACTCTAGACAGTTTTTGTCAGTACAGTTGTCAGTACAAATAGAGAGATGGAATCCTGGTGCTTCATACTGTGCCATCTTCTCTTACATCACTCTCCTTGCCAACATTTTGATTGCAGCCTTTTGTGAGATCTGGAGCCATAAGACCCAGCAAAGCTGTGTCTGGATTTCTGACCAACAAAAATGATAAAATACTAAATAAAATAAACGTTTGCTGCTTCAAGCATCAAAGTTCTGCATCAATTTGTTACCCAGCAAATAAATAATTTAAACATATGATTCTATATTTATGTACAATAAAGTATAATATATGTTTTATTGATATTATAATTTAATATTTACTTGTAACAAATAGTATATATTATGAACATATTATAATATTTTATATGTAATGGGTAAATCAGAGAAAATTAATTTGGTGCTTTTTATTTTCTAAAAGTAAAACAAAAATTATAAAACCAATCTGATATATCTAAAGATTCAATTTTAATATGTGAAAATGAATAATTATATTGTATTTAAGAAAGCAATTAATGTAAAAAATGTATTATAAAAGGTCTAGCACATTTAGAGTGTAAGAAATTCACTTTCTGTATCTTCGCTTTAGGGAATGTTTTATCTATATAGTGCTCATTTACCTCTACAAATCAGTCAGATAATATAGTATTATTTATTAATATCCTCCACTAATAGAAAAATTCTTTATACTCACATAACCAGAGATAAATTGCACACATTTTCTGAAGTATGCACATCAGATACATAGGCATAGGGAGAGCTAATAGCTCCAGTTATGAAACTTTAGCCATAGTTCAAAAGGAAACACAAAATTTCTCCTGACAGTATTTCAAAAAATTATTGTTCTCAATGAGCATAAAATTCCTCATTGATTTTAATTCACAGGTATACAAATATACAAACAAACTAAAAGCTTAAAAAACTGGATTATTTTGTCATTCACATAGCAGATACTCATTATCCACTAGCCAATGAAGAAAACATTAAATTTCCATAAAATCAAATTTCCAATTATTATTAACATTAAAGGAAAATAGCTTAACGCTGCCTGTGAGTGAACCAGAAACATGTGTGCACCCTTGCACAAACACACAATTATTACAAAACAAACAATACTAAATGAGAGAACAGCAAAGCTACAGCTTTATTGCCATTTGGGATTTGTTTTAAAAGCCAAGAAAATACATTCTTGGATCAAAGCACCTATGAGCTATATGTGTACAGGAATAAAAATATATAATAAGCATATGTCAAAAACTCGGTATATAATGATGAAACCAGTAAATGATTAAAAGTAGTATAGCATAATAATTAGACTTACACAGATTTATATTATTTACTGGACAAAATTTATATCTATGAACAGTAATCATCTGCATTGTTGTGAACAAAAAATTTTTCATTGCTTTTAGCTTACTAGGAATTAACTTTATAACCCTAGAGGACTGCAAAATAGCTTAGAAAATAGTGAACCAACCAAATGTGCAAACCCCTGTGGAATCAGGTAATAGTTGAAAGATGCCCCAGAAAATGCCAAGAATTATTCTGGAAAGACACTCAGCAATTCTTTTGCCCATCTCTACATGCTTTTATCAGGTTACACCATGTGATTTAAATGGTAAAGCCTTGATGGGGTAAATTTGTATACTATTATGGAAACCCCAAGGTGAAGGAAGATAGATACCAAAAGCAAATTGAGCTTGCCAACCATTGATTAACTTTGTACCAATTAGGAAGCTATTTATTTGTCGATATCAATTAAAAATACTGCCCACAATTTCTCCCTAACAACTTTTTCAAATACATGTTGTCCTATAGGGATGTGCAAGTGTTCTGGTAAGTTCAATTACAAAGGAATAATTTCCTGAGGGCTTACATTGGTGTGAATATATTAAATGTTTTTTGTCTGGGATGCACACTCCTATGGAAGATGAAGGGACTTAAAGCGCTAGAGATCATCCTTTCTGGCAGTTCTCCACTACAGTAAGCTGGGCATTGCCAGCCATAAGCTGGAATCTCAAGGTTGAAAACTAGACCAAATGACTTAAATTTAGTGCAAAGAGGATAGATATAGATCTTGAATTCACTTTGTTTTGCTAAGGTCTTAATTTTTATATAATAACTTCAGTGTAAAAAAAGTTACACATTGGGTACAGTATATACTGCTTGGGTGATGGTGCACCAAAATCTCAGAAATCACCACTAAAGAACTTATTCATGTAAGCAAACATCACTTGTTCCCCAAAACCCATTGAATTGTTTTTAAAAATAAATTAAAAATAAATAAATAAAAGGAAAACAAAGTTAATGTCATAAAAATATTAATGAAATAACAGTACAGCAGGTAATAAGACATGACAAAAAATTATGTAAGGGAATTGTGATGTCCAAAACCAGCAAAATATCCTGTTAAATGAAGTTTCCCTCTGAGAGAAGTAGTGAATCCTATGAATCCATGTATGTGCAGAACAAAAAAAGAAAGTTTCTAAATTGAATAACTTACATAGAAAAGGATATCTGTTAACTCTACTATTCTAATTAATCTGAGAATATTAATAAATTAAAATACATTATATTCCTCTATGACTTAGAAAAGTTGACCACATAAATATGAATCCATATCTAGAATTATTTCTTTATTCTTTTTTTTTTTTTTTTGAGACAGAGTTTCACTCTTGTTGCCCAGGCTGTAGTGCAATGGCACGATCTCAGCTCACTGCAACCTCTGTCTCCCAAGTTTAAGCGATTCTCCTGCCTCAGCCTATCAAGTAGCTGGGATTACAGGCATGCACCACCACTCTTGGCTAATTTTTTGTATTTAGTATAGACAGAGTTTCACCATGTTAGTCAGGCTGGTCTCAAACTCCTGACCTCAGGTAATCCACCTGCCTTGGCCTCCTGAAGTGCTGGGATTACTGGCGTGTGCCACTACGCCCAGCCTATTTCTTTATTCTTTAAGGTACTAGTTAAATACTTTATTTTAAACCTAATGACCTATGCCTATGAATAAATGCTTTATTTAATGTTCACATTAAATAGCTAATATTTAAATGATTCTTTTCTATATTTGAAGAATGATATATTTTGTAAACTGAATCAAAATAAATAATTTAATTCTGATGGCTTTTAATAGGGCTGCCAATTTTCAAAAGTGGGATACTGCAATTAAGTTTTCTGAAATGTAGCTTGAAAATATCTAGGAAACAAGAAACAAATTATATGCAGATGCTATCAATAGAGGCTGCACAATGGTGGCAAGCAGTCTGAATTCAGCCCCTCAAAGAGATTTGATTTGTACAGATCAATAATCTGTTGGTTTTTAGTTTTAATTATTTTAGATAATGGCACATATTTCAGTATTCTAGTTTGAATCATGTTTTATTTTCTTAATTCTAATTCACCAATTCTAATAAGTTTCGCTCATTTGCATTTACTTCTTGAACCCTGTATTCATTTGCATTTGGTTCTCCTGCCTGAAACCTCTCTTTTCTGGAAGTAAATAATCACTAGTAG
Source organism: Nomascus leucogenys (assembly GCF_006542625.1). NCBI lineage: Eukaryota > Metazoa > Chordata > Mammalia > Primates > Hylobatidae > Nomascus > Nomascus leucogenys. Next base: position 23,576,965 of record NC_044387.1, read on the forward strand.
ATTTGCAAAAGCAGAGTGTCATAGAGAAAAAAATGCACCCTATCCGCTGCCCTGGGGGTTACATATCTTTCTGAATTAGGAAAGCTGATACATCCTTTCACTTCCTTCCAGGTCAAAGAATAATAATAGCAATAATAACATCCAGTACATGCATATTCTCTACCAATCCTCATTAGTGGCCTTATTATTAGTGTCAATTTATAAATAAGGAAACTGAGACACCAATTACTTTTTTAAGACATTAAGTGATAGAGTCATGATTCTAACACGGATGGCTGGACACCATAGACCATGCTCTCCACTGCTTCTCTATTTGACCACTGTTGATGCACTGATAAATCATCTAATGGCTCAAAGGCAACCTTAAAAATAATTGTATATATGTAGCATTTTACTCAGTACTCTACAAATATTAATTCACTTAATTGTCTTCAGTACCTATGAAATATGTACTTTTATTATTGCTGTTTTACTATTGAGAAAACTAAGACACAGAAAAGTCAATGGCTAGTTCAAGATCAAATAGCAGAACAGGGCCATAGTCAAAATTCAATTGACCCAGTCTAGCTCCAGAGCCTGTTCTGAGAGTCTTCTTTATATTTATCTTAAGTTATTGCAAATAAGTTATGAAGCAGGAATACACAATCACAGGAATATCTCCTACAGTTAATTACTTGTTCTAATCTCTGAAGTTAATCACGTGCTAAAGTAGCAAGTTTTCTTACCCAAATAATTCTCTATTGGTGGCATATTTTGGCCTCTGATTTAAAGGGCTCTCCATACTAAGACAGGTTCCCATTGTAGTCATTCTTTTTTTTTTTTTTTTTTTTTTTGAGACGGAGTCTGGCTCTGTTGCCCAGGCTGGAGTGCAGTGGCGCAATCTCTGCTCACTGCAAGCTCCGCCTCCCGGGTTCACGCCATTCTCCTGCCTCAGCCTCTCCGAGTAGCTGGGACTACAGGTGCCCGCCACCACGCCCGGCTAATTTTTTTGTATTTTTAGTAGAGACGGGGTTTCACCGTGGTCTCGATCTCCTGACCTTGTGATCCGCCCGCCTCGGCCTCCCAAAGTGCTGGGATTACAAGCGTGAGCCACCGCGCCCAGCCAGTCATTCTTTTTATACAAATAGAAACTTGCTTAAAAAGATAGAGTATATTTCAGAGGCATTACTGAATTTATCATCCAAGTGGGGAATAGATATCGAATGGGGTAGAGAAACAACATAGCTCTGTCTTAATCATACAATACAGTAAAGCTTCAATAGCTAGAGTCCCGGGGCACTGTAGAGAAGAGAGCATATCAACAGCGAATATCAGTTTACCATTTGTGCGTCTATTTTATTAATGACAATGGCATTCTCTACAAGAACAGAAAGGTGGTAATATGGATCAGCTCTATGTCCCCACCCAAATATCATGTCAAATTTAATCCCCACCTCTTGAAGGAGGGGCCTGGTGGGAGGTGATTGGATCATGAGGGCGATTTCCCCCTTGCTGTTCTCGTGATGAATTTTCACAAGATCTGGTTGTTTAAAAATGTGTAGCACTTCCACCCTCACTCTCTCTCTCCTGCTCTGTCATAGTAGGATGTGCTGGCTTCCCCTTTGCCTTCCACCATGATTGTAACTTTCCTGAGGCCTCCCAGCCACTTTTCCTGCAGAGCCCGCAGAACTGTGAGTTAACTAAACCTCTTTTCTTCATAAATTACCCAGTCTCAAGTAGCTCTTTATCACAGTGTGAGAACAGACTAATACAGGTGGCCTTGCTCATGCTTTCATTATTTCCCTGGTGCAAGTGAATACAAATAAGCAAAAGGGGTACTGGGATAACCAGCTCATCCCAGTTTGCCAAAGATGTCATTTATTTTAATACTGTATGTTCCGAGTCCCTTTAGTCCTGAGCAAAATCAGGATGATTGTTCACCATAAATTGGGCTTTTCTTTTTTTTCTTTTTATTATTATTATTATACTTTAAGTTTTAGGGTACATGTGCACAATGTGCAGGTTTGTTCCATAGGTATCCATGTGCCGTGCTGGTGTGCTGCACCCATTAACTTGTCATTTAGCATTAGGTATATCTCCTAATGCTGTCCCTCCCCAATCCCCCCACCTGACAACAGTCCCCGGAGTGGGATGTTCCCCTTCCTGTGTCCATGTGTTCTCATTGTTCAATTCCCTCCTGTGAGTGAGAACATGCGGTGTTTGGTTTTTTGTCCTTGCAATAGTTTACTGAGAATGATGGTTTCCAGTTTCATCCATGTCCCTACAAAGGACATGAACTCATCATTTTTTATGGCTGCATAGTATTCCATGGTGTATTTTTGGTAAATTGGGCTTTTCTAAATGCAGGTAAGAATAGTGGTGAAGTTTACCATTTTCCTGCCTAATGTCGTGTTTTTTCCAAAGGAGAGTGTTTATAACTATGAGCAAACACCTGTCAGAAATCAGGCAAATGTGTAATAATTATGTGGTTAGATGCAATGGAAATTAAAATAGGAATGTTTCTCTTCAGAGCATGTATCAACTTGCTTATTATAAAATAGTCTCCATATGGTCTAATCAAATGTTTTAACATTTCAATGAGATTCCATGGCCAGGATAATTTGCTCACTAAGATGATGAGATAAATAACTGCTGACTCCATTTTAAAATTGTTGCTACCTTTACTTTTATGTAATAGTCTTATTGTAAAGATATAGAGGAGAATTAAAACCATTAAAATGTCTCATAATTAGCACTCAAAGAAAGCATATATTATGCTTTGTACCCTTGGAAATGCAAGATTAACTGTTCTTAACATAGCATAGCATTATCATAACTTTAACATTCTAAGCCTTTGTACAGTATTTTGCTCATTTGCTCTGTCAATTTGAATTCATTGTTAGTTCTCTTTAATGACTTTATGTCCCTGGTAAATAAGCACTTTTTATGGGGATGTTGCATAGGTCTCCATTTAATATACAGTGACCTAAAAGGACAGCTATTCACTGACTCATGACTGGCTGATTATTTTGCAGCTAATAACCTGCTTCTCTAAAGAATAAACCTGTGCTTTGAACCACGATAACTCTTAAATCAGAAGTAGCAAAACCTGTAGGGAAAACTGACATTTACAGTTGAAAATATTGATTTATGTATACCAGAACTTTGTGTCAGGTGTTATTACATTTTACATGTATGAAATAAGAAAATGAGTTTCCATCAGTGGAACCTATTATTTGGAATGAATTGGACTTGTGGAATTAAAAGAAGATAGCCAACTTATCTCACATCTATGCTGTAAAATCCAATCTTAGGTTACCTTTTTAAAATGAACCCGTAAGAGGTAATTTTCTTCAAATAATGATATCATGCTCCATAAATAATATCTTCAAATGTAGCATTGAAAGCTATGCACTATTGATTATTTTATGTCATATTTTATTTAATGAATTTCAGCTATTCCACGTAAATATTGATATCTGCCATTCAACACACCTGGTTCTTTATGAGTTTATTTTTTTGTTTGTTTTTGGACTAGGCATGACTGAAACACATAAACACATAGCTGCTAGGGGCCAAAGGGCCAAGACCTCTGCCTAAGGCATCACAAATTGGACACTGGCAACTCCAGAGGCACCATTCACACAACTGAACTTGGGCCCTGTTCTAGGCAGACTATCAACAAAGAAACTGTCTCATCAGAGATAATTGAAATGTTTCAGGATATGAAGCCAACTATCAACTATATTTAAGACTGATTAATCTTAGTGAGGATGGCATGCAGAGTTAAAATAAATGAGAATTATCCTTAGAAAAAAGGGGTGTGATTTTGTGCAGGTTAGCTTAACTCATTCAGTATCACTTACCTCACATGTAAAGGAACATTGATCTATTCTTCAAGAGTTTATTATAAGACTTAAGTAAGATAATTTATTACAGCACCAGTCCTATGGTTTAGCGCAGAATATTCCTGTCTTCTGATATAATTTCTATCAACCAATTTATCCCCACTTTTCATTAAAAGATACTAGCTATTTGAGGTTTTCAAGTCAGATATTAAGTATTTTAATGGTGCATAGTTGTAATTTTTAAAATATATTTTATATCATAATGTTCAAAATACATTTATAGTTATAATATTCTTATAAAAGATTTAAAAAGTTTATGTAATGAGGAATGCCAGCAAAATTGTTACTTCACTTTTATACAATATAAATGAGTAAAGATGTTGATAAATTTAAAATAAACTGTGAAATATAGTTTATAAATATTCTTATAATCTAAGAAGAAAATGAAGAAAGTAGACCTGCACCCATCTATTATGCTGTACTTTACTTGTAAGTTATCAAGTGTTGGTTTTTTAATTTGTTATAGATGCAAGACTGTAGTCTAGCTGATTTATCTGTAACTGAGAAGCTGTTTGAGAAAGCTTCTAACGCCACTGTCAGAATGGAGCATGCTTCATCATCTTACATGAGGAAAGGTGGTCAATTCCCGCATATGGATACATCAATTGCCATGCTTGTGGTCTTATCTATATTCATTGACTTGACTAGGTTCTAAGAATCACAACTCCAGCATCTTCAATAAATCTTTAATTTTCAGTTTTTTATTTCTTTATCATTTCTCATTATATTATTACTATTATTTAATTATTATTTATAAAATAAATTTTATAAATAAAAATCCCCAAGGACCTAATTTATTTTTATAGCATCAACTGTTATTTGCACTTCGTGATAATATATGCTTAGGTTATATTTTCTTTCATTTTTCATCTATACCTATCAAAATAATATATAGGTAGAAACAACCTCCAAGCAGAAAATTGAAATATAATGAATAACTTGATGCTATATAGGGTTTTTTAAATTAAAATCCATGTGTATCAGTAATTGTTCTATTATGTATGAAATAGATAATGAAAAAGGAAACTGCAAATAAGACAAACTCAGCGTGAAAATGTAAAGAGTATATTTTACTACAATGTCGTTGTATGCAGGATAAAAGAAGTTATGTAAACTGAAAATACCTAAAAGTGTGCATTTATGAAAGTCATAAAGTATAAATACACATTATTTTCAGTGCATAGACTATGTAATATTTCAGGTAAATGGTGTCATTACATGTAAAATAAGTATTTCTGCCATATTAATTATATATTTATATTAATACTTTAAGATTTTAAAATAATATTTTTAAAATAATCCTTTTATCCCTCATATATATGTATGCAATATGTATAACCTTAAATGTCTTGTAGAAGCACAGTAGCTTCAGAATTATTTATTGGTTTTGCTTTATCATCTATTTGAGGCTTTGCTATTAGATAATTAGATAAATTATTTCATTGGATATTGTTTATGAATAAACCCTTTATCATTATGAAGTGCCCCACTGGTAATATCTCTTGTTCTGAAGTCTAGTTTCTCTAATATTAATAAATTCATTTCAGGATTCTTGAGTTGGTGTTTGCCTGCTATATTCTTCTCCATTTATCAGTTTTATTCTACCTAAAACTCTATATTTTTAATCACTTTTTGTAAATAGCTCATAGTTTTTTTTAAAAAAATTAATATGACTATGTCTGCTTTTGGATTGGTGTGTTTAAAACTGTTCTATTCCACATGATGGCCACTAGCCACGTGTGGCTGTTGAGCTTTTTAAAATGTTGTTAGCCTACATTGGTATCTTAGATAGGTGCTATAAGTATAAAATATACTCCAGTTTTCAATAATTTATAAAAAATGTAATACATGTTATTAATAATTATTTTGATTATATTTTGAAATAATCTTTAAAATATTTGTTTAGAATATAATAGTGAAATCAAATAATCTTTTTTTCCTAATGCAGGTAATAGAAAATTTAAAATTATATTTGTGACTCAAATAATTTTCATATTGAGAAGTCCTGGTTTAGACAATTTACATCAAGGAAATTGTTGTTTTTTGTTTTTTATTTTAATTTTTTTGTGAGACAGGGTCTCACTCTGTCACCCAGGATGGAGTGCAGTGGGACAATCATGGTTCACTGTAGCCTTGACCTCCCAGGCTCAGGCGATGCTCCAGCTAAGCCTCCTGAATAGCTGAGACTACAAGCACAGGCTACCATGCTTGACTAATTTCTTGGTCTTTTTGTAGAGACTGAGTTTTGCCATGCTGCCCAGTTGGTTTTGAACTCCTGGACTGAAGTGATCTGCCCACCTTGGCCTCCCAAAGTGTTGGGATTACAGGAATGAGCCATTGTGTCTGGCCTTCATTTATTATTTTCTTTTTGTAGAAGAACTTTCACAAATTTCCTTATAGTACTAGTCAAATGACAAAAAAGTCTCTCCTATTTAGTTCTCTAAAACATCTTTATATTCAGTTTTTAAAAACACTTTTACTGGATATAGAATTCTGGGTATTTTAATTCTTGCCATTCCTCCTCTATCTGTGTTTGTTTTTATTATTATTTTCTGGCTGTTTTAATAGATTTTCTTTATTAATTATTTTCAGCAATTTGATGCACCTGGTGTGATTTATTTTATGTTTATTCTCTCTTGTGGTTTATTTTATGTTTATTCTACTTAAACTGACTTTTTACCTTCTTATGTCTGGGATTTTTATAATTTACATCATATTTAAAAAAGTTATGGTCATCATTAAAATTTCTTTTTCTTTTTTTCCCCATCTTCATTGTAGAATTTCAACAGTATGCATGTATTCCACAGGTCACTGTGGGTCTATTCCTTGTTTTAAAAAAAATATTCTCAGTCTTGCTTTTTCAGGCTCACTGATATTTTATTCTGCAATATCATATTTTTTGTAATAACCAAACTCTGTTCATTTTCCAAATCTCAAATATTTTATATTTAATATATAGAAATTCCATTCATGCTTTTATATATCTTTCATTTCTCATGTTCAAGTTTTATTTTATGTCATTGAGCATAGTAATAATATTTACAATAGGTATTTTAACGTTTGCATCTGATTATTCATTTTCTCTCTGATTTCTATTAATTTACTTTTTTTCTGTTTTCTCTTCACATTTTCCTGCTTCACATACCTGATTTTTGTTTGGATGCTGTAAATCATGGAATTATGTTTTGACTGCTACAATTCAGAGTATTGTACTTTGTTTTACATAATTGTACATAAATTACTGCAGATTCGTTTTATCTTTTAGAGATATCTTTTAAGCTTGCTTAAGTGTGTCTATAATACTCTTTACCTTTATGCTAAGCATGACCCTTTAGAGGTCTTTCCTTAGTGCCCTGTGTATTATGAGGCTTATTGACTTCCCAGGCATAGGAACTCTGGGAATGATTTCACCTTCTGTTTACTGGTGGTTCTTTCCTGGATATTGGGGATTTCAAGCCCTTATTTCACGCACAGGATAGCATATTCTAGCAAAATATGATTTATCAAAATATCATCCCTCTCTTCACTCAGGCAGACTAAAGCACTGCTTGGATATCAACTCCTCTGGCGATTGCCTATGGGTAGTTTCACTTTTCAGAGATCACCGTCCTCGCTTATGTGTGGACCATCATTCCTTTTCTTTTTTTTCTTTTTTTTTTTTTTTTGAGATGGAGTCTTGCTCTGTCGCCCAGGCTGGAGGGCAGTGGCGAGATCTCACAAACTCCGCCTCCCGGGTTCATGCCATTCTCCTGCCTCCGCCTCCCTAGTAGCTGGGACTGCAGGCGCCCACCACCACACCCAGCTATTTTTTTTTTTTTTTAATTTTTAGTAGAGACAGGTTTTCTCCATGTTAGTCAGGATGGTCTCGATCTCCTGACCTCGTGATCTGCCCGCCTCGGCCTCCCAAAGTGCTGGGATTACAGGCGTGAGCCACTGCGCCCGCCCACATGTTGACCATTCTAAAAACACTTGTTTTATATGCTTTTTAGTATTCTATATACTTAAGATAGGAGGAAAATTCCTATTGTAGTTAATCCTTGATTAAAGGGATAGATTTTTAAAAAAATTTTCAATCATGAGGATTTTACTGACTATATTGTGATATAACATCTGAATTTAAAGAATGTTATGTGTAGTTACCATTTTAAGTTTCTTACTAGTAGGACAGTTTTGAAGGTATCTAAGTCAGCACATTTTTCAGACTATACCAAGCGTCTCAAGTTAAATGAGGTTAATATTAGTATGTTATAAATTCAGATAGTAATTACATGGTAGTAACATGAATCAGAGCAACAATTATTAAGAAATCTTTTACATTTTTATTTGTTTTACATTGAAAACATCTTTGAATTTTGCATCACATCCATGAGGTATTCTTTCAAATATACTGATAAAAGGCGAGTATTTTTTTTTTTTTTTTTTTTTTTGAGACAGAGTCTCGCTCTGTCGCCCAAGCTAGAGTGCAGTGGTGAGATCTTGGCTCACTGCAAGCTTCACCTCCCGGGTTCACACCATCCTCCTGCCTCAGCTTCCCAAATAGCTGGGACTACAGGTGCCTGCCACCACGCCCGGCTGATTTCTTGTATTTTTAGTAGAGACGAGGTTTCACTGTGTTAGCCAGGATGGTCTCGATCTCCTGACCTCGTGATCCGCCCGCCTTGGCCTCCCAAAGTGCTGGGATTACAGGCATGAGCCACTGCGCCTGGCCAAAGATGAGTATTTTTTGTCAGTTAACTTATTTAATATAATACCTTAGAGCTTCAAGTAAGATTGGCACTCTACCAAGATGTACCATGTTCATTTGTAACTGTGAATTGCCTGACACGATTTCCGTCGGGTCCTTCTACATCTACCTAATAGTCTCATTTTTTTTTCCTGTTTCTCAGGTCAGGTAATTTTATTTTATTTTCCAGGGAAAAATATCCTACCAATATTTGCTTTCAAATTTTGTTTTGTTATAAACTCTACGTTTCTCTTGTCCTAGCCCTTCCATTTTCGTTTTCAAAAAAACGATTTCGCAAGTCAAATAATTTAACATTGACAAATTCTCTATATTATCAGTTGATCACTCTACCTCTCTAGATCACACAGATGCCTTTGACTAAATGAAAAATGTAACTTAAATAAATATGAACCAAAAAACAAAGATTAATATATTAGAATATGATCTTTCTACAATAAAACCCCATCAGGCATAATTGCTACCATAACTTTTATATTTCTAACAAAATTCAGTTTGTTCAAAATCAAGTGGACAAAATACCTAGAAGAAATAAGTAAATCTATAATTATAGTAAACTACACACACACACACACACACACACAATCTCTCTCTCCTCAAAAAACTGATAAAGCAAACCCTCCAAAAAATTTACAAATGGATTGAAGACTTGAACAATAAGTCAATATAATTAACGCTGTTGATTTAATAATACATTAAGATCGTCCCTATTGAAGACATAGCTATTTGCCTATATACATCTGTTTTGTTGTCCATTTCTTATTGTTTTAAGTCACATTTTATTCCAAGTGTCATTGCCTTATTTCTTCCATGTGTTCAGGAAGGGTGTCCATGAGCTAGAAAGAGGAGATAGTGATTCATATAAGCCAATTGCAATAGAATGAATATTTGTGACCACCAAATTCATACGTTGAAACCCTAATCTCAGTGTAATGATTTTTGGAGGAGGGAGCCCTTTAGGAGGCAATTAGGTTGCCTTCATAAGGGTAGACCATCATAAATGGAATTAGTGCTCTTAAAAGGAGAGGCTAGAAAGTTAGCTAGTTCCCTTTGTATCATATGAGCACACAAGACTATGATTGTCTGTAAACTAGGAAGAGGGCCTTCACTAACAGCCTGACCATACTGACAACTTGTTCTAGACTTTCAGTCTCCAGGACTGTGACATATACTCACTTGTTGTTGAAAGCACCAGTCTATGGTATTCTGTTATAACATCTAGAACTAAGACATAAATGAGTACCAAAAGGAAAGTGCTGCTGTAATAATTATCTAAAGCTGTGAAACAGTTTTGGAACTGGATAATGGGTATTGGAGAAGAATTTTGAAGTACATGCTAGAAGAAACTGAGATTGTCATAAAGGGATTTTTAAAAGCAATACTGGTGAGGGCTCAGAAAGAAAAGAGAGCTTAGAGAAAACTTGCATCTTCTTACAGAATAGATAAATAATCATGTACCCAATGTTGATATAATTATGGGCAGTAAAGGCAATTCTGATGAGGTCTCAGATGAGAGTGAGTAACATATTATTGGATAATGAAAAAAAGATTATCCTTGTTACAAAGTAGCAAAGAAGTTGCCTGAATTGCATTTGTGTTTTAATATTTTGTGGAAAGTAGAACTTGTAAGTGATGAAATAATTGGATATTTAGTTGAGGACATTTCTAAGCCAAGTGTTAAAGGAGTGGCTTGGTTCCTCTTGACTGCTTGCAGTAAAATGCAAGAAGAGGAATAACTTGAAACCAGTATTTTTAAGCAAAAGGGAACTTGAACTTAAAGATTTAAAATATTCTCAGTCAATCCCTATTGCAAATAATAAGTACGGCCAAGGAAGAGTTTGATAAGGAGATTAACATGGGTGTAAATCACTAACTTAATCAGCCAACTCAGCAGAAAACCTGCAAGTCTGAACTAAAGGGGAAAGAGATAGAAGAAATAGAGAAAGACTTTCTGACTTCCTCTACTTCACAGGAAGGGAGATAGAGTTATTTGGCTGCAAATGCATATTTCATAATAATGCTATATAATAGTCTATACAATATGTTTTATATAACATACATTATAAATAATATACACATAATACATATATTTGATGTAATAAAGTCGATTTTTTCTTTCTTGAGTTTTGTAACCTTTGTAATTAACTGTTTCTATCTAAACAGATGTTCCATTCTTTTCTCATAGTGACTCCCTTAAATGCTCTATGATCTGTGTATTAAAATGCATTATATAACCAGTAACCAATTCTATATTAAGTGAGAAAAACAAAAATATCAGTTCTTAGTACCCGGACAGAAGAATATGAAAATGGTCTTTGTAGACAAAATTAATTAAAAACTGTTAGCCCAACAAGCAATAATTTCAAAGACTTTAGATTTCTGATATTAGAAAATACTCTAGAGAATAGTCTGTATGAAGGAGTAGGGAAGCAGGAGGAGTTGGGAAGCAGGAGGAGTTGGGTGGCCTCAACACAGGCTTGTCAATCTCATGGACAGTTCGGAACCTGGGAAGACGTTAATATATTTCTCAAATTAAAGCAAGGAGATGAGCTTTTGTATCCCTTCATCTATCATTTACAAGATACAGGCATACCTCAGGTATCAATCTTAGCCTTTGGAAAAGAAATGAGTACCTTGGGACTACAGGAGGAATGGTGTGGTAAACCGCAGCACCCGCTGGCTTCGTATAATGTTTATCTCATCTTGGAATAGCTATGCCAGGATTTTGACTGGTTCCTTTTTCTAGGGAAACTTCACTGCAGCTGGTCTGAGTTGCAACTAGCATGCAAATCTTTTATCTCTACTGTCTAATCTCAATTTATTTGCCCTTACCTGTTAATGTTTTGGGGGTCTACATGGCTTACTATGTTCACTCAGACTTTTATTCCTGAGAGTTTTTTGACCCTGGTCATATCTTTCCCAGTCAGTGGCTGCTTTATTGGTCCATTTGCCGTAAAACCTGAGCAGAATCTTTCAAAAGATGATCCAAAGAATCAATCAAGGTGCCAAGCACATTCTTTTCTGATGGCATTTTTAGCCTCAGTCCTTCCTTCTGTTGATAATGAAGGTCAGTTTTCCTGAGCAAAATGGTGTCTACCTTCCTTGCCTCCTGGTCTCTTGGATCATTAGTAGTCTTAACTAAAAGTTTAAACTTCTAATATTCACCTGTGTACAAATTTCCATCTCTGACAACATAGAGTAAATAGTGAATAATTTACAAATTTAGTGTCTGTAGATTTTTAAAGTGCCCAGTAAATAGCACCTATCTTCTCTCTCTGAGTTTTAAAGCAGTAAGAAACAGACATAGGAGTCGGGCAGATCGAGATCAAAATATTGTTTTTCTTTTTAACTGATAGAGGCAAGGTTATAACTTAAACGTGTCGCAACATTGGACTTCCTCATTCAGGACCACAATTGAGCAGGCTCACTTAGTCAGAAGTTTGTTAGATAACTGCAGGCCTCTTTTCATAGGATAGTCTTTAATAATTTAAATTTATGAGATGTAAGAACAGAGCAGAACATTTGCTCTTTGAAAGCAAAAGCACCCCAAGAAGAAAAGGAAGGTCTCAGAAAGCAGAACTTGTCCCAACACTTACTTTTATCCAATTTTATAATTCATTTCTCATCTTCTTAGAAAACACGGGTATCTTTAGTATATTTTTATGGAAGAAAAAGCTTAAGTTGAGATGTAAGATAAAGAATACAATTATATTGACACTTTCAGGTTAGGCAGGATCTGTGAATATGAGTGTTGACTCTCATTCATAATATATATATATATAATTTATAAATCATTTATTAACCTACTTTTTGGAGCACAAAATACTCCCATGTGCATCTAGGGGTTATTCTTAATCTTCCATCTCAATATACATCGCTATATAATTTTGTTTTCTGAAATAAATTTGACCAAAGATCATCACAAGAGGATTCTCTGACCTCAGCCTACATCTTAGTTTCTCTCCACAATCAGACATAGTAATGAAGTTTCAATGCCTTTTTGTTCCTCACTTAAACTTCTTTTATCATTTCCCAGGCATTGTAAAAACAAACAAATCAGTTACACTAAGGGCACTAACTCATCCACTCTACCTTTGCTTTATCTTTGAAATGTTTAGGTCTTTTGGATTTGGCTCAGGTCTGAGATTTCCACAGCAATATTTCAGTTCACAATAATCTCTCAATTTCTTGAGGACAATCAACATTTATTTTCAGTACTATTCAATATTTTTTCACAATGAGTACTACCATAAATCTTGTTGCCTCCTTTATATATTAATGAAGTTTGAATAGTGTCTCATTGATGAATAACTGAATGATGGCCGAATGTGTGACACTTCTTCTGACCTTCAGTTGTTAATTTCGAAGTATATGCTGTGTTTAGGGACATTATTTCTGTAATGAAGAAGGTGAAGGGATTTCTACGTGAATGGTATATTGGAAGGAGCCAAAGGGTTACTGCCTGTATTTGAGTATGTAAAAAAAAAAGGTAAACAAGAAAGTATATTTCATATAGTATGTTTTGATAAGTCCTAGTTCTTCTCAACTGTGGAAACATGACAAGTTACTTAAATTCTTTGATACACATATTCTCTATTTTCAAAATGGCACAGGTAATAGTATTGCCATTATAAGAATTAGAAGTAATTGTTTGAGTAAAATATCTGGCAGAATTTACTCATTCAATTCGGTCTCAACTAAATTGTATTATATCCTAAATTATTCTATAAATTACAGAAAATATCTTGATTACAATCCTTTTTTATTTTGATTCCCCTCTAGAAGTTTTACTCAAAATTTCTGAAGTCCTTTACTCAAATTTTACTAAATTTAATTTTGTCTTAAAAAACAATACTCTGAATAGTCAATGTTTTAGCAATGGTTTTTGAAGTGAAACAATGCTATCATTAATATGAAGAGTGTAAGAAATAGGTAAATTTTCTAAAACGCAACAGAATTTATGACGATCTTGTTTGAGTTATATTATGATGAGCTCTTCGACATTAAACAAAAATTATCAATTTGAGACAGTGAATCCCTCTTTAAAAATAATTGGAAATCAAATTTGTAATTAAGACTTAGTTAATTTATCTGTGCCTGTTGTGAATTTATTTTCACATTTTGAAAGATGTTAATATTTCTGCATTTTCAGATGAGTGAGTTGGCTGAAGCTCGAACTCACTTAAGGCTTTGTTTGCTTTTTTCTCAGTGTTGTTTAGAGATGGCATACATCTCTCATTTCTTCCAAATGAAAATGTGGTGCCTTCCCATTTAGATTACTATTATTTTGTTCTTGTGAGAGAAAGATATAAATATATGTATAAATGTTATATGATATATATAACATGCTTATATGTACAAAATTAAAATTTCCAAATTTAACCCAATATCAGAACAATATATTTTTCATTTAATATTATTTTTATTGAATATTGTATTGTTGTTTAATATCTTTGATAGGTTTCTTTCTTTTCTGTGTTATGTATTTTCTTCTTAATCTTAGCAGTTAGTAGCTTACAAAACGTTGCCTTAATTTATAAATGGTCTATATTCACAATCTTTGCAATGTTACTTTGTAGCTGCAACTAATAAAGGGGTGGTGTCTATTCTCTACACTATAAATTGGAGCTGGCTTTGTGGCTTGATTTGAAAAATATAATAGGAGAGAATGGTTTTTCTGCCATTTTTAGCCCAGGTTCAAAAGTTCTTTTTAGTTTCCACTTACTCTCTGAGAATCCTGCTGTCACGTGTTAACCTGCTTAAAGAAGCCAGTGCTAGCCTGCTGCATTATGAGGCAATATTGATATGATAGCTTACACTAACTGACACCAGCCAAAGAGACAACCAGCTACTACACATGTGATGTAGCTATCTTACAGTAGATATGCCCAGTTGACGCATTATATGCACGAGTGACCCCAGCCAAGATGATCTGAGCCTGAAAAAGCTGAACAGAACAACTCAGTTGACCAATAGATTCCCAAGTAATAGTAAATTCTGATTTTTATAACTCTAAGTTTTGTGACTGTTTGTTACAATTGTTATGATTTATCTAGCTAGTTTTAGATCAAAATAAACCTTTTAACAACTTTTGGTTAAATAGGTAATAATGTGATAGAAGTGGTACCTTATTTGGTACTCATTTTTTCAAGACTGCTGTAGGAAATTATTTATTTCACAAAAAACATTAATTTTATTAATTTTTTAAAAAATTTTACTTTAAAATTGTATTTGGCTCAGGTTCACAGAGGGATTCTGTAATAAACTAAGTTTGTTGGAAACTAAAGATGAAATTCTTCATTCTAGTGTGTTCAAAGTCTTTGAGTTTTCTTCTGTGAAGAATGGAGAGGAGGGATGTATAGAGGCCACAGGAAATATAATAATTGATGTAGGGATAGATACTATAGCAAATATCCTAATGTTACTTAATTATATTTCAGTCATGCATACGTTTCTCTCTGTAGATTATATCTTCACCAGAAAAACATCATAATCAAATTGTTCATGCTATTACTATGATTAGTGTAAATATTAAAGTATATCCAGTAATATAATTAATACAATTATCAAATTTTAGAAATGGAAAAAGCATATAACTCATCTCCTTTATTTTGCAGATGGTGAATTTTTCTTCAAATGTGAAGTGACTTGTGTTAAGTCCAAATAGCTATTTAGAGGCAAAGTTATAACTAAGACTAAAGATACACACTCTTCACCCGATGTTCTCTCTATATATAACATGGGTTGAAAGAGTGACTCTAGGTAAAGTAAATCCATGACCAAAAAGTTAAAAAATGTATCTTTGCTTAGTTAATTAAACCAAATTCAAATCTGCAAGTAAAGCCTTAATAAGATAAAGCCTCTTTTAATTTTTAAATTTCTCTTATATGAATGGAATTCACAGTAAGAAAAAGGATTCACATTAATCCACAATAATTCTGAGATGTGAGAAAAATATGCTCAGAATTCTCTTATTAAATGGCATACATTACTCTATTTAGACTATTTATATTAGTTGTATGAATTTCCTTTCCTAATAGTTTATTTCTTATCACTCCAATCTTCTTTGCCTGTGCAAACATTGACTTTGATATGCCACAATCATTCTCAAATTGTCAGGGTTTTTTTTTTTTATTTTTGTGATTTATCTGAATTTTCTATATAGTACCCATATTATAATGTCTAGTTATTGATTGGTTTCTCTTTTCCAATAAATTTTTATATCTAATGAGTTCACTACCTCATTATCTAGCAGAGTCTATAACAGCTGATGTTTGATCAGTATTCACAGATTTAGTAAAGCAATGAATATTGACTGCATACATTGTTTTCACCAGTGATCCAGATTAAATAATGCAATAGTGGCTTCTGTCAATTGAGAACAACCAAAGATTTTTGCACTTAAATTATCTTTTTTTATGTACCACGCCAAAGTTGTAAAGCTCCTCTTTGTGGAATGAGACATCATATCATAGTTTAAGTTGCTTTAATCAGTTCAGCATGCTCACAATATAAACCTCAGTGACCTGAGAATTTGATTAGAGGAGGTAGAAGGAAGAACGTAAAGATGAAAAATGAACGTGGAAAGAGGAAATTGGCATTTTGCAACTGATGAAAGTTGAAACTTACGAGAGTAATCCAGTCAATGTTCAGATGCACAGAAGTCCACCCTTATCCACAAGTGATATATTCTAACACCACAGTGGATGCCTGAAGCCACAGACAGCACTAAACTCAATGTAGTCCAGGATTTTTTTCGTATATATACATACATATGATAAAGTTTATTTTATAAAGTAGGCACAGTAAAACATTAACAATAACTAATAACAAAATACAACAATTGTACTCAGAATGACATGCAATTTAAAACTTATAAATTGTTTATTTCTGGAATTTTTTATTTAATATATTTTAACTGCAGTTGACTGCAGGTTACTGAAATTACAAAAGCAAAACTTTAGATAATGGGAGACTGCTATATACAGAATATACAAATAGGGTACTCCAGGAGTTTGGAAATTGTGCACCAACTCAAAATTCCCTTCAAGAAATGAAGAGATTTTTTTTGGAGGTGGCTACATGAGTAAAGGTTTGAAAGGAAAGTAGGAGTTAACCTGAAATGGTATGAGGGATGAAGTGAGATGATATTCCAGGCAGCGCTGCTGTAACAAACTAGGAACTCCATGAGACACCACCAAAAACTCATATTAGGAAATCACTTAACAATTAACCAAGACTCAGTTAAAACACAGCGACTACCAAGAATGTTTTCAAAATACTACATAATGAAACAATGTAGAAGTCCTTTTGTACTATCTAATAAAGAATCTGTGTGTTTGTGTGTTAAATATTGTTCTAAAACTTTTTGTTATTTTACTACTACCTGCACAAATAAATAACTAAGGAAAATCTACAATATCTTGACAGAACATATCTGTAGAAATTATTTACATTGTTGCTTTCAATTTTGAAGTAGTTTATGAATTTGAAGTTTAAAAAATTGATTTTATTACTATCTTTAATGTCTCATGGTATCCTTTATTTCTAAGTATTCCTGAAGCTTAGAGCAATTGCAATTTTTTCACATACTTCACATAAGAAGACATGAATTTATTCTCATGAGAGCTTGTCTAATGCTTCTACTCACATCAGTAGAATTGCCTTTAGGCTATGATAAGTACATTTATTTCTGGCTTTTGACACTGATGATAGTTATATTAGCCTCCTTCAGTTTTAACAAGGAATTATTGTGCAGAATTTTGAAAGCAACTGAAGTTGCAGAAGTCCATAATTAATTACTGAGACAAATAGATGTTTACTGTTCAAGTAAATTCATAATTTTAGAATTACAGAAATAAAAACTCCTCAAGCTACACAGCAAAACCACTGCTGTAGTCAGGAGGCAGTAATATCAGTAACAGCAACAGGTTGAAGGTCATCAATCTGGTAAAGGATCCCTGCTAATATGGTTTGGCTCTGCATCTCTACCCAAATCTCATGTGCTGTGGTAATTCCCAGTGTTGTTGGAGGAGGGGGTGAGGTGACTGAATCATGGGAGAGGACTTCCCCTTGCTCTTGTGATGAGAGGCCTCAGTTCTGATTGTTTGAAAGTCTGCAGCACCTCCCACTTTCCTCTCTCTCTTTCCTGCAGGCCATGTGAAGATTTACCATCTTCCCCTTCACCTTCTGTCGTGATTGTTAAGATTCCTGAGGCCTCCCCAGAAGCCAAAGCCTATACAGCCCACAGAACCATGAGCACATTAAATCTCCTTTCTTTATAAATAACCCAGTCTCAGGCATGCCTTTTAGTAGTGTTAGAATGAACAAATACACCTGCCATAAAAATCTTGCTTTTTCTCTACCTCTTTTCAATTTATGTTAATACAAAATAAATTTTGAAAATCTATCTGACTGGAAGAGTATGAATAATGTGTGAAATTCTAGCTATAAGGAGCTATGGGAAAATATTGCTTATAAACACTTCATCTTCTAAATTATTGGAAAGTGTTCTAAGAGGGCTGTAATATCAGTATCAATGAGCCCATATGTCATCTCTCTGTGACTAACTTTATTTATTCAATTTCCATATATATGCCTTCCCTCCATATTTAAGCTTCTTGATGAAAACAGTAACAAAAATAAGCATATCAATACCATGTTCTTATGGCATCTATAAATGAAAACAGGGCGTCGGATGTTTTATAAGTCATTGTATCTCTTTAAGTGATTTTTCTTATGGTTCAGTCATAATCTTGTTTAGATAATCTATAATCTCACCAGTAAATTCTAATTTTAACAACACCAGCAAATATGATTGAAAAATATCTTAGTGGGGCTGGTTAGATCAAATAATTGAAAATCTTAGTCAATATAAATACATACATAAAAAAGCAAGGAAGAAATTGTTGATACTTATGTCAGTCTTCATTTCTTTCCTTCATCTGCATGTTACTTCCCCCCTCAACCAGCATTTTAAGCTTATTATTCCACCCTTGGAGCAAGACAAATCTTTTCTTTTTCAGTACTTGGTGGTCCTGCATGCATTGCATTACTGTTATTCTCTATTAACATCTATCGGGGGACATTGATAACTGAAGTCATTATAGTCAGTTTCAGGATTGAGTTCCAGGGCTATATTTCCATTTCCGCGTTAGCAACTATACCATTCTAATCCCTTGATAATCATGATTAATTTTACAAGCAAACCCCCTTTTTGCCTGTTTCATTATGATCATGTGGTGTCTAAATGGCTACATGACCATATCGACAGCTCCTTTAATGTAACCATTGTTGTATACCCAGTGTGATTGTCTCTCCCTTGGGGGCCAAGTCCTCCAAACAAGCAAGGTCCAAAACAATGGAGACGGAAAACTGAAAAAGTATTCAAATAGCTCATTAGATGTAATAGTGTTAGATATCTTCCTCATTTCCTTGGCTTATTATTTGTCCTTGAATTTCTATTTTTAACGAAGTATTTTTATTAATAGTTAATCAAAATAAGCTGCAATAGATTCATCAAACTCCATTTTGTGCTTTAAATTTGGCCATGTTCTGAGTTAGGGTGGTATGAAACGTGTGCAGTGAATAGAGTTATCAGTTTACAACATGGCTAAGTTAGTAAGACACCAACAGTAACTCATCCCTCTTTTCCTGATGTATTAAAAACATAATATATCTAAAGTCCCTCTTTCAAGGACAGCATGCATAATGTGCACAGATAAAATAATGTATACTCTAATATTCAGGGCCAGGGACAGACAACTCTATTTGATCATGGGTAGCTTTGAGACATTCGGATGTTTTTGCCCCTAATGGTCAAGTAGTATACCAGACATTTGTGATGTGATTCATGCTACAACCTGATGGATAAATTAAGACACAAGACAGGTGACCAGTAAGAAAGATGAGAAATCATTAGATGCAAATATGATGCAAAAATGTTTGTGCAAAACCACAAAATGTTAGAATAGATGCAAAAATGCTTGTGTGAAATAGAGCCTGAATAGTCCTGCTATCCAACATACAGAGGGTAGTCAATATTTTTATGACATTGATGTTGCCTTAAAGTCTTGTGTGTGTGTGTATGTATGTTTTCTTTTTTTCTTTGGCAAATGCTAGAAGTAGAATGAATCATGTAGTCATCTGTCACCTGTATATCATATTTTCATGTGTTGATTTGTCATCCATATATCAGATATCAATGTAGTTTTTGTTTAAATATTTTCTCTACTTTGTATTGGATTTTTTTGTTTGGATTTTCCTTTTTATATTGAGTTGTGAGAGTTCCTTTTATATTCTTAATACAAGTTCTTTATTAAATATGTGATTTGCAAATATATTGACTTACATGTGGTGTATTCATTCACTCCACAGGGAATGAAAACGCATTTAAAAGTTTGTGGATGATGACTATTTATTAATGATTTATTTTGTTGATTTTGCTTTTGGTGTCATAGCTAAGAAAATGTTGCCTAAATCAAGAGTACAGATATTTTCTCCTCTGGTTCAAGAAGATAATTTTGTGGAAAATTCACATTTCATTAATATTGTGTGTTTCAGCTTTAGGGTAGGGGCTGGTTTGAGAGTTTCTTTTTCTCAATGTTTCTACTCTACTCTTAGCTTTAAGTTTTTTCATGAAAGTTAGGGCCTCAGAGAGTGTCTTTTTCATACTCTCATCACTTCCTTAGTAAACTGCTCTTGCTTGCATTTGCTGGCTAACCTGTTGGTGGGTGCAGCAGGTTTAGTTAGCTAGTTAGTTTGTATGTTTGTTTTTGAGACAGGGTCTCACTTGTCACCCAGGCTGGAGTGCAGTGGGTCGATCACAGCTCACTGCAGTCTTGACTTCCTGGGATCAAGCCATCCTCCCACCTCAGCCTCCCGAGTAGCTGGAACTACAGGCGTATACCACCCTGCTAGCTAATTTTTCTATTTTTGTTAGAGACAGAGTTTCATGATGTTGCTCAGGCTGGTCTTGAACCGCTGGGCTAAAGTGATCGGCCCACCCAGGCCTCCCAAAGTGCTGGGATTACAGGCATGAGCCACCATGCCAGGCCAGGAGTTCTTGACTGTCTTAAACAAAGACAGTCAAGATACATGCCTGTTGCCTTTAGACTCTCTCAGTGGGTTTTTACCTCCCTAGTTGTTGGGTATCACTTATGATCGGGACTCAGGACTTTTTTTGTATTTCCTCTTAGGCTTTTTTCCCCTTTCCTTTCGTCCTGCAGCAACCAGTCTTCATTTGTGTCCTGGAAGCAACAGAGTTTGTTAAGTTTCCTCAGAAGCTTAACGCATTAGATGCCTGTAATCCCAGCACTTTGGGAGGCCAAGGCTGGAGGATCACTTGAGGGCAGAAGTTCAAGACCAGCCTGGTCAACAAGGGGAAACACCGTCTCTATTAAAAATACAAAAATTAGCTGGGTGTGTTGGCGGGGGCCTGTAATCTCAGCTACTCAGGAGGCTGAGGCAAGAGAATTGCTGGAACCAGGGAGGTGGAGGTTGCAGTGAGCCAAGATCGTGCCATTGCACTCCCAGCCCAGGCAACAACAGTGAGACTTGGTCTCAAAAAAAATAAATAAAAATAAAAAATTAGCCGGGCGTGGTGGCATGCATCTGTAGTCCCAGATACTTGGGAGGCTGAGGCACAAGAATGGCTTAAATCTGGGAGGTGGAGGTTGCAGTCAGCCGAGATCATGCCACTGCACTCCAGCCTGGGTGACAGAGTGAGACTCCGTCTCATAAACAAATAAATAAATAGAAACTTAACACCTGTAAGGTACATGGATGTGCTTTGGTCAAGGAATAGGCTGAGGTAGACATCCGGGCCAGAGTGACTTAGCAGGTTTAGGGCCCAGGCACATACTCTCATTGTTATATAACCTGTTTGTGTAAGCTTATACTTAGCTCCAAGCCACTATTGTTTGAAAAAGGTATAACTGCCCTCCTGACACTGTACGGGCTTGTGCTGTCATGCCCAGGAAGAGAGAGAGAGAAAGAGAGAGAGAGAGAGAGAGAGAGAATAATGCTATTGACCCCTATAATAGAGAGCCTGTCGCCTTGAAGGCAGGCAGAGGGGCACCGGGAACCCGTTTGTGCCCATACAGAAAGAGTTAAGCTGCTAATTCTCTAAGGGAGAGTTGGCCTTGTAGGCCAGTCATACAGCTGTGTGTGGGAGCAGCAGGAGCCACAGAGTTAGAGCCAGAGCAGGCTGCTGAGACAGAGGAGAACAGAGTGAGAGAGCTGCTGGTGAGAGAGCTGCTGGTGAGAGAGCTGCTGATGAGAGAGCTGCTACAGCCCCTGTGTGTTCTTTCAAATCCTCACTGCCAATTCACCCACACTCCTTGGACCACAGCATGGGCTGGAACTTGACACTGGGTCTGACAACACCTTAGTTCTGTAGGGGAGAAGAATCACCATCAAAGTTTCTGCTTTTTTCCACAATGGTAACTGCTCTCTTCTTCCTTGCCTGCTGTAGCTGGGAAAATTTTATCATCTCCTGCCTTGTTCTTAGTCTTTCTCCTGAGTCCCAGTGAAGATGTTTGAAGAGTGTTGAGCTGATTCATCCATCCCCTGGTATTTGTGGGTTTCTGTACTGTAAGGCTAACCAATACCCAAACTTTAGCAATTTGTTAAAAATTTAACTTATTGCTTCTTAATCACTTGCATGGTGGTTCTGGCAAATGGGAGACGGTGCTTGCAACCTTCTTCTTCTTGGAAAGCCTTCCTTTTTTAGATTTCAGAATAACAACTTGCCTTGCAAATCAACTCTCTGTTGGCTTCAAAGAGAGTTATGATTTTGTAGATCTTGTTTATTCTTTTGTTAAATGAAGTGCTGCTCTTTACAGCTTTCTATATTCTAATTGTTGGCTCCTTCAACAGAAGAACTTGGCAAATAGTTAAATAACACAAATTTTATACTGATTTCTTCAAATAATTCAGGTAAAAAAATCAGTTAATTCCAATAACAGTTTAAATTTTTCATCCAACTTAGGGACTCAGAAAAAAGCCCTTGGAATGTGATTTTGTCCCACGTGAAATATATGATATTATTGCTGTTGGAAATAGTGTTAAAAGGCTTTACATTAAACATAAATGTATTTGGAGTTTTTTGGTTATAACATTACAAAAATTGATAAAGTACATTATATGATTATAAAATATGTTGTTTCTAAAGAAGGAACTTACAGACTAAAGAAGCACGTATTAACTTTGGTGAACTTAGAAGTCAGTTGCATCAAAAATCATTGAAATTTTTACTTAATCAAAATTGACTTTTAAAGTAACCAAATATTGTAAAATTATGTTTATATCACACAGATTAATTTAACTGTCATTTTTTAAATGAAGGCGATATTAGGAGCAAAAAGAAATGTTAACATTATAGCATGTTATTTATTTATCTGTTAGCTTTATCAGTTGAATACTGTGAATGCCTGAGATATTGAAGAACTAAATCAGATATCAACAAATGCATCATAAAATTGCATTACAATTTTAACTAAATAAGTATTTCATTTTTCAAAGGTAGTTGAAAAGTCTCTGTAAAATTCAATCAAATGAGCACTACAATGTTAACATCTGAAGTTTTTATCAAATTGCAGTATTTTTTTAAAAACTGAAAACAGAAAGACGTTGAAACATATTGCTAAAAAAAAAGAGAGAGTAAACTGAATGAATTAAACCATGAGAGCTGAAAAAGTGTAAAAGTTTCTATTTTGAAATTATGTAACTACATTTTGAAATATTTAGACTTGTGGAAAGAAAATGTTAAGGAACCACAATTTAGAACTAAATTAATTTATAATTAGCTCCAGAATTTATTGACATTCAATATGCTTATGATTTTGCAGCACCTTTATTTGGTGAATGATTCAAAGAAATCATAGAAACAAATTACTTGTTGAGTTTTGTCCTCTAAAATATTTTTAAAAGAAGAAGCAAGTATTTGCTAAAATATCCAAATATAAATTTTTCACATTATTATATTAAAAATAATAAAAGTTAGATTATTCTCCAGTCTGCAAAATTACTATGAATTTACTTGGTATTTCAGCATGTGTAGACAGAGTATAATGCCAATTAAAAATATTTCGTTGTTTTAAATAATATTAAAATAGAAAAGTCAATAGAGGTTTCAATATTTTGAAATTAACAAAAATTACAATGTTTAAGTCTATTTCAGGCTATTTCCTTAAAGTAGTAAACATATATAAAGCCATCCTTCAAATACACAGCAGTGGCAAAATGTCAGAAAAAAACACGATATAAGAATTTCATTTTAACATGTGAATATATACTGAGTATTCTTATTTTTAAAGTGTTCAGTCAATCAAATTAGAAAGCTCTGCCTTGTTTTGTTCATAGTATTTTTAATTTTTTTTATTTTAGAAAGCATTTTAATTCTGGAAGTGGTTTTTAGTAGAAAAATTCCATATGTTTGCCAAAATAATAAAACCACTTTTGCAGAGTAAATAAAGATTACAGAAATTATGTAACTTAAATTATTTTTAGCTTCTCATTTCCCTCTCAAAATTTCTAGGTTTGAAAAATTAACTTTACAGTGAATCTACTTATAGTATTACTGGATAGAAAGAATTTATTTTATTATATCACAAGGCAAAACTGTTACAGAAGATACGGGAGAACAGGGTAGCTAAGGATGTGAATGGAATAGAAGGCAGATATGCCTCAATTTTCAGTATCTCTAAAATTACAAAGAATGTGACATAGCCATGGAACCTGTCATGTAGCCCAGCAGGAAGTGTTTTTTTTTGACCAAAATATGGAGTTAAAAAAATTCACATGGTCACTAGTGAATGATTTGGAGGTTTATTTATAATTTTCATAATCATAATCTAGATGTCAAACGTATAATCTTTTATTTTAGATGTCTATTAAACATTAATGGACTAGAAAATATTTTGTATATAGCAGGTATAGTTTTAAATCAAATTATCCAGTTAATAGATGTGTAATTATTATATTTTTATTCATCTTTTTTAAAGGTAAGGAAACAAAGGCTGATATAGTCAAGTAATTTACCTAATTTTAATAGGTTGTGGAACAAAGTTCATATCTCAGCACTCATTACCTCCTGGGTCTTTACCATAGTCTCACACCATCTTTCCATTCATGTGTTTTGTTTTCACTCAGGGATTTCAAGGCAAATAATTTTCTAGGACAGAGTTATTTATATAATTCACCTTGGAGAACATTCCATTTATTTATTATATGTGTATGTGTATTTGCACAAGTCTAATTTGAAGATTTAGAGGCAATCTATTCTGAACAAACAACAAAACCTGTTCTGATATAATCTAGACCATGATAAAAGGATAAAAATGAGCCAGATTAGGGAAAAGAAATGGCTTAAAAAAAAAGCCAAAAGAAATAATTAATTTAAAAGAAATGTCATAAGAATAATTTTGCTAAAATAAGCACTCATTTGTAAGTTGAAAATTAATTTAATTAAAAGTCATCTATAATGTATAAGCAGAGTTAACATAATCAGTGCTTTAAGTATCTTTATGGATGAAAAAGGGAGTAAGAATATAAGGAAAATATAAATTGAATATTGTTTAATATGTGCAAATTTTTTGAAAATAATTTTTTTATCAAAAAGCTTTATTCATAAGGCACTATTAGATTGTGATTAAACAGATAATCTGAGAGAGGGTTTATAATCTTAGTAAACAGTATATAATATGCCTGCAAGATTATTAAATTAAAAATCTTTGAAAAAAATAATGAATTATCATATGGATATTTTGTAAGACTATCTAACTGCTCTTTAAATTTAAAATTATTGGTAATGAAAGGAGTGTTATGTTCTTCTTTGATAAGTAACCACTAAAGCAGTAAGGACTTTAATATGTATACTCGATTCCCAATGACTTTATTGAAAATGAATCATTTTATTTACAAATTCAAACCTGGATCTTAAAAGGCAGATAATCAGATTCAGTGCTGGGCAGACCTATGTGCACCTGTTTTCTACAAAACCACACTATAAAATTTCAACGGTATATTATATCATGGAGTACATTTATTTTTCTCCAAAAATAATCTGCAAAGCATCATCTTAAGAATGCAAAATATAACTCTTGCCAAATGAGCCATGCAGCATATACTGTAGGGTTTGTAAAACATAAAACATTAACTGAAAAGCTTTATAATGAGAGATGACTGCATTTATAGCAAACATCAGTCTACAAAAAATGAGATTTAAGAAATGTGTAGACAGGTGTGATGGCTGACTTGATAAACAGCAGCTGTGATCTGTGCAGTTTCTAAGTAGAAGATTAAAGAAAGTTTTCAGTTGTTACATTTCTAGTTTTTAGTCTATACACTAATTTAAATATAGTGATGATTTAACAATATTGTTGAGTCAGCTATTTCTTGATTAGCCATGATAATTGGCTGTAGAAATCACACTAATAAAAGTCATAGAGAATATCCAAAATAAGCCAAAAGTTTCAACCACCTCCCTTAAGAAAGGTTTGCATTTTGCTATAAGAACCAAGTAAAATAATGTTAATTAATTATTTGAAACAAAATGCTAATTAATAACAAAGTAGACCCAAAATTGAGATCAATAGGGAAAACAAATCTAAAATGTATCAGTCAATAGCTAGCATTTGGGGTGTGTTTATCATATACCAGACACTGAACTAAATGCTTTCGATGGATTACCTCATTTAATTCACAAAACAATACCATGAGGTAGATATTATTACAAACACCAGCAAAGAGACTGAAGCTTAGAATACATGAAAATATACTCAAGGCCATATAAATAATGGCCAAGGTTAATATCTAGGCAGAGTATGATTTCACAGTGCTACACTCTTAACCCCTGCTTTCTGTTGTTCTCTGCGGTTTTTAATATGGGAGAGGAGGGGGGACCACACAAATCAGAGATGCAATGATGACTGTGTTTAATAAGAATGCCAGGCTGGGCCGGGTGCGGTGGCTCATGCCTGTAATCCCATCACTTTGGGAGGCTGAGGCGGGTGGATCACAAGGTTAGGAGTTCAAGACCAGCCTGGCCAATACAGTGAAACCCCATCTCTACTAAAAATACAAAAATTAGCTGGGCATGGTAGCGGGTGCCTGTAGTCCCAGCTACTTGGGAGGCTGAAGCAGGAGAATCAATCTCTTGAACCCAGGCGGTGGAGGTTTCACTGAGCTGAGATTGCACTACTGCCCTCCATCCTGGGCGACAGAGCAAGACTCCGTCTCAAAGAAAGAAAAAAAAAAAAGAATTCCAGGCCGTACCCATGTCTCATTTAGTTATATTGAGGCCAAATTTATTATTTGATCTCATCACATTCTAGACACAGCGCCTTTCAGAAAAACTCTTCCTCCAAAATGTCTCTCCTATGAAATAAAGAATATGTGCTTACATGACTCTGGAATACATACACATATAATTAAATTAGTAAAAATACTACTCCAAAGGTGAGGTAAAATTGGATAGTAATGGTGTGGATAGGGTTTGCAGGTAGGAGGAGGAAACTTTTGCTATGAAAATTAAGGTTCACTTTGTAAAATGAGGATAATAACAGACTAATTTAGAATTTAAAGAATAAAATGAGATTATATATAAAGATTACTTATAAATGAGATGATTTTATAATTTTAGACATTTTTAAGTATTGAAGGTTTTTTTCTACTTCTCAAATATTTCTTTAAAACCTTGACCAAATGAAGCCTTTTTATATTTTATTTTAGGAAAAAATGCAATCGCGATCATTTTAACAAGGACTATCTACAAATAAAAGTTGTTCTTAGAAAACAATGATACACTGCCTTTTAATTTTCACTGAAGTATTATAAGGATAAATAGAATCATAGAAATAATTTCTATAAAAATAATACTTATGCATTCAATGAGATATATTTTTATTATATTTTAATTTACTGTGATATTTAAGACAGTATTTTGGTCTTAAAGTCTTAGAGTTAAGGTTAGTACTACATGCACACCTGTGCTCATAAAGATGATCCCTGAATTGGACTGTCATGATGTATCAGTTCAAAAGCTATACTATACATGTAAAAATAAAGACAGTAGAAGTGACATTCATCTTATTATTAATTTTATGTTTTAAAAGTACATGTGACTATATCTCAGAAAGTCCATTTATATATGTCTACTTAATTAAGAAAATTTTATTATATCATTGAAGCATTGTGACAATCCAAGTTTGGGTAAATTAAAATATTTAAATTTAAAGACACCTTTGTCAATATATTTAAATATGTTTTCTTGAAATGTTTAGAGATGACATTTAGCTAATACAATCTTAATTGTCAAGAATTCAGTCAAACAAATCAAATCAGAATGAGTTTCTATCTAGAAAGTCACACTTCATTTTTCAATTTAGAAAAACGTGCTAATGCGTGCTTGTGTGGTAACTCTGTTTTCTGATTTCTAATTCTGATAGAAAGGCGAGGCTAGGTTAGGACCTTGCCATGGGTTATTGCCTGAATGTAGTAAAGTGCTGGTGCCATCAGTATTTCTTTCTGTTCTCTTTGCATTCTCTCTTGGGACTGTGATGACACCTGAAAGGTGTAATCATCAGGAGATAGAACAGATGAGGTCATTAAATAAAAGCTGTTTTGACTTTCACCACGCTTTACAAAATATCTGCATATAGGAAAAAAATATGCCATTTCATTGCCCTTAATAGTGGTATCTATGAAAGAGAGAGATTAAGGGATATTCCACAATTATGTATGTTTTAAATTGTTTAGCAGTTTAGTACATTCACACCTCAGAAATCTATCCCATAAAAAATTCCTGGGAGGCCGAGGTGGGCGGATCACGAGGTCAGGGGATCGAGACCACGGTGAAACCCCGTCTCTACTAAAAATACAAAAAAAAAAAAAATTAGCCGGGCGTGGTGGTGGGCGCCTGTAGTCCCAGCTACTCGGAGAGGCTGAGGCAGGAGAATGGCGTGAACCTGGGAGGCAGAGCTTGCAGTGAGCCGAGATTGCGCCACTGCACTCCAGCCTAGGCAACAGAGCAAGACTCCGTCTCAAAAAAAAAAAGAAAAAAAAATTCCTAATGAGAGACATGCCTTTTTCTTTCTTTCTTTTCTTTTTTCTCTAAAGTTGGAATGGTTGAGAAGGCATAGAATGGGAAGGAGATGCCCAGTGAACCTTGTCAACAGTTACAGACAGCCTCAGGAAAGTCAGCTTTAGCAAAAGTCTATATGGAAGTCAAAAGACCTGGAAAGTTATTTCGAGGAAACTCTGTGCCTTTGTACCACCCTGAAATTTGTCTATTTCTCAGGAGTGTGTCTATCATAATTTAAAGTAGTTTGCATGATCCTGAGGTAGGAAGCAGAACACTAATCTGGAGGTGGGGCTTGGACGCTGGACCAAACTGAGGACTAGTCAAAAACGGTCTAAGGCAGAATCATCTCCCCATAAGACACTCCTGTCAGTGTGCTATGTCAATTTACCATTGCCATGGCAACACCCAGAAGTTACTGCTTCTTCCATGGCAATAACTGGACAACCTGGAAGTTAACACCCTCCTTCTAGAAATTTCTGCATAAACCGCCCCTTAATTTGCATGTAATTAAAAGTGGATATAAAAATGAGTGCAGAACTGCCTCAGAGTTGCTCCTCCGAGCACACTGCCTGTAGGGTAACCATGTTCTTCACGAAATTGTAGTGCTGCTGTACACCAGCTCGCCCTTGAATTTTTTCCTAGGTGAAGACAAGAAGCCTCCTGGGCTAGGCCTCAATTTGGGTGCTTGCCTGCCATGCATCAATCCTATACTGACCTCTGAATAATGCAAAGTGAAGAATGAAAGTATAAATATACAACTAAGCTCAGTTGATTCACTAGAAGTTTTGTTCTTTAATTCTCTTCAGTGTAACTTAGTGCAATGCTGTTCATAATGCAAAAATGGTTTATAATGTTGGGCCAAAAAATCAAGTTTTTAAAAACACTCTTCAATATTAACTCAGTGTTTATTTTATTGCTTTCTGAGAATTGTTAATTTGTTTCAAAATAATTAGATTCAAATGGAATATAAGCTGCAGTTTTCACATGAATTCAAATTATACTTGGCTTCAAGAAGCCAAGCTACATCAATGATAATAGAAGTTTTTCTGGAAAAAATGTACTGTGTCAATATATGAATCTTTGTTTTTTATGAAATCAAAGAAATGAATGTAACTATTTATGTAGAACTACAAAGAGAGAGATGTGTCATAATTTATAATTGAAGTAGTGTTCACAAATGTATTAAATACCTAGCAAGTAAAAAGTATAAAAAAGTGTTTGAGTGAATAAAAAGGCCTTTGCCCAGTTTATTTTGTGTGTTTTTTCTTGTTACACCAAGACAAATTTAAGAACACACGTTATTGTAACTGCTATCTTTTTTTGGAGCAAATTTTGAATTGTCAAGAAAAATATAACATGTTTGACATCATAACACCAAGGAAAAATGTAAAAGGTATATTCATTATAATTTTCATTTCAACAGAAATCTAGTACAAGCTAACAAAACAATAACAACTACAATAACAACGAAAACATAAACCCCAAGTGTTTGTTTCTAAATGTAGTGTAGTTTATGTTTACCTGGTTTTAATTTATTTTGATGTTATTTTTCTGGTCACTCATGAAAATATTATAGTAATCACAACATCTAATTTAAAACTGAAATCACTTTTAAATTATTCATAAAGCATAGTTTTACGTTCTTTTGAAAGATAATCAAGTTTTAATGCCACTTGAAATGCCTTCCTGTCCCTTAAGTAATCTCAGTATCTATTGCAACTGTTTCTGACCAACAATAAAAACAGCAAAATGAATGGTGTAGTGCTGGTATGATGAAGATGTAGCAGAAAAAAATGGAGATTCTTTCCAACAAGAAAAATATTCATAAACACTACCATGGCTATAGGTATTTAATAGATCCAATCTGTGAAATTTTTGAAGATTTTTCTCATAAATAGTTTCAAATTATTTTTGCCTGCGTGGAATCTGTTATGTTGAAAGCATCATTGTTTTTTTTCAGTGCAGACAGTTTTCCCACAGAGAGGTGCACAAGATGACCTCTGAATTATGTAAAATACTGTTTTCTCTTAATTGAGTCTATTTAAAATGTGATTTTGGTTGGGAATTATTTGAAGACTTTTTAAATAAAATTAGTTCATCTGAGAATTTTGCATGGAAATTGTTATGACAATGAAAACTATACAATATATAATACAATAAAGCTAATGCTGATTATTTGGTAATCCATTTGTCCAAAGAAAGAATATATTATTTTCTCTAACTTTATAATGGATTAAATCCATTTTGATGCTTTCTTACTTTGCACACATGAGCTAGTGTATGAAGGTTTAATTTCAAAAGCAAAGTAATATAAATATTTGGTAGATTATTTTGATTTTAAACATACTTCACATGGGAAAAAGCTATATCCTTTATAGGTTCTTTTCAGTTATATTGATTATTATAGTTTTCATTAGCTCCTCTTTCTTGATTTGCTGTCTTCAAATTTTTCAAATAGTTAAGTGACTTTGGTGAATTAAGTTAAATGAATTCGGCTTCTACTGTAACATAGAAATCTTGCCTGACTTTCTAGCCTGCCTTCCCACTTTCCAAATTTCAAACTCAAGACTAAATCAACTCTTGCCTGGTCGGGGCCTTTCCAAATATCTGACTTGCCAGTACATGTAATCAGGTGAACTAATTCCACAAAATAATATATTTTAAAATAAATTAATATATACTCATATATTATTATCTGTTTTTCTCAAGACCCCTGATTGATATAGAAGCTATAAATATATATATTACCTATTAAAATTTAATGTTTAATGTATGAATTAGTATGCATTATAATATTTTTTGTTATTAATGTTATTTATAAATTACTGTAAATCACAGGGGAAATATGATGTAGATTCTGTTTTTATACAAAATAGATTCTCCAAATTTAAGTCATTCATTACTTTGCACTGCCCCCACTCGCAGCCTGTTCTATTAGTTTAATTAGCTGCTGGTAGAGAGCAGTCAACACAAACAATTTTCTGCTAATAGTATTAAAGTCTCTATGAGCACCTGTTACCTGTCAGGTATGGCTTTCATCTCATTCTTCAGTGTGAGGTGGGAGCCATTGCAAGAAGACATCGTTTACTATTTTTCTGGAATGTAAATTAACACAAATGTAGTTACAATTTTTTAAACTTGTCCTAAAAGTCTAAATAATCACACACACACACACACACACAAACACACACACACACACATTTTATTTATAGCTGTAGGAAATCCTGGATTTCTGTTGTTGTAGCTTAAATTCTGAGTTTGTAAATTTTAACAGTTCATACAAATTAGAGTTAATTTGTGAGTTAATCATTTAACATTAGATTGAGATCTTATTTTATTTAAGATATTCACATATGCCAAAAAATCCGTAGAAGCATAATTTTTTTCACTTCTACTATAATGTAAAGCATGTACTACACTTGAGAAAAAAATCATAAAAAGCACACTTTTACTGTACTGACTAAATCAATGGTAGTGAAATTTATTCTTAGACTACTTAGAAGAAGTGAAATCCCAATGTTATTCTTTAACTATACATGAAGGTAAACTGAATATAAATTGCTTTTGCAATGGATTTGAAAGCTTTTCTTCAACTATCTTGTCAATTTTATTGGCAGAGAAATGTAGTTAAGGCATTTTGTTCAAAATTTCTCTGTGAGAAAACCACTATTAATGGCAAGAATATTGAAACACTATGTTAGGAGATCTCAGTTTATCTTGTTCCCTTGTTCCCCAGTGCTGTGAATCTTTCTTTCTTTGTTGTTTGTTTACTGCTATCAAAGCTTTATCTTTCTATGGTTTAAAATGATTGTGATGTTCTTCTTTTTATAAGCTTTCAGTTTCTTTATATTATAACAATGCTTTCCTGGGTTTCTTTTAATTATTTCTAATAAAAATCTAGAATTCTTTTAATTTATATAGGCCAGAAGAAAACCAGTGAGTTTGATAAAATATGTACAAGCATTTTAGCCTTTTTCACAATTATTAGAATGAGAAAAAAGCTGGTTTTTACAAGACTGATTTAAATTGAGACATACAACGAAAAATGTTAATGGTATATACAAGAAAGAAATGGCAAATCACAACTGCTGTAAAAATATTGGGTTAACTTATTTAATGATATGAATAATTCCCATAAAATTAAAAGAACATGAGCAGACATTTCACAGAAAAATTAAATGGCCAATAGAAATTTTAAAAATTGAAATATCTTCATTTTAAATAAAATATTTAATAATAAATATTAAATTATACACTCTGCCTTTCAGAACGGTAGAACTATATATATGTGTGTTAGACCCAGAGAGGTTCTTTAAGTAGGGAAAAAGACTCTTAAACATTTCTAATGACAGTGTAAATTGGTTCTATATTCTGATACACTGACAGTAACACAAAGAGATTTGTGCTACTATCAGTAACCTCAATTTTTTTTCTATATAGGTTTATTTCAAAAAATAATTAAAAATTGACATAAAGATTTAGGTATAAGCATGTGTGATACAGAGTTTATTATCTTTAATTCAGTATATACTGAACATGGAATAAGTACCCATCACTTCGTTAGATGCTGTGGACACTGTTACCAACCAAACTAGCATTTTCTCATCCTTGAAGACTAGAGTCAGGGGCGGAAAACTTGCCTCATAAAAAGCAATTCTGCTTAGCCACTTCCTTATTGTCTGCTTATCTCCTGAGAAACTTTGGGCAGGTTATATACCCTCTACATATCCTTCAGCATATAAAATATAGATATAATTGCTCCAAGGGTTTGTGGAATAAAATAAGCTAGTGTGGATAAAGTCCTGGAATAATGACTGGAGTACAGAAAATATTTATAAATATTGTTTGTTATTAGTAGTAGTAGTGAGACTCATTGGATGTGTAGAGAAGTAGTAGTGGTAACACTGTGTTCTACTCTATGTTCATTCACATTTTAATCATATAGACACTACTAGAAACATGAGGTATGGAGACTCTTTTACTTTAGTTGCCAATGTCAGACCTTTTTCGAAAATAAAAGAAAATGTGGTGTATATACACAATGGAATACTATCTAGTCTCAAAAACAAAGAAAATTCTGTCACTTGGCATTTCTTTCTTGTATATAACATTAACAGTTTTAGTTATATGTCTTATTCAAATTGGTCTTGTTAAAATCAACTTTTTAATCATTCTAATAATTTTGAAAAACTACAGAAAGACCAATACTGCTTGATCTCACTTATATGTGGAATCTAAAATAGACAAACTAATAGAAGCAGAGGTAGAATGATGGTTACCAGAGCCTGGAGAAATGTTGGTCAAAATGTACAAAGATTCAGTTGCACAGAAAGGATAAGGTTATAATTTTCTGAGATCTATTGCACGGCATGGTGACTACAGTTAATAATCACATTTTATATATTTCAGAATTTCTAAGCATACATTTCAAAAATAATAAGTATATAAGGTGATAGATATGTTAACTAGCTGATTTAATCATTCCACAATAGTCATACATCAAAATATCATATTGTATCCCTGAACAGATGATTGTAAATTAAATATTTAAATAAATAATCAAATTGCCTGATTGAAAATTTGTCTTTTTTTCTATTGTCAGTTAAATACTTTCAAAATACTTGAAATATTATCTCCATCATTGGTTCCTGTCTTAAGTATAAACACCATCTTCTATGTATCTACATTGTTGAAACAAAATTTTTACACCTTTATTTTCTTTTTTCATGCTTTTCTCTGTTGTGCATTCATTTGCTAACTCAGTGCCTTACACAATTGTTGGGGAATACAAAGTGGTTAGAACAATCTTGTCACGTACTGAGCACTATAAGCATATTTTCAGCTATTAGTATATAAAAAACTCCCCACTAGCAGTAATGTGCCATTTGCACTAATTAAAATATAAACTCTAATCCACACTTTTGGTTTTCAGACAGGCATGTAAGGAGCACTTATTAACTGTGGTGAACTCAGAAGTCAATTGCATTCACAATAATTCAAATGTTTACTTAATCAGAATAGACTTTTTAAGTTACCAAATATTTTAAAATTATATAAAATTATGTAAGGAGTTTGGCAGTCTTCACTTCAATCTAACAATAAGAGAAATTCCCAAAACACTGAAAAACCAACTACTCTTCTAAGAGCCATCAGAGAACGGAGATCAGAGGATGAACTACTGCCTTTCAAATTTGAGAGATAGGCCAGGTGCGGTGGCTCACGCCTATAATCCCAGCACTTTGGGAGGCCAAGGTGGGAGGATCACAAGGTCAGGAGATCAAGACCATCCTGGCTAACACGGTGAAATCCCGTCTCTACTAAAAAAATACAAAAAATTAGCCAGGCGTGGTAGTGGGCACCTGTAGTTCCAGCTACTGGGGAGGCTGAGGCAGGAGAATGGCATGAACCCAGGAGGCGGAGCTTGCAGTGGGCCAAGGTGGTGTCACTACTCTCCAGCCTGGGCGACAGAGCAAGACTCGGTCTCAAAAAACAAACAAACAAACAAAAAAAATTATTCAGAGAAAAGATGCAAAGCACTGAAATGTGTCACCCTAGATTTATATATTGAAGTCCTATCTCCTGATGTGACTGTATTTGGAGATGGAGTCCTTAGAAAGCAAATAATTAAGGTTAAATGAGGTCATAAGAATGCTATTCTAATCTAAAGAAGAAGTCTCTCTCTGCAGTGTTCACTCAAAGGAAAGGTCATATGAGGACAAAGCAGACATATGCAAGTTAGAGAGAATTCACCAGGAACTGAAACCATCCAGAACCATAATGTTGGATTTTTTAACCTCAAAAACTGTAAGAAAGTAAATTTTACATCTGAATTATTTTTTAATGGCAGCTCAAGCCGACTAATTCATAATTTGTTATTGAGAAATGGGATGCTTCTATAAGAAGTCCCTAAGATGTGGAAGTGGCTTTGGAATTGGTTGATGAGTAGAAGTTAGAAGGGTTTTAAGGTGCATGCTAGACAAAGCCTAAAGACTATTGGTGGAAAAAATGGTTATTAAAGGCAATTCTAGTGGGAGTTCAGGAAGAAAATAGAGAAGTATACAGAAAGCCTTGATAGTCTTAGAGAATACATATATCATTAAAAACAATGTTGATAGAAATATAAATGTTAAATGCAATTCTAGGGAGGTCTCAAATGATAATGAAGAACACATTGT
Organism: Nomascus leucogenys; assembly: GCF_006542625.1. Taxonomy (NCBI): domain Eukaryota; kingdom Metazoa; phylum Chordata; class Mammalia; order Primates; family Hylobatidae; genus Nomascus; species Nomascus leucogenys. Next base: position 23,612,851 of record NC_044387.1, read on the forward strand.
TAGAAACTGGATTAAAGGCTAGTCTTGTTATAAAGTGGCAAATAAGTTGACTGAATTGTGCTCTAGTATTTTGTGGAAGGTGGAACCTGTGCACAATTAAGCTGGACATTTAGCTGCAGGGATTTCTAAGCAGATTGTTGAATGTGTGACCTTGCTTCTCCTTTCTGCTTATAGTAAAATGCAAGAGGATAGAGATAAATTGAAAAAATTGTTAAGCAAAAAGGAACCAGAGCTTGAAGATTTGGAAAATTCTTAGCCTATTTATACTGCAAAGAAAACTGATAAAACATGTTCTCAAGGTAATGCTAAAGGTGTGGCTGAAAAACCATTTGATAAGGAGATTAGTACAGGTATGAACCATGGATCTAATCAACCTTCTAAGCAGAGGCCAGAAATGGACATGCAATTATAGCAGCAGAGATATAGCCAGTTTGTTTCAAAGAATACAAAGACAAGATGAGACAAGGTAGAGAAAGGCTTTGGGGATGAAATTAAGGAAGGCTTAATATACTTCTAATATTACACAGAAAAGGAAAATAGAGTTATTTGGCTCTAATGAGGCACCAATATTCAAGAGAAGAGGAGAATAATCCTAAAGGTGATTCAGAAATCATTAGGGCTGCCCCCCGAATTTAAAAGAAAGAGGCTATCACCTCTGTTTCAATAGGCAAGACTGCCTCCACTGGAGCCTTAGGAGTAGGAAGGACCCACTGTCACATTTGTGGGGGTAAGGCTTTTAATAGGGCCATAGGGGTGACACTTCTGTAGCAGTGGGCCTGGAAGGCAGACCCTTAGACCAAAGAACGTTATTTTCTGGCCTTAAGATGTAATAGAATTTGCTTTACTGGGCTTTGGACTTGCTTAAACCCTGTCACCCCTTCCTTCTTTTCTATTACTCTCTTTTTGAATCAGAATGTCAACCTATGCCTGTCCCGCCATTATTTTGATTGTTTGTTGGTTTTTTTGAGTCAGGGTCTTGCTCTATTGCCCAGGCTGGAGGGAAGTGGTGCAATCACAGCTCACTTCAGCCTCAGCCTCCCATTGCCAGGTACACGAGATCCTACCGCCTCAGTTCCCCAAGTAGCTGGGACTGCAGACATGAGCCACCATGTCTAGCCTGTATTTTAGACGCATAGAGCTTGTTTCGTATCATCGATTCACAGCTGGAGATAAATTTTGCATCAGGAAGAATCATAAGTTGAGCCTCATCCATACTAATTTAGATGACATTTGGATGAGAATTTCGACTTCAGAAACTAGAGTTGATGCTGAAATGAATTAAGACTTTTAAGGATGTTGGAATGGAATGGATGTATTTCGCATGTAATAAAAACATGCATTTTGGCTGGGTGCGGTGGCTCACTCCTGTAATCCCAGCACTTCACGAGGTCAGGAGATCGAGACCATCCTGGCTAACATGGTGAAACCCTGTCTCTCCTAAAAATACAAAAAAAATTAGCCGGGCATGGTGGTGGGCACCTGTAGTCCCAGCCACTGGGGAGGCTGAGGCAGGAGAATGGCGTGAACCCAGGAGGCAGAGCTTGCAGTGAGCGGAGATTGCACCACTGCACTCCAGCCTGGGCGACAGAGCAAGACTCCATCTCAAAAAACAAAAAACAAATAAAAACAAAAACAAAAAAACATGCATTTTGTAAGGTTATGGGAGGCATACTATGGGTTGAATTGTTTCTCCTCAAATTCATAGATGAAGCCCTATATCTAAATGTGACTTAATTGGGAGATAGGGTCTGCTATGCTTTGAATATTTGTTTCCCTCCCAATACTTATATTGAAATTTAGTCCCCAATGTAACATTATTGAGAGGTAGAGTCTATAAGAGGTAATTGGATCATCAGGCTCTGTCCTCATAAAAGGAATTAATGTGTTCTTACATTAATGAGTTAATAAGTGAATGGATTATCACAAGAGTGGGACTTGATGGCTTTATAAGAAGAGTAAAAGAGACCTGAGCTAACAAGTTCAGCTCCCTGGCCATGTGATGTCGTGTGTCACCACTCTGCACAGAGTACCCACCACCAAGAAGACTGTCACCAGATGTGGCCCCTTCACTTTGAACTTCTCAGCCTCTATAACTATAAGAAATGGGTTGCTTTTAAAAAAAATTACCCAGTTTAATATATTCTGTGATTAGCAACAGAAAACAGACTAAAACAGTATATTCAGGAAGTTATTCAGGTTAAATAAGTTCACAAATATGGGATACTGATCCAATATGTCTGTCTGTATGTGCTCAGAGGAAAGGCCCTGTGAGCAGAAACCTACCCTACAAGCCAGGAAAATAATGTTTACTAGAAACCAAGCCCTATTGTAGCTTTGATTTTGGACTTTCCAGCTTCCAGAGCAGTGGAAAAATAAATTTCTGTTGTTTAAGCCACACAGTCTGTGGTATTTTGTCATGACAGCCTGAGCAGTCTAATACAGAACGAAAATAATGTAGGTAAGAAACTCAGATCTACATAAAGAAAGAAAGAGCACTGGAGAAAGAATACACAGCAGTAAAATAAAACTTGTATTTTTTTATTCTGAATGTACCAGATAACTGTTTTTTTTCAAAATAATAATGCCAAAAATGTATTTGATTAGGTATGTTTGTATGTGTGTACACAGTTATGTATAAGTAAAATTCATGACAGCAATGATACAAAGGATAGAAGGGAAGAATTGGGATTATGTTGTTATTACAATTACTTGCAGCATTTGTGAAGCAGGATAGTGTTATTTGAAAGTGGGCTTGGATTAGGTGTAAATTTATATTGCAAAAGCTAGGGCAAATGCTGAGAAGTTTTAGTAAAAAGTGTAACCGAAATACTAAGAAAGGAGAAAACGGAATCTAAAAAACAGAAACAAATATGGTAGATATTAATTCAACTATATCAATAACCATATTACATGTCAGTGATCTTAATACACCAATTAAAAGTCAAAGATGATCGGAGTGGGTCAATAAACAAGACCAAACTATATGTTGTCCACAAGAAATTTACATTAAATATAAAGGCACATGGAGTAGAAATATTAACTCTAGACTGAGCAGACTTCAAACCAAGGAAAATTATCAGGGACAATGGGCATTGCATAATGACAAAAGGATCAAATATCTAAGAAAAAATGGAAATCTTTAATATGTATGTGGCCAAAAGAGTCAAATAAGTGAGGTAAAAACTGATAAAACTGCAAGGAGAAATAGATGAATCCCCAGGATTTAAAAATTGGCAAAGACCTTGATGAACACCTCGTCAAAGAAGACCCATGACAAACAAGCAAATGAAATGATGCTCCACATCATATGTCATCAGAGAATTGGAAATTAAAACAACAATAAAATATCACTACATGCCTATTAGAATGGGCAAAATTGAGAACACTAACAACACCAAATGCTGCCAAGGATGTCCAGCAACAGGAATTCTCATTCATTGCTGGGGAAATGCTAAATCATACAGCCACTTTGGAAGACAGTTTGGCAGTTTCTTACAAAAGTAATCATCCTTATACCATATAATCCAGCAATCACTTGCTTTAATATTTATAGGAGTTGATTACTTAGGTCCACACAAATATTTGCATGTGGATGTTTATAACAGTTTCACTTGTAGTTGCCAAAAAATTAAAGCAACTAAATAAATAAATAAATGGTGATTTAACCAGACAATGGAATATTATTCAGTGCTAAAAATAAATGAGCTATCAAACGTGAAATGATATGGAGGAACTTTATGTTACCAAGTGAAAGGAGTCAATCTGAAAAAGCTACATACTTATTGATGCCAACTCTGACATTCTGAAAAAGGCAAAAGTATGGTAACAGTAAAAGAATCAGTGGTTTCTGAGGTAGAGTGAAAAGCAGAGATAAATAGGCAGTTCACGGAGAAATTTTAGAGCAGTGAAACTACTTTATATGATACTATCACGGTGACTACATTTTATTATACATTTTTCAAAATCCATAGGATGTACAATACTGAGAGTGAGCCTTTATATGAACTGTGAACTTTAGGTGATAGTGATGCTTCAATGTAGGCTTACTGATTATAGTAAATCTCTACTCTGGTGTGGGATGTTCACAGTGGGGGAAGCTATGCCTAATATAGAGCAGGGAGTATACGGAAAACCTCTGCAGCTTCTGCTCAATTTTTAATGTGTGAACCTAAAACTACTCTAAAAACAAAGATTTTAAAAAATCTATTCTCTAACTCTATTATAAATCAGATTTTACCGATGATAATTTTTTTTCTGATTTTCTTTTCCCAGGTACATGTGAACTTATTCCTTTTGTTTCTTGCTTATATATCTGATTTGCTTTGTTTGGTTTATAAAGTGAGGCTAGTTATCTAAGAGTCCATCCTTGAGATCTGTGTGTAGATCCTAAATGCTACATATTTGTAGGGCTCTAGCCACAAGAAAAAGCTTATTTTTGAAGATACTGGGCTTAGTGTGGTGTAAAGTATAGGAATATTACATAGGCTGGCAGTAGGAGTAAAGAAAGCCATAATTCTTTAAGTAGGCAGCTAGGTAAGCATTTGGTCTGAGACATTTTTGTCTCCACAGATGGATCTTAATTAAGGTCCACCATTGAAGGGGAGACTAAAAATTATCTTCAGTTTTATCAAATTTAATAATATCTCTATAAAGGTCATATTTTATCTCCATTTATTTATAAGTGAAAATTCCTCAAATCCCTACTAGTTCTTGATTTATTAGAGTCATTAAACCATTGACTAATCTATATATCTTTTATAATCAGATGATTTTATTAAAATTATATAGAGAGTGGTTTTTGCTGAACAATTGTTAGAGCTGTTTATGCAATCAAATATATATAGTTTATGATTTCCAGCTTCTATACCATTTTTAGCCAGTCCTTCCTCATTTCTTAATATATACGGTGATTTCTCAAATTATTTTACATTTTATTTACTTACATTTATATTTCAGTTTTTACACTTTAAATATTGATTAATTTGTAAATAATTCAGGGGCAAGGCAGTTTCTCTTAATTGATAACTACCTCATACATATGTACTAAGGCCTTCTCAGAGCTGTTAAAACAAATTCTAATTGTGAGACTCTTAGATTGTAGTAGCTCGGGCACTTCATTCCTTTATGAACAAACTAAAAATCAATGTAAACAGTAAATTGAAGCTAGTAACCGAACCAGTCAGAAACCACCAACTGACCTCTAAATAGGAACTTTTCACTTAAACCAATCAAAATTATTTTCTTTGTTTTGTTTCTACAAATATTTTAGAAAAGTTTTTCCTCTTGCCCCTTTAAATGAAGTGTTAGCCATTTGTCCTGGTTAATCAATCAAGGTGTTACCCCAATTCATGAATCACTGAATGCTCAGATAAACTCTTCAAAATTTAAATGTGCTTAAGTTTTTTTTTTGTCAGAGCTGTATTATCAAATTATTTTTCAATTTGTAAGGTTCTTCTTTTTTAAAGCTACGAAAATTTATCTACATGACAATGTTTCCAATGTAAAGTGCCAAGCTTAGAATGTTTCATGATATTCTGCAGAGCAGGATTCAATCAGTTTTGAATAATCGATAAAGCATTTCAACAAACTAGGATTCAAAAAAGAGCGTATGCATATTTTAATGTGCAGAAATGCTATTTAATGAATACAAAACAGAGTGCAGTCAGGGTAGGGGGTAGTTCTATTTCACTGGGAAAGCAGTTTTAACGGATGACCATGTCAATAATGTTCTTATTAAGTAGACCTTTATAGGCTCTGAAAATTTATGGTGCTCTACTGGATCATTTTGTAATTAGTACAGACTCTTGTTGTTTCAGTTTTGTGTTACTTCATGTGTTAGAGAATTTTTAAATATTGGAAAATTGAGTTTAACTTTCAGGATAATAGTGTTAGCTCAATGGATCTGTTCGCAAGTAAAATGAACAAAGCTGTCAAAAACTATTAAAAACAAACACAAAAAAGCAAACAAAAAACAACCATTTTAAGTCTCTGGCAATTGCCCTAAGTGCATAGCAAATGATCTAATGTCAGTAATAACAGTGAGAGTCTGTGACTTTCCAGCCACCACCCACTCCATTCTTTTCCCTGCTTCCTGGCCCACCTGTAGCTCAGCTTGATGGGAGTTTTACTCAGAATGGGAATGTTTGAAGAGATTAAAAAAAAAAAAAAGTCAATGCTTTTTGATCATGCTCCAATCAAGTCTTACTGTATATCTCCAAAGGAGTAGGCAACCAGCATTTCCCACATCCCTACAACTAAAAGTTGAAGAAGTTAAATTTTTGGGAAGTGCAGCTAAGAAGCCTGAGCTTCCTTCCTCCACCCAGCTCTTACCCAGTTGAGAGAGGCTGTACTCCAAATGTGGCAGGCCCAGAATACTGGAGCCTTGACTTCCCTCATCCTCAGTCACTCATAAGGTAGGGACAGCATATCTGGAGAGGAAGAGAAAGGAAATCTAAGACGAACAGAGGCTACCTCCAGGCCCAGATCCCAAAATAGTGGCTAAGACAGTTTGCCAGGTGAAAAGCAATTCATAAAATAAAAAAGCTCTGAAGGTCTTCAAAGGACTGATTTTATTTAATCAATATAAAAAAGTGGAAGCCTAAGGACTCTCTTGAAAACAGTAAGTCCTTTTAATTACAAGCAATGCATTAAATCGTAGGCCAAGTATTTCACCAGAAAAACCAGGGAAAGAGAGAGCTTAGAAGAGTCCTTCTGGAGTCAGACTGGCCTTTAAAAACTGCCCTTGTTGGACAAGACTACTGATCTATTTATGACACAGGATATTGTTAAGAAAAATTAAATAGTCCTTAGTAATTAGTAAAGTACAAAGGTGTGTAAAACCAAGGAAAACAGACAACTTACCAGAAAAATAAGAGGAAAAGAAACGCAAAGATTGCCATACTAAAGTGACTGGCATCATGGAGTGGCCATATGAGACCCCAACACTGCACTGTCAAAGAAGGAGCATCAAAGTCTTTATACTGAGAGGGAAATAGACTTCACTGAAATAGCCCATTAAGTGACAAAACAAATAAGCAAGCAAACAACAAAACAAGCCCCAGAGAGTGGGAGAGGAAAATTAGTATGTAGAGTTGCTACAATATGTTATCTAAAATGTTCCATTTTCAACAAATTAAAAGACATGTTAAGAATCATCAACAAGTGACCTACCACAGGGAAAAAATAATAATAATACAGGCAACAGAAAATGCCAAGTTAGAGGAATCAGTTATTAGATTAACAAAGACTTCTAAGTAGCCATTACAAATATGTTCAAATTGGAACATAATCAAATGGAAATTCTTGAGTGAAAAGTACAATAACTGACATAAGAAAATTATGAGTTAAGCTTAACAATAGATTGAAACTGAGAGAAGAAAGAATAGGAGAATTGGGAGGTAGATCAACTGACATGACATAATCAGAAGAGTAGAGAGAAAATAGAATAAAGAAAAATAAACAAAGCCTCAGGTCAATGTAGAACATCTTCAAGTGTACCAACAGTGTATGATCGGACTACCAGAGGAGAGAAAATAAAGAAAAGATTAAAAGTAAATATTAGAATAAATAATGGCTAGTGAGAAACATTAATTTACATAGCTAACATTAACTTAAATATCCACATCATTAATTTACGTATCTACCCAATTACATACAATTGAAGGTATAACATTAATTTGTATACACAATTATTGAGGTGGCTCTGGCAATTTCTTAAAGTAAGACAACAATAAAGTTTGCCACATCTAGTGACTTTTCCTTTCATGAAAGATTTCTCTGTAGCATTTGATGCTGTTTGATAGCATTTTACCCACATTAGAACTTCTTTCAAAATTAGAGTTCATTCTCTCAAACTCTGGCACTGCTTTATCAACTAAGCTTATGCAATATTTAAATCCTTTGTTGTGATTTCAACAATGTTTACAGCATGTTCACTAGGAATAGATTTCATCTGAGGAAACCTCTTTCTTTGCTCATCCCTAGGAAGCAACTGCTCATCTGTTAAAGTTTTATCACAAGATTGCAGCAATTTAGTCACATCTTCAAGCTACTCTTGTAATTCTAGTTCTCTTGCCTTTTCTGCCACATCTGCAGTTACTTCCTGCACTGATGTCTTGAACCTCTTAAAATCATCCATGAGGATTGCAATCAACTTCTAAACTCTTGTTTCTTTTGATATTTTGACTTCTTCCCATGAATCAAAATGTTCTTAATGGCATTGAGACTGGTGAATTCTTTCCAGAATGCTTTCAATTTACTTTGTCCAGATCCATCAAAGAACTCACTATTTATGGCAACTGTAGCTTTACAAAATATATTTTTTAAATAATAAAACTTGGGTCAAAATTACTCGTCAATCCATGGACTGCAGACTGGATGTTGTGTTAGCACGCCTGAAAACAGCATTAATCTCCTCTATATCTGTATTAGAACTTTTGGGTGACCAGGTGCATTGTCAAAGAGCAGTAATATTTTGAAGAGAGTCTTTTCTTTCTGAGCGGTCTCAACAGGAGGCTCAAAATATTCAGTAAACAGGCTGTAAATAGGTGTGCTGTCATCCAGGCTTTGTTGTTCCATCTCTAGAACACAGAAGAATAGATTTAGCATAAGTTTTATGAATCCTAGGATTTTCAGACTGTTAAATGAGCATTGACTTTAATTTAAGGTCATCAACTGCATTAGCTCCCTAGAAGGACAGCCTACTCTTTGAAGCTTTGAAACCAAGCACTATTTTCTCCTCTCTAGCTATGAAAATTTTGGATAACATCTTCCACCAATAAAAAGGCTGTTTTGTCTACATGAATATCTGTTGTTTAGTGTAGCCACTTTCATCAATGATCTTAGCTATATCTTCTGGATGACTTGCTGCAGCTTCTCCCAGCACTTTCTGCTTCACTTTGCACTTTTATGTTATGGAGATAGTTTCTTTCTTTAAATCTCACAAACCAATCTCTGCTAGCATCAAATATTTCTTCTGCAGCTTCATCACCTTTCTCAGGCTTCAAGGAATGTTGTAGCTGGTTTGATCTTCTATCCAGACCACTGAAGCTTTTTCCATACCAGAAATAAAGCTGTTTTACTTTCTTATTATTTGCGTGTTCACCAGATTAGCACCGTTAATTTCCTCTAAGGATTTTTCCTTCGCATTTACAACTTGCTAACTGTTTGCCACAAGAGACCCAGCTTTCAGCCTATCTCAGCTTTTGACATGCATTCCTCATTAAGCTTAATTCTTTCTAGCTTTTGATTTAAAGTGATAGACATGTGACTCTTTCTTCTACTTGAACATTTAAAGATCATTGTAGGGTTATTAGTTAGCCTAACTTCAATATTGTTGTGCCTCAGAAAATAGGGATGGCCAAGGAGAGGGAAAGAGATCAAGGAAATGACTAGTCAGTGTAGCTGTCAGAAAACACACATTTATTAAGTTTGCTGTCTTATATGGGCATGATGTTTGGTTCCCCAATTTTGGATCAGTATCCAATGATTTCTGTATATGTGACTGTATTTTTATTTTATTTCTTGAGTGTACACATAGGAGTGAAATGACTGATTCATAGGGTAGATGTATGTTTCATTCTAATAGAAATTTCAAGTTTTCAGTGGAGAGGGCTTGTATATCTTTCATTAAATTTATTCATAAGCATTTTATATTCTGTGATGCTATGAACTTTTATTTTTTTTGAGACAAGGTCTCACTCTGTCACCCAGACTAGAATGCAGTGGCACAATATTGGCTCACCGCAACCTCTGCCTCTCAGGCTCAAGTGATTCTCCTGCCTCAGCCTCCCAAGTAGCTGGGATTACAGGCATGTGCCACCATGCAGGGCTAATTTTTGTATTTTTACTAGAGACATGTTTTGCCATGTTGGCCAGGCTGGTCTCAAACTCCTGACCTCAAATGATCCACCCACCTTGGCCTCCCAAAGTGGCCATGAAAGTTTTTACTTCATTTTCAAATGCTTTATGTTTGGTTGTAGATTATAATTGATTTTTCTATATTCACCACATAGCCTGTGTAAATACACAATGTTTTTATTACTTCTTGTATAACTGTAGATATTTTAGGATTTTCTACATACACCATTATAAACAGACCCTAGGAACAATTTTTAGAAATGGATATTTAAACTTCTAAATACTCAGAGATTTTAAAATGTTTGTTACTAGTTTCTAGTTTACTTTTGATGTGGTCATAGAATGTATTCTCTATGATTTTCATGCATTAGATTTTATTAAAATTTATTTTATTGACAGGCATAAGGTCCATTATATAAACACCCCATTTGCACTTTAAAATAATTTTCATTTTATAATTTGGGGGTATGTATGGTGTTATATGAATGTCAGGTTGTATGAATGTCAAGTTGTATGCCATTCTAAGTAGAGTAGCTATGAACTGAATCTTGTTTCCTAAAATTCATACAATTAGGGAAGGGTAGGTATATGGAAAATTGGTGAAGGGTGAGGTTCAATCAGAGGAAAGTGTGAAAAGTGGAAGAGAGGTACTCAGTCCAGTCCATTTCCTAACAATTAATTTGAGTTATTGAAACACCCAGTATTGCTGTCTTTTATGTCCTTATGATGCAGGATTCTTCTCAGTCCCTCTGCCAGTCAGGGACCTCTGCAGCTGGTGATGTCTCCCCCCTCAGGATTTGCTCAGTCCCGGGCCTGCAGCAGGAAGTGCTCCCTGCACTTGGCCTGATGGGCCATGTCTGGCTTGTGCAGTAGCCTGGATCTTGCACTTGCTGCAGGATCCACACTCAGCCAGTAGATGGGCCTGGCGTTCCCCAGCCTGCCTTTGCTACAGCTGTACCTGCATTCAGCGGTTCCTGAGTTCTTGTTCAGTGTCCAAGAAGAATGAGGTTACACTGACAATCAAGGGGTGAGGAGGGCAGAGAAGAATGTTATTGAGTGATGAAATAACTCTCAGCAGAGAGGGTACATGAGAGTGATCCTGTACCTGAAGTCAGGTGGTTTCCCTCCCAGTGTGGCTGGGTCCAGAGCTTTTATGGGCTCAGAATTAGGTAGTGTGTGCTGATTGGTTTGTGAGTATGCAAAAAAAAAAAAAAAAAAAGGCTAAAACCAAGGCATCACTCAACGTTGGGCACAGCAGTGTAAAAAAACAATTAGGAAAGGGTAGGTATATGGAAAATTGGTCAAGCATGAGGATCAATCAGATGAAAGTGCACAAAACTGGAAGAGAGGTACTCAATACAGTCCATTTCCTAACAATTAATTTGAGTTTACTGAAATACCCATCTACGACTATGAATTTGTCTATTACTCCTTTAGTTTTGAAAAGTTTTGCTTTAAATGTCTGAAGCTCTCTTTTTAGGTAAATGCACTTTGAAGATTATAGCTCTTCCTGATGAATTAATCTTTTATCAATCACTATGAAATATATTTATGCCTGACAACTTTGTTCTTGTCTTGAAGTCAACTTTATCTGATTGACATAGTAAGAAAACTTTATGCTTGTTATATTCATGATATATATTCTTTCATCATTTTAATTTCAATTAATTGGTTCATTATATTTAAAGTATCTTATGTTGAAAATATAGAGTTAGTTCTTATTTCTTTATTCAATTTGATAATCTCTGACATTTTAAATAGAGTAGCTATGAACTGAATTGTGTTTCCTAAAATTCATACTTTGAAGGCCTAACCACTTATATGATTGTATTTGGAGATGAGGCCTTTGAGAGGCAATTAGTGTTAAATGAGGTTTTGAGGCCCTTGTTGTGAAATTAGTGGCTTTATAACAAGAGGCAGAGAGAGATCGTGTTCTCTTTGTCATGTGAGGACATAACTGGAAGGCATCTGTCTGCAAACCAGGATGAGGTCATTCAACTAGGAACTGAACTTATCAGCACCTTGAACTTGGACTTCCTTGCCTCCAAAATTGTGAGAAATAAATGTTTTTTAAGCTACCTAAATTTCATTATTTTGTTGTAGCCTGAGCTGACTAATGGAAGACTTTAGTATATTAGTGAGTCATTTGGTATGTTTGGGTGTATACATTATCTCATTATTTCTATTCTGTTAGTCTCATTTTTATGTTTGTTTTTTCCTTTATTTCTTCTTTCCTGCCTTCTTCTGGTTTAATAGAATTTTAAAAATATTATTCTATTTTATTTCTTCATTGGCTTTTAAACTGTTTCATTTTATTATATACCAATTTTCTTTAAGAATTATACCTATCAAAGAATACTCTAGTTTTTCCTCATAATATACAATACAGTAACAACAGTATACTACTATTTCCTCTCCTTTATACACTCTTAATTTTAGTCATATAATTTACTTTTAAATAAGTTTTAAATCTCACAATACAATGTTATAATTTTGGCTTTAAATAATAATCTGGTTGTCTTTTACTGAAATAAAGAAGAAAAAATAGATATACATATTTAAATTTCATATAACATAAAACTTTTGGTATAATTTTCCATTAGTCTAAATATTTCCCATTTAAATCACTTGCAGTGAAATTCATCTGGCAAGAAATTCACTCATATTTTGTGTATTTAAAAATGCTTCCTTTTTAAATAATATTTTCTCTAGCTATAAAATATTCGATTTGATTTTTTTCTTTTTCACCACTTTGAAAACATAATTTATTGCCTTATAGTATGCTCTATTTCTAAATAGAAGGCAGTCATCCCTTTTATCAGATAATTTTGTTTGTTTCTGGAATCATTAATTGCTCTCAGTTTGAGACAATGGAACATGGTTTATGATATCTGGAGTATAATTTTTTCTCCTCCTTTGTTTCACTTTATCCTAGATCAGTCTCATTGGAGTTTGTATGAGAGAGAGCAGTGTTTTCAAATTGTAGTTTGCTTCCCAGCTGCTATTTGTGCAGTCTACACTGGTGAGAGTTTAATTAGGAATCCATGAATGTCCAGTGTTGTAGCTTGAAATTGACTTTTTGCCCTCAAAATTGATTCTTAGTTAAACCTGGTCTTCAGACTGCAATCTGTCATTAAGAAATCAGAGTTGGAAACAAGGCAATCTCTAGTCCTATCATTCTCTCTTAGTTCTGCGTCTACAGCTTCATTCTGTGGAGGAATAAAATAGATCTGAAGTGTTTTCCATGATTATAACATTCAAACCAAACCACTAGCTCTCTCAATTTCAATACTATTTAAGAGACTACTAGAAACTTCCCTAGTATGTAAAAGATTAATTTAAAATATAGTTTAAATATTATCAGTAGCAAAGTTGAAATCAATTTTTAACAGAGGATATGCATTTTTTTCCATTTAAATTTTTGGAGACACATCTTATAATTTGTTTTATAAATTTTTAATTCAACTTCTTACTTGAGATAATTTTAGATATATTGAAAATTGAGATAAATAATTCAGAGGGATGCCATTACATTTTCCCCAATGGTAGCATCTTGCAAAAGAATCATACAATATCACAACCAGAATAATGGCATTGACAGGATACAAAATGATTCTATCACTACAGTGATCTGTCATTTTCTTCTTCTCTTCTATTCTCATTTCACCTTCATCCCTGGAAACTACTAATCACTTTTCTACAACTACAATTTCACCATTTTCAGACTTTTATATAAATAAACTGTTACATGTAATTAATCTTGAAATGTAATCTTTTATACATTTTTTCACCCAACATAATTTTCTGATGATTTATTCAGATTCTTGTATATTGCAATAGTTTGGGTTTCGTGGTTACTGAGTATATAGGCACCATTGTCATTATCCATTCGTTCATTGATAGATATCTTGATTTTTGCCAGTTTTGGCCTTTTATAAAAAATATCAGCTATAAATTTTACATACAGATTTTTTGTCTTTAATTTCTCTAGAATAAATGCCTAGAATTTTATGGTAGTTGCGTGGTTAGTACAATATTTTAAGAAACTACTGAATTGTTTTCAGAGTGCCTGTAACTATTGCACATTCCCATTGGAATTTTCACTGGTAAAATTAATCCAGTTTCTCCACGTCCTCACAAGCATGTGGTGCCCTCACTTTCTTTTTATTTTGGCCATTATGATAGTTATGTAGTGATGCCTCGTTGTGGTTTTAGTGTGCATTTTCCTAATGTGTGGTTATGCTGAACATCTTTTCATGTGCTTTTTGTCATCTGCATATATTCTTCAGCAAAATGTTTATCTATGTATTTTATGCAAGTTCTAGTTAGGTTATTTTTTACTATTGAATATTGAGAGCTCTATATATTCTACATATTAGTCTTTGTTGGGTATATGCTTTACAAATATTTTCTTTCACTGTTTGGTTTGTGTTTTCGTGTTGTTAATGTGGTCTTTTGCTGAGAAAATGTTTGACTTTGATAAATTTAATTATATCACATTTTTCTTTTATGGATCATAATTTTGATGTAGAGTATAAAACAATCTTTGCCTGGCTCTAGATCCTGAAGATTTTTTCTACTTTTATTTCTAAAATTTTTATAGTTTTATGATTTACATTGAAATATGTAATCTGTTTTGGGTTAAATTCTGTGTATTTTGTATGCATTTTTTAAATTTTGTATATAGTGTGAGAGGCTTAAATTAAAGTTTATTTTTTAGCTTATGAATACCAATTATTCTAGCACTGTTTGTTGAAAGGCTATGTTTCATCATTTCATTGCTTTGCACCTTTTCAAAAAGCATTTGATCAAATTTGTTTTAGTCAGCGTCTAAGTTGTCTGTTCTGTTCTGTTGACTTACGTGTCTATCCCTCTTCCAATATCACAAAGTATTTAAAACTGTAGCTATAAAATTAGTCTTGAAATCTGGCAGACTAGTTATTTTCAATCATTCTTCTTTTTAGAATTTGTTTTGGCAATTTTTGTTTGTTTACCTGTTCTTGAAAATATTAAAACAATTATCTCTACAACTACAAAACATCTTGCTGGCATTCAGTATGAATTTTGTTAAAACTGTATGCATTTGAGGAGAATTTACAGCCGTATTATATTGAAAATTTCAACTTAAGAACACAGTGTATCTACACATTTATTTGTGTCTTCTTTAATTTTATTTTCATCAGTGATATGTATATAATGTGCAGCATAAAAGTCCCGTATACGTTTTGTGACATTTACACCTAAGTATTTTTTCTTTCAGTGATTGCATAATATTGTATTTTATTCTAGTTTCCACATATTTATTTTAGTATATAGAAATGCAATCAATTTTTGGTTTTGATTTTTTTATACTATAAATTTGCTGAACTGAATAGTTCTAGAAGTTTTTACTCAGTCTTTCACCATTAAGTATAATGTTAGTTGTAGGTTGTTATAGACAATATTTTATAAATTTGAGGATGAGTCCATTGAATGCCTATTTTTTCTTTAGACATTTTCTCACACATAGGTGTTAAGTTTCATCAGTTTTTTTCTATATTGATTGGTATAATGGTGTGCTTTTTCTTCTCTGGCTTGTTAATATGGTGGATTATATTGTTTGATTTTTTGAAACAGTGAATCAGCCTTGCATCTTTAGAAGAAACTTCACTTGGTCAGGGTGAACAATTATTTTATATCGTGCTTAATTCTATTTACTTCTATTTTGCTAAGGATATTTGTATTTACATTCACAGGGGATGCTGAAATCTAGCTCTCTTTTTTTCATGTAAGACTATTTTCTTGTCGGGTTTTAGTATAAAAGTAATGCTAGCATCATAACATAAAGTGGAAAACGTTTTCTCTTCAGTAGTTTTCTCAAAGAGATAGTGTAGAATTGGTATAAATTATTCTTTAAATATTCATAATCTTCAGTGAAACCATATAGGCCTGGAGATTTCTATTTTGAAGTGTTTTAATTAAAGACTCAATTTGTAAAAGTGGTAAGGTTACTCATAGTATCCATTTTCTAGGGCAAGTTGTGGTAGTCTGTGTTCAGAGAATGGCTCTATTTTGGCTATTTTGTCTAGTTTATGAGTAAGAAGTTGTCTGTAATGTTCCCACATTCTGGTCGTGTATGCAAGGTATGCATTAATATCCTGTTTCATTGTGATAGTGGTAATGTGTCTTTCTTATTTTCTGAGTCTTCCTAGAGGTTTTTCAGTTTTATTAATCTTCCAAAAATACAGCTGTTTTTTTCATTGTCTCATATTTTTTCAATTTCAGTGGTTTCTACAATTATTTTTTATTAGTTCCTATCCTCTGTTTTATTTGAGTTTATTTTTCTTCCTTTTTGCTAGACTTTTGAAGTGGTAGCTTCAATTGTTGTCTTAATTCTTCTTTAATATAGAAATTTATTGCTATATATTTTTAAGTGAACACTTTTGAAAGCTGTTTTACAAATTTAATCTGTTGTATTTTCATTTTTGTTTAGTTCAATGGATCTTTTTTTTACATTCCTGAAACTTTCTCTTTGATCCAAGGTTATCTTAGATGTGTGGTATTTTGTTTATTTGTTTCTGTGTATGTTTGGATTTTTTCTTGTTATCTATGATAACAAACTTCTTTGTTTCCATTGTTGTTGGAGAACACATGATACATAATTTTTTTATTTTTTACACTTTTAAGATTTGTTTTATGGCCTAGGATATGGTCTATCTTGTATGTGTTTCATAAGCACTTGAAAAGAATATATGTTTGCGTGTTGTTTGGAATATTTTGTAAATGTCAATGAGTGTTTTGTAAATATCAATTAGAGCCTCTTTTTGTGATAGTGGTGTTGCATCCTATATTCTTGCAGACTTTCTATCTAGTTTTTCTATCAATTGTTCAGAGAAGCATGTTAAAGTTTGCTATTATAATATTTATTATCCATTTATTCTTTCAGTTCTATCAGTTTTTGCTTCACATATATTACAGTGGTTTTGTTTAATGGCTATTTACTTAGGATTGCCATGTTGACTTCATAAATTTATGCTTTTTATTATTATATTTTATGCATTTCTGTCTCTGGTAATTTTATTTGCTCTAAATCTACTTTGATATTAATATAGCCACTTTGGTTTTTCTTCCTCGATGTTTAATACACATATTTTATCACTTTAAATTCAACCTAAATATATAATTATATTTGATGTGAACTATGTGTTGACAGCATATATTGGGTCATATTTGTTCATCAACTTTGACAATACAATCATGTGCCACATAACGATGTTTTAGTTAACTATAACTGCGTAGATGACAGTGGTGACATATGATTTAAAGGGGGATGGAAAATTTCTAACACCTAATAGACATTGCAGCATAGTAGTGCAATGCATTACTCACATGTTTTTGTTGATGTTGGTATAAACTAACCTTCCACATTGCCAGTTGTATCAAAATATAGCATACAGTATTACATACAGTGCATAATACTTGAGAATTATAATAATGATTGTTACTAGCTTATGTATTTACTATACTATACTTTTAATTGTTATTTTAGCATGTACTTACTCTATGTATGAAAAAAGCTAGGTGTAAAGCAGCCTCAGGCAGGTCCTTCAGGAGATATTCCAGAAGAAAGCATTGTTATCATCGGAAATAAATAACAGCTCCGTACATGTTATTTCCTCTGAATTCTTTCCAGTGGAACAAGTTGTGGAGGTGGAGGACAGTGATATTGATGATCCTGCCCTGGGTAGGCTTAGGCTAGTGTGTGTTTGTGTCTTCGTTTTTAACAAAAACTTAAAACAATTAAAAATTGTAAAAATAGAAAAAAAGTTTATGGAATGATAATATAAATTAAGAAAATATTTTTGTACAGCTATACAATGTGTGTTTTATGCTGTGTTATTACAAAAGAGTCAAAATTAAAAAAATAAAGTTTATAAAGTAAAAAGGTTACTATAACCTGAGATTAACATATTATTAAATAAAAACATTTATGAACTTAGCATAACCCAAATGTATAGTGTTTATAAAGTCTACAGTGTACAGTAATGTCCTAGGCTTTCACCTTCACTCACCACTCACTGACTCACTCAGAACAACTTCAAGACCTGCAAGCTGTATTCATGGTACATGTCCTGTATAAGTATACTATTTTTTATTTTTTATGCAGTATTTTCACTGTACCTTTTCTATGTTTAGAAATATTTAGATATACAATACCACTGTGTTGTAATTGCCTACAGTATTCAGTTCAGTAATATTCTGTACAGGTTTGAGACTGAGGAGCAATAAACTGTACCGTATAGCCTAGATGTGTACCATCTAGGTTTGTGTAAATGTACTCTATCATGTTCACATAACAACAAAACCTCTTCACTATGCATTTTTTTTAATATATCCCTGTCATTAAGCAATGCTTGGCTGTATTTTTCTTTAACCGGCATATAGATAATTTATTTTTAATACAATTATAGATATGTGAGGGCTTGTGTTGGCCATATTTTTTTTTTGTTCTCTGTTATCTCTGTTTTTATCTGTTTTGATTTTTAGTGCTTTCCTGAGAATTACTTCAACATTTTTAGAGTTTTTAAAAATACATATAAGACAGTTATATTTAAAGTGTATCTCTTTGTATACCTATTTTTATGGTTGCTATAGGTATTACTAGAATGAAACAGACAGGGTTATAGTTTTTGCTTCAACTGTGAAACAAAATTGAGAAAACTCAAGAAAAGGAAAGCTTGTTATATTTACTGCTATACATGGTATATGTACCAATATAAAGATGCAAGATTTTACCTGGTTGAGGTGGACTGAGTCAACTAACAGTGCACTACACTTCTTGATTGAGAGATTCTATCTCTGATCATAATCATGAAGTATTTGATATAGTCTCCATTCCTTTCCACTCAGAGAGACAGAAATCTGAGTAAATGTTTCTGATTTAGCAGACTCATTCTTTCATATGAGTTAATCCAAGTTTTCTTTGTGGAGGGGAGGATTATGAAGCTCACTTTTTTATGATACCAACTCCATTTTTATTCTAATCTTTACAAATAATACAAGTGATATTTCATTTTTTCTTATGCAGTTTATTCTCTATTTTCCAGCTAAACAATTTGTTGGGCAAATAAAATAATTACAATTTGTTAGCTACAAATTAATTTCTGAAAATTTTTATGTATTATATCCTGAGCCTGTGTAAATAGAAAAAGTAGAATTTGCAGAAAAAATTGACAAAAGAAAGGCTTTTAGTGGATCAAGAATATATGGGGCTGTACCCGTTTCTTTAGTGTGTGAGTTTTGATGTCTTTCATCTTGAGAGTTGGGTCAGTCTCAATTACTCAATTCCGTTCAGCTGCCTTTATAGATATTTTAACCAGTGTAATATAGACTGATGGCTTTTGGATATAGGCAATTGTAACAAAGAATTTTAACTTTAATAGGTCAATATAGTTAATGATAGTTTTGTCTACAGGTACATGCTTATTCTTATGCATGTGTGCAAACATTTCTATTGAATCAGGGGTAAGTTTTTCTCTTAAGAAAAGCTGCGAACTTAGCTCAGATGTCTATCTTACCTAACTGGAGAAGACTCAAGGACTTCAGCAAGGAAAACTCCGTGTGAGAGACTGAGAGGTCCTTATGAAATGTGAATTGGCTGCAGATACACAACATTTTCTAAGAAAGCCTGGCCAAAGCATTGATTTTACAGAAGTAAAACAGACTTGCTTTCATACAGTTTACTAGCTATTGAAGGGGGGAAAACTATTATTGAAAGTTTTTACTACAAAAGAACACAAGACAATTTTAGGATAGCTGGAATTGTTCTATATCTTGTTTGTGGTCATAGTTATGCAAATATATGTAGTCAAAACTCCTACGGCTGGCAGAATAGCAAGCTTCTGACTTTTTTTCCCACCCACAGATGCACCAAATAAATATCTATTTATAAATCAATTTCTTCTGAGAAAAAGTCAGACCAGTCAGGAGACTTCTATCAAACAGGCAACTGAAAAAATACCCCCATGAAATGGGTAAGAGAAGCCAAGGTATACTAAGGCGTGGACCCCACTCTGGGAACTTCATCGTACAATTGAGAAAGGAATTTCCAACACCAAGTTTTTCTCTCTGAAAAGAAGGATGTGGACATCACATACGGGGCCCTTATCCCAAGTTTTCCCCTGGTTTGCCTCAATTTGTGGAAGTGGAAGGAATTATATACACGTGTCCCTCCAGACCACAGGGAATAAAGCAGGAGTTTTATCAAAGTAGTTACAGGGACTGCATCAGCTTGGAAGCAGTGAAGAAAGTGATCTTTAAAAAACATAGCCCTCTGTTTCCCCGTAGAAGAAGTGTACAAAACACCCTCCAGCAGCTGTCAGGTGTCTTGGCATCTAACTAGGTCTGTAGAGTGAAGGAAACAGTCAGTTATTAACCCACTAGCAGTCTGG
This sequence comes from Nomascus leucogenys, assembly GCF_006542625.1. Lineage (NCBI taxonomy): Eukaryota > Metazoa > Chordata > Mammalia > Primates > Hylobatidae > Nomascus > Nomascus leucogenys. The sequence continues at coordinate 23,633,139 of NC_044387.1, forward strand.
AAGGAGTTTGCAACCCCAGCAAGTGCCCCGATTCTTTCAACACCTAAGGGATTGCCACCACAAATCTCCTAGCTCTGGAAGCATGAATGATTGGTAAATGCATGTCTCTCTACACCGTACGAATAAAACCAGTGGCTTTTACAGTTACAGAAACTCTTTAAGGGACTCTCTATTGCCTTGGGAGTGATGTGAGAAGGGGTCTTAAAAACACGGCCCAGGTTGGGTGCGTGGCTCATGCCTATAATCCCTGCACTTTGGGAGGCCGAGGTGGGCTGATCACCTGAGGTCAGTAGTTCAAGACCAGCCTGGCCAACGTGGTGAAATCCCATGGCTACTAAAAATACAAAAATTCGCTGGGCCTGTTGGCGAGTGTCTATAATCCCAGCTACTTGGGAGGCTGAGGCAGGAGAATGGCTTGAACCCAGGATGCAGAGGTTGCAGTGGGCCAAGATCACACCACTGCACTCCAGCCTGGGCGACAGAGCAAGATTCCTTCTCAAAAGTAAAAAACAAAAACAAACAAACAACAAAAAACATGGCCCACTGTTGACCTCCAGAATGGGTTAACAAAATGCATCTTAAGCAGCCAACTAGTGGTCTGACTTCTAAATAACTTGCATTAGAGAGAAATTTTACTCACATCTAGAGCCCCACCTTCTATACCATCCACATAAGAGACTACATTATAAATCTCTTAGCTCTGGGAGGAAGAGGGACTGGCATGCATGTGTCTCCCTTGATTCTAGAACAAAAGAAAAAGTTTTAAACCATTATCTAAACACTTACAGGACTTACACTCCCTTGGAACTGTACAGAAAAGAGGCAGGAATATGCAGCTCTCAATTTCTCTGTGGAAGTGGCTTATAATACACACTGTCTGTGGACACTTGATGGCCTGGTCTCTAATGAAAGTGCATCAGGGAGTTAAAACGGGAACAAAAACAATAGCCCTTCAGTAGTCTGAGCTAGACATTGGCACTTCACAGAACCTCCCACTGGCTCATCCCAGAGATAAATCCAGACCTATATAGTCTTTCTAGAATAAGTTTTGTCACGTGGTGAGCACCATAACTTTCATAGCTTCCACCTAAGGAATGATATCCTTAATGACATAGCTCTACAACTAAACTGGCCTTTGCAATTCTATGTGAACTGAGACCACAGAAAACAAACACGTGGATATATAGTGGGCCTACTCTCAGTAGCTACCCTTCCAGAATTAGAAAGTGCAGTCTGAAAGTGAGTATAGGCATTTGCTACAGATCCACTCTCTGACTTTGTCTAGAGAAAATTGAAGATAAACACCTGTACCTAGCCTCACTGTGAAGATAGAAAGAATTGGAATTAACATTCAACACTCCAACCTTTCTAGCTACATCTAAAGAGCCTAGCTCCTAGCATATTATATTGGGGTAGTGACAAGATGTGTTATATTCTAAGCTGCAAGGGGGCACTAAAATCAGAGATAACAGTCACGACAATTAGAGAGGCACCTTAAACATTTTGGGAGACAGATTGGTAAAAACCTTCTTTTACACAGTCCAGAATAACAAGACAGATGTTGATATGTTTTGACTGTGTCCCCACCCAAATCTCATTCTGAACTGTAGCTCCAACAATCACCATGTGTTGTGGGAGGGACCAAGGGAGAGGTAATTAAATCATGAGGGTGGGTCTTTCCCATGCTGTTCTTGTGATAGTGAAGAAGTCTCACAAGATCTGATGGCTTTATAAACAGGAGTTCCCCAGCACAAACTCTCTGTCTTTGACTGCTGCCATCCATGTAAGATGTGACTTGCTCCTCCTTGCCTTCTACCATGATTGTGAGGCCTCCCCAGCTATGTGCAGCTATGAGTCCATTAAACCTCTTTTTCTCTGTAAATTACCCAGCCTCAGGTATGTCTTTTTCAGCAGTATGAAGACTGACAAATACAGAGGTATAAATGTCTTTAATGCACAGAAAACAACAGGGAATCAATAAAATTATTGAAAAAGGAGAATATATTTCAATCAAAAGATCAAGGTAAATCTCCAGAAATCCACCTGAATAAAGTAGAATTTTTTAATTGACTCTGTAGATAGTGCAAAATTATCATTGTAAAGATGCTAAACATTGCAAGAACAAACTGAGAATTACAGCAAAGATAAAGCATTTAAAAATGACAAAAGACCTCATAGGTCTGAAGAATGCTATAGCCAAACTGTAAAATTCAATAGAGGAGTTTAACAACACCTTAGATTAAGAAGAAGAAAAGATCAATGAACCTGAAAATAGATTACTGGAAATCATCCAATCTTATGAGCTAAAAGGAAAAGAATTTAAAAAAGAATAAAGGTAGCTTAAGAGACTTATGGGACACTATCAAGCAGAGTAAGTTACACATATTTTATGTTCTGGAGGAAAATAAAAAGAAACAGAAAATATGTCCAAAGAATACTGGCAGGAAACTTTCCAAGTTTGGGAAAGGAATTACAAAGCTAGATGTGGAAAGCCCACAGAACACCAAAGACAATGAACCGAAAGAGACTCACAACACAACACATCATAGTCAAGTTGTCAAAAGTGAAAGACAAAAAGAGAGAGAGTTGAAATCAGAAAGGAAAAAGCAAATTGTCAAGGTTAAGGAAATCCTCCTAGGAATACCAGTGAACTTTTCAGCAGAAACCTGAAATTGAATAAAAAATACACCTCAAGACACTAGAAAAGCAAGAACAATTCAAATGCAAAAATATTATAAGAAAAGAAAAACTAAAGATCAGATGATAAATTAAATTGGGACTAAAACACTACAAATTGTCAATAAAACTTGTGTTTTTTTAAGGTAAAATCAACAAACCTTTAGCTATACTATGAAAAAAAGAGAAGACTCAATAAATAAAATCACAGGCAAGAAGGAGGCATTACAACTGATACTAAAAAAATACAAAGAATCATTAGAGATTATTACGGAGAGCTATATGCCAACCTGTTGGAAAACCTTGAAGAAACATAAATTTCTGGATGCATGCAACCCATCAAGATTGAACCACAAAAACATAGAAAACTTGAAGAGACTAATAATGCGTAATAAAACTGAATCAGGAATAAAAATATCTCCCAACAAAGAAAAGCCCAGGACCATATGACTTTACTACTGAATTCTACCAAACATTTAAAGAACTAGTTAGTACCAATTCTTCTCAATTTATTCCAAAAAAACTGAAGGGGAGGGAATTCCTTCAAGCTTATTCTATGAGACCGGCATTACCTGATACCCAAATTAGAGAAGAACACAACAAAAACTACAAGACAATATCTCTGATGAACACAGATGTAAAAATCCTCAATAAAATACCAGCAAAGTGAATCCAACAGCTCATTAAAAAGATAGTACACCATGATCAAGTGGGATTTATCCCAAGAATGCAAGAGTAATTCAACATATGACAATCAATAAATGTAATTCATCACATCAACAAATTAAAGGACAAAAATCACATGATATCTCAATAGAGACAGAGAAATCATTTGAGAAAATTTGTCATTTCTTCATGATAAAAACTGTCAACAAATTTTGTATAGAGGCAACACATCTCAATACCTTATATGAAGGACTCACAGCTAACATTACACAGAATGGAAAAATGTTGAAGTTGACATCCTGAAATCCTTTTTTTAAAGTCTGGAACAGGAAAAGAATGTCCCTTTTTACCACATTTATTCAGCATAGTATTTAAAGTCCTCACCAGAGAAATTAGGCAAAGGAAAGAGAGTATTCAAATTGACAAAAAAGAAGTTAAATTGTCCCTGTCTGCAGAGGACATGATTCTATATTTAGAAAAAGATAAAGACCCCACAAAAAAAAAACAGTCAGGACTAACAAATGAATTCATTAAGGTTGCAGAATACAAAATCAACATATATAACTTAGCAGCATTTCTATTAAAAGTAACGGCAACAACTACAATTACTTTTGCACCAATGTAATACATGCCCATAGTTAACAATCTGAAAATAAAAAAAACAGAAAGCAATCCCATTTACAACAGCTACAAAAAACTAAATACTTAAAAATAAATTTTTCCAAAGAGGTGAAAGTTTTTTGCAATGAAAACCATAAAATATTGATGAAAGAAGCTGAAGAGGACACAAAAAAGTAAAGATATCCCATGATTATGAATTAGAATAATTTATATTGTTAAAATGTTTATACTTCTCAAAGGGATATACAGATTCAATTATAAAAGTATCAAAATATCAATGATATTCATAACAGAAATAGGAAAACCAATCCTAAAATTTGTATGGAACCACAAAAAAATTCCCAAGCGTCCAAAGCAATCCTGAGCAAAAAGAACAAAGCTGGAGGCATTACACTATCTAACCTCAAGATATACTCCAAAGGTATAGTAAACAAAACAGCATGATATTATTAAAAACAGAAACATTGACCAATGGAACAAAACAGAGAACCCAGAAATGAATTCACATATTAGCAGCCACATATTTTTGACAGAGATGCCAGGAATATGTATTTGAGAAAAATAGCCTTTTCAATAAATGGGACCAGAGAAATTAGATATCCATATGCAGAAGCATGAAACTAGACCCCAAACTTTAACCATATAAAATATCAGCTAAAAAATATTAAAGACTACAATGTAATACCAAAAGCTATGAAACAACTAGTAGCAAACATAGGAAAAATGATTCAGGACATTTGTCTTGGCAAAGATTTTTTGGGCAAGACCTCAAAAGCACAAGCAACACAAGTAAAATTAGCTAAATGGGATTATATCAAGCCAAAAAGGTCCTGCATGGCAAAAGAAACAGTTAACCAAGTCAAGAGACAACCTGCAGAATGGGAGAAAATATTTGCAAACCATACATATGTGAGGAACTCAAAAAATAAATAAAAAATGGCTAAAGTACTTGAATACACATTTATCAAAATAAGATATGCAAATGGCCAACAGGTACATAAAAATGCTCAGTATCACTAATTATGAAGGAAATGCAAACTAAAACGACAATATTATCTCATCCCAGTTAAAATGGCTATTATCGAAAAGGCAAAAACATAACAAATGCTGACATGGATGTGGAGAAAGGGGAACTCTTATGCACTGTTATATACTTTTGGAAATACAAATTAGTATAGCCAGTATGGAAAACAGTGTGGAGTTTCCTTAAAACACTAAATATAGAACTACCATATGATCCAGCAATGTCATTACTGAATATATATCCGAACTTAGAGAAAAACAGTTATGTCAAAAAAATCTCTGTACTCTCACGTTAATTGAAGCACTTCACAACAACCAAGATAAGCAATCAACTTAAATGTTCAATAGACGAATGGCTAAAGAAAATGCGGTATAGATACACAATAGAATATTATTCAACCTTTGAAACCACAAGTGAAATTATGTTACTTGAAGCAAGATGGATGAGCCTAGAAGACATAACAGTGAGTGAAATATGCCAAGAACAGAAAGACAAATACATGTTCTCACCCATTTGTGAGAGTTTAAAAAGTAGATTGCATAGAATAAGTAGAATAATGGTTACTAACATATAGGGGGGTAGAAGGAAGGAGAGTATTGGTGGAGGTTGGTTATTGAGTACAAAATTAGTTAGATAGGCGGAGTAAGTTCGAGGGTTCTCTACCACAGTAGGATGACTATAGTTAATACTAGTTTATTGTGTATTTCAAAATAGCTAGAAAAGAATATTTTGAATGTTTTCAACATAGAAATATTAAATATTCCTCTGACAGATATTCCAGGTATCCTGAGTTGATCATTATACATTCTATACATGTATGAAAATATCACATGTATCCTATGTATATGTACAATTATTATATGTCAATTACTTTTAAAAGTTCATGCAATTGTCCAGAAATTTTACTCTATGTAAATTACACCTGAATAAGTCATACCAAATCATGGGTTCCTGAAATACCTGGCATCAAAATAATACGAAGCCTACAAAATATTATACCATTTAACTAGAAGATAATCATGACTCTACCTGCTTAACGAGTCCTAATATGTCCCTGATGTAACATCATCAAGAACCATTTGGCCAACTCTAGAAGTATAAGATTTTGGGTAGTATAAATTTTAGCCTCAATTTTGTCAAAATGTATCTGACAGCTACTTTGTTTCAAGTATTTTAATATTTCTCTGGATATTTGGGAACAAGTAGAGTTTATTGAATGTTTAGATATCTCTTCATTATTTATAATTTAATATTTGAGACATTAATAAAATTTATACAGTTAAATTTTATAATTGTAATTTATTTGGTGATTCTTTGATAGGTCACATTTAAAAATGTGACTATAAATCATTTGTTATCAGTCTTGAGAACAGAATACACTTGTGATGAATTTAATCTCTATAATGGTCAAATAATAGGTGAGGGAACACTGGATTGGAATAAGGTTATAAACACTTTTAATTTAATGCTACTTCCTATACTATCTGCACTTAATTAAGAAGCATATTTTACATGTGCAACATTGCAGCATTTACAAAAATCACAATACATTGTCACCCCAAAATAAATACAAAAGTAAATAATTAGCATATTGCATATGCTTATCATAAGCCAATAAGTTTTACATAAACAATAAAAATGGCTCTGAAAACTATTTTTTGTTTTTTTTTTTGAGACAGAGTCTCACTCTGTCACCCAGGCTGGAGTGTAGTGGTGTGATCTCGGCTCACTGCAACCTTCACCTCCCAGGTTCAAGAGATTGTCCTACCTCAGCCTCCTGAGTAGCTGAGACTGTAGGAGCGTGCCAACAGCCCTGCTAATTTTTGTATTTTTAGTAGAAACGGGGTTTCACCATGTTGGTCAGGCTGGTCTCGAACTCTTGATCTCATGATCTGCCCGCCTTGGCCTCCCAAAGTGCTGGGATTACAAGCATGAGCCACCATGCCCGGCCTGAAAGTTTTTTTTTAAGAACAAATAAAAGAAAAGTAACTCTTGTCTTAAAGAGAGTATCAAAATTGACATTCTATATGCCATGGAGAGGGAAACAAAGAGTGAAAAACATATAACACATCTAAGAGACACAGAAAACCTGCATTTAGAAAAACATTTCTAGTCTACTTGTAGTTAAGATTAATAAAAAACAGATGAACTGAGGTACTGTTCAAAAATGAGAAAAATAATGACATAAAAAGAATGAGGCATATTGATAAAAATTTAAGTTGAACTGAATGAAATAATAAAAAAGAGGAGGATTAATAAATAAATATAAAATCATTATTCTCCCAATCCAACCTTACAACTACTTAAGCTAAAGAGATAAAAAGAGAAAAATAGATATATTTATATTTCTAAATCTATCTGTTATATATCTACTTGCCTATCTATAATTAAGAATGGAAAACAGCCATAACTGAAGCTATGGAATAAAATTAAGTAGAGGAATGGGACATGTAAATGAAACTCATGAATTTCAAATCTGAGAAGATATAGACTAGATTCTAGTAAAATATAATATGGAAATTTAAACAAAAAGTAGATTTTGAATCAATCAATACTAGAGAAGTGTATTAAATTATACAGGGGGAATACACTGTAATAGCTAAATTCTTTCTACACTTAAATGATAAATATTCCATTGATATTTATAATATCCTAAACCAAAGAAAAATATGTAAAAATTTACTATAAAGCTATCTTAGTTAAGGCAATGAAGTTTTCACCTAGAAGAAAAGATATTAATGAAAAAAAGACAAAGGAATATCAGGAATAGCCAGGCATATATACATCGCATTCATTTCTAACAGAAATATCAAGGTAGCTCAATAGCAAAATGACTTTTTATCAAATAAACCTGATATAACTGCATAAATATATTGAAAAGTAAATGTCAAGTCCCATATTACAGACTCATAAATGTAGATTTGAAATGACCATAGAATTAAATATAAAAACAAAGCTATAAAGCAACTAGAAGAAAGCATAATAAAACATCTTTGCAAACTCTCAGTAAACACTTTTTTTATAGAAAACACAAAAGTCGCTACATATAAAAGAAAAAAAGGTAAACATTACAGAACCAGACTAAAAGCACCTTTCAAAATATTCCACTACAAAAATTAACAGGCAAGCTATAGTTTGGGAAAGTATTCACACCATGTACATCTGTCAAAAGCCTTTTGTCCAGAATACATAGAGAACACTTACATAATTACAATAAAAGAAAAAATGGCTAAAAGACTTAGATATTTCACAAAAAAGTGTATAAAATCCAATAAGTACATGAAAACATTCTTAGCACCATTGGTCATCATAAATATATTAATTTTAATCACAAAGACATCTCATTTTATATTTTCCAGAATGGCTAAATTTAAACAACAAATGAAACAACAACAAACCCTGACAGCATCAAATGTTGACAAAAATGTGTGTGAACGCAAACCCTCATACCCTGCTGGCAGATAAGTATAATCAGTCAATGACTTTGAAGTAGTGTTAGTCTTACTTTTAAAAGTTAAACACAGATTTACTGTATAATATATGAAGTACACTGCTAGGTATTTACTCAAGAGAAATAAAAGTATGTGTCCATAAAATGTCCATACAAAAATGTTTCTACAGTTTATTCATAACCACCAAAAACTCACACCAACCCTAAAGGCCATCAAATAGAGAGCTGATAGGTAAATAATTTCATACTAAGTACAATGAGATTCTGTTCAGTAATAAACAAAAAATAAAATATTGATACATACAACCACAGTATGAAGCTCAAAAACATGTTGACTTAAGAAGCTTAAGAAAAGTGTACACAGTGTGTGGTATACCATTTATTTGAAATTCAAGAAGAGAAAAAAATAACGTAAGAATGTGCAATATTAATCTCTAATAATAGAAATCAGAACAGTTGTAGCCATGCACAAGATGGGAAAGATAAGAAGTCACGATTAAATTCTGGGTGATGAAAATATTTTATATAGTGATTAGGATGGTCAGTATATGGGTAACCACTTATCAAAACTCATTGAATAAGAACTTCACATCTTTGAATTTTGCTATAAATAAATGTGCCTTAATTAAAAGCAAATACTTTTAACTCAGTAATCTAATGCCTGGAAAGTTATAGAAAAAAATTAAAAACGAATTATGTGCAAGAGTATTTATCACATTATTTGTAATCAGGAACCCAACCCCTGGTAATAAAGTAAATGCTTCTCAGTAAGAAATGGTCAAATAAATCATTCTATAATGAATTATGTCTCTAATGAGAAATCAAGCCTGAACTCTATTAAGGGTTTTCTAATGAAATGTTTGTGGCAAAACCACCATATATATATATATATCTGAGAGTGAGATATCTACCCATATATATAGAGAGATACATATATCTATCCATATGTGTAGATAGATAGATCTAGAGATATAATATATAGATAGATCTATATCTATCTATCTATCTATCTATATCTATCTATCTATCTATGTAATCTATCTACCTATCTATCTATCTGGATAGAGAAAGAGAGAAGAAAATTTCCATGAAAAGTTTGGATGCAAGACTTTATTCCAGTGAACAGTTTGCAAACTGAGGAGACATAACCTTCAGTGTAGAATGTAGAATGATGTGTTGCACAGAACAAAGGGAAGATTCAAGTTTTACAGCAAATTTCGAACCCAGGTTCCTAATCTGGTCAATTTTTGCAAATGAAGGATTGAAAATGGCTTATTTTTATTGGTTAGTGCAGTTGAGTTCTGATTGGTCAACTTAGATAAGCCCTAATTGGTTGATACAGCCAAACCATGATCAGTTAATACTTTCAAGCCCTGATTGGTTGATTGCCAAGCCAAAACTAGAAGTTTCCATCAATTTTTTTTTTCCAAATGGGAAGGGGAAGGTGGTGTTTTCTGGCTGCTGTTTACCTTGGCACTTGCAACAGGTACTGGATTGGTTTGATTGGAGAAAAGTCAGTCCTGTGATGCTTTTACATCTTTCTGAGAGCACAAAGTACATACATGACTGCTCCTTCACTCAGTTATGACCACCTGGTTCTGTTTTAAGTCTGAGAACCACAGTTAGCCATGGGGAGTCCATTTTGTCTCTCCCTCTCTCTCTCTTTCCTCTCTCTCTGTATATATATATATGAATGTAACATGCCAAATCTCAATTTGTTCTTTACTAACTAGTTTGTTGCCATGACCTCATACAATGTTTGAAATACAATGTGAACTATAACACTGTGCATATATCAATGGCTACCAAATCCAACAATTTGCTAAATGTCACAAAAGATACTGGCTCTGTCAGGTCTAGAACATTAGAACAAAGAGCTTTGTCTTTCTAGCTTTTACTGTAAAGGATATTTTCCCAATTAAAATTATGAAACCCTATGCATTTGTTTCAAGGTACATTTTAGAATTTGTGTACTTTCAAACTATTTAAATATGCAACTAAAATACTTTATTAGTGATTAATTTTACATAAGTTTACTTATATGTTCATGAAATTACTCAAATCATATAAGAATAGCATTGCTTGTAACTTTAAAAATATCATGGAAACATAATAAAAGCACCTTAGGTAAACTGTTTATAATCTTAACATTTTTATTGAAGCCCAATACAACTTAAGTAAATTGAGTAATTTAAAAATGTAAAACACAATTGCATAGAGAATAATGTGCATTATTTACTGAGTTTCCCAGTATTTCTAATATTATGTCTAAATATTAGAGATAAAAGATAAAAGACAAGTTGCCAAGTAGAAAACTTGAAATCGGGGAGAAAAGAATAATAAGTTCCATGATAACATAGAGAAGACAAGAAAATAGCAATCTGGTTTAGTGATAGGAGATTTCATTTTCTCCACAAAAACTGTAAAACTTTTGAGAGGTGTAGGACAATAAAATACAAAATTATGGATGAAATAAAGAATTATTGACCTTCTGTGTCAGAAATCCTAATAGGAATGGTCCTATCCAATCTCAGAGAAAATGTGCAGTTAGTAGATTAGAAACAGCAAAGCTGCTTTCTTCAAGTGACCTCGTGATTAAATTCAATATAAGTCAGAATAGTGACCTAAATGCTATATCAAACTATAGTTCGAATTCTCAAAGGCATATTTTGAAAACCTAAGAAAAAGAATGGGGAAAGTGGTCTGGGAAATAATAAAGCTAAAGTAGCAAGAATACAGGAATTAAAAAAGAGAAAGAAAAACAGAATATGGGCAAAGTAACTTCACAGGATAGCCACTTTTAATATCTTTTTCTTTAAGGTGAATGAAGTATTCCTCTGCTTTTTTTTCCAATGATTTATTGTCTTAGTGGTCATCACATATTAATGTCAGCAATAATTAAATTTCATATTAAAGCAAGCTGGATGCTTCCTTCCCTGAAGAATGAGTACAGGTTAGCAATAATTCTTATTGGATCATAAAGCTCTTCCTTAGAAAATGGAACAAAGAAATTATTCCCTAAAGCCTATCCAAAGGAAAAACCTCACAAGTTTTATTAAGTTGTTAAATAAAACAGCAGGCAGAATTGGGAAACTCAGCAAATGAAATAAAGAAATTTTAAAATGTAGAAAATTAACTTTTTATTGAAGGTAAAATTACATTATAATGTGCAGGGATGCCCGACTTAACCAGTACCTGGCCAATCAAGTATCTATCAAATAGCTGGTGTTGCCATAAAACTAGGAGTCCTTAGTCGAAGTTAGGAAGGCTGTACTGACTTCTCTGAAGTCCCCTAAATTAGAATTTTATTAGTTTTTTAAATAAAATATTAATGCAAGAGATATAGGCTCATAAAATTACATAATCTAATTCATCAAGAATCAAATTATAAGGAACCTATAGTTAGAGTGAGATGTCATTTTAACAATACAAATCAGCTAAACTAACAATGAAATTCACCTGATTATTCATTATTTCCTAAGAACTACTAAAAAAAGTCTTTTTACTCTGGCTGACCATAATTATAAAAACTTATTTTAGCCCTTTTATTCTCATTGCTTTAACATATATGCTCAAAGGCCAGCATTCAACTTCAGAATGATATTGATTATCCAATAAAAACCAATATTGTCCCTTATATTGAATTTATTACAACTATATTTTACATTTTTAAACAAAATTTTAGGTAAAATTTACATTTTTCTGTACAACTTTATTCTCTTCATGAGTAGTAATAGCAAGTCATGATTTTGTAATTTTATAGATTTTTCCAAAGTCCTCCAAAGTTGCATTTGATTATTTTGTAACTAAACGTAATTGTAGAGGACTGCGTTTATTGAGATGAATTAGTGGTAATTAGTGTGCAAATGAAGGATGATTTTACAGTTATAGTGGCTATATTTTGTTTTTGTCTAGATACTTTTATTATATAAATGATAGAATCTCATTTATATGTAACTTAGCTAATGAAAACACATTATTCTACACCATGCCCTTGAGTGTTCACTATGAGCCAGGAACTATTTTTTTTGCAATCTCAAAACTATAGCTAATTTTATCCACATTGCAATTTTATTGAGTTGGAATGTTTATCACTCTTATTCGCAAAAGAATAAACAGAGTTAGAGTCTGAGTAAATTATTCAGTCATATAGCCATAGCCAGCATATAGGTCTTATTTTTTCAAGCTGCTTCTTGTTAGAAAGCATTAACATTTCTAAAAAAATGCTTATTGCAGTCTACTTTCTATGCAAAATTTATAATTGTTGCTGTATCTATGTATAATCTTTATGATTAAATGTATCATCCAACATTGCTATTCAGGTTGACCCACTTTTTACTCCAAGGAAACTTAAGCGTGAAAAGTTCATATTATCATCATAAACGAAAAAGCAATGTGCACTGATATGAAATCAGAAGAACTATATAATATAAGCGATGGCAAAATATTATTATATTTAACATTTTAAATATATTTTAAAAGCTCATGATAAAGTAAATTATTCTTTAAATGACTGTCAATATTTCTTATATAGAAAATAAAAGTATTCATAATTGTTTATTATCAGCTTTATATCACTGATTTTAAAATAATTTGAACTTTTAAATTTTACTAGAGTAATGCCTAAGCTGTATTATTACAAAATTAAGATGAGAACTTTATGACTTAAATAGGGAAAAAATTATCACTCTATCTTATAAAAGTATTTGGAGAGTTCAGATGTAGAACATATGGGGGCAGGTGGATATCATCTGATACGGTTTGGCTATGTCCTCACCCAAATCTCATCTTGAATTGTAGTTCCTATAATCCCCACATGTCATGGGAGGGACCTGGTTGGAGGTAATTGAAATACGCCATGCTGCTGCTCTCCTGTTACTGAGTTCTCATAAGATTTCATGGCTTTATAAGGGAATTTCCCCCCATTTTGGCTTGGCACTTCTCCTTGCTGCCACCATGTGAAAAACGATGTGCTTGCTTCTCCTTCCTACATGATTGTAAGTTTCCCAAGGCCCCTGTTAACCATGCTGAACTGTGAGTCAATTAAACCTCTTTGCTTTATAAATTACCCAATCTTGTGTATGTCTTTATTAGCAGCATGAGAATGGATTAATACATCTTCTTTGGCTGCAAGATGGCTGCAGCATTTGTCACCCAATCTGTTAGACATGACCAAAATAAGGAACATGCTTATGCCTTTAAGTGTGTGACTTTGAAATGTCTTACATCATTGCAGAATCTCACGTACTAATGGGGAAAGGGACACAACGTTATAACAAAACCCGAGACGTTTAATTCTAGTTGGTGACCATCTGCCTAGCTGAAGCTCAGAAGGAGAAAGATTGATGTAAAACTAGCAGTGCCAACACTAGTTTATTGTTTTACATTTTTTAAACTTTTATTTGAAGTTCAGGGGCACATTTGTGGGTTCGTTATATAGGTTAATTTATCATGGGGGTTTGTTGTACTGCTTATTTCATCACTCAGGTATTAAACCTAGTACCCATTAGTTATTTATTCTGATCCTCTCCCTCCTCCCAGCCTCCACCTTCTGATAATCTCAGTGTGTGTTCCCTTTATCCGTTCATGTGTTCTCATCGCTTACCTCCCACTTATAAGTGAGAACATGAGGTGATTGATTCTTCCTCCGGTTCCTGCATTAGTTTGCCAAGGATAATAACACAATTAAGTCTTGCTGTTATTTGGCTTTAACAATCCACACCTTGCATATGTGTTAGTAGAAAAGGCACAATATATTTGAGTGTCCTCTATGAAAATATTACACGTTGAGAATCATTGTCTAGATATATGGTTATGAAGAAAATTTTTTCCAGCAGTTTTTAAGAAACTCTGAATCATTCTCCATAACCTGATCTTCAGAATGTGTTCAACTATTTAGTTATAGCTTCAAAGTTGTAAGAAATGAGTTTTTTCCACTTGCTGGTGCCATCAGGTTTTGGAAACATTTTAGAATATTTTTTAGAAAGTCTTCAAGTGTTTCTCCGTAATATCCAGAGATTCTTCAGATGAAAATAACCTTACCATTTAGATAATGAAAGAGTCTCACTTAACACAATCAAAGTATGTAAGCTATGACTCCGTATTTCCATTATATTCATTCTCCCTTGTAGAGGCAATACTGAGAGCCTGCTTTGTATGGCCATATTTAGGATTTTCAAATGAGAAACTCTATTTAGAAAATATGCAGGTTTAAAGTCATTTCTATTTATCTATATACTCTTGCATAATGAACTTTTTTCCCAAGGAGGACTGAAGGTCTTTCAATTAGAAAATGTGAATGAAGAATTAAAAAGGCTACAGCTGACAGATTTTGTTTGAAAAATAGACATTTGTAGTCACTGGTCCAATCTTTGAAACCGAAAAGAAATACTGCTGCTATGTAAGACAGTATGAAGGCTCCTCACAAAATAAAAATTAGAGATTCCATAAGATCCAGCAATTCCACTTCTATTTTTCCAAGAAACTGATGTTGAAGAGATGCCTTTACTCCTATGCTTATTGCAGCACTGTTCACAATAGCCAAGATGTGAGAACAGCTTAAATAACCATCAAAAATGAAGAAGTAAAGAAAATTTAGTTTATACATACAACAGAATACTATTCAGCCTTAAAAACAAGAAAAATTATGCAATACTCAACAATATGGATGACACTTGAGAATATTATGCTGAATAAAATAAGCCAGTCACAGACAAATATTGCATGATTCCACATACATAAGGTAACTAACATAGTCAGATTCACAGAATCAGTGAGTGAAGTGCTGCTGGTTGCCAGGGCCTGAGGACAGGGTGAAGTTAGGGGTTACTAATCTGTAGGCATGGTTTCAGTTAAGCAAGATGGATGAGCTTTAGAGATCTGCTGTACAACATTGTGCCCATAATGTATGTCAACAATATGCATTGTGCACTTAAACATTTGTTGAGAGTAGAAATCATGTGGCATTCTTACTAAAATAAAATATTTTTAAAAGAAAATAAGGTAAAAATAAAAAACTGTAGGAATATTTTGCCTGCACTGATTTTAAAAGCTAGAAATATTTATCTGCTTGAGGACAATGATATAAATGGACCAGGAAAACATACTATATCCTACCTATAGGAAACTAGGTGTACTGAATATCCATGTATCTATTCTTTAATTATAATATTATATAATACTTATTTATCGATCACCTCTTACACAGGGTTGGGTTACATAACAAGAATACAATAAAAATCTAAAGAAATAGTTCCTGGACTAAAAAAAATTGTAGTATTATGTGGGTGAGTGACATTAATAAAATAAGCACACTACTTTCCATAAAATTACATCTGTGACAGATGCAAACAGAGAAAGGTCAATGGTTTTATAAGTGACTGCATTATTTCAAGAATGATTGACTTAGGCAGGGCAAGAAAGCATCACTCACTGAGAGAGAAATAAGTTACACATGAGGAATAAGAGAAACAACTAGTTGAAGAAGGAAGATGGAAACACCTGCAACATCATAGTTGAAACAAGTCCTGAACTCCAGAGGTAGATCTTATTTCAAGTAAATGACAGTTCTGATTGGGCAAATTTGGACCAACCACTTTGGTGAAATAGATGAGATCTCACTGATCTCAGCAATAGGGCTCTACTGATAATCATGAGTGTAGGATCAGTATCATGCAAAATTCCTAAATGCTATGTACTGATTAATTGGTGGTTTTGCCAGAGAAAATTTGTGTGCCTCAGGAAGTAAAAAGAGAAAGAATGAAGGCTTCCTGGGCAACTGTTCATTTATCACTGTGCTCTCCACAAGTCTCTACGAGTTGGACCTTTCTTCCCACTCCCTTACCATTTTGAACTTTCTGTAGTACGAGCATATTTCTGAAATTACTTGCTTGCTGGTTTGTCTCTTACACTAGACTGTGGATTTCTCAAGTGTAGTAAATTTATTACCTTCATTCTTTTCTCAGTTATAAATATTCTTGTGTGTATGCTAAGTAGATATTAAATACAAATATTTTTGTGTGTATGATAGGTAGACAATAAATGTTAATGAAAAATTATTGAAAGAATAAAATACTAAATGAGGTAAGGATGGAAGACTCAAATGCCAGTCATTCAGTTAGAAAATAAAAATGTCCACCATGGCATGTGTGTACCTATGTAACAAGCCTGCACGTTCTGCACATGTATCCCAGAACTTAAAGAATAATTTAGAAAAGCAAAAAATAAAAATAAATAAAAATGTTGTATGAACTCTAGACAGTATGTATACAGCGTTTCTTACAATGAAATATAGAGGATTATAATCTGAATTTAATATCTCCTCAATGTGTTATACTCTATAATCTAAGCTGGAAATCAAAAATTTCCTTAGCAAGTACAATCTAACAATTCAAAGTATTTACATCAGTATGCTAATATATTAACTTTTAGAAAACACTAAGAAATTATTACAAAATCACAAGTTAGAGTCATAACACATTCAGGGATTATTTTCTGGCTTAAGTTACTGCTTTGAATCAGGCATAATAAAAACACTACCTCTTAAAAAGCATGAAGCAATGTAAATTGAACCTATACAAAGATGTATGTTTCATTGAGTTTAATGGGTTTTCTATTGAAATAAAATAAATTATTATGGTTTATCCATTTGCTAGAGTTTATGTAATATATGGCATTAACAGTCACAAATGCAATGCAACTCAGGATATACAGCCAGAAGAAAAGTATTATTAATACTTTTATGACTGTGTGTTACAAAGTGAGAAATATAAGCCAAAACTTTCTTAATTAAAAAATTGTTTTTTTCTTCCCTTTTTTTAAAAAAAAAATTTTCAACTATGATGTTTACACCTTGTGATGGTTAATTTTGTGTGTCAACTTGTCTGGATGTGTCTATGACGGTAGTTCCAGAAGAGATTAGCATTTGAATATGTAGACTGAGTAAAGACGATCCCTTACCAATTTGGGCAGGCATCATTCAATTCTTTGAGGGTATGAAGGACAAATTTTCCCTCTCTCTTCTTGAGCTAGGACATCCATCTTCTGCCCTTAGACACTGGAGGTCCTGGTTCTCAAGTCTTTGTACATGAACTGAAATACACTGCTGGTTCTCCAGCTTGCAGATGGCACGTCGTGGGACTTCTCAACCTCAACAATTGTGTGCAGCAATTGTCATAATAAGTCTCCTCTCCTCTATCGTAGTTGTATATAAATATCCTATTGGTTCTATTTGTATGCAGTATGCTGACTCACAGAACCCTCACTGAAAAACTGAATAAGTATTTATATTTATAAAAGCATTTTCTCTGTCCTTTAACTTAAAAAAATTAACCTAAAGATATTAATATACACTTTAAGTAGAATGCTATGTTCAAGTATAGAAACTAGCTAAAGAAAATTGGCACCTTAATATTAGTCTTTAAATTCAATATGTGCTATATACCTCAGTTTTTTGTTTTGTTTTGTTTTTCTTATGTGGTTACGTGTGTGTGAGTGTTGTCATTCTTGTACTACCCCAAGAACAATGAGATTGTTAATCAATCTACACTAGTGTTATATCATCTCTAAATTCTCTCATCCACTCTTTCTATATATATATGTGTGTGAGTTTATATGTGTGTATACATATATGTACATATATGTGTGCATGTATATGCATATACATACATAACTATAGATATACACAGATATGTCTTTTTAATGTCACTACAAGTAGTGATTCATTCAAATTCAGTGTACATTGATCAAATAGTATGCTGTGAAGTGAAAGTGAAACCTTCTAAAAAATGCATTATTGTTTATTAGACAATTCATACATTTATTCCAGCCCAGTGGCTACAGCATCGGGTAAAATGACTTATTTCTTTTTGATACCTAGCAAGTTATAATTTCTTTAACATTCTGAGGCTAGAGAATTACAATACTGTAAACCATAGGAGGATCATTTTCTTTTAATAGCTATGCCAAAATGCAAAAAAAGTGATATACAGGTTAATATATGTATTTTAAAAGGTGAAATGACGAAACTGATTGTTTGTACAGGAGCTTACTCCACAGGTGATTTCATGAGCAGCTTTCTGTTTACTCTAAAATTCCTTAGGTAAAACAACACAAACAAATAGGGGATATCTGCTGTTACTATAGCACATTACCAGGTACTGAAGTTCTGTTGGCTTGTCACTTAGAATAGATCTGCAGGCCAGGCGTGATGGCTCCCGGCTATAATTCTAGCACTTTGGGAGGTCGAGGCAGGAGAATTGCCTGAGCTCAGGAGTTCGAGACCAGCCTGGGCAACACAGTGAAACCCCGTCTCTACTATAATACAAAAAAATTAGCCGGGCATGATGGCACACGCCTGTAGTCCCAGGTACTTGGGAGGATGAGGCAGGAGGATTGCTTGAACCCAGGAGGTGGAGGTTGCAGTGAACCGAGATCGCACCACTGCACTCCAGCCTGGGCGAGAGACTCCGTCTCCAAAAAAAAAAAAAAAAAAAGCGTAGATCTGCAACTCGAAAACTCGAATGTAAGCATTTGGAACATCAAGAGAAAAGTAAGGAACACTGTTTAACAATGACGTTTCAGCATACATAAATAAATATACAAACATAAATTAAAAAGTGGACTATTTTATTGTTCATAGCCTGCCAGTCACAGGTGAGGCTAAGAAGCAAAGAGCCTTAAATACACACAGTGGAGGTACAGCTGAGCTCATGAACTCTCTAGTGGAGTAACATATGTGCAAACTTTGCTTCAGCCAAAAATTTAAATTTATTTTGCTTGAGATAAAACTTATTTACTTTTTCAGTTTTCCTCTGAGAAAAATTAATACTAAGTAAGAATATTAGATTTGGCAATGCTTTGTAAAAAATGCTTTGTCACTTAGTCACATGGCAAGTTAATTTAATTTTCAAAAGAAACGGAGATGAGGCAGGTCTAGACTTGAGAAGTTACAAAAGTCATTTTGGTGGCCTTCTACATCTATTTGCTCATATTCTGCATCTTTCCCAAAAGCACCAACACCATTGTTACTGCTTCGTAGCTCTTTTTTCAGCACTGCCACATTCGAAGATGAGTACCTCCCATTTTAAATCCATGACTTTTGTTTCTGATTTATCTTTTTTTTTTTTCTCATCATGGCCTTGCTAGATTTGTGTGATTAACAGTATTACAATATTTGGGATACTTCCATTTTACCAGAATATTTCTTAAAAAGTGGAAGTTTAAGTCTTGTTATAGGTTGAGAAATACTGTTTAGGCAGGACAGTTTTGTACATATTTTCTGTTGTTTATCAAGTACCTTACGGAATGCTAGAAGCTTGTCTAGAGAAATTAAGCATACTGCAAGCTGAAAAAAAACAAGCAAAACATTAAGTCGGGAATGGGATATTAATGTTTGTTGTGAGTAAGAAAGAGGTTCAGCAAAATTACAGCTTTCTGAGGGAGAGGGAGGATATGGAGAGATGTAATTACAAAGACTGTCGAGGGGAAGGTCATACTAGGCTTTGATAGATATGGCTTGAGGTGGGGATTCCAGTTCTGAGTAAATTGTTTATAGCAATGAAAAGGAATTACAGGGCTTTAATCAGAAGAATAAATGGTATAATTTTGTACTTAAGGCTGTCTGTCAAGCTTGCTTTAGAGATAAAGATTGGACTGTAAGATAAAATGAACAGAGGGGAGGATATTATATGGAGAATGGGAGAAAATACCCAGGGGAGTGATAATGGTGGCTTTAACTCAGGTGGTAGCAATGGCAGTAGTGAGAACACCTTGTATTTTAGGATATATTTTACAGGTAGCACCAATAGATCTTTCAGATTGATAATGATTTATTTTTTGTGGGGTGGGTATAATCAGGATGAGTTTTAGACCTGGGGGATTGGGTAAACGAATCTAGCATTTACTAATTAATATGTGGAAGAATTAAGTGAAAGCAAATTTGGGAGTTGGATGTAGAAATTCAGTGATACTGTTTACATCACGTTGAATTGGGTATGCCTTTTACACAGCCAAATGGAGATCTCAGGGTGGCTGTTGTTTATGAGTCTGGCATACTAGTCGATATCTATCATAAAAAGAGAGATTCTGTGGTTAATATGTATGAAAATGACATATTCATTCATAGGAAATATGAGCTATTGTAGGAAGAAAACGTAGATACAGATAACAAATATGACAAACAATACCAAGACTATTAAGAGATTCAGTCGATGAAAATTGGAAATAAGCCATAGGCATTGGTGAGCTTGCTATGAGAATTTTCAGTGGCTTTCCTTGAGGAGGAAAGCCTAGTTGGAGAACTTGGAGAAGAGAATGTGAGATACTATTTGAAGATAAATAAGACAGATGACTTTTTTTCTTTTTGAGAAAATCTGCTGGTAAGTAAAAAAATGAGGTGAATAATATGAAAGGAAGTTGAGTGCATTCACTCTTAATTCAGATTTTTATATAAAATGGCTGATATAATACAGATAGAAAAATCGTAATTCAACAGAGAAAAATAATTAAAAAGCAAAGTTATTTATTTACGTAAGAATAGAGTAACTGAAGATGAGTTTAATTCTACTAACCGTGCCTTCAACCTGACCCTGAATGTAACCATAACTACTTTCCAAGTCTTTTCCTTCTGAAAACAAAGATTTCATATTTTTTAACTCTACTTCCTCAGTCATAATTAATTTTCTTTGTCTCATCACTGAAATTATACTTTTTAGATAGCTATTATTAATTTTTAGATGGTAGATAATGAACACATTCACAATGCCATTAGCAATAAACATTGAGAGAAAAAATATGATACCAAAGAAAGGAGACAAAATTTTATTAGTGGATTCCTTGAACAATTGAGATTTGAAGGGCTTACCTACAAATGTACAAACTTGGGGTCAATGAACAATTGTTATGTGAATGACATGACCTAGAAAAGTATATGATCTATTCAAGCACAGATATTCAGTGAGCCTGGCCTCTCCTTTGTAAAATGCAGTTATAGGAGAAGCCTGAAAGACAGTTCAAAATAATAGAAAGATTTCTGCTCAGTCTAATATTAATATATTCAATCTCCTTAAAACACTATTACTTAAAGCAGAGTTTCTCAGCAAAGATATTGCATAAATGGTATGAGTTACAGTTAGAGATTTTGTGAATGAACATGACTGAAAAATACACTTTTTTTATTGTTTGCATACTGCAAAATGCTAGGGCTTGCCCTTATGAACCTCTACTGTGCAGGCATGTTAGCAATTTTGATACAAGTCTTTTGGTTTTCCATGGCAGTGCACACTAAGTAGGATCATGTCCATTTGATTGAGTCAGTTCTTAGGTTTTGACTTAAAACATAGGCAGCAGCTGAAGGTAAACTCTTCTACAGAAAGAACAACAATTGGCTGGTGATGCCATCCTCTCCCTCCTGAATTAACTGCCACCAACTGACTAGCAAGAGAGAACAAACTACTGCTGTAACAGAACATCAAATGATGTTTTCATTCTTAAAGAGAATTTTTTGTACATTCCTTGATTCGGCTTCCCATAGCATCTTGCTGTTGTAAATGGTGCAAAGCATAAATTATATAGTTAGATATGAATTATGTGGTTAAACTTTCATATATGATGGGATTTAATAACTTAGTTTTATGTAATGCCTTTCTGTTTTTATATTAGATTTTAGTTTGTGTTTTACAAAGACATCTGATGTTCCAGTGTGGTAATTTTTGAAAATTAGTTCTGTTTTAGGAAAGGAAGACTCCAGGCCTAGGGCCTACAGACAATTCTCATGAGGTTTATGAGGAAAGACTATATAGTCATTTCTCTAGAGTAAAAAGGAACACACACACACACAAATATGTCTTTACAATGAAAGCTAGTTTTTAGTGAATTTCATAGGAGCGGGTACTCTTCTGTTGTGTAAAATTAAAAATATACCTAAAATCATAGTCATTTGAGAAGTAAATGTATTGATTATTTTATGTGAATATTGAAATCTCATTAAATTGTAACTACATTGTTAATAAAAAGGCTCAGAGAGCAAGTTTATTGGCAGAACTTATTACCCAGACAAAGATAAATCATAGATTTGGTGAGAATCTTACAATGAGGGGAAGTAATATTATAGTTAGCAAAAGCCTACAACAAGATGAAAAGTTTCCACTCTCAAAGAGCATAATAAATCATTGTGTCAATAGCATGTCACATTAGGCTGAAGAGATTTTCATTAAGAAAATACACAATAACTTCTTTAGGTGGATGAATCAACACCTTTTACCAATAAATATTATGATATAGCAGTTGTAAATGTCAGAAAATTTTTTCTAGAGCATCAAGTTATCCCAAACTAACAAGCTGAGGCTTATTTAATATTTTTTCTTTATGTCTGGAAACAAAAGGTATATCTTGAAGGAGATGTGTCAGAATTTGTACTAATGTGGCCTCATCAGTGATCGATTCAATGAAAGTTTTAATTCTCTTATAAAAATGCAAGAAAGAAAGCAAGCAAGCAAAAAAGAAAGAAAAAAGGAAGTTGACATTAAAGCAAGCTACTTTCTTCACAGAGAAGAGCTAACGTCAAAATTCTTGGAGTTTTTAAATTTTATAAATAAAAAAATAAAATTGTGAACGATGCTATGGATAACTTCATTAAACAAGACCAGCTAACTCAAGAATGTGTATTTTATTTATTTATTTTTTAACTTCGTGAAAACGTGATCAAAGAGCATATAGACCTGTTAAACACAGAAATTTGGCAATATAGTAGGAATATTTTCAGCCAGGATTTTGAGTTGGAGGTGAGTTCTGAGAGTACTTTCAAGTAGTCATAGGCCATATTTAGCTGAGTTATTTGAAGATAAAAACTGAGTGCCCAAACTAGCCTGCTTAGTCTATTTTTATAGTCACATGAACTACTTGACTCTGAAAAGCTCTGGAGAACGTTTTTGACTTCCGGTGAGATAATTTGGGGATTTAAAAGGAAAATAACTCTTTGGAAAAGAATATGTGGTAAAAGGAAATTTTTAAATGTTGTTTTATTGCTTCTTTGGCTTAAAAGTGAGAAGCGATATCACCAAGACTCAAATTTTATTAAAATTACCATGTGCTTTCCTCTCTTTCAAAACCAGGGTTTGGCTGGTAATGGATCCTTTCAATGAAACTTTTGCAAAGCCTGACAACTTAACTTGGAGGGAAAAGAAAGAACTTTGTTAGTTGGAGACTGATAATTTTAAGAAGATGTAGAGTGATCAGATAAAATATAAGACACTCTGTTAAGTATTCTCACCAGAGAAGAAAATACAAGTATGTCCATTTATGCAAACAAAATATTTTTCTTAAGTTTGTTCCACATTTAAATATAGAAAATATTAAGAACAGGTTTTACAAAAAAGTCATAAATTTAGTTGTTTAATTTTACTTTTAAAATTGGTATTTTAATTGTTCATATTTTTTATTTCAATAGGTTTTGGGGGAACCGGTGGTGTTTGGTTACATGAATACGTTATTTAGAGGTGATTTCTGAGATTTTGGTGTATCCATCATCTGAGCAGTGTACACTTCACCCAATGTGTAGTCTTTTCAAAATCAGTAGTTTTATGCATGTACAGTCTTATACACAAAATCAAGGTAGCAAAATATGTGGTAATAGTTTCATAAATGCTTAGTGTTTTTTGAGCCTGATCATACAGTCAATAATAAAATTAAAAGTGTTATATAAAATTGTCTTAACCTAAATTTTCATTCATATTGTGCTGACTTATAACTTTAGTAGCTTTGCTATACGATGTTGTTAGTCAATTTTCATGTTGCAAATAACATTAATTAAAAGCAATTTATAAACCTCATTAAATCTGCTGAGCCAATCTTTATATAAATAAATCCTATTTGGCCTAGGACAGTTATTTAAGATGAAAAATTGTTTTGTCTTATGTGTTGAAAACACTTTTCAAAAAAGTTTTAAAATTCTTAGAATGGTAAGCAAAGCTTAAATACCTTTTTAATATGAATAGTTGGCTAAAAGTAATTTTCAGCTTTACATAAGTAAAACAAAACACTTTTGCCCACATCATATACCACACATTGAGTGTCCCTAGTATCTGCATGGTTGAAATTTTTGACAGGATTTCAGGGTTAACTTTAGAAAGGCTAAAAAATCATGTTGAATTTATTTTTTTAAAGAAATAACATGAACTTTACTTACATTACTGATTTACATTAAGGTCGATAACTTTTATGTGAAAAAGAAGAATCACACAAAATAAAGGTCTAACATGTTGTCCAAAATGAAAATATAATTCTGTTATTTGAGAAAAAAAAATGGTGATTATAATTACATTATTATATCTACAGCTTCCTGATGCTGATACGCTGTGAACTATACATATCATAATTTCTACACAGGGGATCTTTCTGACATGAAAATTATTTCTAGGGATGCTACAGGAAAACAGAGGTCTTTGTCAATTATACCACTCAGTTCATGGCACATTCAAACATCTCTTTGCTTTAACTTAAATGTCAATTTTTCTCTTCTTCATTCTACAGTTGATTCCTTTTCTCACTAAAGTAATTAACATATTCTGGAACCCAATATTCACAGGATCTACCAAAATAGAGGTTAGAGTCTCATAAAGGAGAACTATATTAAGTAATAGTCTCACAAATAAATGATTATGCCTTCAAGTAGCAATTACGGGGGAAAAGAATTTTGTTTTAAAAATAAATTATGAAGGTTCTAGTTGGCATGCAAATGTCAGAAATGGCTTTTCATTAATGATCTGAATAAGAGTGTACCAGGAAAAAAATTGGATGGAAGGGTTTTTAGGGTAAAAATGCCCTGTGGAATAAAAAATACTTGATGTCATAAAGAAACTTGAGAGTAGAGTGTTATGCCTGGAGAATAGTTGTCTTAGGTTCAAATATATGTGGAAACCCAGTAGTAATTGGTAAAAAAAAAAAAAAATTGTCATTGTTGTTGTTTGAGAAAGAAATCTTTCTATTCATAGCAAAGCTTATTACAGGAAGGAAAACAAGTGTAATCTTAGTGAAGAGATTACAGCAGTTCTCTTGTTAAAAAATGACCTTTAATTATGAGTTGTATAGGTACTGAAAAAAAAGAGACAAATGGATAAGCTTGAGAAATATTTTATAAGCAAAATTTGATTTTTTATAATTAAGATTAAAAGGTATAATAAGGCAGAGAGGAAGATATTATGGGTAAAACATGGGTTGTTCCCTTGAATTACTTAAATAATGAATATGCTTACTTGGTTTCAAAAGGAGAATGTTCAGTTTGGAGCTTTTTGATGTTAAGGTAGCTGAAAGATAGTCAAATGAATGTCAAGGAGGCATTAGGATATACAATCTGGATCTCTGAAGAAGTATCGATATTAGATTACTAAATTTAAATATTCTAAAATAGAAACGTTACTTAAAGCCATTTGAATGGGTGACTTTTCTAAATGAGAAAGTATATGTAGAGTAAGAATAGAGAAAGTTCAAGATACAACTCTGAATAACTTCTGTTTTTATAGTATAGTTAAGGAAATAGGTTAACAAAGTTCAAGTAGCCAGAGAAACAGTAAGAAATTAAAAGTGTGTGTTGTCATTAAATCAGAGGATGAAATTATTACAAGAGAAAGGTCACGTGTTGTACAGAATGCTGCTGAGAGATCTATTAAAACAGAACTAAAAATTGAGCATTGTAAAGATCAATGTGGAGATTACACTGGCAATGTGAAAATCAATGGCAAAATTAGCAAAAAAGTCTTGATATATTGGAAAGAACAGAATTTCAACTCATGTGAATGAATCGAGTAGCATATATGAATATTTTCAAGAAAATCACCTGTTAATAAATGTAGATGAAATTGTAGTATTTGAATCATTGGAGAAAAACAACAAGCACTTTTCTTAAATACAGAAAGTACTAACACACATTTGAATAATGACGGAGATAAAATCATTACATTTGAAGAAGGTAGGTTGCAGGAGGAAAAGAAAAAAAATGCAAGGAACTATACCTTGAGAAGTAGAGAGAGGATGAAGCTTGATCTTTGATAGTTATTTTGTGTGTAATTTTAAATATCTGCTATAGACACAAAAATGTATTGGATATGCACAGCTTAAATGCAGAAAATAGAAAATTATTATCACACACACATTTTCTTAGTATACTTTCTCTATTAAGATACTCAGAAACGAAGCATGTGTGTGTGTCTGTGGGTATCATTATCTCTATATCACTCTCCATAGATAGAGAATGTAAGCTTAGTTGGAAGAAATTCATTTAAGTTAGTAGCTTATATTATGCTATTTTTTCATATTCTAACCATTTAAAAAAATCTATTTTTTATATTATACACTTTCTTCAGTACTTTTTTATCTAAATGAAATTAATAATATAAAAATCACGATCTTAACCAGTTAACAAGTCAGTATTTGTAGTGTGTTCAGAATGGTTTTCAACCATCCCCACTGACAGAATTTCAAAGTAGTTTTACCAGCACAGAAAGAAACCACATACCTACTAAAAGTCACTTCCAGTTTTCCCCATCTCCATCTCTCATCAACCATTAATGAACCTCCTGTCTCTATGGATTTGCCTATTCTGGATATTTCGTATAAATGGAATCAGACAATAGGCAGCCTTTTGTGTCTAGATTCTTTCATTTAGCATAATGTTTCAAGCTTCATCAGTGCTGTGGAATATATAAATATTTCTTTGTCTTATGTGACTGAATAATATTTCATTATATGGATACGTGACATGTATGTTATCTATTCACTGGTTGATAGACATTTGTTTTGTTTTTGTTTTCACTTTTTGGCCACTATGAATAGTGCTGGAATGAGAATTTCGACTACATTTTGGGTGTGTGTGTGTGTGTGTGTGTGTGTGTGTGTGTGTGTGTGTAAGTACCTAAGAGTGAAATTGCTGGGTAATATGTTCATTTGTTTAACTTTTTGGAGAATTGCTAGGTATCTCAAAATAGATGTGACATGTTACATTCTCATTAGCAATGTATGAGGAACTCATTTTCTTTCATTTCACATTCTTTATTGGTTATTCGTATATCTTCTTTGGAGAAATGTCTATTCAAATCCTTTTCCTGTTATTCAATTGGATTATTTGTCTATGTTATTATTGAATTGGAAGAGTTCTTTATATATTCTATATGATAGATGGTGGATATGTAGTTTACAAATATTTTGTGGTTGGGCTTTTAATTTTTTTGATAATATCTTTTGATGCAAAAAGTTTTTTTTAATTTTGAGAAAGTCCAATATATCTATCTGTCTTTTGTTCGTTATGCCCTAGAATGTCATATTTAAGAAATCATTGCACAATCTAAGGTCACAAAAATTTACACTAATGTTCTTTTTTTAAATTTTGTAGTTTTATTTCTTGCAATTATGTCCTTGATCAATTTTGAGTTACTTTTTATGTGTATGTGTATATGATGTTGGATATGGTCTAAATGCAATTGTTTTACATATGAAAATCCAGTTATCCCAGCACTATATGTTGGAAGACAATTATTTCCCCATTTAATTGTTTTGGCATTTTTTTTGGCAGTGCTGAAAGCAAAGCTTAAGGAGCAGGACAAGTCATTAAAGTGCCTTTGAGAAGAATACTGAAAACGAGAAGCTGCATGAAGAGGGCCACCAAAATAAGCATTGTAACTTTATATATCCATAGATGTATGTTTTTATTTCTGTACTTTCAATTCTATTTAATTGATCTATGTCTATCAAAATGCAAGTACCACACTATTTTGATTATTGTATCTTACCAGTGAAATTGGGAAGTGCAATTCCTTCTACTTTGTTATTTTTCAAGATTGTTTTGGTTATTTGGAGTCTCTGTATTTTCACATGAATTTTAGAATCAGCTTGTTAATTTTACAAAAAAAAACAATTGAAATTTTGATGGAGGTTACATTGAATTTGTAGATTAATTTGGAGAGTATTACAATCTAAAGAACATTTCGTACTCCTATTCATAAACATGGAATGTCTTTCCATTTACTTAGGACTTCTTTAATTTTGTTCAACTACATTTTGCAATTTTTAATGTACAAGTTTTTCACCTCTTTTGATTAAATTTATTTGTAAGTATTTTATTATTTTAATACTATTGTGAATAGAATAATTTTCTTAATGTCATTTTCAGATTGTTCAGGCTAGCATGTATAAGTGCAATTAATTTTTTATATTTATCATTTATTCAGCAACTTTGTTGAACTCAGTTTTGAGGTGGATTTTTTTTAATATATAAATACTTGCATCCCTTTTATTTTATTTTCTTGCCTTTTTGTCCTGAATAGAACTACCACTACAATGTTGAGCAGAAGTGTTGAGAGGAGACATCTCATCTTGTTCCTGATTTTAAGGGAAAAACCTTCAGACTTTTGTCATGAAATATAATGTCAGTTTTGTTTTGTTTTGTTTTAACAGATATGCTTTGTTAGGTTGAGGACTTTCTTTCCTAGTTTTTTGAGTATTTTTATCATGGAAGTATGCTGGGTTTTGACAAATGACTTTTCTATTGCTATGACCATGTGTTTATTTTCTTTTAATCTATTATTGTTTATTATATAGTTTGATTTTTGTATGTTAAATCAACTTTACATTATTGGGATAAATCCTACTTAATCATGTGTGTAATATATTTCATATGCTGCTGATTTTGGATTGTTGAAGTATAGAATATTACCTCTGTCTTCTAAAGAAAATGTGGCACATATACACCATGGAATACTATGCAGCTGTGAAAAAGGATGAGTTAATGTCCTTTGCAGGGTCATGGATGAAACTGGAAAGCATAATTCTCAGCAAAGTAACACAAGGAGAGAAAACCACGCTGGGCGCGGTGGCTCACGCCTGTAATCCCAGCACTTTGGGAGGCCAAGACAGGTGGATCACGAGGTCAGGAGATCGAGACCATCCTGGCTAACACGGTGAAACCCCCTCTCTACTAAAAATACAAAAAATTAGCCGGCCTGGTGGCGGGCGCCTGTAGTCCCAGCTACTCGGAAGGCTGAGGCAGGAGAATGGCCTGAACCCAGGAGGCAGAGCTTGCAGTGAGCCGAGATTGTGCCACTGCACTCCAGCCTGGGCGACAGAGTGAGACTCTGTCTCAAAAAAAAAAAAAAAAAAAAGAAGAAGACAAAACCAAACACTGCGTGTTCTGTCTCATAAGTGGGAGTTGAACAATGAGAACACATGGACACAGGGAGGGGAACATCACACACCGGGGCCTGTTGGGGAGTGGGGGGCTGTGGCAGGGATAGCATTAGGAGAAATACCTAATGTAAATGATGAGTTGATGGGTGCAGCAAACCAACATGGCACATGTATACCTGTGTAACAAACCTGCATGTTCTGCACATGTGCCCCAGAACTTAAAGTATGTATGCATATATATGTGTGTGTGTGTGTGTGTGTGTGTATATATATATATATATATATACACATATACATATACATACATATAAACAAAGAATATTGCCTCTATTTTCAAAAGAGATACTGAACTCTTGTTTTATTTTCTGGTAGTATCTTTAACTTTAGTGTGAAGGTAACACTGTTCTCCTAGAATCCGTTAGGAAATGTCTCCTCCTCTTCTGTTTTGTAAAAGAGTTCGAGAAGAGTTGGCGTTAAGTTTTCATTAAATGCTTGGTAGAATTCGCCCATGAGTCTGTCTGATTCTGGGCTTTTCGTTGTAGGAAGTGTTTTGATTACTGACTCAGCTGCTTTTCTTATTGTATGTCTATTCACATTTCTCTTTCCTCTTGATAATGTTCTGATAGTTTGAGTGTTTCTAGAAATTTATCCATTTCATCTATGTTATCATATTTGGTGGTATACAGTTTTCATAGTATTATCTATATACTTTTTAAAATTTCGATATAATGTACATACTTTTATTCAATTATAGTAATTTAAGCATTTTTCTTTTATTGGTAAGTCTAGCTAAAGGATTGCCAGTTTTGTTGATATTTTCACAGGATCAACATTTATTTTTATTCATTTTTCTCTGTTGTTTTTCTACTCTCTATTATGTTTAATTTGAGTCTTTATTATTTTCTTTGCATTTCTTGTATTAGATTTAATTTTATCTTCTTTTTCATGATTCTTAGGGTGGAATGTTAGATAACTTACTTGAGATTTTTCTGTTTTTTATAAATGGTTTATAGATGTAAATTTTCCTCTGAATGCTGCTTTCACCACATCCATAAGTTTTTGCATGTCGTTATTTTGTTTTCCTTAATTTCAAAATATTTTTTAAAATTTCACTTATGGTTTATCTTTGACCATTTGGTTATTTAGAAGTGTGTCATCTATCTTTGAAATGTTTGTTAATTTTCCCCACGTCCTGTTTTAATTTATTTCTAATTTCACTCCATTGTGATCAAAGCACATAATTTGGAAGATTCAATCTTTCCAAACTTATTTATACTTGTTTTGTGTCCAATAGATTGACACGGTCAACAGGAATAGAATTCCATTAGAATTCTAATAGAATTCAATTCAACAAGAATAGAAAGCACATGATTCTCAAGTGCACATGGATTTTTTTCCCAGATGCACTTGAAAATTATGTGCATTCTATTCTTGTTGGGTTGAGATGTCTGTTGGTTGCATTTGGTTTTCAGTATTGTTCAAAACTTAAATTTTCTTGAAATTTTCCCTCCAATTGTATCCATTATTATAAGTAGGTTGTCATAATATCCAATTATTATTTCTGAAATCTATTTTTTTCTTTAATTCTCTCATTTTCTGATTTATGTATTTGTGGCCTCTGTTATTTAGTACATTAAAAAGTACTTGTTATATCTTCTTGTTAGGTTGAATTCTTTGTTTTTATATAATATATTGTTCTCTCTCATGACAATTTTTGTCCTAAAGCTTATTGTGTCTAATATTAGTATAGACACTCAAGCTCTCTTTTGGTAAATGTTTGTAAGAAAAATATATTTTATTTTTTTCAACATCTTTGTGTCTTTAAATATTAATTGACTCTCTTGCAGATAGCATATAGTTGGACGCTCTTAAAAATGTATTCTGTCAATCCCTACCACTTCCCTAGAGCCCTTATTTCATTTATATCTATTCTATTAAGTCACAAAAATGGACTTACTTTTGCCATTTAGCTTTTGTTTCTTATGTGACCTCTGTCTTTTTCTTGTTCCCCAGTTTCTCCATTAGTGCCTTATTTTATGTTAAGTAGTTATTTTCTAAGGTACTCTTTTTATTCTCTTGTCATTCCTTGTACTATGTATTTTGAGTTAGTTTCTTAAATATTGTCCTGGAGATTATCATAGACTATTTAATTAATAATATAATTTGGAGTAATAGCCACTTAATTTTAATAATTTACAAAATTTTATCTTTTATATAATTTTACTCCTGTTCATTCTATTATTATGACAAATTACATTTTTATAAATTGTATGCCCATTAACATATATTTATAAATATTACATTATGCAAATAGAAAATAAAATATAGAAAACAAGAAGAGATATAAACAAAAAATTAATACTGTTCTTCATTTTTACCTATGTAGTTATCTTTACTAGTACTCCATTTTTCTTCACATGGTTTCAAATTATTGTTTAGTTTTCTCTAAATTTACCCTGAAGGACTTTAGCATTTTTTTATACTGCAGGTATGTTAACAACAAACAGTTTTGTTTTTATTTTTTTAATCTGAGAATGTATTAATTTATTCCTTATTTCTGAGAGTTCATTTTTACAAATATAAAATTTATGTTTCACAGATTTTTCTTTTCTTTCTGCAGTTTAAATAAGGCACACCATTGATTTCTGGCCTCCATAATTTATTATGCACAATCAGATGTTAATCTAACTATATGTATTAATCCCTTGTATGTGAGGAGTCACTACTTTCTTGCTGCTTTCAAGTTCCTATTTGTGTTTCTGCTTTTATCAGTTTGATTATAATATGTATAGGCATGGCTCTCTGTTAGTTTATTCTACTTGGAGCTGGTTGAGAAGCTTGGATGTGTAGATTAATATTTTTCATCAAATTTGGGTTTTCTCCCATTATGTCTTTAAATGTTTCTTTCTGCCCTTTTTCCACACCTTCTGAAATTCCTGTTGTGCACATAATAGTGTGCTTGATGGCGTCTCATACGTCTTTGAGGATTTGTTCTTTATTTTCTCATCATTTTTTTCTCTATTTTTCTCAAATTGAAAATCTTAATTGATTTACTTCAACTTTAATAAGTC
The DNA here is from genome assembly GCF_006542625.1 of Nomascus leucogenys. Taxonomy (NCBI): domain Eukaryota; kingdom Metazoa; phylum Chordata; class Mammalia; order Primates; family Hylobatidae; genus Nomascus; species Nomascus leucogenys. The sequence continues at coordinate 23,665,819 of NC_044387.1, forward strand.
TTCCTTCTATATGTGGTGATCTGATATGCAGCCCCTCTAAATTTTTTTTTATTTTGGTTGTAATTTTCGACTCCACAATTTCTGTTTGACTCCTTTTAAAAATTTATATTCCTTTATTATTATTCTGTGTTTGGTGATACATTTTAATGTTTTCCTTTAGTAATTTAGATAAGATTTCTTTTAGATCTTTGAACACATTGGAATTATTTAAAGTATTTGTATAGTAAATTCAAGGTCTGGTTATTAAATTAGTTTTGGTCACTTTTTTGTGTATGGGCCATACTCTTGTTTCTTTGCAGATCTTATACGTATTGTTGAATTTGGAACAGTCTGAACGTTATGATGTGCAAAATCTGGATGTCAGATTTTTTCTTCTCTGTAGAGTGTTCTTGCTGCTTTCATTGTGACATTTGTTTAATAACTTCTCTGATTTGATTTTGTAAATTATGTATTTTTTTGGCATTTGTGGTCACTGAATTGACTATTTCGTTAGCTTAATGTGTAATGATTGAATAATTTTATTAAATGCTTGGAACCAAACTGTCTTCCAGTCTTTGCAGAAATGTTCTGCGTGTGTTATGGCACACTTTCAAAACTCAGTTAAGAAGTTTAAAAGTTTACCCTAGCCTTAACTTTATTTTTGTGCAGTTTCCAGATCAGACAGATGTGAGAAGCTAGGAATTTTCAAGCCTTTTCTAAGCATGGGCAGAGCCCTGGACATATGTGTATCTTTCTTGTTTTCCAGTAATATGTCAAAGCTTTTCAAAGCCCTTATTCTAAGCAACTCACTATCCAGTCTTTACTTTCAAGCTTTTGACATAGTTTAGGATTTGCCCCAATTATTAATCAATTCCTCAGCAGCAATGTCTAAAATGTTTGTCTATAAATGTCTTCAATAAACATCTCTGCCTAGCAGCTTTAGTAAAAGACAAATTTCAGTCAGTTGAGATAAAGACAAGCCTTCTGAGCAGGTCTTCCAGAGATCCACTAGACAGACCAACACATAATTAATGCGTAAGTTCCATTCCTTTCCTTTCTTTACCAATACTTGAAATGATGAGGCCTGTAATTTCTCAAGCTACCCCTGAGCTGGGAAACAGAGCATGGTTAAAACACCATAAAATTTGCTTTTTTTTTTTTTTTCTGAGTAAATGCTCCCCAGGTTGTGGCAAGCTTTCAGTTAGTTTTCAGAGTTCTAATAATGTTGATTCTGATAGTTATTTTTTCAGTATTTAATTTGTTTTTACGTACAGACTCGTTTTTTGAATTTCTTAGTTAAAAGTAGGGATGTCACTGACATCATTCTACTTTTGATGACTTTATTCTCTCAGTACATTTTCAAAGAAAATGTTAATCATGATGGTCAAAGAAAACTCTTTGTTGCTACCGATCTTTCATTTTTACCACATATGACACAATTTTACTGAAATGATATGTGACATCTTAACTATTTTAATATATATAATTATTATTTATATTTTAATATATATAATTATTTATATTTTAATATATAATTATTATTTATTATTAAACCTTTAAATATTTGGCTATTTTCATGGTTTCTAGACCAAACTGACCTTTCTTCTTTGTTTTTTTGGTTTTAATTTGTCTCAGTAAATGTCAAACTGTTTATGGAACAGAGACAGGTCTACCATAGTTAGGTTTTGAAAATTGTACTTACAATAAACATAGCAATACCTTAAAAGACATGCTGATATTGTTGGCTGTCATGTACTGCATTTATATGAATGGTTCCACTCCCAGTAATTCTGAGCCCAATTTCAGGAAATTACGTAAAATTAATTATTAAATTATTCAAAGTTATATGCACTGAAATAACACAGGTTTTACTTTTTTTCAACAAGAAACCATTCTTAGAAATCTTATTAATTGTCTAAGATAATGCAATTCATTCTAAAGTGTTTTTATTTTATACTATAAAAAGGATAAGGGTGACATTTGTTATCAATATTTTATGGAGTTCCAGGACAAATAGGTCATCATATATTTGACAAAAGCCTACACAAGATTGCTCATTGTACCTTTAATGAACTCTAAAAAAGATCTTCAATGATTGTTTCTTGAAGATAATTAATCAGTTATTTCAAAAATAATATTGCTGTCTTCAACATCATTATCATATTAATCATCATAAAAAATTGCATGTGCAATACTCTGTAGTTTCAATCTGTATTCTTTTTGTTTCTTTTGTTTTCCAAAAGCTCTTTAGCAATGACTGGCAGTCAAACCATTAAATTAGTTACTATTTCAAATCAAGATTTTAAAATGCACAATGTTTGCTTATAATTATATGACTAAAAAATTTTAGAGACAGGACTAGAACTTCATTTTCTCAAACTATAGTCTAATATTCAGTTTCATATACTACAGTGCACTAATAACCTTACATTTGTTCTGCACTGTAAAATGGTTTATAAAAACATCAGTTCAGGGACTTAATTATACAGAAAAGGAAGGAAACATTATTAGTGACTAGAACATGTACCAGTCTATAGAAATCATGGACTATTCTTGGTAAAATGTGGATTTTTTGGAATTCACTTATCTGATTCTGTCGCCAATATTTTCAGCTGTGACATAGATTTATCTGTTTATAACCATGAAACAAATTTTCCTGAGAACAGTATTTTCTCATTTGTTTTTAATTGCTTTGAGAGACGCTGAAAAGGTGCACTAAAGAGACATTATTATTTCAAGAGATGTTATCACACTTTCTTATCTTAAACACTGAAACTGCACAGCTTATTAGTGTGCAGAATTGGTGATTCATAATGCACTTTGGTGATGATGCGAGGCATTACATTTAAGAAAGATAGATGGCCATACAAAAAAATTCTCAAGAATAGTACAAGGAAGAAAACTGTTACAACATAATGTTAAAATAGACATATAATATTGTTCTTTACATGCATGTTTGACTGAAATATGGCTTAATATATATGGGATTGTTGAGAGCATTTAAAAGAAAAAAGTACAATGAACACATTAGTTATTAATCTTTCTTATAGTTTTAATGCTAAACATTTTTCCTTATTGAGATCAGAAAATTTTGTTAACTCAAAAATCAAAATGTTTGGAGAATACAAATGTCCCAAAATAATTTAAACTAAGATCTTCATGAAGAAGTTGCTTATAAACAGTTTGTTTAAGATGACACATTGCTGTTCACACACCTCTCTGCAGGAGCAAAAAGGAGAATTAGCTGTATCTTCAGTGAAATAAAAGATGCCAAGTTTTAACTTATTCTATAAAAAAAAATAAGAAAAGTCAGACATAAGCAAGCTGCCCCACTGAAAAGGAATCTTATTTATTGCCTTAAAAGGACAGATAAGAGTAAAGGTCTGTTTTCTCTGTTCACAGATAAGTGTGCCTCTGATGATTCAAAGGAGAAAACGCTAAAGATTGATAACGAAAACTACCAAATATGGCAATTCTAGTACACTTTTGGGACTTGCTTTTTTAATATAAAAAGTTGCTGGGATATCAGAGAAGTTTCTGATCCAGGACAGAATAATCACTATGTTTGCTAAATTATCCAAACCAACATTGCCCAGTGGTTACCAATGCAAGTGCTTAGGTTTGGATCCCAGCCTTGCCACCCAGCAGTTGTGTATGTTTCGAGAGCAATTTTAATAACATCCGAGCCTCAATTTCCTCACCTGTTTAATGAGAGAAAAATTGTGTCCCAGTGTTGCCATAAAGATTAAATAAGTTATTACATGTGAATTGTTTAGAATGTTGCCCATATGGAAATAGTCCATGAGTATTAGTTCAGGGTAGTTTCTAAAATCCTATAGATTCACGTAGCTTAAAACTGTATTTCACTTCCTGTGTATATGTAATTCTTATATCAACAGACTCCTTAGTCTAGAAGTGTGGCTTCTATTTATAACTATATTTTATGTAAGCAGAATAGACAGCCACCTTACGGATTCAACATTAAAGAAATCTGAAGGTCATTAATGTCAACGCTTAACAACTCTCTCTTCAAAATAAATATATAAATGAGGCAGAAAATTATCTTTTCATTTTTGCAGTTCTTAAAATTCCATATTTTATATTTATTTCTTTGTATAAAGACTTTTTTCTCTGACAAAATACAAATATATTGGAAAATGTACTAAGTATCAATCAGCATGCTTTAATATATATCAACACATAATTTCCTATTCATATACTAGAATTTACTTACTTTGGGATTTTTTTTTTCCTTCCTCTTTCTGAAAAGTAGAGTCTTAAAACCATTAAGACATGATAGGTCCACGTCTGGTGGTAGGCAGGGGAAATGCCATTATCCTAATGCGGAGTCTCAGAACCCAAGCAAGATAAGGAATGCATCTATATGGAAGGGCTGCCCAGTGTGGGGAATCAGAGAACAAGTGGGGTGAGCAGCCATGTACATGGGAGGGAAACCCACTTGAGGTGTCAGAGCCTGGGCGGGATGTGGAGCAAAAGCACTCACGTAATTGGCCTAGTATGGGGAGTTAGAGCCAGAATGAGATGAGAAAGGGATTGTATTAGTTCGTTTTCATACTGCTATAAATAACTACCTGAAGGCTGAGTGTGATGGCTTATGCCTGTAATGCCAGCACTCTAAGAGGCCAAAGTTGGGGGATCACTTGAGGCCAGGGGTTCTAGATCAGCCTGACCGATGTGGTGAAACCGCATCTCTACTAAAAATACAAAAAAAGTAGCTGGGTGGGGTGGTGGGTGCCTGTCATCCCAGCTACTCAGGAAGCTGAGGCAGGAGAATTGCTTGAACCTGGGAGGTGGAGGTTGCAGTGAGCTGAGATTACACAACTGCACTCCACCTGGGGTGACAGAGCAATACTCTGTCTCAAAAAAAAAAAAAAAGAAAGAGAGAGAGAGAGAGACCTGAGACTGGGTAATTTATTCAGAAAAAGAGGCTTAATTGACTCACAGTTTCTCATGGCTGGGGATGATGCCTCAGGAAACTTACAGTCATGTTGGAAGGCAAATGAGAAGCAAGGCACTTCTTACATGGTGGCAGAAGAGAGAGAGTGAGGAGGAAAGTGCCACACTTTTAAACCATCACATCTCATGAGAACTCACTCACCATCACAAGAGTAGCATAGGGAAAATCTGCCTCCATAATCCAATCACTTCCCACCAGATCCTTCTTCAGACATGTGGGGATTACAATTCATGAGATTTGGGTGGGGACACAGAGTCCAACCATGTCAGCTATCTAGGTGCAGGCTTTCAGAGCCAAAAGTCAGTGTCCATATATAGGGAACTGTTGGTATGGATGATCAAAGCCCAAGGGTGGTGAAAACATCCTTCCAGAGGATGAGAACATAGAATACTAATGAGATGGGTTAATTTCAAATAATTTGATTATATACTTAATTATATCAAAAATAATGACAGACTGATTTCCTTCTGTTGGAAGAGTTTCAAATATGTAGAGGAAGAAATGAATAAACTCTCTGTAGCTATATTGGAACACATTATTTGCGATACATAAAAATCGATACAAAAATAAATACAAATGTACATTAACATTTAAATATACATGTACGTGTGTGCATGTGCATGCACAAAATTTGGCTCCTAAATAACTTTCTCCACTAAAGGAACTAGGGCTCCCCTGAAGAATCTGATGACTCTGGAGCAGAAGCAAGAAATTATAAGAAGTTTCTGAAAACCCTTGTATTGCCAGAAAGCAAGGAACTATGTATACAAGGCAGGGAGCATATTAGCAGGAACAGAGGTCATTAAAAGGATTCCCACTTGTAAAACATGGGAAATAATTAATATCAAAATAAATAACAGTAGGAATGGATTACAATCCTTGCAATAAGGTACAGTACCATGAATATGTTCTTAAATAATTTCTTAAACAAATAAATTGAAGGATTAATGAAGAATGAACATTTACATAGTTTCAAAATTCCACTCCACAAAATGCTGATTGATTATGATAGAGAAGGAAAAACTTTAAGGTGGATTACCCTGGCCAAAAATCACCTTAATCGAGCGATTAAAATGAACATCATATTTAATAGGGCAAAATAAAATTGGGCGCTACCTGATAGGATGCAATGAAAATAGCACATTATTGTTTCTGTGTTCCTACAAAAGATGCATAACCTGAATCTAATTATAAGGAAACAGCAAATAAATTCATGTTGAGTGAAATTCTACAAAACAACTCCCATATAATATGAAAAATACCAGGGAACAATTTTAGAAAATAGCCCTGGTAATAAAATTGAGAAAAAGTTTGGGAAATAGCCCTGTTAATATAGAGACTGAAGAGACATTTGACTAGAGGAATGATTTGATTCTGAAGTAAATTAGTTTGATATGAAGACAATATTGTGACATTTGGAAACATTTTAATGGTGTCTGATAATTAAATAGTAATGTATCAATGTTAATTCTGGATTTGGTGATTTTGTTGTGATTATGTTAAAGATTATCCTTGTTTGTAAGAAATAACCACTCAATAATTCAGTGGAACAATGTTAAAGATTATCCTTGTTTGTAAGAAATAACCACTTGGTAATTCAGAGGAATAAAGTAACATGTTGACAATACTACCAAATAATTTGAGATACCCAAATTTATAAAGTTAGAGAGAAAGAGGGACTGAGAGAAAGAAGGGTAAGATAATGAATTTACTTCATTCTTGATGGGAGGCTATGAATTGAGAGTGCAGAAATAAAGTGAAGAAATAAGCCAGGCATGCTATATTGTGCCTGTAATCTTAGCTACTTGGGAGGCTGAGGCAGGAGTATCACTTGAGGCCAAGAGATTGAGACCAGCTGAGCAACATAGGGAGACCCTGCATCTTAAAAAAGTAATTTAAAAAAAAAACGAAGAAAGAGAAAACAAATTCCAAGAATTTTATAAATTTACTGAGAATTGCCTATCCTTTTACATCTTTATTCACATTAACTTGAACTGCTATAGGCTTATAGATTGATAAATAATCAATAGTCATATACAATTTAGAGGTTATAAAAGGTTTCTTAAATATTGTTTAATATCCTCTGTATACAATTTTAAGGCAGATATCAGAATCCAAAGTTTAATAAAATAGGGAAATTCCAGCTCAGATAGACAGAATAAGTTATTATGTCTTTTAAAAATTTTTTAAATTGTTTTACATTTTTTCAGACAAAATCTCATTGTGTTACCCAGGTTATAGTGCAGGGGTGTGATCTCAGCTCACTGCAATCTCTGCCTTTCAGTTTCAAGGGATGCTCATGCCTCAGTCTCTTGAGTAGCTGGGACTAGAGGCACATGCCACCACACCTGGCTAATTTTTTGTAATTTTTGTACAGATGGGGTTTCACCATGTTGGCCAGGCTGGTCTCAAACTCCTGACCTCAGGTAATTCACCTGCCTCAGCTTTCCAAAGTGCTGGGATTACAAGCGTGAGCCACCATGCCCAGCCTATTATGTTTCATCTGAGCATTTTCTGTCATGCCATTTTTTTCCTATGTGACTGTTTAAATAAATCACCATGGACATAGTACAACAAAGAAATATGAGGAATTAAAATATAACTTATAATGTGATGGAAGACATTACTTAAGAAACGAATAATTTTAATATATCATAATGCTGATCTATTTAAGATTAAAGAGTGATATTTAGAGTGTCACCCAAAGTAAAACTACTTGAGTTTACATTCTGTCGAATATTTAATTGTTGTGCAATTTGGAACTCTTCATTTAAACTTTGTAAGATTCAATTTCCTCATCTGTAAAAGGAATCTAATAATACTATTTCATTCATAGAATTGTGGTAAAGCTTAAATAAATTAACACATTTAAAGAATTAACTCACAGCTTGGCAGATGATATACCACATACTTATAGATATTATATTATTATGAATGTAATTAAGATAGATTTTGATGTAATAATTGTTGATGCACTTCTAGCTCTTACTGCTGAGAAATTATTCAGTGAGTTATTCCAAGCCAGAAACACTATGAAATGATAAGTGAACTTATATAAGGATAAAATTTGCTAAAGTAATTACGTGTTTGCTATTGCATAAATGAGAACACAACAAATGAAGTAACTGCATTTTAAGATTAATTTGTAATTTATACTGTCTAGATTTGTTTTTTGTTTGTTTCTTTGTTTTGTTTTGAGATGGATTCTCACTCTGTCACCCAGGCTGGAGCACAGTGGCACAATCTCAGCTTACTGCAACTTCTGCCTCCCAGATTCAAGCAATCCTCCTGCCTCAGCCTCCCAAGTAGCTGGTACTACAAGCACACACCACCATGCCTGGCTAATTTTTGTGTTTTTGGTAGAGACAGGGTTTCACCATGTTTGCCAGGCTTGTCTTGAACTCTTGACCTCATGATCCACCCAGCTCAGCCTCCCAAAGTCCTGGGATTACAGGCATAAGCCACAGTGCCCAACCTGGATTTTAATCACTTAAACTTTTGCTGTATTTCATGAATAGAAATAATCAAGAATTTGAATGTAATACATTAATAACTTTTCAACAATATTCTGTAAGTGAAGCCTTCTTAATTGATATGCTTTGGTTGTGTCCCCACCCAAATATCATCTTGAATGTAGTTCCCATAATCCCCACGTGTCATACAAGGAACCTGGTAAGAGGTAATTAAATCATGGGGGCAGTTAACAGCATGCTGCTGTTCTCCTGATAGTGAGTGAGTTCTCATGAGACCTCTTGGTTTTATAAGTAGCTCTTCCCCTTTTGCTCAGCATTTCTCCTTCCTGCCACCCTTTGAAGTGGGTGTCTTTCTTCCCCTTTGCTCTCTGCCATGACTGTAAGTTTCCTGAGGTTTTCCCAGTCATGCAGAACTGTGAGTCAATTAAACCTCTTTTCTTTATAAATTACTCAGTCTTGGGTATTTCTTACAGCAGCATGAGAATGAATTAATACAGTAAATTAGTACTGAGGGAGTGGGGAATAAATATAAGAATACCCAAAAATGTAGAAGCAACTTTGGATCTGGGCAGATGTTGGAATATTTGGAGGACTCAAAGAAAGACAGGAAGATGTGGGAAAGTTTGGCACTTTTAAAGACTTGTTGAATGGCTTCGACCAAATGCTGATAGTGATATGGACAATAAAGTTGAGGCTGAGGTGGAGATAAAAAACTTGTTGGGAACTGGAGTAAGGGTCACTCTTGCTGTGATTTAGCAAAGAGACTGGTGGCATTTTGCCTCTGCTCTAGAGATCTGTGGAACACTAAATTTGAGAGAGATGATTTAGGGTATCTGGCAGAAGAAATTCCTATGCAGCAAAACATTCAAGAGAAAGCAGAACACAAAAGTTTGGAAAATTTGCCTCCTGATGATGTAATAGGAAAAAACAAACAAACAAAAAAACGAACAAAAAAATTTTCTGGGGAGAAATTCAAGCCTGCTGCAGAAATTTGCATAAGTAGCTAGGAGAAAACTGTTAGTCACCAAGACAATGGGGAAAATGGCTCCAGGCCATTTCAGAGACCTTCAAGCAGCCCCTCCCATTACAGGCCTGGGGGCCTAGGAGACAATGTAAACTCAAGTAGTTTTACTTTGGGTGACACAATGGAATATATGGTGTACCTAACCTACCTTAAGTAAGGCAACAATTAATCAGCTCAAATAATTTGGAAAAAGTAAAGAAGAAAATAAAATTTTTTCTGAGGAATGTGAGCCCCTTTAAATGATCAGTTCTAGAAAGGCATTGGAATAAAACAGCAGTTATGTCACTCCCCTTTAAGCTAAATAATAGTCTTGAAGCCACTAGCTATATGGGCTCTAGACTAAATGGTGCCCAGGAGCCATAAAATGCTATTTGCCTAACACCATAATTCATACTCTATTGTTTAACAATGTATGACCAATCACTAATCAGTTATTTCTGCAATCCAGTGAGGATTCTTGTCAAATAACTTTGTATTAGCCCACTTATTGTTCCCTTTGTCAAGAAGTCCATTCATCTCTCAGTATCTTGTCTACTAGAGACCAGGTTTAGATTAAAGGCAGTGAAAACTGAGTGGAATGTTTTTCTTTCTATAAAAATGTTAAACAATGTGCAATAGAAAACACAATATTATATTACAGAATAAAAACTGTGTTTCAGTTGGGCTCTTACACTACTATATTATTGTGCTAAACCTTAGTTTTATTTACTGGAATATAAGATGCTAAATAGAACTCTAGTCAGTAAAATAGTGTTCACTTCCTTCCTGGCATAAGGATTTGTGTGTTTATCTTTTTTAAAGGTATCATGACTTAGTCTGCTATTCAAATTGTCTAATAGGACATGTTGTTATCTGGTAAAGAAGTGTTAGGCATTTTTGAAAAGCGTGGAATAGATATTTCCTGGGAGAGGCCAAGGATCAAAAAATTACTTAAGGGACAAAATAAAAAATAGGACCTAGGAGAGCTGATTTTTATTTCCATTTCTTCCATTGTTTCACCCTGCTAGACCCTAGTATCTACTTTACAACACTTAATTCTAATACTCAAACCATGCTCAATACACAGAACATACTGGTATTATAATCGAAAATATTTAATACTTGCTCTAAAAAAGACCCAGAACATGAAACCCTGATATGAGTTATAAATATTATAAGTAAATTTAAGTATACTAATACAAATATGTAGGATTAATAAAAATAAATAATTTAACGTTATTACTATAAAAACATTTAAGCAATTTTTTTAAAGCAAAAAGTAAAATAATGTATTTTGAATTACTTATTAAATGTAGCTATTTATTTTACTTATAAATAACACAACCATTCTGAAAACTTGCTGAAAATAAAATTACTTTATTTTTTCAAAAAATAATTGAAGCAAAATAGCAAAGCAATTTCTGTGTTCCAGGAAAAATTTTCTTCTGGAAGACAAACACAGAATATTAAAGTTTACATAGAATGTGGCATGAATATTTATTTTGCTTAGAGAATGTAAATGCTATTTTTATGTATTAATGATTTACATTGCTTATTTTATACATTAAAATTTAGTATATTTTATTCATTGCAATATTTTACATACCAAAATATGGAGGTTTATTTTGTGATCATTATGACGAAAAGCATTTATTATTCAAATAAATTATCCTGGAACAATATATGCTTTTGAGATTGATGGCTGTAAATAGGATCCCATGTATCTACTCATAATAATCATTCTCCCAACATTGTCACTTGACATTTCCTCTATAAAATAAAATGGTAAGGTAGAAATTGTTTATGCCTTTCAGTCATCTATATTACACAAAACTTATCTTTAATTTTTGTAAACGTAACCGCATTTTATCCGACATAGATAGAAACAGATCAGATAAACAGAACTTGACCCCCGCCTCGAGAATTTGGAAGCAATCTAACCTGTTCAGTGTCCAAAGCTTTTAATATGGCTTCTCATATATTTATGAAAACTTCTCACCAGACTGTAAGGCAGAACACAAAGCAACATCCCAGCACCTGTCAGGCATGACTGACTGAGCAGCCACCAGAATCAGTCTTCATACCCTGCCAGTTTCCATCCCTGAGAATCTAAGGGAAATGAGATTCCAGCTGCAGCTGAATTCAGAGGTAGACTGACTTTCTAACTATCCAGAGGACACTGAAATGTGTTTGCCTGACAAAAAGCTAAATACGTCAAGACTCTCCTGCCCATTTCCTTACTCTGAACACCGAATTAAAGCCTCTATTCTGGTTATCTGAAACTCTTCCTTCTCACCTCCAATTACTTTGTTCTTCATTTAACCAAAATTCTTAGACTTTCTTTCTTTTCAGTATGTCTTCTTCAGCTCCTTATTAAGGCATGAAATCATCTACTTCTTTAATGTTTCTTTGCTTAAAATAAAATCTACTGTTCCACTGAAGACCTTATCATCCCAGGGGTCCTTACAAGAAAAGGAGGCTCCCCTTCAACAACACCAAAAACACCTCAGGTTTGCCACAGAAACGTGTATTAGGTTTTGCTGGTGAGCTCTTTGGCCTTCAATCACTCTTATCTTTATCCCAAAACACCAGTCAGGCAATTTGATTGCTCTTCTTTAAACATAAAACAAACAAGCAAAGCAATCATGTTAGGATCATGTCATTTAGTTGTGCTACTCTCTACTTATTAAAAATATTTGAAACTATTTTGTCATCTACTAATAATAATATCTTTGAATAGATATAATAATGTCACTTATTAAAAGCCTCTTAACATGGATCAAGTCTTTCTGCCTACCCACAAGCATAGACCTGATCTGTATGAATGACCAATTCCATACCAGGGCTTATCATTTTCTGTGTCTACTTATCACTTCTGCTCTTGGATCAACCTACCACACCCACAGTCACAACTCCAAACTGCTAAACTTCCCAAAGTTTCAGTAATTCCTGGACCTATAGTCTTTTGCTACAATTACATATTCTCAAATCTATCAGCCTCTTTTTGGTCTGATGATCCATTCTATACATTATGAAGTCCCTGGTTGATCTATTAACTAGATCAACTCATTTTACTGAGACATCTACCATTTTAGTGTGATTCTCATTCTGTTCTTATAGTATCTCTGTGATGAGTAATACTGAGTGTCAACTTGATTGAGTTGAAGGATACAAAGTATTAATCCTGTGTGTATATGTGAGGGTGTTGCCAAAGGAGATTAATATTTGAGTCAGTGGTCTAGCAAAGGCAGACCCACCCTTAATCTGAGTGGGCACCATCTAATCAGCTGCCAGTGTGGCCAGAATATAAAAGCAGGCAGAAAAAGATGAAGAGCCTAGACCAGCTTAGCCTCTCAGCCTACATCTTTCTCCTGTGATGAATGCTTCCTACCCTCGAACATCAGACTGCAAATTCTTCAGCTTTGGGACACGGACAGGTTTCCTTGCTCCTCAGCTTGCAGGTGGTCTATTGTGGGACCTAGCAATTGTGTGAGAACCCCTGGGGTATGAAAATACCTTCCAAGGAATTTCTTAAAGCATGAGGATCTTTAAGGAATCAATTTTAAATCTTCTCTTCTATTTGTACTTATTTTTTTCTCACTTGCTCTGCTTGAGAAGGCCCTCAGGAATAACTTTATTTCCACCTTATTAAATAAAACGTTATCTCTATCTCTTCTTGAGACTTAATTTGATACATTTATCAAGAGGTAAAACCTTAAAACAAAGGGACTATTTTAAATTTTGATGTTTGAAAAGCCTGTTCTCTCAAGCCAACATATACTTCTGTGTGACTTGAATTCTTTCCATGTGCTATGCGTATAATTGTTAAAAGGGAAGCATGGCACTAGAGATGAGGTAGCTTGACCTCTGTTTGGATATTCTGAGTACACACATAATAGCATAAGGGAGCAGGATTTTTGACAGTTTTCATTTAATACGCTTGGCTTGTCAACTTCCAATATTACAAAAGGTTTTATAGCTTCTGAGGAATAATCCTGAAACAATACAATGGGAAGACATATTGAAAATAGCTTTCACTCATCAGCTTCTCTCTTTATTTATTTATTCTACTTACATACTTACTAGAATAGTTCTAACAGAATATGCCTTTCCTCTATGGCAACTAACATATCAAACATTAAATACTTTCTGTAGGTTTCACACTTACTAGAGGCCACATACATTTTGTTCGTAAATGTTTACAAATTAACATCATTCTAGTAATAAATACTATTTGTACATGAACACAAAATAATTGAAAGAGAGCATTCCTATAAAGGCCATTTTTGATGCATTTCCCATATAATTTTATTTGTGTTTATTACTTTAATCAGTCTCTCTAATACATTTATATTTTAATTAGCTTTTGTTAATATTCACAATAATGATTTAATCCTGAAGATGCTTGGTTAGAAGTTTATAGTCCAAGGAAAAATTTTAAATATACTAAATTTCATTTTACATAGTTTTTTATAACATAGTATGATACATTGCACAGAAATTGGCAAGCAAAAAATATATATTATATTAGGATAAAATACTGTAGCCTGGAAGTATGTATTTAGGAGATCAAGGAGAAAATGAGTAATCCAGAATCTCTAACTTAAACTAAATTAATTAATGCATTTTTTAAATGAATTGTTATGAAGATATGAAATGACAGTAAGAATAGTTTGTGTGTTTCTAATAAAATTTATATTTAGAGAAGTTTTAAGTTCACAGCAAAATTGAGTAGAAAGTACAAAGAGTTTCCATATAGCCCCATTTTTTTATTATGCAATATTTCAGAGACAGAGAACAAAAATTAATATAACAAATAAGTACATATATATACATATATATTAGATACAGAGAAAATATGGGAAAGCACAAAAATAAAATAATTAAGTACATTTTCTTGGCCCTCAAACTACCATTAAAAGTGTATTCTTTAGGATCTTTTTCTATGTTTGTATAAACATATATATTTTACAAATTGATATTGTACTTCACATAATATCTCCAGGCATTTTTTAGTTAACAATAATCATTTTTCATGCCTATGTTTTTTCAGTTTCCAATACCCATTCCATGTCCACATTTTTCCAATTGTCCTAAAAATATTCTTGTAACAGCTTTTTTATCCCCAAATGATACACAATTTAGTACAGTATCAGATTTTATATTAACATTGTTTTTTGTTTTCCAGCAAATGCATCTCCACCAATAAGACTGCCAAAGAAAATTAGGTACATAATTAAATTTGAATTTCCAGTGAATAATAACTATTAGTTTAAGTATTTCCCAGGTATAAAAATGGATTATGAAAATAGTTATAAGACTAGGATTGTATTTTGTTGTTTTCATTATCATTGCCATTGTTATTATTTCTATTAGTATATTGCTGCTAAATATGTACAGAAAGCATACTTACATTTATTTTACATCTTTTAGATCAGAATTTTATTACTTTTATGGTCAAAATAATTATATGTCCAGGCCCAAAAATTGTTGTCTATTCCTAGTATTTAAATAGATAAAATGCCAGTAGCAGTTAATATATTAAGGTTCTCAATTTCCATATTTTTTGTTGTGATTAATTAATTAATTTTTTTAAGATGAAGTGTTGCTTTGTCACCCAGGCTGGGCGTGCAGTGGTGCAATCTCGGCTCACCACAACCTCCACCTCCTGGGTTCAAGCGATTCTCCTGCCTCAGTCTCCTGAGTAGCTGGAATTACAGGTGCACAACACATGCCCAGCTAATATTTGTATTTTTAGTAGTGATGGGGTTTCACCATGTTGGCCAGACTGGTTTCAAACTCCTGAGCTCAGGTGATCCGCCTGCCTCGGCCTCCCAAGGTCTTGGGACTGCAGGCGTGAGCCACTGAACTCGGCCAGTAATTATATTATTATTAACCTGGATTCGAGGCCTACATATTTCCTAAATTCTTACAAAATGTAAAACTTCTATTAGTCGCTTTCTTACTTTTTATTTGGATGACAATTTGACTGGACAACAATGTCATGTGTCACATTTGTTCTCCTCAAAACTTTGTAGAACTGACTCCATAGTTTTTTGACCTCAAATGTGCTGCTGGATGCTTTCCCACCTGTTCAAGAACAAATATGTCTTGAATTCTTACCTTCACCTCAAAAGTAAATATGCTAAGTTTTCTCTTGTTGTTTACAAGTTAAATACGTAAGTACCTTTCAAAATAATTAATGTGTATTTGTTCGGAGGAGACCAGATGTAAGTTGAAACTTCATCAGTTTTAATTTGTTATCCTGCTTATTAACGACCCCATCCATTATATTCTTCATTCCAGATGGGCCATCTTCCCTCATTTTCCCCTTTCCACTGGATCAGTAAAGTTCAAGAAAACAAAACAAAAAACACCCTTTAGTCTGAATCTTCAGTATTGTAATGTAATTGATGTTATCTCTTCTTTCTATACTTCACTCAGATAAAGAAGTCTCAGTATACACAGAGTGATTTGTTAGACAGTAATGACAGAAGGTTTTCTAGCTTTATTCCTGCAGTTCTGCCACATGTTGTTTTGCACACCTATGGGAACAGAATATTTTTTCTGTTACCTCCATCATTCATGTGAAAACAAAAGTTTGAGAGAGCTTAAATCATTTCCCAGCTTTCAGTAAAGATTTGCTTTAAAATTTCTGAGTTTTAGATTATTTTAGTTAGTAAGAGCCATTTCGATTTTAATTAAAGTTAGCATTTATGATTTTTTGTATTTTTTATAATAGTTTCAATGTTTTTTAAAGACATAAAATGGGATAAAATATCTTTATGTTGAAAGTTCATTGCATTTTATTTTGACATTATTTTAATTATTATAATTAATCATGGAAGAAACAGAGGCTAGTTTGATAAAATACTTTATTGAAAAATTAATAGTATCACCCTAATCCAGTTTTTCTGACCAACCCTCACCACTACATCTCCTTTCCCTTTATTCATGGCAACCAAAATTAAAGTTTGTTTTTTTCTTTTACTTCACGTATATTTATTTATACTTACACAAATATAACACATGTATACATACAAATTCATTTAACAGTTTTTAAGAGAACAAGTTAAAATTAGAAAATACTCTGTAAGCTGCATATTATAAACACATCTGCACCTGTATATCTGGCTTATTTGCATGTTAATACATAGCCATGTCTAATTATTTTAATAGCCTTATAATATTTTATTGCAGAATTATTAATTAGCTTTTGCAGTAATAGCTAACTACTGATGCTGTGTGTATTAAATCAACAAAATTTTATATTTCTGACTCATTTTATACTAAAGCTACAGTCAATGGCAGCTGTGCTTCAGGCTGCTATCACTTGTATGTCTGTTCCATGTATGTTCTCATTCCATGATCAAGGCTGAAGGGTAAGCCCCTAAAATATGTTGTATACATAGCAAAAGGCAGATTGAAAGATGCTGAGTGAAATCAAACAACTGAATGTAAAGCATTCCTTCGACAAGGCATAGGTAACATTTGTCAAATTCCTTTGGCCAAAGTCACATGGCCAAATATTATAATGAGTCACATGTGAATATAATGTAATTATTCTAACCATTTCTCTAATGGTATCCATTCAAGTTGTTTTTGGGTTTTGTTTCTCTCTCTCCCCCATACCTGTTTATTTTATTTTATATCTCCTTTTTTATCAATTCATGCTGCAATAAAAATTTTTAAATTTACCGCCTATGGTGACGTATTTAATTATATAAAGTAGAGTTGGATGAGCATGACTGCCTAGTAAAAGTCTTTGGAAATCATATAATAAAGAGATACATCCAGAATCCAAAAATGTTGTAGAAATTTCACCCTTTAATATTGTCTATTTAATTAATGACAATGTTGTGAATACTGTGGCCTTTTTCTGTATTGCTTATATGCCCTTTACTCACGATTCTAAGTTTTCTTTCTTATTGTAACGACTTGTAAATAGTCTATACAGTACTGATACTTACAGGTAATAAGGTTAACATTTATTGAACATTTACCATGTGTCATGCATAATGCTAATTTATACAATTATAAATAAAGCTGTAAGTTAGCTGTGTATACTTGAATTTTTATCATCATTCTTAAATGAGAATTTCATATATTGTATCACAAAAATAATAAATTAATTCATAAAATAAACCTATGCAATCTATCCTAGAACTTACTCTTTTAAATTCAACATGATACTATATGTTGGTATGTAACTTTATTGGCATAGCAATCCAACTTCAGACTTTTATGTTTTACATATTTTCTCTTACCTTAGAGTTATTTTTGTTTTTATTTATGTAGTCTTTGCTTTACAGAAAATTTATCATTCATTTAAAATCAGTACGTAACCTACTCCTCTTGTTTTCATATAGTTCCCATTCTTATTTTTGAAGAAATAAAATGCTTGTCAGTTTGTTTTACATTTAACTTGCTAATCAATTTGAAATTTACTTAGAGATTGTACAATTATGTTCTGTTTTATAACCGATATATAATCAATTATTCTAAAACATTTTAAAATAAAACATCATAATTCAATTCAATTTAAATTTAATTGAATATCAACATATTATAATTGTTGATATTTATTAGGGTTCTCTTATAGTAAATGTTAATGAACATTGAACATTTTCTTCATTTTTTTATGCTATATTTCTTAGAAATTGCAATGTTCTTTTATATGAACTATAAAATTATTGGGGCCAGTTTTTAACATAACTTCTTAAAATGTGCAAATATATTATAATTATATTAATTTGACTAAAACTCGACATTTTTATAATATGTAATCATGTGAGTGAGGAATGTGTATCTGAGTTTATTTAGATCTGTTTTCTGCCTACACCATAATGCCATAGGTTTATTTTTATTATTTGTTTACTTATCTTTACAAATTCTATGTTTATATTTTGTAATCTATAAACTAATTATAAATTTGACCACTAATTAGTGCACTGTATAGAAATGTGTGCAAACAAAAACGATATGGTTGATTTGTGCTGTTCATCTTTCTGTATTTGATCAGAAGACTGCGGTTTATTATTCATAACTCCCTTTTTTTAGTAGTCATTCTCTAAAACCCCTTTCTTCTACAGTACCACAGTTAAGTTGTGATACTTCTATAACTATGAACATAGTTCTATAACTATGAACATAGTAATTTATGCCTTTTTAACATTTTGATACTTTTTGTTAATTAATATAAACAAATTTCTATGCATATATGATTTATCTTCTTGGTATATTTATTTGTATTTTTAATTGATAGTCATTTCAAGAAACAATATATTTTCTTTAATTTTAAGCCATATTTAATTTAAAAACACAATCCCCATTTTTTTCTTAGGCAGTATTTTTCTGTGGCTGTGGAATTCTAGAAAACATGTTTTTTTCCTAGAGCAATCAAGGTAAACTGTGGCCTTGGTATTCCCAGGCAGTAATAAATAGAACAATATTGAGAAGTTGTATTTATGAAAGAGGTTGATAGGTGGATGAAATAGACAAGATACTTAAGAATATATTTTCCTTCCTTTTTTCATAACTAATTTTACAAATATAGTTTGATTCTTCATGTGTTTTAAGAAGTATAAACTCATATTTTACACTGTTGACAACAATGCTAAACTGATTTTTTCAAGGGAAAACAAATCATAAGATTTTGGAGAAGCAGTAAGTAGTGCAAAAAGAAGTGATTTAGTAGAGGGAAACTAGGAAATGGAATTGAGTTAAAATAATTAAGTTAATGGAGCATTTTTTTTAATTTAACATGAGATAAGAAGATTAAACAATACTTGTGACTATTTTTTTATTTCATTGAACAGTTTATGAGATAAGAAACCATGAATAAATTCAACATTTGGGAATCTGATTTCATAGTCAAATTATTTCCATTAATAGAAAAAAAGAATGAAGTTTTAATTTTCAGATATTTTTGCGAAGGAATTAATTTTATATTATGAAAGTATTCAAAAATGTAATTTAAAATTTTTAGAGATAAAAATAATTTCCTCGGCTTTTATTTAATACATATTCATATACAAGCCTATGTTCTTGCCAATTAAACTGCTTTCCACTTTTCATAAGCATTTTTTTACTATAACCCTATTTTGATTTAAGCCTGGTTTTCTAGGCTACAATACATGTACACACACACACACACACACACACACACACGGAAATACGGTATTTTCAAATGTGGAATGACTTCCAATAATGAACCTTTAAAAGAGCACTTTCTATATTAAATTTTTACAAAAACCAACAAAACATTCTGATCGTTAGTTTTGATCTGGAATATAATAATACATGTGTGCAATTAAAATGTAATAAAAAGTTCAGCTTTATTGGCAAAATGTATATGATAGACTTTATTATAAACAACAATTATTTTAAATTACTCACAGTTACCTAACGGTTAACTAATATACTTCACATCGCTTAGTTTAGCTTTTACATGTTTTACACAATTAAACATGGGTGGCCTTGGATAAGATGTGAAGAAAACTTAAAACAAAAATTTGACATGATTACTAATTTGACAGATAGGAAAATTCTTTATATAAATCTAGATATTGAATGAGAAACTGCATACAACAGTCACTTGTTACTAATATTAATAAAATTCCACTTTTTAAAACAGCTTCAGCTTTTATTTTAGATACAGAGGTTACTCGTGTAGGATTGTTATGTACGTATATTACACCCAGCTAGTGAGGATAGTACTCAATCAGTAGTTTTACAAACCATACTCCCCTCCCTTCCCCCTCTAGTAGTCCATAGTGTCTATTGTTCCCCTGTTTATGTCCATGTGTACTCAATGTTTACTCCCACTTACAAAGTGAGAACATGTGATGTTCGGTTTTTTGTTCCTGCATTAATTCACTTAGTATCATGGCTTCCAGATACATCTATGTTGCTGCAACTAGACCCTTTCCTTTCACCACATGCAAAAATTAACTCGAGATGGATTAAAGATTTAAATATAAGACCTCAAACTGTAGAAGTCCTACAAGAAAACTTAGGAAATACTTCTCTCAATATAGGCCTTGGCAAAGCAGTTTTGGCTAAGTCCCTAAAAGCAACTGCAGCAAAACCAAAAACTAACTATTTTGTTTACCTCCTGAAGTTAAAATTTTTGATGATACAGAATAGTATGAAAAGTTTAGTTGTTTCTTTATTTTTGAACTGCTGTCTCCCTATTTATAACACCTCTACTGATGGAAAGCTGTAACTTATTTCCATTTCAGCAAGGTGATGTGAAAATTAAATGTTGAGATTTAGAAGCTATGATTTTTTTGTTTGTTGCCATAAAATCAGAGGATGAAGTAAAATTTTACAGATGCAGAATTTATTTTGAAATTTGTTTCTGTTACTCAATAATTTTCTGTGGTAAGTTGCTTTTTTTTAAAGAAAATAATTCTTTTAAAATTGCAATTTTTTCACAATGTTGTAAAATTGTTGCAGTTACTTTAAAGTAGCCAATGATCTCTTTTCTGTTTGAGACATTTAAAATACTTCTCTGAATTCCTCAATGTAACTCTAAGTTATCTTGGAAATATAATTGTTTTGAACTCTTACGAGTTTGATTGATATTTCCCAAACATGTTTCAGTACCCTGTGGTTGTTTTGTTTTCAGTAAGCGCAAGTTTTCTCATGATTTCTGGATGTTTTTAATGGCTGTGCTGTTAAATTATCTATCATTCAATGAATGCAGTCTGTTTTCTCATTTCAAAATGTTTGTTTAGTAATTTGTTGAAAGTATGAAATATTTGTACTGCACTAAAAATCTTAACCCTGTGGAAAATATGTTTTAAAAGATATACTTTGAATTTTATAATTTAAAAAGGTTGAATATTTTTTAACATTTTGAAAATTAACCACACCATACCCAAATTTCTCCATAAGCATTTCTCTTTTGTGGTATTACGTAGATAAAGAAATAGCTGCCAGTGGGTTTTATTTTATATGCCTGTAAATGCTAAGGCTAGAGAATGATAACTTGAATTTCTTTGAAGTTGTTTCTTACCACAATTATTAAATTATAAAACTCTCAGTAAGACTGCAGTTTGTAATACAGCTTATACAAATACAGTACCATCGATAAATGGTAACGTGCTTGTTGTTCCAAATTGTTTATTAAATTACTAAAGCTTTCTTTAAAACCAGCAGAGTAAAACTCCTATAATAATGTTTTAGATGAATTTAATAAGCAGTGATTTCTTTACAAACAATAATTGCTTTTGAAAAATAAAACCCCTAATTATTTTTTGTTGTTTTAAATCATTTTTTAGAAAGTTTTTGGTCAAAGAAAAATACTGCTTTCAAGATTAGTTTGTGCTTACAAAATTACGACATTATTTATGCCCATATTTGTTGGATATGTCATAAGCTTTGTCAACCTGGTCAGCAAAACTGACTCTACTTAGGATTCTGTGTACAAAGATTCATACTACTTCATGAAATTGAGTTAACCAATGTGTTCTTCCTACATGGACCATCTGCTTTAACCTAGATTTTAAAAAGATTTTTGTTAAGATCAATATCTAGAAAAATATTTGTGGTATTTAATAAGCCAATAAAAGTTCTAAAATAAAAATAAGGGAAAACTAGCAGTTCACCATATTTACCAGAACTGGTAAAGTATTTAATAACTAACAAGCCTAAGATATACTATTATTTAGTAAGGTATTTTGAAGAAAATATGGAACATGTATTTTTAATCATAGAATTAATGTAGATAGTAATATAATGGATGAGGAGTACAAATTTATAAAGGCATATTATTTGGCATGTATTCAATATATAATAAAATAAGATTATTTATAGTAAATTCACACTAAAATCATAATCACAACAGTTAGCATTTCAGTGTTTACTGTGTACAGCAATTGTTCCCTTCAATTTGTAGGAATTAAGTATTTAATTTTGAAAAGAACATTGTGAGATAGGCATTAAATGTCATTCTATTACAAATGAGGAAAAAGGCACAAAAAATCCTAAGTGACTTGCTAAAGTCAAAGCTATTAAATATTAGAACTAGGAAAAAACCTCTTAACCATATGAAGATGGATGTTGAAAATTAATAATATGGATAATACTGAAAAAATTAAATAAACTAATTTAAAATTAAATAAGTTAAGAGTTAAGTTAATTAATTAAAATTAGCAATCTGGATGTCACTGGAAAATGAGTTTTTGTTTATTTTTGACATATTATAAATGGATTAATTAGTCAGGTATGTCCTTGGCACAAACTCATCAGAAAGGGAGCAATTAAGTGTGTTTGTAAAGTTAACAACACAAAGTAAGAAACAGAGAGATAAATTTTGGGTTGCAGCAGGAAAATTCAAAAAGGCAACTCTAAGAGAAAGTAGAATCAAATTGCAAAGCAAAGATGAAGATCTATAGACTCAAGTCCATAGCCTGAAATAGCAAAAATGGAAAGATAAATCATATTAAGAGATTATTTATAGGTTTTTAATACTTTTTATTTTAAACAAACAAGTTCTTAGTTTTCCTTATTGATTATTCCATTTAGCAGGAAGAAATAATTGTGAAGTTCACTATTTCCCAAACAACGAATATTATTTGACTGAGAAAAACTATTGGGAAATTAAGGCAAAAAAACAAAAAAAAAAACAAAAAAAAAACAATTGTATCATTCTATAATTTCTAATGACCAGAAAGAGCTTTGGTCATGCCATACATATACATGTTACAAAGTATAATGAAAGAAAACCTATAATTTATTTGATAGTATGCTATTACTAAAATGATGTGAATCTGAGTATAAAGGCACAAAGGAATTTTCTGCAAATTTGAATATATAAGTCTTAGGGATTGCTAAAGTCTTAATGTCAAAGCTTAATCACCAATATAATAATATTAAGGGGTAGTACTTTTAAAAGACAACTAAATTATGAGAGAAGCCATCTTGAATGAGATGCCTGACCTTATACAGGAGGTTGAAAAGAGCACCGTAGGCCTTTTGCCTTTCCATCTCTTAAGCCACGTGAGGACACAGATTTTATCCCTTTTTTCTCCCTTCCCTCATGTGAGGATACAGCAACAGTCTTGAAAGCAAGACTGGGCCCTCAGCAAAGAACCTGCCAGTGCCCTGATCTTGGACTTCCCAGCCTCCAGAACTGTGAGAAAGAAATTTCTAGTATTTATAAGTTACTCAGTCTGTGGGATTTTGTTATAGTAGCCCAGAATGAACAAACAAAGAGCTATAAAGAGTCAAATTTCTTTCTTTTTTTTTTTTTGAGACAGAGTCTCACTCTGTCCCCCAGGCTGGAGTGCAATGGCACGATCTCTGCTCACTGCAAGCTCCACCTCCCAGGTTCACGCCATTCTCCTGCCTCAGCCTCCCAAGTAGCTGAGACTACAGGTGCCTGCCACCATGCCTGGCTAATTTTTTGTATTTTTAGTAGAGACAGGGTTTCACCATGTTAGCCAAGATGGTCTCAATCTCCTGACCTCATGATCCACCCGCCTCGGCCTCCCAAAGTGCTGGAATTACAGTCATGAGCCACCATGCCCGGCCAAAGAGTCAAATTTGAACTTGTATCTGTACTGGTTTTCAGTAATAGCAGTTGAAAGTTGAACTGGTCAACATTTCCACTGAAACAGCTTTTAAAAAATCTTAAAGACATTGAAGATTTGAAAGGCAATTTCCTCATAACAGAGATAAACTTAGTATGAGAGTAAGAACTTGGCATGCCCTTAGGACATGTACCAATACTAAGCAGTGGTGCTCAAGTCCTGTTTCTCTTTCAAAATCCATCCTCTTGGGCTTAGAGGAATAGAAATCAATGCTTAAGTTGAGAAAATGGGAAATTTTCTGAAGGACATCCTCACACCCATGTCAGTGCCCTACTACTACCTGCAGGCTCACAGGCATCTCGCTTGTGCCCCTCCATGTTCTCATCTAATCTGCATTCCCTCTGCAGCCCTGTGAGGCTCACCTGTTGACCACCAGGCCTTTCATTTCCCCCACATGCCCATACTACCTTACTACCAGTTGTGGCAGCTATTCTCTTAAACTCCAAGAGACTGATTAAAATGTTATAATCACTTATCCTTATTATTTTAGCTTTTATTTCTCTTTTTCTCCATCTTTAAAATATCTCTTTCATTGAGGAATTTTCAGTTATGGACAAGCAAAAGTGTTTTTCATTCTAAACAATTTCTTCCATTATGTATTAATCCAATTCAACTATTAATATTAACTTCTATCACTTGTCCGTTTATCATATAAACTTCTCAATAACACATTTTTTGTACTCACTTCTCAATACACTTACATCTGATTTTTACCAGCAAAATTTAATTTAATTAAGAAAACTAATGTGCTCCTATCAAATCCAATTCCTTATATTAAAATTCAGGAGCCACATTTAGGACTGTTTTCACATTTCCTTGAAATGTTTTGTTCTTTTTGAATATATGAAACTTTTGGTTATGCTTTTGGTTGCTTTAGTCATATTTTTGTTTGTTCCAAGTACTTGTATCTTACCCACAGTTGTCAGAAAAACACTCTAAAATTATTCCTTAAGTCTATATTCTTTCAACCTAGTTCCTACATTGGCCACTTTTTCCATCTAAAAAACAAATATAAAAGTTTAGGACCCTTGCTGGAAAGCCTTTAATATCCTGGGGAGAATATTAACACTTTGTTTTTGAATGATAATTTATAATTTTTTTCAGAACAAAGTAAGTTGGAACTAATATTCTCACAACAAAATTACATATTTAACTTTATTTGCCCTCAAATAAAAAGTAATTGTCATGGCTACAAGGAGATAGAAAGAAGAAATTGCAAGGTAATACAGCTCATGCTGTTGACTGTTCTCTCACTCTTAGGTGTCTAGGATAGTGGCTCCTCACTTTTACTAGAACCTAATTCTGCAGATAAACAGGAAATAAGTCAAAAAAATGTGGGAAAATGCAGAGAAGGGGAAGAGTTTGCTAATGTTGGTGGATAACCTTTCTATTGCTGCTTTAACAAATTGTCACAAATTTAATGATGTAAAATAGCACCTACTGGATTTCTCATCATTTTTGTGGATTAGAAGTCTGAGCACAGTGTAGCTCACTTGTTTCTCTGACAGAGATGCATAAGCTTAAAATCAAGGTTTTAGCAGGCTGTGTTCCTTTTTCAGGCTGAATGGAGGAATGTACTTCCAAGCTTGCTGAGGTTTGGGCAGAACTTAGTTAAATGGGACTGTTGGACTGAGTTCCTGATGTTTTTTCCTGATTGGCCAGGGATCCTTCCCAGCTTCTGGAGATAAGCTGCAGTTCTTTCTCCATCTTGAAAGCAATGAATGCTGATGATTCATTCTCATGCTTTAAATTTGTCCAACTTCTTAAGCTTCTTCCCTCCCACTTTTTTCTGCTGCTTTTGGGATTATGTGAATATGTTGTACCTACTTGGATAATCCAAGGTAATGTCTTAATTTTAAAGTCTGCTAATTGGTAATCTTTACTATATCTGCAAAGTTTATTTGTAACTGTACCTAGATTAGGAGTCAGACATTTGAGGAAAATTGCTAGAATCCAACTCATCATATCTGGCCAAATCCCATTCTTCTAAGAGGAGAGCTGGAAGATGGAAGTTTTCACTCTATATTGTTTCACAAAATTGAAAGAATAAAGGCAGAAGACTCCTGGAAACTTGTATCATTGTCTCTTGGATTTTTCTTTCTGGAAAACAAGTCTAATTTGCTTATTTTTTCTAATGTTTAAAAAACATTTAGTTTTCAGAATATATGAATATCCTTCGAAACATTTTTACATGCTTTTAGAATAGTTTGATCAAAAATAGCTGTAGAAAAGAGCTGGTTCAATGGTGTAATGAAATGTTATTTAAAAAGGACATGAATAATATATGTGTTCCCTAACCTTCCAAAAGCTATCTATGCACTAATCAACTTTTAAGCCATATTTTAGATATTATCTTCCCCCCAAATATGTGCATTTTCTTCCCCATACCCCCATACTTCATTAACTATTCATCAATATACTTTCCTAGCCCCTTGTACATACCCCTCCTATATAGAATTTATTTCAGTAACTAATTGTGCAACATTGTTTCACATCAGAATAATACTTTCCTTCAACCAATGGCCATATGACCATATCTTCATCTTTTGTTTATTTTTAAATAAGTGCATAGAGTATTGCAGAGTATATGAATGATAGAGATATAAAATCTCCATGTCAGCTTTGGTTCAATTGCCTTCATAAATAAAGATGCCTATATTTAATATTGAGTGTGAGGAAATAGAAGGAACTATCTGAAATCTGAGTACCTTAACTGATGTTCCTATAGAAGTTTGTAGCATCAAAAGTCTGTCAGCATGAGTCTGTAATAATAATGGTACCAAAGAAAAGATAAATATTAATCACTCCCATTCCTAGTGCCTGCTAATGAGCCAGGTTTTTTTATTATTATTTCACATGTTATAAGATTATATGGGGAAATAAAATATGACCTTCAATGTTATATTGTGTGTGAAAGATCCCTTCAAACAACAGCCAAGATATCATTATTTCAAACAACTCCATGATGTTTCAGCCTTCCAATTACTCATGAAATTGGAAAGGACTAGACCACCAAAAACAACAAAAACAAAAAAGCAAAAAATAATCTCAGAAGATATTTTACAAACAACAACAAAGTGTGTATATCCTCTGGACACTGTGAAGATGTGAGGGAAAATTTTCAACAACCTTCTCACGTGACCTCTCTATAATTATTTGGTTTGTTTTTACCAGCAAAGCCCTGCAACTTTTTCTCTCACATACAATTACTATCTTATACTCCTGTCCTGATCTCTTTCAACTGTCACTTTTTCTGTATTTGATTCTTTTGTGAGGCAGACAAGAGGAATGTGATAGGATGAAGCAAGGTGGCAGCCTGTGAGCAGGATTAGCACCTCATAATAGTCAACTACATGTTTGGACAACTGACCATGGACTCCCTTGGCTGGTCCTAAGATGGCAGTGTGGGGAGAAAATTATACTTTTCAGATCCATTCTAGGCGTTTAGTGCCTTGAAGCAGAGGTTACAATTGGTGTATTCAGAGTCCAGAGTGCTCACCATTACACCATGGAACCTCACACTGTAGAGGTTAGCGTTGGGAATTACCTGACCATGTGCCCTGGCTATGCTGTGTAGCTTAAAAAGGCTTTGAGCCTAAGAGAAGCTAAATTACCTCAGTGTACATTCCCTGATGCCAGGGTAACAGGTGGATGGCTGTGTGATCTGCTGATTGCTGGCTTTCACCACAAGCTATTGCAGGCAAGAGGAAAGGCTTCAGCACCAACAAAGTGGAATGAGTCTAAATGGATTCAGAAAATGTTTGCTATGTTTTAGTTTATGCAATTGGAATGTAATATGTTATATCAACTTACATAATTCTCATGTCATACATAAACTGATCTTGGAAATATGTATGAAATTATATGTTAATTTCAAACTAGGGAGAAATTTATGATAATATTTGACTCTTTAACCTCCACAGTACTCCCACCAAATGCAGTCAGTAACTTGTATAATACTGGAAACAATTTTTAGGATACCGGCAGATACCTGGAATAATAGGTATTTTAGATGACTGAATTAGAATCTCAAAAAGATTTTGGCACATTGGAGTGACAGAATGGATCATATAGGGTGACACTTAGCAAGCTTGAGAAGGTGTTTAGAAACTTCAGGCTCCAGGTTAAATTATAATTAAAAAAGAAAAAAGTGAATTATATTATGTCTTCTTAATATTATTAAATAAAGATGAAACCTACAGTAAAAACACTAGAATACTGATCTACAGCAATTTTCAAAAAAATTATTACAATTACATTTACATTTCTGGGGCACAGTTATTAAATATATATATTTAATAAGGTATGCATATATGTATTGAGTCGTCTGATCCATCCACTATGAGGGTGAGGTTAGCAAGATACTATTCTATTATATTTCTTTGATCCTGTGTAAATCATGCACTTGTGCTTTGTTTCACCCACCTCTAGATATTGACTTTGTATGTTTGGCAGTAAAATCAGACAAATATAAACAGATCACCTGCTTTTTGCTGATTGTTAGCATTTAGAGAATCTAAGCTTGAAAATCTTATTGTTCACCATATGACACAAAATGACTTATGAATCGACAAACACAATATTATCTAATTCCTATATAATGATATTTTAAAACATATTACATTCAATTTCTTCCTTTTTGCAAATTCTTTGAAGACTATTTGCTTGTTATGCATTAAGAAATATGAGTTATGGATTAATGTATTTTCATTTAATAAAACACTACCCTTTAAGGTTACTAAGCTGTGCATTTTTATGTAACTTTCACTGTAATAATTATTCCACTTTAATAATGCCATCATGATTTTCTTAATTTACTAATATAGTTTTATCCACACAATCACTTTACATGCTTCCGATGTGAATCTTATCATTGGGCTTTTCTTGCAGCAGCTCCCTAACTCTGAGACTTTTCCTATTAGGAGATGGCAAGAAACCTGTAACTGGGTCATGATCTATGGTTGTCTTTTCATTGTTCCTGGATCTATTATATATGCTTTACCTCCCTTGTAGGATTTAAGTTGTTTTCAAAGCTAAGATCATGATTCTATTTCTCTGAGACCTGGAAGTTGTCCATATTCTCTTGAGCCTGTTGTCACCATCTGTTCTTACTAAATGGCCACTTCCCAACAATAGTTAGACAGAAGTCTCTCGGGACAAGGATAACATCTTGATAGAAACATATAATGGAATTGGAATCTTGTCTTACTCTCTGGAATTATTAAAACAACTACTTCAGGGAAAGGATACATACTTAGTAAGTTTCAACTTCTTTGCTTGAGGCAAAATTCTCTGTTTGCTCATTCAGTGGAGCCTCTACATATGGTCACAAATTCATCAGCATGATCAGCTTGCAAAATTATAGAACAAGTCAACTTATTGGATGGCAGTCTCCTACAATTTTTTGAAGCAATCTGGGCACCAAATGGCGGCAATCTTATCCAATTCTATTATAATTTCTGATGACCACAGGACCAATAGTATCTAATAGGAAATATAAAAGACAATAAGAAAAGATGATTAAACTTTTAAAAGCACAAAACTTTTACACATCTATGAAATAAAAATTGACATCACAAGTTTCATAGAAAATATTTAAAAGAGGTAAAGAAAAGATATGAGAATGAGGTTACTTTCCAAAAAATTAAAATATGTGTCTTTATACATCATTTGACTACACCTTATTTAAATTCATTTTTGAAGGTACATTTCAGATTGATAATGACCTTAGTAGCAATGTTGCATAGCTAGGCTTTATTAAAGTTGTTTTACCTTGGTGACACAATTCAAGCTAATGTGCCAAACAAAATGTAGCCTAATTAGTACAAATGAAGGAAAGAGACAATTAGCCAAGGGGGAATAATGAGCAAAGGGAACTGGTAATGTGAATCTAGACAATCATGAAAACTTCCAGCCAGCAGGCAGAAAGCTAGATGTACTCACACATTATTCAAAATACACCTTGAAAAACAAGGATTTTAATTTATCTTTACCTTGATTTTGACTCAGATATATTTACTTAGGATTATGTGCTTGAGTTGATGTTTTTGTTAATAATTGGTATGATTAATAGGCCATATAAATTTTAGTATATATTATGCACCTTGTAAATTTTATTAAATATTAGTTAAAATGCACTACACTGTGCTCAGGGGTATTAACACACACTAAGACTGCAGATGCCTAACACAACAGAAGTCTATGATTTATCATCATGTGATTTATATTTAAAGAAATTAGAAGTGACAATTTTAGTATTATTCATCTCATACTTTAAAAAATGCCATGCACTGGCTCTTCAAAGTAAAATACATCTGAATGATGCATTCAATATACTTGGATACAGTTGCCTCTGTTTGTTTGTTTTTTTCAAAGTTAATAATTTTGGGATTTTTATACTGCATTCTAGAAGAAAATTTAGAGGCAATGGTAGAGTATGAAAAAGGTGAAAATATTTATTTATTTTTTTCTCTGCTATGTAAAGCCTGATTATTTGTATAAACTCTTGGGACAAAATTTTTTTATAAATTGAAATATAAAAGCAAAATAACTTCCGTAAAGCAAAAGAATTAAAGTACATGCATAACTGCTTAAGACATCACTAGAGAGTGATATATATATTTGGATTATTATCTGGGAAGTAAAATGGTAGATGATAAACATTAACTTGATAAAAATTGAAACTAAGTTAACGCCAAATAATTTCTCTTGATTGCACTGCCAGTGGATAAATGTGAACTGATTTGAGTCATTCCTGAAAGTATATATACATTTCCAAATTGGAACAAGGCAGAATAAAAATACATTTCCTGAATCCATTCTAGAAGTTATTCTTAACTAATATTCTATTTAAATCCTGGCATATTATATAAATATTTTGAAATTATACCGAAATGTTTTGTTTAAGAGGTAATGAAGCCAAATCTTAACATACTAGTGATCTATTTGCCAATTTAACACAGACCCACAGGAATCCTTCTGTTTGTGGAAAGATTTATTCAAATGTAGATATTTATAGCATGTTATATGTATTTTGTACTAATACATTACTCTGAGAAATAGTATTTTCAAATTTTTACTATTTTATATTTAGATACAGCAAAACATTTTGGTATTGAAAAGTACTTTATATACCCATTTTCACAGATGTTAACATTTAACCAAAAGCTGTTTTACGTCTGTTTGTAGAGAAGTAAACATTTTTGTGATAGCTTGACTGAAAATAAAGATTGTTTACAGCCATTATTATAGTCTTTCTTCTTAGATTAGTAGTTGCTGGTAAGTTTATCTCACTTTTTTTACAAGTACATGTAAATGCTGGTTATTTATGTAAGTGAACTCCTGCTGTTTTGTAAAGGCAATTAATTATTCCCAACGCCAAACACTTTGTTGTCACTATAAAACACACAACACTTTCTTCTTTCATTGATTATATTTAAGCTAGATTTGAATAATACTCTTTTTTACATTGTAGAGAGTCACTGAGCCCACTGAAAATTATATTATAGTAACTTTCCTCTATTCTGCTTCATCTCTCCATGGTGCAACATAGAAGGTTGCACAGATAGAGATATTTTAAAATATCTCTATTAAGTGCATCGTTTTCTTCATCAATTGACAAGAAGTAACTATCACAACTGTTTAAAGTCTCTCATTTAAGTGCTCAACAATATCAAAACAAAGGGTCAAAAATGTGATTTGTATATTGTACATGCTGTCTTCAGTTAGATGATGCAATGAAATGGGAAAAAAAACTTTTACTCCTTGAAAAGCATGCGGTGTAATTTTATTTGGGCATATTTATATGTCTATTTATATTTGTACTTCTGTTGAGCTTGACTTACGACATCACTGACTTACTATAGCAGCTTTTAAATGGTTAAACAGGAGAATTTAATAGAAAGGCATATAGAAAAATGAAAATTGGCCAAATTGTCATAGAAAAGACCTCTACCTTAAATCTAGATATTAAAAACTCCACATCCAAAAACAAACAAAACAACTCCACACATTTTTTATGATATAAGAATTGATATGTGTCCCAAAATATGTGTCACAAAATGTTAGTTGGATATTAACCAACTTATAGAAATTGCTATGAATAAGTCCTCTAAAAATCCAGGTTGTTCTAATGTGCTTTAGCTGGTGTCTTAACATTTTTTCAAGTTTTATCCTACAAATCAGCAAATGTTGAATTTATATTTGCCGAATAGTAATTTAGCATAGGAGAAAATAAATGCCAAAAGTTGCATATAAAAATATACCAATTTCTGAAGATGGTTGACTAGATGCATCTAGTAAGTGCCTCTTTCATAGAGAGGAACCAAAATATCAAGCAGATATTTACACTTTGAATAGATCATCTAAAAGAGAACATTAGAATTCAACAGAGAAGTGAGATAAAGCACCAAAAGCAAAGAGAGAAGCCAGAAGCGAGGTAGCCTGCACTGCTGGGCTGAGATCTGCTGGGAGCTGAGAGGAGCTCCCAGACATGAGGAAATGTTAAGTGAGTGACTCCTGGGGCTCCACTTTCCTTCTGCAAACTTCCAAAATCTTAGCTGCAGGAAAGCCCTTTGGTTTCAAAGACCTTGAGACCTTACATAGGGTGCTGCCTAGAGGCGAAGCCAAGGCACTGCTCCAGAAGCACAATTCACACTGAGTTCCACAGTCTGCTGGCACCATTCTTAGAGTCAGGCCTACAAAGGTCTGCATTTTGTTCTGGGGTTGTTGTCATCACAGTTGCCACTGAGCTGAGTAGGGATAGGGAAGGCCAGGCACTGTCACGGACCTTGAGGATAAGTCCCACTGTTGTTGCTCTGACTGTTGTGCAACCACGATGTGAGGAAAGCACGTGCCCCACAGCTGTCTGCCTTCACTGCCTCCACTGAGCGGGGTCCTGCCCTTCTTGGAGGCAAGCCTGCAATGCAGCTGCCACTGCTTCCACACGAGCATTCTGCTGGTGGTATGGGGACAATCCCAACCCTGCCTATCACAACCAGTGCCAGAGCTTATTTTCAGGGAGCCTGAAGACCAATCTGCCAACCCAAGTCCTATCCTCCGAGTGTACCATCTGGGGGCCTGGAGATCACCCAGCCCAGTCCACCACTATTGGCACCTTAGCACTCCTCCCAGGGTCTGAGGCAGGGTTGACCTAAACTGGCAATACTACCACATCTGACGACCACTTACATGAGCTACTTGTGGGTGAGGGGACTGGCCCACTCAGCCTATCATATTCACTGCCACCACCAGCATGGATTGCTAGGGTTCTAGTAGGTTGTTTTACCACTGCTGCTGACATTGCCCACATCACATGCACTATCCAAGGGCCCAATAACATGTCCACATGCCCAACCCACTACTACCAACTGAGCAAACCACGTGGAAGCCCAAGAATTGGCTCAACTGAGCTCACTAACAGTGAAGCCATCACATACCACTTTGGAGCTCAAGACAAGGTATGCTCAGCCCACTACACCTACCACCACTAGGGCTTGAAGACTGGCCCACCTGGCATTCTGGTCCCCAGCTAAAACTCACCACAGCCTCCACTAATTATCACACCCAAAACCACTGAAGAAATCACAGATACCACTGGTGGTGTTTATAGCCAAAGAAATCATACAGAGACTACCCTACTGCATGCATCCAAATTCAAGGCCAAAGTACCCTACCTAACCAGTAACATATATAAATCTTCAGAAAAAAAAATCCTCCCCTACAAAAGAAAATTCGAAAAATTGGAAGAAGCAACTGTTACACCAGATGTACAGATATCAATGTAATGATCCAGGAAAAGTGAAAAAGCAAGAAAATACAACACCTTGAATAGAAAGCAATAATTCTCCAGGAACAGATCAAAGTCTAAAAGAAATTCACAAAATCCTAGATAAATAATTCAAAATACCAATTTTAAAGAAGCTCAGCAGATACAAGAGATTTCTCAAAAACAACACATTGAAATCAGTAAAACAATTCATATGTTTTTCTAGATACGAATGAGAGATTTACTAATGGAATAGAAAATTTTGAAAAAGCCAAACAAATTCTAGAACTGAAGAATTTACCAAAAGAAATAAAAATAAATTTTAAAAATTTAACAATAGACTAGGTCAAGCAGAAGAAAGAAACTCAGAACTTGAAGACAGATCTATTGAAATAATTTAGTAAAATAAAAATATAGAAAAAAGAATAAAAAAGAATGAGCAAAGCCTTTATGACTTTTGGGAAAACATAAAGCAAATAAATAGTCAAACGTTCAGTGTCCCTGTGAAGAGAATGTAAAAGGGTTAGAAAACCTATTTAACTAAATAACAGATAAAAGCTTTCCAAATCTAGCAAGAGAATTGCATGCCCAGATACAGGAGGCTCAAAGATCCCCAAAGAGATACAATGCAAAGACGTTTTCACAACACATTACAGTCAAAGTACATAAAATCAAAGACAAAGAGAGGATTCTAAAAATAGCAAGAGAAAAGTACCTACTCACCTACAAAGGAACACCCACCAGCCTAACAATGAATTTCTCAGCAGAAACCTTATAGGCCAGGAGAGGATGGGATGACATATTCAAAGGGTGAAAAGAAAAAAAATAAATATGCTGTCACCTAAGGATAACATATCTAGCCAAATTATCCACAAATGAAAGAGGAAGTATTTCCCAGATGAGCAAATGCTGGGAAAATTAATTATGACTAGTTCAATCCTGCAAGAAGAGTTCAAGGGGGTCCTAAACCTAGAAGTAAAAGCATAACATTTACCATCCTGAAAACACATGAAAGTAGAAAACTCACTGGTAAACCAAACACACAAATGAGGAAGAGAAAGGACTCAAATGGCACCACTACAGTATTAAAATAACCAAAAAACAATTAACAATATGACAGGAACAAAACTCCACATATCAATAATAACCTTAAATGTAAATGGTTAAATTATCCACCTAGAAGATATAGAAACGAGATTGAACTATATGCTGTCTACAAGATATTCAATTTACTTGTAAAGACACACGTATACTCAAAGTAAAGGAATAAAGTTATTCCACATATATGGAAACCAAAAGTGAACAGGAGTACCTATAATTAGAACAAACTTTAAGTCAAAAACAGTAAAAGAAAAAAGAAAAAAAAAGACAAAGAAGATCACTATATAATGATGAAGAGATCAATTCAGCAAAAAGAAATAACAATTCTAAATATATATGCAGCGAACACTGAAGCACACAGATTCATAAAGTATATATTACTAGATCCAAATGAGAGGTAAACTTCAATTATTTCACAATAATATTGGGGGACTTCAACAACATTAAAGAGAAAATCAAGAAAGAAACATTGGATTCAAATAGGACATTAGATCAATTTTAAATATATTTCCTAAATACACTGTAGCACACAGATTTATAAAGCATATATTACAAGATCTGAAGAGAGAGAGACAGAGGCTTCAATACAATAACAGTCAGAGACTTCAACACCCCACTCTCAGTGTTAAAAAGAAAATCAAGAAAGAAACATTGGATTCAAATGGGACATTAGAACAAATGTACCTAACACACATTTACAGAGTATTGTATCCAACAACTAGAGAACATATTTCCTTCTCATCAGCACATGGAACATTCTCTAAGAGAGAACATATATTAGGCCACAAAACAAGTATCAACAAGTTTAAACAAATCAAAATCATATTAAGTATCTTCTAAGACCACCATGGAATAAAACCTGAAATCAGTTCCAGGAGGAACTGTAGAAACGATACAAATACATGGAAATTAAACAGCATGTTCATAAACAATCACTGGGTCAATCAAATTAAGATGGTTATCAAAATATTTCTTGAAACAAATGAAAATCAAAACACCACATACCAGGACCTGTAGGATATGGCAAAAGCAATGCTAAGAGGAAAGTTTATAGCAATAAACAAATGCCTACATCAAAATGGTAGAAAGATTTCAAATATAAAACCTAACAGTGCAACTCAAGGAACTAAAAAAACAGTAACAAACCAAACCCGAAATTATAAGAAATAATAAAGATCACTGTAGAAATAAACAAAGTAGACACTTAAAATATATAAAGGATTAATGAAGTGAAAAGTTGTTTTTTTCAAAATGGAGACTAAAAAAACATAAAGGATTAATGAAATGAAAAGTTAGTTTTTCAATAAGATAAACACAATTGATAAACCGCTAGAAGGCTAACAAAGAAAAGAGAGAAAACACAAATAAGCAAAGTTGGAAATGAAAAAGAAGACATTACAAATGATATGACAGAAATACAAGAGGTTATCTGAGACTATTTTGAATAACTACACACTAATAAGCTGGAAACCCTAAAGAAAGTGGATAAATTTCTGGAAGCATACAACCTACTAAAATAGAATAAAGAAGAAGTAGAATATCTAAACAGTGAGAATCAATCAGTATTAAAAAGCCTCCCAACAAAGAACAGCCCAGGACCTGATGGATTCACAGACAAGATCTACCAAATGTATAAAGAATATAAAACCTTCTTAAATAATTTGAAAACATTGCCTTAAGATGAGAGAATCCTCCCTAACTCATTCTATGATGCCAGCATTACCCTGGTACCAAAATCAGACAAGAACATAACAAAAAAAAAAAGAAAATTACACTCCAATATCCATGATGACCATAAATGCAAAAATCCTCAACAAAATATAGCAAGCCACATTCAACAGCACATCAAAAAGATAATACCCTACAATAAAGTGGGATTTATAGTAGGGATGCAGGATGGCCCAATATATGCAAATCAATAAGCATAATACATTACATCAGCAGAATGAAGGACAGAAACCATATAATTACCCCAATAGGTGCATAAAATGCATTTGATGAAATTCAACATCACTTTGTAATAAAAAATTTCAGCAAACCAGGAATACAAGGCACATACCTCAAAATAATAAAGGCCATATCTGACCAACCCACAGCCTACATGATACTGAATTGGGAAAAGATTACAACTTTTTCTTTAAGATCTGGAACAAGGCAAGTGTGTCTGTTTTCACCACATCTATTCAGTATAGTACTAGAAATCCTAGCCAGTATAATCAGGCAAGTGAAAGAAATAAAAGATATCCAAATTGAAAAAGAGGAAGTCGAATTTTTCCTCTTTGCAAATGATATGTTCTTTTATCTAGAGAAACCTAAGGACTCCACCAATAAACTTCTGGATTTGATAAATGAGTACGGTAAAGTTTCAGGATACGAAATCAACACACAAAAATCGGTAGTGTTCTATACACCAACAAAGAAACACCTGAGAAAGAAATCAAGAAAGTAATACCATTTACAATAGTGATAAAAATTAAAAACGTAGAAACAAATTTAACCAAGGAGGGAAAATCCCTCTATGGGGAAAAAGACAAAACACTGATGAAAGAAACTGAAGAGGACATCAACCTAGAAAAGGCAACCCAAGCTAATGGATTGAAAAAATTGTTATTGCTAAAATGATCATATTGCCCAAAGTAATCTATAGATTGAATGCAATACTTATCAAAATACCAATGTCATTTTTCACAGAATTCGAAAAAAAATTATAAAACTCTTATGGAACTGAAAAAGAGCCCGAATAGCCAACAGCATCCTCTACAAAGAGAACCACGATGGAGGCATTATACTACCTACTTCAAAATATATTACAAGACTATAGTAACCAAAAAAACATGATACCGGTATAAAAAACAGACACATAGAGCAATGGAACAGAATAATGAGTCCTGAACTATATCCACATATTTATAGGCAATTGATTTTTGATAAATGTGCCAAAAACCTATGCTGAAGGAAGGACATCTCTTCACTAAATGATGCTGAGAAAATTGGATATTCACATGTGAAAGAATGAAACTGGACCCCTGTCTCTCTGCATATATAAAAACTAATTTAAGATGAATTAAAAACTTAAATGTAAGTCCCGAACCTATAAAACTACTAGAATAAAGCATAGGAAAAACACTTCAAGACATCTGTCTAACAAAGATTTCATGGCTAAGACTTCAGTAGCACAGACAAGTATAATAAAAATGGGCAAATGGGACTATACTAAACTAAAAAGCTTCTGCACAGCAAAAGATACAATCAACAGAATGAAGAGACAACCTGATTAAGGGAAGAAATTATTTGCAAACTATTCATCTGAGAACAGACTAATGTCCAGAATATACATGGAACTCAAACAAATTGACAATTTAAAAAATCTCATTAAAATTGGACTATGGACATTAATAGACATTTCTCAAAGGAAGACATACAAATGGCCTGCAGGTATACGAAAAAAAAAAAGCTCAACATCACTAATCATCAGGGAAATGAAATCAAAATCACAGTAAGTTATCCTCTTACCCAGTTAGAACTGCTATCATTAAAGAGACAAAATATAACAGATGCTGGTGAGGATATGGAGAAAAGGGAGCTCTTACACACGGTTGGTGGCAATAAAAATTAGTTCAACCACTATAGAAAACAGTATGGTATTTCTAAAAAAAAAAAAAAATAGAACAACCATATCATCTAGCAATACCACTACAGAGTATTTATATCCAAAGGCAAATAAATCTGTATATCAAAGAGATACCTGCACTCTCATGTTCATTCCAGCACTATTTACATTAGCAAAGATATGAAAACAACTTGTGTCCATCAGTTGATGAATGGATAAACAAGACATGCCATGTATACACACAATTGAATACTATTTGGCCATGAAAAAGAATGTAGTCTTGTCATTTGCAGCAACGCTGATGGAACAGGAGACAGATAAAACAGATATCACATATTTTCACTCATATGTGGGAGCTTTAAAAACTGATTTTATGGAGATAGAAAATTTCCTGATATCAGAGGCTGAGAAGGGTGTGTAGGTGGGAGCAAGGAATGAGGAGAGGTTGACTAGTGGGTGCAAAGATACCCACTAGTATGTTAGGCTAGGCGTGGTGCTCACACCTGTAATCCCAACACTTTGGGAGGCTGAGGCAGGCGGATCACGAAGTCAGGATATCAAGACCATCCTGGCTAACACAGTGAAACCCCGTCTCTACTAAAAATAGAAAAAAAAAAAAAAAAAGAAAAGAAATAAGCTCCAGTATTCGACAGCAGAATAGGGTGACTATAGTTAGCAACAATGTACTGTATATTTCCAAGTAGCTACATGATAGGATTTGAAATGTTAGGAACACATATAGAAAGGAGGAATTCTCAAGGTGGTAAATACCCTAAATTCCCTGAATTGATCATTATGCATTCTATGCATGTAGCAAATACTCACATGTACCCCATAAACATGTAAAATATTTTGTCTCAATAAAAACAAGAAAATAGAGAAAAATACAAGTTTATGTTGATGGTAACAAATATATGCACAAAGTTATGTGCATATTAATTGCCCATCTCTGGTTACATGACACTTACTTGTGAGGAAAAAACCTCCACATATCCTTTATTCCATATATTTTTATGTGGCATATATAGTCACTAAATATACACTAGAAATCACATATGTGACCAGTGACATGTGCACCAAGGTGTACCGATGAGGGAGGTTACAAAAATTACCATTTCACCCACCTGTCCTACATATTCCAGTTTGTGTGGGAAGCTGCATCAGAACTATCAAGAAACACAACACATTAGAGATATTAAAAAAGAAAAAACTTCTTAAACATAATATGCCAGGCCTTAGAATACTATTTTTGTGACTGACAGAGTTGCTAATACTGTCCTATTTTCTTTTTTCTTCTTTCAGATAACATAGTGAAAGGAACGAGAGCAACATTTATAATGGAAGAAAAAAATGCCTATGATGATCTCTACCCTTTGGAACAAAAAAACTCAATAATGCTTGTCTTCCCATTTGCTAGGGGAGCAGCAGAAAAATCCATTTCAATTTCTATTCAGTATAGGGGTTTTATATGTAGCACACAGAAATAGAACGTTGATGTCAGGAAATGTGCCATATGTGTCAAAGCAAGTGGGAGGGAGAACTATGAATGGCTTCAATGAATGAACTGACTTGAATGCAATGTTCTTTTGTAATGATAATAGAAGTGGGAAAAGTTTGCATATGTATGTATTTCTAACACTAAAACTATTTTAAAGGGCAAAAATCATTTGAGAGAAACAACTCAGGGGTCAGATAATTGATGATTATTGGCCTGGATTCTTCAAAAAAAGTCATGTAAAATCATTAAATAAATAAAATGTATATTTAAAGAGTCAATAGTAGAATTACAATAAAATACAATTTGTGACATTTAATTGGATCCTGGCTGAGAAGAAGAACAATTAATGGGGAAATTAAAATATAAACTCAATATTGGATAAAATTTTTGTTATATTTTAGGCATAATATTTTAGAAGCTGTGATTGTATTGTAGGTATTTTACAGATATAGTACTTCTTAAAAGGTGTGAAATGAAGCATTTAGGAGTTAAAAGTCATGATGTCTGCAATATCTGTTGGTGTATATAAATTCACACACAAAAGCAATGTTTATTTTGCACAGAACCATGTTAATTGAAACACATACTTATCCAAAATCCATGATTTTCTTCCTTCCTTCCTTCCTTCCTTCCTTCCTTCCTTCCTTCCTTCTTTCTTTCTTTCTTTTCTTTCTTTCTCTTTCTTCTTTTCTTTCTGATGGAGTCTCACTCTGTCACCCAGGCTGGAGTGCACTGGTGCCATCCTGGCTCACTACAAGCTCCGCCTCCTGGGTTCATGCCATTCTCCTGCCTCAGCCTCCCCAGCAGCTGGGACTACTGGTGCCCGCCACCATGCCTGACTAATTTTTTGTATTTTTAGTAGAGATGGGATTTCACCATGTTAGCCAGGATGGTCTTGATTTCCTGACCTCATGATCCACCCGCCTCGGCCTCCCAAAGTGCTGGGATTGCAGGTGTGAGCGACTGCACCCAGCCAAAGTCCATGATTTTCAAGATTTCGTGATAATTGCAATATAATTCTAGTTACCATGTGACTTGCAAAATGAGGACATTCCATGCAAACTGAGGACTTACTATGCCAATAGTAGCAAAATGTTAATAAAATATTTTAACAGGTAGATTTAGTCATTGGGTGTAAGGCAATTATTTTATAATTCTTTCAATTTTTCTCAGTTTATAAAAAATTCAAAATAAATACAAAAGTTTAATTTATTTTACTTATCTATATTTGTATAAAATCTGAAACCTTACCCCTGTGATATACACACACACACACACACACCAGACACATACATACACCAGACACACACACATAGACACGCACACACCAGACACTTACATGGAAGGAGAAAAAAAATTAACAGATATTAGCAAAAGTATAATTATCATTACAGACTCAGTAGGAGTATTTCTGAAACTTCACGAAATTGCTATTAGAATAGTTTGCATTAATGAATATAAATCATTTGAATTAATTAGAATTATATAAAAATCTGACTTTTTAGAAAAGTACTGTCTTAGGGAGTCATTTCTATGTCAATAGGTATCTATGAGTCAATTTGAAATGTGTCACTGTCAATTAGAGTTGTATCATCATAATCATTAAACCATGGAATCAAAGACAAAAATTTAGAAATCATGTAGGTAATAGTAATATGTGAAATTCTTATCCTAAATATAATTTTTTACCTAAATAAATTCATTTATCCTAAATAAAATCATTTTATAATTTCTTATTCTGGCTCTCTTTTTTATATCCCAACATAAACACATACACATATTTATATGTGAAAAAAATCATGTTACGGAAGTTCTTAAAAAATTAACTAGAACCATAGGACTTTAATTGCTGAAGATAATGAAAACTAGAGAATGTATACGGTGGTCATGACTAAACTGTCAGACACTGAGAAAAAGTTAATTATGTACTTGAAAACATCAACAAGTAAAATTGTTTTATCTCAGCTTGGTCTAAATATGGAAATACCCAAAACATGAAGAAGAAAGAAGTAAAACTGAAAGTTAGTCAAAGTGTTCACATAGCAGGTTATGTTTTCTGGGATGCAGATTCTGAGATGGAGTTTAGTTTGCAGAATAAATGTTTAGGATTGCCCTTGAGAGCAACAACTATTG
This sequence comes from Nomascus leucogenys, assembly GCF_006542625.1. NCBI lineage: Eukaryota > Metazoa > Chordata > Mammalia > Primates > Hylobatidae > Nomascus > Nomascus leucogenys. The sequence goes on from NC_044387.1 coordinate 23,707,960, forward strand.
AGTGGGGCTGGAGGCAGCAGGAAGTAGGTTTGGGCCAAGGAAGTGTTGAGTTGTCATGCAGGCCCATAACATGGACAAATCCATTATGATCCACAGCCTTGGAAAAACTTATTATTAGCCATAAAGTAACAATGCCCTTTCAGAGTTGACCTTAAGATTAGCTTGAGATGGCCTGGTGTTTAGACTCATACATGTATTGGTTAATAGAAGTGAATTGTCCCAGGGAATGAGTATGATTTTGGGCAAGGCACCTCTGCAGCTGAGGCAATTCCTGGGAATGACAGCTAAAGGTTAAATGGAGGCACATCACAGATGCCATCATTTGAAGCTCTTGAATCCACTTCTTGTACACTCTGAATCTTCTCTGTATTTCTAGTGGATTCTCCCGCTTGGAGGAATATTATGAGAGGAAAATTAATGGATTACAATCCAGGAACTTCTTCTGTAGCTGACTACAACTAACAGTCATAATTTCTCTTCTCTATTATCCATTTAAATTCTTCCTTCTCCTCAGCTGTTAGCTTCATTGGTCTCAATGGCTTACCATGTAGTGTGACCTAGATTTTAATTCCTAGGATCTGAGCCCATGGTCACCATACTTTACTCAGGCCAGAATTGCTGCACCTGTCCATTTAGTGTAAAAATACAGCAGGAGTATGACCATAGGTACCCAAATGAATCACCTCTGCTTAATAAATATTCCTTCTTGAACCCATGCATGACAGCAGCCCTAACACCAACTGATGATCGGGGCTATTTATCTCTTCCAAGATGTCAATTATCTTAACTTTTCTTCCCCGGTGATCATTTGACACAAGTATCCCATAGTGAAAAGTGTCAATCTTACCATATAATTCAAAGGAATTCTTCCTGGGTCCTCTGGATCTGGTGGAAGTATTCCCCAGAATATTCCCCAGGAAACTAAGACATCTAAACACGTTAAGCCTAGAATTCTATTTCCTGTGTGGCTTTTTGAGAATAAAGGTAACGAGGCCCACTCCTGCTTCAACTTTTTGGTTTCCAGACCCACGTTAGATGTCCACATTCTAAATTTCCCTAAGTAGCAATTTGATGTGATCAAATAACAATCCCATAACAAGGACAAAACAATGGTTTTGTTGCTGGCAGGTTGGCCATTTGATAGCAGTAGGAGTTACATGAACTTTGATAAGTCAGAACGACTGTTTCAGGATCCATTATGAGCCTCTATTTTGGCTAGGCACTGGGATAGTCAATGAGAATCTGGCCGATGTCAGCTGGTTGAGTCAGTTTATCTACTTGGTTTATTGAGTACGTTTTCCATGATAGAGGCTCACTGGTGGACTTTAATAATGTGATATAAAAATCTTCTCATTGTTCCCACTCTCATACATTAATTCACTAAACAGGAGTTTCCTGTGAATTATCTGCTCTTCCTTCTTTTTTAACTTCTTGTCTCCTAACCAAGAAACTAAGCCATTTTCCAATATCTACAAGTAAGTATAAATTATAACCTTGAGCTATGTCTCTTTTTACACAAAGTGGATGACTATGTGCTCTGCACACAAAGGAAATTTTCTGTTGCCAGTGCCTCTCAAGGTTACTACTGAGTAAATAGGTAGAGAATTTCCATTCACTTTTTAACTTATATGCACACACATAGATATTCTACCTACCTATAGGCAAAGTGTGGACTTTTTCTCCTCCAACAGCTGGCCACATAGGTTCCTGCATATTGTCATAAAGTAAGTGTAAGCTGAGGGAGGGGGGCAAATGAAATAATGGTGGTCAACATGGGAGTCTGCCTGTATAACTTGTTTGTGGTCTCTGATTCTGCATGTGCTTGATCCAGAATACATCACTTCTTTTTAATGATGGATTGTTGTTTTAGTCATCTTTCTTTATGACTGATGGATCTGACATGACTCAGTTCATGATGGGCAGTTGTAGCCATATGGTCAGTTAGTGGTGATAATTAGGTGCTCCATGTCTACCATGGCCAAAAAAAACACCAGAAATTAGTTCTGAGGTATAGAATTTCCTGCTGATGGCATAACCTTATTCTGGAATGCTAAGCATCTATGTTATAATTCTGCCATTATCAGAATTTCTAAAAATTATCTGCTATGGACTGAATGTTTGTGTCAAAATCAAATGCACATCGTGCACATGTACCCTGGAAATTAAAAATAAAAATTAAAAAATAAAATGTTAAAACCCTAATTCTCAATGCAAGCATATTTGGAGATGAAGCCATTGGAAATTAATTAGGTCATGAAAGTGAAGCCCGATTATGGGATTAGTATCTTTAAAAGAATACAAAAGAGAGCTTGCTTTCTCCCTTTCTATGCTCTCTGTCATTCAGTAAGAACATGGCTGTCTACAATCCAGGAAGTAGGCATTCATGAGATATTAGATATACTGGCAACTTTTCTTGGACTTCCCAGCCTCAAGAACTGTGAGAAATAATGTTTGTTGTTTATGTCATGTAGCCTATGATATTTTTCTTATTACAGCCCAAACTCGCTAAGAGAGTATCCCTTTCAACCACTGATACCTTTAATACTAAATGGCCTACTGAGTCATGAGGCCCAAGGGACAAAATTTCTGTAACCACTATCTGAATATGACTCAGAGCCCTTTTATGTTCTTGGCTGCACTCAAAACAGGTAGCATTTCATGTCGTCTGTTATATGCAAAGTGGTTCACTGTGCACTGATTACCATTTGGGTCCATGGCATCTTGAGCTGCTATTTCTATTACTTGCACAAGCCCAGTGAGACAGAACACTTATACTACAAGTTTGTAGAAGCAACTTTATTTCTCACAGATCGGCACCAAACAATAGTAAAGTCTAAGATTCATGGTGAGCCAGTCCCTCAAAGCTCAGAACAGCTGTCCAAGGCAGATGAATCTCATGCACTGCATCTGTGAGACTCTGAGAAACACCTCACCCTAGCTATTGGACCCTGGAGGAAATTTAATTTTAGGGGCTTTCACTTATTCTTCTCTATTATATCTCACCCCACTAAAAAAGATCATAATATGATGGTCTTGCCAGCTACCAAGTACATCTCTATGTATTATTTATTTAGAGACCAGAAAAATAACCATTAATAACCCATGACCAATAGGTTTTCCTGTGATCTGTTTGGCCAGGACTCCATTTATCATTTGACTGAACATTTCCCAATTACAGTAGATGATGTAAAATAATGCTTTGGTCCTCTGAGTATCAGTGTGAACTTGGACCCTGTATCCAACTGCTCTTGAAGTATTTGGGCATTTCCATTTCTTCACTACACAATTAACCAAATAAATACCTATATGTCCTTTAGAGAAGAACTGAGCAAATCATGCACACTTATTATGATGTTGCAGCATTCTTCAGCCTCCTAATCATATACCTGTGATTTCTTTTGATAGTGTAAATTAAGTATTGCCCTATTTTCCTGCCCACTTAATTTGCTCCTAGGATGCTATGTTCTTTAAACCATTTTCACAGCTGTCTTAAGCAGTCTCCTTCCTTTTATGTTAACAGTATTTTGTATCCATTTTGCTTCTGATTTAGCACTGCCATCTGCACTCTATTTTGTGGGGCCCTATCACCTCTCCTGCTAAAAGAGAACATACTTCTGCAATGATCTCTTCAACAATCAATCCCATGGTAATATGGAGAGTCACCACTGTTCTTTCTGGTAATGTGAGTGATGCACTCATCTGAACATTTCTTATGTCCTTGTTAAATAATGTATGCTCTGAATATTTTTATAAGGCATAAATATCTGGTGAGACTTCCAGCCAAATATATAAATATTAGCATGCTCACTTCTTTGAGCCATTTAATCACTTATTCTATTGTATAACTGGCAATTTTGGCACTTACACCTCACTCGTGGAGCCATTGCCATCATCTTAGGAGCCATTCTACTAGCATGTTTATACCATCTCCTGGGGTAATTGCCAGGATATTAAATCCAGTATTCTAAGAGAGTGCTCACAATCCCTGTAGACTTCCTCATCCAAGTTTATGTTCCTATGAGCTAGCACCTTCAGAATTCAACTCCACATGTTCACCCCCAGCGCTTGCTTATACCTACTGGCTATGAATTACAGGTAACTTTGGGTATAGTTATTTTCTTCTCGTATCAGATTCAGAACATCCTCAGCTTATTTAGTTTATGATTTAAGCTTGGTTGTGGACCCAGTAGCAGAGAGGGAGCCAGGACATATTGAGTGTTGAAATAGGTGGTCATGGAGAAGCAAAGTCTCTACATAAAACAAATGAGAGAAGATTAGTATGTAAGGAAAATGTGGCTACTTTTGTAGTCTAGTCTAGGGAAGTTTAGGAAAATCTGAGGATTCAAGGTTTTATGGCACATTAACTCAGACATTCCTATGTGTCAGAATTAAATTCTTCCCCAAATCTGGTTCTGGCTTTAGCATCACCAACCAGCTTTGATACTCTGCCAGTTAATCTGGTTTTTATGTTTCCTCTGCCCTCCCACAAAGAGGTGACACTTCTCTGTATATCGCAAAGGACACCTTCTGTCGTTTGCACTTATCTTTCAATTTGTAATTATTCTTCCTCTCTGAACATCTACTTATAATGCTCTAGAATATCAATTGAGTTAGTGATAGCAACTGAATTTCATATTTTTGTAGTTACTATGTTCCCCAGAATTATCAAACACCTAATATAACACATTAACTAATATAATCTTTTCCATAGATAAAGCATCCCGATTCACTACTGGTAAAAATAAACAAATAAATAAATAAAAATAAAAAAATAAATTGGACCACCACCGGGGATTAGGTCCTAATTGCTAGCTGGGGGATAGATGTTTCTGCTTTAATTTTTTGTCTTAGGTTCTACTTTCTTGGCCCTCATCTGCTACTGACTAACACAGGTTTGCTACCACTGAAAGCCATCTCATGTGAATTGGAGTTTAGCATGCTGCTTATTAATTAAGGAATCCCTTCCTTGGAATCAGTATCCATGGAAAAGAAAGGAAGGAAGCAGCTCGGACAGACGGAGAGGTCATACTGCAAGCAGCTTCAATGGCAGAACTGTCGAACACCCACGGAGTTATGGAACTAGACTTGTTCTTCAGTGTTGTTTCAATATGAGTTGAAATGGTCAAGAATTGATTAGTTGTTGGATGCAGGTTGCCCTGAGAAGGAGCACGGCTTTGAAGAGGTGACTCTCTTCAACCCACAGCAATTTCTCTTCAGAGACACTTCGTGGAAGGAAGCTGAAGATGTTTGCAGCAATAGACCTAAATCCTCCATTGAAGGTGGATTTGGGTGGTGCATCACAGAATTCACCACAGATTAAGGGTAGGCTAAATATTTAACCTCTATGAAATTAAAGTGGAAATACGAAAGAAGGGAGGTGTTTCATTTTTAAAATATTGCATAATTGTAAGAGTAATTTAAAGAATCCACGTAGGAATAATTCTGCTAGTATATTAAATAAATACTGTCATCATCTTCATTTCCTAGTATAGTGAAAAAGAAGAGGAAATAGAGCAGAAACTCAATTGAAAGGTAATTTCTTCCACTTTTTAGATATTTAGTCTTAAGGAAATCCCTTAAACTTGACTGAGAATGGTTTTCCTTTCCTGCAAAAAGTGAAGGAGTATCTCTACATTGCTGTTTTGAATGTTCTGTGTGGCTCTGAAAGTATCTAGAACAGAGCCTATGATCCTGTTACTTATTTAATATTTTTGAAAAAAATTACCAGTATTTTCAACTCAGTATAATATTAAAATATATATTAATAGAAAATATATAACATAAAATAATTGCATGTAAGCACGTAATTTTGTTACTTTCAAAAGTATATACTATAATTATATGAATTGGGCAGTGTGTAGACCCCCCACAAAAAAGAAAGCTTAAACATAAAAGCATTAAAAAAAGATGATTATGTTAGCATGTGCAAACACTAGTGGAAGTTCTGGCGTAATGTTCTCATTATATGGAAAGTATATATTTGAAAATAAATACTTTTTATATACTTCAAATGTTCCTTCTTTTATATTTCTAATTCACTCTGAATTTTTTCCAGGATAAATTTATTTTAATTACTCATCTTAATAGCTGTGTTTCTGCCAGACTTCATGCTAAATTTCATGCTAGAGATCTCTTGGGTTCATATTGTATCACCAATGTTTTGGCCCTAATGCATAAGAGTTTTATAAATTAATATTGAGTGAGAAGTGAAATAATAAATAAATAAGATAATTTATTAAAAAGTAATAATTATAATATAATATTATCCAAAATACGTCCTAAATAACTACCCCGGGCAATTAAGGAAATACAGATAATGAGGGTCCAGGAAGGCAATGCTAATGATAAACAAGTCATTATTGGATTACTTTTTTTCACCACTCAAAGATCAGCAATGACCAACAAAGAAAATTAATTTGTATAACTCTTTGTCCTCACAATCTGTCTGTCTAGTAATTGACTGATAATAAATATTTCTTGAAGGAATGGATAAACTTTGTCAGAAACTAAGACTAATGTGTAAGAACTCAAATAGAACTTGAGAAGGTCACTGCAATGACTAGATATTGCCAGAGGAGGGAAGCAAAGGGTAACAGAGCAGCTGGCTGGTTGAGCAAAAGGTACCCCTCAGCCTTCAGAAAAGGACAGTTACTGCAGTGGCAAGTTGTGGTCAACGATTAGAAAAGTAGTTTATGTGACAGAGACTGTGTTTGAGTGGAGAGAAGTTACTCCCAAGAGGCAAGTCAAGCCATTAGTCAAGACTAGAGGGCAGTATGTAAAACTGGAAGAGTAAAGCCAAAATATGATGCACTGAGAAAAAGCCATGCACCAGGCGATTAAACAAGGAATAATAAGGCTTCAGAAATGTAGTCAGTTGGAAAATATCTTTTGACAATTTTTGTGTTGCTCTATGAGTCTTTTAAATATCTTTGTCTGGTTTGGGAACTGAAATATCTGCCTCTTAAAGTGACAGGACCTTATCTTGGGGATTATTACCTAATGTAAAGTGCATAGTTTAATTTTCAAAAGTTGTTAAATATTGAGGAAAGCAAAGATTAAGAGCTCTCTTTGATTAGAGATTCAAGAAACTATGTATAAAGAAAGGAGTAGGTGAATGCTAGCCATCAAAAACCAATGATCAAATTTTACCTTATAAAACTAGAGAGATTTATTTCACCTAACAGTTATCTCTTTTGGTTGTTCTCGAATGGAATGAATAGATTCCAGCATTTTCTTCAGGTTCACTAACAATGGAAAAAAAAAAGATATGGGCTTGATTTGTTTCGATATAGACTTGTTCTATAACCTAGGTTCTGTTTCTCAATTTAAGTGCATGGCATTCTGACTTAATTTCTTGACTTTTTACTTGAAGTGTTTTTGTTTATGGAATCCTGCTGTAAACTTTAAAATTCAGTTTAGCTTTACTGTAAATACGTGGAGCATGACTGGGTTTATGCATGAATTAGGAAAATGATTCAGATTTATAATGCTGCCTTTTTCCCCCAGCTCAAATAAAGTGTTTTTAGTGGAGAGCCACAGCCAAAATTATTCCTGACATTGCATCCCATTTCCCTGGATCACAGATATCATAACAAGTACAGATTAGACCTTAAGTTCATCAGTTCACTGTGGATTTTGATTTAAACTTTGCTAAATTCAAAAGTCCTAAATTATGATCCCAGCACTGTTAATGGTTTCTCTGTTTCTGGATAAGTCACATGGTCTCTCTATGCCTGTTTTATTCTTTTCATTTTTTATTCATACGTAATAATTAAACAGATTTATAGGGTACATGTGATATTTTGATACTAGCATATGATGTATAATTATCAAATCTAAGTAATTGGGATATTCATCATGTCAAATATTTATCATACTTTTGTGCTGGAAAAATTCCATATCTTCTCTTCCAGCTATTTTAAAATATGTAATAAATTTTGTAAACTATGGTCTCCCTATTATGTTACCAAACACTCAGTCTTATCCCCTCCATCTAATTGTGTTTTTGTATCCATTAACCAACTGTCCTTTATTCCCTTCTTACTAAACTTCCTAGCCTCTGGTAAGCACTGTTGTATCTACTACCTTTATGAGATCATTTTTTTCAGCTCCCACATATGAGTGAGAACAGGTGATATTTGTCTTTCTATGTCTGGCTTATTGCATTTCACATAATTTTCTCCAGTTCTACCCATGTTGCTGTAAATGGCAGGATTTCATTCTTTTTATGACTGAATAATATTATATTGTATCTATACATTTTCTTTATGCATTCAACCATTGATGACCACTTAAATTGATTCCATATCTTGGGTATTGGGAAGAGTGCTGCAATATGTTTAATTTGTATGTTTAGACTAGGCCAGATGTTTTTTAATGGGAGGTTCAGTTGGAGAGGGTAAAATGAGGTCTCTGTTTGGACAGAAGTTATTTTGACCTTTTCACTTTTATCTGTTTAGTTATATGTGAGTTGAGAATGTCTCACAAGGGGGTAAAGGGGTTTGTGAGTGCTACATACAGAATTTTTTTGTGCAAAGACAATGTTACACATTCAAATGTGCTCTCCATAAAAAAGATGTGAAGTCCTAATTCTCAGTACCCATGAATGCAAATTTATTTAGGAATGGGGTCATTACAAATGTAATTAATTAGCATAAGGTAATACTAGACTAAGGTGAGCCCTAATCCAATATGACTGGTTTCTTTAAAAAAAGACAATGCCATATAAAGACAGAGACACACAAGGAGAAAGCCACATGATGGAAGAGGCAGATATTGGAATGATGCAGCTGCAAGCGAATGAATGCCAAGGATTAATGGCCACCATCAGAAGCTAGGAAGAGGCTAAAAGCAATTTAACCCGGAATCTCAGAGTCAGCAAGGCACTGCTAACTCATTGGTTTCAGATATCTAGCCTCTGGAAATAACAGAGAATGTATTTCTGTTGTTTTAAGCCACTCGATTGGTGGTACTTTGTTATAGCAGTCCTTGTAAACTAATAGAGCATAGACAATAATAAGTTATTTGTGAAAAGAAATAAAGACACTGATGAAAATGTTAAAATGCACACGTTGTCGAGAGATTCAAGAAACTATCCACGTTTTCTCAATCCAGTCTATTATTGTTGGACATTTGGCTTGGCTCCAAGTCTTTGCTATTGTGAATAGTGCTGCGGTAAACATACGTGTGCACGTGTCTTTATAGCAGCATGTGAAAATGTGGTACATATACACCATGGAATATTATGCAGCCATAAAAAATGATGAGTTCATGTCCTTTGTAGGGACATGGATGAAGATGGAAACCATCATTCTCAGCAAAGTATCACAAGGATAAAAAACCAAACACCGCATGTTCTCACTCATAGGTGGGAATTGAACAATGAGAACATATGGACACAGGAAGGGGAACATCACACACTGGGGCCTGTTGTGGGGTGGGGGGAGGGGGGAGGGATAGCATTAGGAGATATACCTAATGTTAAATGACGAGTTAATGGGTGCAGCACACCAATATGGCACATGTATACATATGTAACTAACCTGCATGTTGTGCACATGTACCCTAAAACTTAAAGTATAATAAAAAATAAATAAATAAATAAAAATTCAAAAAAAGAAACTATCCAAAACTGAGAGCTTAGTTTCAGTAAACACATGCCCTCAAAATACAGTCTTTCCCCATAAACTTTGTTGTGTTGCTCAATTTAAATAGCATCCTGACTTAATTTTCTATTTTAAATTTATTTTTAAAGGTCTAAGGTAGGAGGAAGGGATTGTATTAGTCAGGGTTCTCTAGAGGGACAGAACTAATAGGATAGCTGTATATAAAAAGGGGAGTTTAATAAGGAGTATTAACTCACATGATCACAAGGTCCCACAACAGGCAGTCTGCAAGCTGAAGAGAAAGGAAGCCAGTCTTGAGTCCTAAAGCTGAAGAACTTGGAGTGCGATGTTGGAGGGCAGGAAGCATCCAGCATAGGAGAAAGATGTAGGCTGGGAGACTAAGCCAGTCTAGCCTTTTCAAGTTTTTTCTGCCTAGTTTATATCCTGGATGAGCTGGCAGCTGATTAGATGTTGCCCACCCAGATTAAGGGTGGGTCTGCCCTTCCCAGCCCACTGACTCAAATGTTAATTTCCTTTGGCAACACCCTCACAGACATACCCAGGATCAATACTTTGCAACCTTCAATCCAACCAAGTTGACACTCAGTATTAACCATCACAGGGGTTATATGATTATTCTAGTTAGGATGCAAGTAAAAACAATACTAAAAACTATTACATGCACAATTTCAACTCATCATTTACAAACATGTCTAAAACTTGACTTAAGTAGTTCTCCTTCCAATACTGGCTAAGTAGCTGATATCAGACCAACTCTTTTAGAAAGGACTTGTTATATCTTTGGAAATTATCTTTAAAAAACCAGAAAGACCAAACTTAGGCAGATATTTAAGGGATAGCAAAACTTTCAGCAATGTATATACATTGGTTAAGTTTCACATTTTACAAGGGTTCTGCTTGAGGACACAGTCAAGCTCCACACTTCGTCTTGTGGTAAAGCTGTAATTTATTTCTTCAGTGTGTAGTCTTGTTAACTGGATGAACCAGAGGACAGAGTTTGAATTCCTGACACCCATGAGAAATTGAAGGGGTGATATTCAAGAAAGGAGAGGCACAGAGAAGAATAGTACCAAATACTGTGTGTAAATTCAATTCATATCACTGGCAAACCTATTGACCATGCCCATGTAAAGCAGATGCCAAAAAGACAATTTCAAGCTTAAATAATTGAAGCTAGAATTCAAGTGCTGCTCCCTGGAGAGGATACAGATCTTCCATACTGAGTTCAGCTGTTTAGTTGGGGGAAAAAGAAATAATCTTAGGAAAAACAAAACAGAATTCAGAGCCTCCAGTATGTATGTTACACAATGTCCAGGTTACACTCCAAAATTACTCATATATAAATAAATAAGAATAAATGACCCAAATTAAAAAAAATCAATAGAGAAAAAGCTGAAGTTATCTCAAAAGATGAAATTAACAGAGTTTTAAGACTATTATTATTACTATACACTAGAACACAAAGAAAAAATAGTCTCATAATAAATGTAAAGATAGGAAATCTGAGTGGATAAATAAAAAAATATATTAAAGCTAAAATTTTAAAGCTAAAAAATAAAATAGCTGGCCTTAAAATAATCACTATATGGGCTTAACAATGTATTAAAAATTATCAAAGAAACAGTATATATACAAATTGATTATTAGAAAATATCAAATTCTGAAAAAGGGGGAGAAAATAGATTTAACAAAATGAATAGAACTTATGAAACCTGTGGATCAATAAAAAAGTTATAATACACATTTAAATAATACCTAGAAAAAGAGGAAAACAAACGGCTGCAGAAATAATGTCTGAAGAAATATAAAATGCATTTTCAGAAATGTGAAAAACATGAATTTTTAAATTCAAGCTCATTCAGTTTGAAACAAATTTAAAAACAAATAAATGTTTTAATAAAAGCATAACTATATCACAAATTGCTGAAAACTAGAAATAATGTCCTGAGAGAAATATGACAAATTGTATTAAAAAAAAGATTCAAACATCCACTGACTTCTCACTAGAAACAATGGAAAACTAGATGACATTGAAATACTCTTGTGTTAGTCTATTTGCATTGCTATAAAGAAATACCTGAGATGAGTTAATTTATAAAGAAAAAAAGCCTATTTTGACTATTGGCTCTGCAGGCCATACAGGAAGCTTAGTGTCGGCATCTGCTTGTGATGAGGGCTCAGGAAGCTTACAACCATGGTGGAAGGCAAAGGGTGAGCAGGCATGTTCCAAAGCAAGAGAGAAAGCAACATAGAGGAAGCAAGAAAGAGATGGAGGAGGTGCCACATTCCTTTAAGCAATCAGATCTTGCCTGAACTCAAAGGGAGATCTCACTCATTACCTTACAAGAAGTGTGTATTAGTCTGTTTTGAAATGGCTATGAAGAAATACCCAAGACTGAGTAATTTATAAAGAAAAGAGGTTTAATTAACTCACAGTTCTGCATGGCTTGGGGGTGGGCTCAGGAAACTTACAGTCATGTCAAAAGGCACATCTTCAGAAGGTGGCAGGAGAGAGAATGATTGCCAAGTGAAGGTGGAAGCCCCTTATAAAACCATCAGATCTTGTGAAAACTTACTCCCTATCACAAGAACAGCATGGGGAAACCACTCCCACTCCTATGATTCAATTATATACACATGGTCCCACTCTTGACACATGGGGGTTATTACAATTCAAGGTGAGATTTGGGTTGAGGCATAGAGCCAAATCATATCATTCCACCCCTGACCCCTCAAAATATCATGTCCTCCTACTTCAAAACACAATCATGGCCTTCCAACAGTCCCCCAATACTTACCTCAAACATTAACCCAACAAAAGTCCAAGTCTAAATTCTCATCTCAGACAAGGCAAGTCCTTTCTGTCTATGAGCCAGTAAAATCAAACACAAGTGAGTTATTTCCTACATACAATGGGTGTACAGGCATTGCGTAAATACACCCATTTCAAAAGGGAGAAATTAGTCAAAAGAAAGGGGCTACAGGCTCCATGCAAATCTGAAATCCAATAAGGTGGTCATTAAACCTTAAAGTTCCAAAATGATCTTCTTTGACTCTATGTCACACATCCAGGTTACACGGATGCAAGAGATGGGCTCCCCTGGTGTTTGGCAGCTTCATCCCTGTGACTTTGCAGGGTACAGTCCTCCTCTGGGCTGCTTTCATAGGCTGCCATTGAGTGTCTGTGGCTCTTCCTGGCACATGGTGCAAGCCATTGATGGATCTACCATTCTGGGATCTGGAGGATGATGTCCCTCTTCTCACAGCTTCACTAGGCAGTGCCTGGGTGTGGAATCTGTGTGTGGGCTCCATCCCCTTACTTCCCTTCTGTGCTGCCCAAGCAGAGGTTTTCCATGAGGGCTCCACCTATGCCACAAGCTTCTGCCTGGACATCCAGGCATTTCCATACATCCTCGGTAATCTAGGCAGAGGTTACCCAACCTCAATTCTTTTTTTTTAATTATTATACTTGAAGCTCTAGGGTAGAGGTGCACAACATGCAGGTTTGTCACACAGGTAAACATGTACCATGTTGGTTTGCTGCACCCATCAACTCATCATTTACATGAGATATTTCTCCTAATGCTATCCCTCCCACAGCCCCCCAGCCCCCGACAGGCCCCGGTGTGTGATGTTCCCCACCCTGGGTCTATGTGTTCTCATTGTTCAATACCCACCTATGAGTGAGAACATGTGGTGTTTGGTTTTCTGTCCTTGTGATAGTTTGCTGAGAATGATGGTTTCCAGCTTCATCCATGTCACTGCAAAGGACATGAACTCATCCATTTTCTTAATCCAGTCTATCATTGATGGACATTTGGGTTGGTTCCAAGTCTTTGCTATTGTGAATAGTGCCACAATAAACATACTGTGCGTGTGTCTTTATAGTAGCGTTATTTATAATCCTTTGGGTATGTACCCAGTAATGGGATCACTGGGTCAGCAAAGATGGATCTAGTGACTGTGTGTTGGTGGACAATTAGCTAGTGTACAGTGCACAGCTGTAACAGCATACAATTTTGATTGTCTAGACTCAGATAGCCCATAATTTGTCTCTTTTTTTGGTACAGATTTGAATAGGTTAATGGCATTACAGTAACATAAATACTCTGGGAAACTCTTTTGGGTAACATTGTTTTCCATTCTTTTATACTTAGCCTTTCTTTAAAGATTTGCTGTTTGCTTAAACATTACTTCTGATATCCATTTCTCTGTCATTTATAACTGTGTTATTAGTATAGTTTTCTCTGCAACTATCAGGCCATAGTGATATTTAAAGAAAAGTATCCAGTTTTGTTTCTGATTTCTTGTCTATTTATACTTTTTTACAGGTATCTTTACCTTACTGTTTGATATGTCTATCAACTTATCAAATGCGATTAAAAGCTTAGATCCCTGTTCTCATGGTTATCCTCTTCATTAAAAATAAATTTCAATCTCTACAAATGCATTAATGGAACTGTATCAGTGCCATTTTCATCTTAACTTTTATTTTTCATTCTCCATTATTATTTTTATTTTCTCCAAAGGTTGATCGTTGATGTCTTTCAGCCTTGTTTATTATTATTATTATACTTTAAGTTCTGGGGTACATGTGCAGAACATGCAGGTTTGTTACATAGGTATACACATGCCATGGTGGTTTGCTGCCCCCATCAACCCGTCATCTACATTAGGTATTTCTCCTAATGCTATCCCTTCCCTACCCCCCACCCCCCGACAGGCTCCGGTATGTGATGTTCCCCTCCCTGTGTCCATGTGTTCTCATTGTTCAACTCCCACTTATGAGTGGGAACATGTGGTGTTTGGTTTTCTGTTCTTGTGTTAGTTTGCTGAGAGTGATGGTTTCCAGCTTCATCCATGCCCCTGCAAAGAACATGAACTGATCCTTTTTTATGGCCATAGTATTCCATGGTGTATATGTGCCACATTTTCTTTATCCAGTCTATCATTGATGGACATTTGTGTTGGTTCCAAGTCTTTGCTATTGTGAACAGTGCAGCAATAAACATAGGTGTGCATGTGTCTTTATAGTAGAATGATTTATAATCCTTTGGGTATACCCAGTAATGGGATTGCTGGGTCAAATTGTATTCCTAGTTCTAGATCCTTGAGGAATCGCCATGCTGTCTTCCACAATGGTTGAACTAATTTACACTCCCATCAACAGTGTAAAAGTGTTCCTATTTCTCTACATCCTCTCCAACATCTGTTGTTTCCAGATTTTTTAATGATTGCCATTCTAACAGGCATGAAACGGTATCTCATTGTGGTTTTGATTTGCATTTCTCTAATGACCAGTGATGATGAGCTTTTTTTCATATGTTTGGTGGCTGCATAAATGTCTTCTTTTGAGAAGTGTCTGTTCATATCCTTCACCCATTTTTTGATGGGGTTGTTTGTTTCTTGTAAATTTGTTTAAGTTCTTTGTAGATTCTGGATGTTAGCCCTTTGTCAGAAGGATAGATTGCAAAAATTTTCTCCCATTCTGTAGGCTGCCTGTTCACTCTGATAATAGTTTCTTTTGCTGTGCAGAAGCTCTTTAGTTTAATTAGATCACATTTGTCAATTTTGGCTTTTGTTGCCATTGCTTTTACAAATCAAACCAATTGCTCAGCAATTTGCATTAAGGGAGGAGTTAGCTGAGACAGAGATTGGACTGCTCTGGTATTCTGGAATATATGTCTGTATCACTTTTCCTGTGTGTTTTTGCAATAAAATATTATTTCCCCATATTTTTCACTTCAGATGATACATATAAATTTTCTTAATATAGGAAACTATGAATCTTTAAGTGAACTATAATTTTACTTTAGATTAATGAGTTTATGTAGAAACAAGGCATTAATTTAAGACACCCAAATCAATATATTTTGCAAGCAGGAAATTTTAATTTGGGGTTAAAAAATCCATAGAACATTTCTTTTTAGGTTATATACTAGTTTATATAGTTATTTTTACAAAAAAAAATGAAACCCTTGTTACTTTAGCTCATTTCCTCCTTAAAACTAATAATACTGAGAGAAATAGATGGCCTTTCTTGCTATCTATATTGCAACAGGTCGAATATATGCATATGGATATATACATATGTGTGTGTGTGTGTGTGTTTAAAAATGTTTACATGACTGTTCACTTTGAACAATATAAAGAATCATAATATAAATGACCAAAACTATGCAAATGAAATTCCGTTTTAGTAAAAATTAACAAATAACATGGCTAAATCAGCAGGCTGGAAGTTCTTTTATCAGTGCAAATAAAACTGATGACTCAAAAGATGAAGGCTAAGACAAATATCATAATATGTGAGATACTATTGTATATATAATATTCTATTTAGAAATGTTTCTTTCCTTTTCTGTATTTGAGAACTGTAGTGAGAGCTGAAATGTATCCAAATGTAATTATTTGTTATTGGTATTTACATTTGTTTTACACTTATGTCCTACACTTACTTATTTTTGGCATCAATTATAACAGAGTATAGCCATTTTTCTCATATAATTCACTGTACAACTTTATACTATTTTCATAGCACAGTATTGATTATACATTTAAGAAATTATACTATATTATCCACGTTCCTCACTTGGGAGATTATATAATTTCTGCAAAATGATTTTTAAGTGTCTGTGAGGCTACCAAAAAAAACACCCTCTCTTTTCACTCCCACTTTTGCTTTAAGCAGAACATTCTATTTAACGAGCTATGGAAACATAACCAGAAAGAAAAATTAACAAAAAATTGTTCTTATAGTTCCAGTTGACTTCCGCCAGGTGGCAGATATTCAATGGCATTTTTTTATTAACATTTTTTCATTTATAGCCTGTCTAAAGTGACTTAATGAAAAAGATGAATATTTGGGAAGTTTATAAACTATTTATTTTATTTGAAAATGTCTATAAAATGTAGACAAAATTACTAAGTTAAGTAAGTTAACTTTACTTTTTCTTTCCAATTTGCAGTGTGGTGGTGAACTCTTTAAAACAAAATGGTAAACATGCCATTTAGCTACTTTTGTTTTCAGATTTTGATGCAGTATCATTTTTTACATTTTTATTATCACATTTAAACAGTGATATAATATTTTAGACTTATAACAGAATAAAATTTATTTTTTGTATATCTATAGCCAGGTACAATCTTGCTGAAAGTGTTCTAATTGTATTAAATAAAACAAAATTACAATGAAAACATCAACATATATTTATTATTTCTGAAAATATTCGAAACCAACTTCACTTTATAAAATTGTAAAGTGAATTATAATCTTTTAAAAAACTGAGGTTTCCTGTGTCATTTTCTAGTCAAATTCTTCTATCCTCTATACTCCAGAGATAACCATTTTCAAAATTGTTGTTATTATTCCTGTAAATTTACTTTTAGTTTTCCACAAATTTCCATCCCTAAGCAATATTTTGCTTAGTTTCACATTTTGTCTATTGATTTTGCTGTAAAGAATCTTTTATAACTTATTTTTTCTCAATATTGTGTTCCTAAGTTTTGTCCATAGCAGTATATATCACTGCCGTTGATTTCCTTACATTAATGTAGAACACTGCCTGAATATTTATCTATTTTATTGTTGATTGATATTTGCAATATTTTTATTTGCTTGCATTATACAAAGTGTCTATGTATATCCTTGTTTGTTACCCTCACTGCATGTGTACAAAATGTCAGAGTCATAGGATATGTATATCTTCAATTTCTCAAGGTAGTTGAACAGATTTAGGTACCTGTTAGCAGTTTGTTTCACATCCTAGCCAACACTTGTTATCACATTTTTAATTGCTGTTGACCTAATGGTTTCAATTTTTTGCTAAGATTGCTAATAAGAATTAGGTTATTTGTCTTCTAATCTTTTAATCTATTTCTACTAGATTATTTGCCTTTTTCTATTTAATTTTTATGTATTTCAGATATTAAAACTTAAGTAAATTACATTCAATGCAAGGGTTTTTTTCCCCAGCTTTTGCCCTTTCCCCCTCTGTGTTTCTAAATATAATAAACATTATTCATAAGAATGGTTCTACGATAACATATCTTGGATAATTTGGTAATGAGCTGTTTGGAACAGGAGGGCCTTGCCTGCAGCTCAGCAGGAGATTCTGTGCTCCGCTTAGCACCAGTGTGCAGGCTTCCACCACTGGCTGTAATTGTCTACAGACAGTTACTTTAGCAACTGGTTTTAACAATTGATTTTGTAAACTGTGAACACCTAAGCTCAGATTGCCTAGTGCTCAAGCAGTCTTTTTGGTATCAGGCCACTCTCACAGTCACTCATAAAAAGCAAAAGCTGTGGAGATGGGGCTCATGAAGAGATGCTAGATAGCAGGGTTCTTCTAGCTTCATTCGCTCCTACCCAATATCATATCTGTGCAGCATGTCTAGAAATCAGGAAATTTAGAGACAACATTAGCAGTATTCATTACATATACAACATCCTTTTTCCCCACTGGTGTTCACTATCTTCTCATAATTGAGGTTTTGATGTATTCTTGAGTCTATTTTAGCTTTCCTCGTTTTCTTTTCCTAGTGTGATGGGCCTACTTATACAAATACTACACTCTCTTAAATTTTAGAGTTACAATATGATTTTATATGACAAGTTACTTTTTCTTTTAGTGTTCTTTATTTAATTTTTTAAATTTCATACACTCTTTTTAGACAAATTGCTATTCTTCAGTTTTGTTGGCTTTAGAGTTTAGAAACAGGTAACAGGATTTAAAATTTTTAATATAAATCAATGGTAGATAAAGGGAAGCTACTCAATAGGGTCCTCCTGGGTTCTAAGAGCCTATTATAGCTGCATTCCCAGGGAAGAGGCCTAAACAGCCAATGTGGGATAATGCAAGTTTGGAACTTCATTTACTGGAAAAAGAAATACTGATAGCTGCTGAAATACTGTCTCCTTGTACTGTAGTGAATCATAAGATGATTTGACTATAATAATCAGAATATAATAGACTTGAACAATTCTCACTAGGCTCCATATGTTGTCTAATCTGTACAGCATGATTTATAGAAGTTTATAGAAGTTTACCATTTTCTGCCTGCAATTTTCTTTCTTCCAACATCTTCAATTTTGTCAGTTTAAAAGTAACAAAATATCCAGAAATGTATATGGTTGTATTTCAAGGAGTAATGATGTGTGAAAAATAGCACATTTCTCTTTATGTAATTATGCAAAACCTTGATAATATTTAAAACAATATTTTCACCAGTGTTTTTTAGGTATATTATGTATACTAAGAAGTAATTATTAACATTAATATTATAGTTAATTGTGGTAGTAAGTGAATTTGAGTACTAATTTATGTGAACAAAATTTATATACAAATACTTATTAGTTTTTTTAATAAACCCAGTTCTGTAGAAACATCATTTTTACTAATTTAACATTATAACATATTGTACAATAATGTTGTTTTCTAATTTCCCTCAACATTAGTTATCATCTCTATATTTTCAGTTAAGTTTAAGTCTCCTAGAACATAAGCAACTGAAACAGAAAGCTTTCATTGAAATGTAATTTAATATTTGAGCACAGTGTTTTAAAGGTGTGTGTATTTTTTTAAATGGAGTTGTTTAATATTAACATTGCAATTCTATTAATTGGAAATAGCATTAAAAATTTACCTGTAATAGTCTATTTAGTTAAGTAAGATACAAAGAGTATTAGAAAGTGATAGCTTAGATATGTAGAAAAACATACAGATTGAATAATTGATGAAAAATGAAGGTAAAATGTATTTTCAGTGAAATATAATTAAATTATAAAACATATTTTATATCTTCTGAATTAAATATAATTGATAATACCTGTTAAAATATTTATCAGTAATAAAAATTAGAAAATCATGCCTTAATTCCAATGCATTTCACAAAGAACAATCACTGATTTTATTTGAAATATTTTTAACGGGATAAGCTTAACATAATGAGAGAATGCATGGATATATGCAAGGAAAAGTGCTTCAGTAAGTTACATTTAAGTAAGAAAGGACTTTTGATATTAAGAATGAAATAGAATTCTCGTCCAGTTTTATATTTTTGAGCTAGTTTGTACTATCAGTTTGAAAAGTGTCTTTGGAAAGTGTCTCCAATGTAAGCTTTCATTTCATAAACTTCTCTATTTAGAATAAGAATATGTTCACAAATATTTGTTGATATTGAGAATTAAAGAAGTAAATGTGTCTATAGGCAATAAGAATTACACTTTTCTAATTTTTTATTGAACCTGAATGAAGTTTCCATTGACCATATTATGTTCTTTACATTTGTCTCCCCAGTGGACTCTACCTTACCTTTAGATCTTAGGGGAAATATATAGATAGATATAGGCATATAGATATAGATATACACACATACATACATACACATACCCCACTGCCTATTATCATATCTTTAATATACTATTTATTTGTTTTCAAGTAATAGTCCACTAGCATTTGTTTTCTAGGTCATACTTTATTATTATTTTAGAGTATATTCTTTCTACAGTTAATTGAAAGACAGCCTCAAGCAAGTCCTTCAGGAGGTATTCCAGAAGAAGACATTGTTGTACAAGTTAGCTTCTAGTATGTTATTGTTCCTGACCATCTTCTAGTGGGACAAGATGTGGAGGTAGAAGACAGTCATATTGATGATCTGACCCTGTATAGGCCTAGGCTAATGTGTGTGTGTGTCTTCACTTTTAATAAAATAACATTTAACAAGTAAAGAAAAAAAATAATTAAAAATTTTAAAATTAGAAAAGGATTTATAGAATAAATATATAATAAAATAATATATTTTTGTATAGATGTACAATATGTGTTTTAAGCTGTGTTATTATAAAAAGGCCAAATTTAAAAAGTCTATGAAGTAAAAATGTTACAATATAAGATTAATTTGTTATTAAGAAAGAACAATATTTTGTTATAAATTTGGTGTAGCCTGAGTATACAGTGTTTATGAAGTCTACAGTAGTGTGGAGTAATGTCCTAGGTCTTCACATCCACTCACCGCTCACTCACTCACTCACTCACTCACCCAGAGCTACTTCCAATTTTGCAAGCTCCATTCATGGTAAGTGCCGTATACAAGTGTACAATTTTTTTATATTTTAGACTGCGTTTTTACTGTTTAATACAGAAATTCTTACCATTGTGTTAAAATTGCCTACAGTATCCAGTACTGTAACATGCTGTACAAGTTTATGGCCTAGAGCGACAGGCTATACTATATAGCCTAAGTTTGTAGTAGGCTGTACTATCTTGATTTCTGTCAGTACACTCTATGATGTTTACACAACAAAAAAATTACCTAATAGTGCACTTCTCAGAACATATTCCCATCATTTAGCAACGCATGACTGCATATGTAAATGCTTTTGACTAACCTAACCTAATTGACATATGTAGAATATCACACATGCTCAATGAAAGCAAGAATAAACATTCATTTAAAAGGTACATGTTTCTTTTCTCAGAATAGAGTTGTGAGTAATAAGAGTCTCAATAAATTTCAGAAAGTTAATATTATATTAAGTATATTATTCATCAAAATTGAATTAAATTAGAAAGGAATAACACAAAGGTATCTAGGAAATTTCCAAATATACACGAAATAATCAACATACTCCTAAACAATTTATGTCAAGATAAATTAAAACTTTTGAAACCATATTAAAAATTTGAAAGCAGGAATTAAAATACAAGTTATAACATATTGGAAACTAGTTATAAAATGACAACATATCAAAATCTGTGGGAGTCAGCTAAAGCAGTGCTAAGAGGAAAATTTCTAGCTTTACATGCTTCTAATTTTTAAAAAGTAGATTTTTAAAACTTAGTAACTCAAATTGCTCCATTAGTAAGCTATAGAAGAAGAGAAAATTAAATCTGTTAGTGAAGTAATAACAATAATAATAATAATAAAATAGAAGTCAAAGAATAGAGAAAACCAACAGAGTCAAAGGTCATTTTCTAAAAAAGATTCCTAAAATTGATATGAATAGCAATATTGATCAAGAAAACAATTGCCAATACTCAATAATGAAAAGGAAACATAACTATAGATTCCACAATGTAGGAAAAAATGGACCATTGCCTTCAAAGGTGAAACTTTCTAAATTAATCAAAAAGGAATAAAATATTAGAATACTTTTATATCTGTTAAAAAATTGAATTTATTATTGAAACTTTTTAACCCCTCCAAAAAAGAAGAAATTTCTGACCCATATGGCTTCACAGTTGAATTCTATCAAACATTTGAAAGAGGAAATAATACTATGTCACACCAACCCTTACATAAAATAAAAGAAGTAGGAATACTTCCAAACACATTTTGTGACATGAGCAAAACCCTGATACCAACACTTAATAAGGATAATTCAGGAACAATTTTACATAAATGTGCTCCATGATTAGAAGGAAACAGAGCATTAGCAAAGCAATCCAGATGAAAACTAATACATCATGGTAATGCACGTTTATTCCAACAACACAAGGTTAGTTTAATTTTTGAAAATTAATCAATATAATTCAGCATTTAAAACAAATGTGGTGGCTACAAGAATGCATCTCTCCTATCTCCAACTACAGAATGTATAACTGATCAAAGACTCCAGGTGAAGTGCTTTTATACTGATTGCTGCACTTGCATCAGGGCCATGCTTTCCACAAGCTGCTCTCTCCATGCGGCAGGGCTATTCATGGAAGCCCCTTCTTGGGGAATGGAGTTCTCCTAGGACATGGTCTGAATGTTATGGACTACCCTATGGCCTTGTGGAACTGTTCTTATAGCTGCATTATAATGTAAGAATGTTCCTCCCAAAGTATCTTCCTTTCATCCCTCCCGCTTTTCTTCACTCAGAGTTGAATCTGTAACATAATTTGATGGCCCTCCTAGACTCCCCTGGCTACCTCTTTATATTTTTTCATTTTTTTTTTTTGAGACAGAGTTTCACTCTTGTCACCCAGGCTGTGGTGCAATGACATGATCTAGACTCACTGAAACCTCCTCCTCCCGAGTACAAGTGATTCCCCTGCCTCAGCCTCCTGAGTAGCTGGGATTATAGATGTGCACCACCATGCCCAGAAAATTTTTGTATTTTTAGTAGAGATGGGGTTTCACCATATTGGCCAGGCTGGTCTTGAACTGCTGACCTCAGGTGATCCACTTGCTTTGGCCTCCTAAAGTGCTAGGATTACAGGTGTGAGCCACCATGCTTGGCCATAAAGTAATTTTTGCACATGTATTCCACCTTAGCATTTGCTTCTTGAAGGATTCTAACCAAAACAAGTGGTACTAGAAGTGGTCTGAGAAAAGAAGTGGCAAGATGAAGGTTTGGCATAGGCTGATTCACTACCTGCCAAGGCAGAGGACATCATCCTGGTGGGTAGGTGGGGCAGAATGTTATGGCCATCTTCACACAGGTGATAGTTCACTTGATAAGAACTTTACCAACCACAAGCAGGGAAAATGTCCTGGTGTTGAGAAAAACATGATGATACAAGTATTTGAAAAGTATGCTGGGTACAATGGCTAGAATGGCAGTAGAACTGGTTATTTTCAAGTTGTTATTGATATCATACAGATTTATGAAAAGTCAACAACTGTTATCAAGGGGAAACTCAAAAGGCCTCTGTGATAATTTACAAAAAACCTTTTGTCTCTTGAAGTAGAAGGCACTTACAGCTGAACATCAGTGAGCTGACAAGCTAATTGTTAGTGTTACAGAGCTCCATAAGTGGTCAATTACTCAGACAAGATAAGTCAGGCCCTAGTTGGGAACACCTGAGAACCTGAAACATGGAAGAGGGACATCTATACAGATGCTGTTGAGGATATTGCCCTGTAATAACAGTAGAAAGACAAATCTCCCCAATGGGCAGAACTGCAATAAGTGAGCCTGGTCATCCACTTGGTGAATAAGAAGTGACCCAAGGTAAACTTACATTTAGATGCCTGGGCATTACACAAGACTTGGCTGTCTGTTCATGGACCTGGAAACAAAACAAAACAAAACTGGATGATTAGAGACAAGGAATTCAGGAATAGAGTCATGGGAATGGACATATGGAAGGATGTATGAAGTGTGAAGATTTTTGTATTACACTTGAAAAATCGAGAACTCATGACTAAATAATGAATTAATTTCAAATGTATTAATTCATTATTTGGTTATAAGTTCTCAACTTTTTAAGAACAAATCAAATGGTAGAGGCATTGACTAATGAAGTAAACAGGTGGCTCCCTTCCCTCCCCCATTTTCTCTAAAGACATTTTCCAAACAAATTTACAAGAAAAAAACAACGCCATCAAAAAGTGGGCGAAGAACATGAACAGACACTTCTCAAAAGAAGACATTTATGCAGCCAAAAAATACATGAAAAAATGCTCATCATCACTGGCCATCAGAGAAATGCAAATCAAAACCACAATGAGATACCATCTCACACCAGTTAGAATGGCCATCATTAAAAAGTCAGGAAACAACAGGTGCTGGAGAGGATGTGGAGAAATAGGAACAGTTTTACACTGTTGGTGGGACTGTAAACTAGTTCAACCATTGTGGAAGTCAGTGTGGCTATTCCTCAGGGATCTAGAACTAGAAATACCATTTGACCCAGCCATCCCATTACTGGGTATATACCCAAAGGACTATAAATCATGCTGCTATAAAGACACATGCACATGTATGTTTATTGCGGCACTATTCACAATAGCAAAGAGTTGGAACCAACCCAAATGTTCAACAACGATAGACTGGATTAAGAAAATGTGGCACATATACACCACGGAATACTATGCAGCCATAAAAAATGATGAGTTCATGTCCTTTGTAGGGACATGGATGAAACTGGAAACCATCATTCTCAGTAAACTATTGCAAGGACAAAAAACCAAACACCGCATGTTCTCACTCATAGGTGGGAATTGAACAATGAGAACTCATGGACACCGGAAGGGGAACATCACACTCTGGGGACTGTTGTGGGGTGGGGGGAGGGGGGAGGGACAGCATTAGGAGATATACCTAATGCTAAATGACGAGTTAATGGGTGCAGCAAACCAACATGGCACATGGATACATAGGTAACAAACCTGCACATTGTGAACATGTACCCTAAAACCTGAAGTATAATAATAATAATAAAAAAGACATTTTCCCTAAAACAATTCTTGAACATTTAATCCAATCTTGGTCTGCTTCTCTAAGGACTTAGGCCAATAGAGTAGGCAGAAAAATGCCCACCCTTCCACCCAAGGTATCTACTGACTAATGTTTGGAACCTGTGACTGTTATGTTACATGAAAATGGGGTTTTTGCTGATGTGATTTAGTTAAGCATCTTGAGATAGGGAGATTATCCTGAATTTTTAAGGTGCATTCTACACGCAATCTCATGTACCTCTGTAAGAGTAAGACAAAGGGAGACTTAAACACAGACTGAAGAGAAGGCACTGTGACCACAGAGACAGTGATTGCAGTGATGCCACTACATGACAGGAATGCTCACAGTCATCAAAGCTGGAAGAGGCAGTGAACTTATTCTTGCTTAGAACACCTAGAGGAGTGGAGCCCAGGGAACACTTTGAATTTGGTCTACTGATACTGATTTCATACTTATGGCCCCCAGAACTGTGACAACATAAAGTTTTGTTGGTTTGAGCCACTAAATTTGTGGTAGTTTGATGCAGAAGTCATAGGAAGTTAATACAGCCAACAGAAAAAATAAATAAGTTAAAGAAAGAAAATCACAGCACATCGCAATTCAGGCCAAAAAAAAAAAGATGAAAAACATCAACATATAGTCATGTTAAAATAAAAAGTTCACAAATATAAGGGAATAAAATGAATTTCTAAATTACATTAAAGACACCAATAGATAACGTTGAAATTCACGGTTAAATATTGAATGCCTTCTAACAAACATCAGGGAGAATATAGGGGTGTTCACTTGTAGCATTTCTATTAAGCATTGTACTAAGAATCCCAGCCAGTGCAATAAAATTATGAAAAATCAAATAGAAGCGTAAAAATTAGAAAAGAATATATGAAATGGTCTTTATTCAGAGAGATCTAATTTTATACATACAAAAATGCAAATAAGTCTACTTATGTAATGTTAAAACTAATGAAGGACTTTAACCAACTTGCCGGGAATAAGGTCAATATATACATCAAATTATCATCCTATATGCTTGCAATAAACAAGTAGGGAGTTTTTGAAAACTAACAATACTGAAAAAGAAAGAGTGAAAGCCACTGCCCTGAGATCAACTCACTTCCAATCAGTTTGGGAGCTTGGAAGAAAAGTTATGAAACACTTCTGGGTAAGGACAGGTGATCTTGTCTAATTTCCTTGTAAATATGATGATCAATGCATGCTAACAAGGAGACTAATATTTGTTAGGAGCATGGTCCATATTTATGGTATCTTCTTGTAAGGATGCTCTTGGCCAAGGATTGTTTATTGAAAATAAGCCCAAAAATTGGATTTATGAGATGAAAGTCTCCAGAAATCCCATGTGTATTTGTTTCCTATTATTGTGGTAACAAATTACCATAAACTCAGTTGCTTAAAATAACACAAATTTATTATTTTACAAGTCTGGAATGGGTCTCACTAGAATAAAATCAAGGTGTTATCAGGCTGTATTCCTTTTTGAGGATCTAGCACAATATCTGTTTCCTGCTTGTTAGTTTCCTTGCAGAAGTTAGTTTTTGCAGATATAGAACTGAGGTCTCATCTTACAGTGGGTTGTAAAATTAAGGTTGTTTTTAACTTCTAAAACCTACTTCATTTCTGAGCTGGTATCTCCCTTATTTCATTTGTGAAGCCAGCAATTGAATAGTCTTTCTTGTTTTGCACCTCTCTGACCCACTCTTTTGCCACATAAATTTTATTTGGTCCACAGGGTAAATCAGGATCATCTCCCCTTCTCGAGGTTCTTAACCTTAATCACATCTGAAAAACCTCTTTTCCTGTGTAAGGAATCTATGTCCATAGGTTCTGGGGATTAAGACAGAAACATCACTGAGGGAGAGGCATATAATTCTGCCTAACACATTGGTTTATACAATGAAGCTATTTAATTAAATAAATTGTACTCTTTGTATGAAGCATCAATTTGCATACCTCACTTAGAGAACTTTTTGTCTTCAGACTGGAAAGCACATGACTGATTCAGATAAGAAAAACTCTGGAGCCAGCGTTTGTTTCCCAAATCTTGCCTACCTTTGTACATGCCTCTTAACTGTTTGTCTTTGAAATTATTATAAAGCTTTGTCTTGGATAAGACCTCTAATTTGTCAGAGTCTGATTTCTCACTTTCATTATTTTTGTGAGTTGAGATTATCCCAGAGAGCAGAATTGTCTTTGAGACCCACCTATCACAATGACTAATAAGTGTTTTGGTCAGAAAAAGAAGAGCATGAAAAAATGTAAGAATTTGATGCCAGATTGAGTGCCTACACACCCTTGGGAAAAAGTGACAAAATCTTAAAGTAAATTATGAGAGACAACTCTTGCAAACTGAATTTGGAGGAAATAGCACACAAAATGTAGTATATATAAGTATTCATTTTTTGCATATGATTGTAATGTTTTTATATGTTCATATTTAAAAATCCAAGGAACACATAATACTAAAAATGATCAAAAATTTTAAAAATTATATCAAATCCCATCATTCTGTAATCATACCTTTATTTAACACATTTGCAGAGTTAGAAAGGTAAGTAAGTGGTAGGTAGAAAGAAATTACCTAGAACAAAACTGGATAACACTATGCATCTTTTTAAAAGCATGCTTTTAATGGAATAATGTTATTATAATTGTTTCATGCAATAGGAAAAAATGATCAAACTAAAGGAATAACTAATCTTCAGAAGAATGTATCCCAGTTGTAAGAAATATTTGTTCCTATAATATTCCTTAGGTATGTCTTGATACTCTACTGCAAGAATAAACATATTATCGCATAATTAATCAATGGATACAGTGACCACTACTATCAGTTTCAATTCAACATCTCTATTCCTGAGTTATTCTACTCTATGAAATAAACTCATTGTTTGGTAATGAGTTCCCCATTTTTTTAGAACAAATCATGGATAATATAGTCATTCCTTATTGATTGTTTTAGCACATATGATACTTTTGAACAATAAGCTAAGGAAGAAAAAATTATCCTCTAACTAATAATTGCTAAATCTACTACATTGAGCATCTTTTTTTCCTCTCTTTTTTTATCTTTTCAGAAAAACACTTCCAAATTACGTTTCTTTCGAAGTTAACTTTTCATAATATTTTATATGCAAATCTAATTAGTCATTTCCACAACAATTCTTGTGACATTATAATTTAATTTTTTACTATGTCATCAGATTAAATTAACTTTAAATTTGCTATTTACATATGCATTTTAAAAGCTTATATGTTTCTGTAATCAGTACTCTTAAGTCTGATGTTTCATTAATGATTATTCGCTGCCACTTTTCTCAATTATACTATGTCCCAATAAAATAAAATCTTAATACGGCCATCTTTCATATCTAAACTTTGCACTATAGCAAATTTGGAGAAAATGAATAAATACATAATACTACGGTTTCAAATTTTCAAATTAAAATGTAGACAAAGATTACTTCATTGTATTTATTACATGTAAATAACTATTATAGTAGCACCAATCACTGTGAAAAATAAGACTAGCTAAAAGGTTAACTTTGCATGTCAGATTTGGAGAGGAAGATATTTAACTTTTTATCATGACATGAAAAGTATTACATAGCGTACATTTTTATTTATAAATTTTATCTCAAATAGTTAATAGAGTAGATTTTTTAAAGTGTCAAATGTTTTCAGGTTTAAACATATAGAAGAACATGGTAAAACCTTGAAAAAAAGTGTTGCAAATATTTATTGATCTGGCAGTTATAAATTGGAGACACATAGAAAAGAAATTTGTATCGTTTATTGGAAAGAATAAATGCCATCCAAAATGACTGAAGATTTTCATTAATAATTTCAATTGTTTTAAAAGTATTTTAATCTAGATAAAATGTTATTTCAGTAACATAGTGATTGAAAATTCTTTAGAATATATTTAAACTGTTGAAATAATTTTCAAATATTTTAAAGTTAACATCTCTATTTTACATTGGAATTTTCAGGGTGTAAATATCCCTTATATTTTTCTACTTGCGTATGCCTATTACATAATTCTTATTTAAACTTTGTATTCTTTTGCTGAAAATAAAATGTGTGGATTTGATATTCGTTGATATGGGACAAAACAAATTTAAAGAAAACACTTTAACACAATTGTCTAAATGAAGAAGTTACCACCAAAAATCTTAAGCCTTGATAAATTGTTTCTCTGAATATTAACATGATTGCAGAAATCTTGGTATTAAAATATTATATACAAATATATTTTTTGATTATAAAATATTATTAAAATATTGAATGTATTATTTCTATGTTATATAAAATAACTCTGCACCTTTTACTAAAGATTTAATAAGTGGGTTAGGCATGGTGGCTTACGTCTGTAATCACAGTACTTTGGGAGGCTGAGGCGGGTGGATCATGAGGTCAAGAGATGGAGACCATCCTGGCCAACATGGTGAAACTCTGTCTCTACTAAAAATACAAAAATTAGCTGGGAGTGGTGGCGCGTGCCTGTAGTCCCAGCTACTCAGGAGGCTGAGGCACGAGAATTGCTTGAATCTGGGAGGTGGAGATTGCAGTGGGCCGAGTTTGCACCACTGCACTTCAGTCTGGCGACAGAGCGAGACAATGTCTCAAAAAAAAAAAAACTAATAAGTGATTTCATAAAAAGATATATTTTTTTCTAACCCGTAATAATTTTCTAACAAGATCATAATCATTGGAAGCATTCTTATTTGGGCCTTAGAAGTATAGCCAATTATATCTATTTAAAATATTATGTTCATTTTCTGGTGTGGCATGTAAGGAGCTTGGACGTCATCACTCTCATCCTCACAATAATTAAAACAGTGAACAAACTGAAAATCAACAACTCTTCTTAGATGCATTAGAGAGTTTAGGTCAGAGGGCTAACCACTTCCCTCCATGTTGACGAGACAGGCTAATAAAGGGAAAACTAGTTTACTGGATAATAAATTTAGGAGTAAAAAAGCCTATTGCTGAAGGTACTACTAGGGTAGACAAAATTAAACTGCATCTTAAAATAAAATTTAAAGCAGATTTCAGAGAGAGAAAGATTATAATGAATAAAGAGATACATTACATAATAAGTGAATCAATTCTCTAAGAAGATACAATTCTTAATGTGTATGCTCCTGACCACAGAGCTTCAAAATACATGAGAAAAACTGATAGAACTATAAAGAGTAATAGATGAATCTGCAATTATCATTGAAATCTTTAATATACCTCTATCATTAACTGATTATCTATCGGGAAAATCATCAGTAAGGACATAGTTGAGCTGAAGAGCACCATTAATCAACAGGATCTCACTGACATTTGTAGACCACTTCATCCAATAACAGCAAAATACATATTTTTCTCAATCTCACATAGAACATTTACTGAAATACTCCACATTATGGACCACAAAACATATGTTAACCAATATAAAATGTAAGAATTATACCAAGCATGATTTATACTACAAAGAAATTAAATTAGAGGAATGAATAATAGAAAAATAGCTGAAAAATTCCAAAATATTTAGAAATTGACTAACACACTTCTAAACAACATATGGGTCAAAGAAGAAGTCTTAAAATAAACTAAAACATATTTTAAACTAAGGAAAAATGATAATATAAATTATCAATATTTGTGTAATGCAGCAAAAGCAGTGCTTAGAGGAATATTTATAACATTGTAACATTGAATGTATATATTAGAGAAGAAAAAATATTTAAAATAAATAATCTAAGTTTCCAACTTAGATTATAATGAATAAGGAGTTCACAAATGTTGCATATCTTCTTGTTTTATTATTGTACTGAAATAATATAAAAATATAATATTAAACTAGAATACCATAATTATATTATAACATACTATATTAGAGCATTATAATATAATATTCCATTTTTTCCTTATATCCCCAGAAAGAGTATTGTTTTGTCCAGACCTTAATTTTGAGAATTCTGTAAAATTATCTTTTTAATGTATCAGTTTATGTACCTCTTTTCCACAAATTTTATAACATTATTTCATCTTTTGGTTTGCTATAGACTGGTGATTTTAATTATATTTAACTATTTCAATAATAATTTTTATTGCCTCCAAAAAAAGTTTGCATATTTAAACTTGACTTTTATCTTATCCTCAGCTCCTTCTTAAAAAATCACAAAAAGTATTTCAGAAAGCATTTTAATTGACTGTCATTTGTTAAATATTGTTAAAATTTTTGAAATTATTAGAAAACACATATTTTTGGTAGCTAAAGATAAGGTACCTACTTATATCTACATACCCCAATATTTCTAATTAAAATAATACAGAATAAGAAGAAAAACACTACATTAAAACTATACCATAAGCATCTATTGAAGACATACACTAAGTTCAAAACAACTGTAATTTCTTAAAAATTAAGATACCAACTTTTCAATTAAAATTGACATACAATCAAAAGATTTGTCACATAAGTTGGTATATTTCAAAATGCAATTAAAATGTCAAAATTAAATATTGTAAGTATTTGTGTACACTTAATTTGTTCAGATCCTTCCATACTTTCTATTTGTTTGTTTTAATAAACTCAACCATTAGAGCAGTTTTAAGTTTACAGCAAAATTGTCGGGAAATTACAGAGAATTCTCATGTACCCCCTGTTCCCACCATGTACAACCACCCCACTATCCATGTCCCACACAAGAGTGGAACATTTATTACAATTGACGATCCTACATTGTTACACCATTATTACCCAAAGTCCATGGTTTACATTGGGGTTCACTTTTGGTACCATATATTCGATGAGTCTTGACAAATGTATAATGGCATGCATTCACCATTGTGGTATCTACCCACTGGAATATTATAGCAGAATAATTTCACCACCCTAAAAATCTTCTGTGCTATGCCTATTCATCCCTCACACCTCCCAACCCCTAGCAACCACTAATCTTTTTGTTATCTCCATAGTTTTGCTTTCTTCAATAAGTAATTTAGTTGGAAATACATAGTATGGAGCCTTTTCAGATTTATGTCTTTCATTTAATTATATGCATTTAAGTTTCTTCCATGTCCTTTTATGGTTTGATAACTCATTTCTTTTTAGTGCTGAATAATATTCCATTGCTTGGATGTACTGCAGTTTATGTATCCATTCACCTATTGAAGGACATCTTGGTTGATTTAAAATTTTGTCAGTTGTGAATAGGGCTGCTGTAAACATTTGTGTGCAGGCTTTTGTGACGACATAATTTTCACCTCTTCTGGGTAAATACTAACAAGAGTGATTTCGGCATCATATGATATCCTATGCTTTTTGGAATATAAATCTCAACATCTCCATGTTTTGGGTGAGAAGCACAGGACAGCCAAAAACAGACTTGGGAGCTGCCTACAAACATGACACTAGTTCCTCAACAACTGCAGCAGTGGCTCTCCACCCTTGCAGAAAAAGTATTAATAGCTGCACTTTGTCAGCCACATGACCCTACGAGGTCGGGGTCCCCAGCACAGCTCTGGCCTCCTGGAGCAGGACAAGGTCCAGCCACCATTCCTTAGCTGACTCTGCTGGGACAGATGCAGGTTGGGGTCCTGTTATCTGAGGATTTATGGGTGCTGTTTTTTAGGTCTGCTGCCTGCTGGAACTCCAGCCACTGCCTCCGCAATTAGACCAGGAGTTGAACATGTACCCCAGCTCTGGACTTTTCCCAGAATGTTGTAATCATGGCCTTTCCTCTGTCCCAAGTTGTAGGGGTCTGAGTCTGGAGCCTGGGACCCCAGGCCCTGTGCTTTAAGGGAGGAGGATGACTCATTCCTAAAGAGGAAGAAAAGGAAAGGCAGTCATCTTCAATGTCATCTCCATACCAGCGCGTCTTGTCCTTTGGATCTATGTGCCAATAAAGACATCTTTTGTGCTTGAAAAAAATGAATTATTTTGTTGAATTCTAACTCAAAATCTATAAAAGGTAAAATTATTGGTGTTCTATGAAGTAATTTATTGATTAATTTTCCATTGCTCCTGAAGAAGTAAATATATATATATATATTTCTGCTTCCATAATTCTTAATTTATATGAACATTTTTAAAATTATGGTGTTATCTTCCAGAAGCTTTCTATTTTTGTTTTTATTAGAACAGCAAATACTGTGAAGCAAAACCTATGTATTTTACTTTTTAACTAAGTTTACCAAAAGCATCTCTATTTTCACTTTCAGTTGAATCGACTTCGAAAAGCTTTGCTTTTTTCCCAAAGATTAGGTAAAAAACTCAAACTCTAATTTAAGGGATTTAAGGGTTGAACCTCAGTGTCTTTCTGTTTGAAGCATCTGTTGATATAAAATTAGCTATATATAAATTAACTTTAACTGGCAAGTTCTGCTGTTAATTGAATTAAAACTGTAAAAGCCTCTGTCACATTTCCTCCATGCATAAGGAAATTTGCAATTGGAAATTTTTAAAAGTAATTTAGAGTA
The DNA here is from genome assembly GCF_006542625.1 of Nomascus leucogenys. Lineage (NCBI taxonomy): Eukaryota > Metazoa > Chordata > Mammalia > Primates > Hylobatidae > Nomascus > Nomascus leucogenys. The sequence continues at coordinate 23,741,248 of NC_044387.1, forward strand.
ACAGCTATTTGATCAATGAAAACTGAAGTTCAAAGAGTTCTATATAAATGCACTTTCTGCAGCTGCATCGATTAATGTATCATCTTTGGAAACATTTAAATAGCTAAAACATCTACTTACTCTTCAAGTAGATGTAGATATTTCTTTGGAAATTTTTTGCTTTCTGATTGTCATGTGATCACTAATATCAACATGTCCTCCATGTTTGTTGCCATAAAAAGTCAACAAATTCTGGCATGGTGTATGCTCAACAATTTATTACTTTTTTTTTCCTTTAAATATCAGCTTCATTTATTTATACTCATTCCCACTAAAAGAGTTATAAAAAGAAAAAGTCACACAATAAAATCAATTGTTGCAGATTTTCACTATTTGGTAAAACCAACCACAACAAAATATATGATCTGGAGTGGGATTCCACAGTCTCTATTTTTTTTAGATTTTCTCAGAGTCAGCGTATAGGTTCCCACCTTTCCCACTGAATCCCAATTAATTGACTACCTTGAATCTCCACTTACATTTCAGGCCATAGCACTGCCAAAGCATGGTTAGCTGGTACACCAGGCGACTGGCATAGGCTGCAGCATTATCCCACCACCATCAGATATCTAAAGTTGTTGTTGGATGCTCTACCTACTCCCCTTCATACGCCTCGGCATACTAGCCTTGTAAGGGAAGTGTTAGTCACACTGACTAAGAAAAGGAAAGACTGAATAAGAAAATTAACACTTTTCATATTAAAATGTCTTCAAGTGAAACTTCTATTCACTTCATATACATTTTACACATTACAAGACTCTCCAAAAATGAAAGATGCCAGAAGTACAAACTGTAGGCCAACAAAATCATCACTGGTTTGTTTTACTGCATGAAATTAATATTCATACTCCGCTGCATATTTTAAAATGTGCTACAAATTGTAAATGAGGCTGGATGTAAGTATATTAATTGTAAACCAGAACCATACTAGGCAAATCAGGTAATACAATCACCTTCGATGGGCGTGTGTATACGTGTGCTTTCCTCCAATTCAAGACTGTTCAAATGGCCTGTACCACACAGATTGGACAAGCCACTCACTCTAAGCCCTCTACAGCAGTGATTCTCTACTTAATGCAATTTTGCCCTGTAGGCAACAATTGTCAACATCCAGAGACTTGATTCTCAGCACTAGGGGATTGTTAGTGGCATCAAGTGGGTAGAAACCAAGTTTGCTTCTAAATTTCATGCAATAAACAGGATAGTTCCCCAAAACAAAGTATTATCTTGTCCAATATGTCAATAGTGCTGAGACTGAGAAACTTCACTTCAAATAGATAACAACAGCCTTCTGTATCTAATATTTGGATTCAAAATGGAACCTAAAATTTTTGAAATTTTGAACTTTCAGAAAATAAAATCACTTCCCCAAAACAATGTTCACTATAAAATATAAGTATAAGAAAATCACAGAAATATTGAATAATATTTACATTATTATTATTATATGTCAACTCCTAGTTTCCCATGCACCTAGGTCTCTCAGTGAGAATTGGTCAATCTAAAATTTCAAAAAATTAAAAAAATAAATTTGTTTAAAGCATTTGGACTTTGTAAGTATATAATGAAGATAAAGAAAACAGCCTAGGACAGATAGTAAGATGTTATAAATTTAAAATACCTTTCGAAGAACTCGCTTTTAAAAATTACCTCATTAATCCTCACACTATGCCTACAGGGTAGGCGATAATAATTATTGCATGTTTTACAGATGAGCAAACTTGGTCACACAGAGGTTAATTACTTACACAAGTTTAATTTGAGAGTTGGTTATAGGACTAGGAATGATATGCCAATCTTATAACTCCATATTACAAAACTATACATTTTTACTCTATAACAGGTCTAGTTTAAATACTGTATTTTTTTCATTTTTACATTAGTAATTAAACTTGACTGTGTACCCTAGAACTAATATGATACCCTAATTTAGTATTTTACTTACTGATCAATTAAATGTATTTTATTGAATGGGAATTAGATACAGAGTATTTTAGAAAGTGCTATTAGAATGATCTTTAGATTAATGATTAGAGGAAGGATCTTGCAGCTCAGGATGGAATTCTTCTCCAAATTCACCTTGCCTTCTTCAAAGGAAAAGTCTTCATATTCACCAAGGTAGTCCTACATGTAATTTTTATAGATTCAAATCTCTGAAAAGGTTAATGGATGGGATTTATTTTCCTGTTTCTGCATAAGCATAGATATTTGATATATAGTTCTGATTTTTATAATATTTATTATTAATAAATTTCATACATTTATAAGTGGAAGTTTAAATAGGAAAATATTGTCTGTCCAGTATTGAACACATGGAAGTAATCTATACTTAGGATAACATCTCACACTGAAGAAGTGTATAATACATGCTAATTATTATTGTTATTATTATACTCCCTAGACCAGGAACTGGATGAAAATTTATTGAGTTAAATTCTGGCTACTAAATTTGCAGCCTCCTCCTGCCACTATCAAAGTGGAATAACTACCCAAGTTATTTCCAGTTGCTTTTGATCCTGATGATCAGATTTTCGTTAGCATATTCATAGGAATATTAAACTCATCTTGATCTTTACTTCTAAAAATGTGTTTACAGAAAGTAAAATTTAAATTATCCAATTAAACTATAAAATCAAAATTATTCTAGTTTTTCATAGATTTATGATTTTAAAATAAAGCCAAATGAAGCAAAAGCAACTTTTACCACTTCTTTTATTTATTTATTTATTTATTTATTTATTTATTTATTTTTGAGACAGGTTCTAACTCTGCACTCAGGCTGGAGAGTAGTGGAATGATCATCGCTCACTACAGGCTTGACCTCCCTTGTTCAAGTGATCCTCCCACCTTAGCCTCCCAAGTATCTGGGACCAGAGGTGTGTGCCATCGTGTTTGGCTAATTTTTGTTTTTTAAATATTTTTGTATAGATTGGATCTCACTATATTGCCCAGGTTGGTCTCAAACTCCTGGCCTCAAGTGATCTGCCTACCTCTGCCTCCCAAAGATCTGGGATTACAGGTGTGAGCCTATAATTACCACTTCTTTTAAATGATTGACTTAGACATACAGCTTATGTCCTGTTACTATTTCTAAGTAAATCAATGTATCAAAGAAGGCAGAATAGTATATTGGTTACATTTTTAGGTCTTAGAGAAGACTAAAATAACCAACTAAGTATCATAGTAGCTTTTTGACCTTGAACAATATTTTAACCTATCCTTTTTTATCTGTAAAACAGGGATTATGACAACAGTATTAATCACCTCACAGAGTTGTTGTGAGAATTAATTGAATCAATCTATCATAATAAACTTAAAATTATGCTTAGCATGAAGTAAACAATCAAGAAATATAAACTAATATAATTTTAGAAAAATGATATTTTCTGATACAAAATACCAGTTTAATTAGTTAAAGTGTCTTACTGTTTCTTCCCCTCCATTGGCATCTTTATGCCATGCAGAGCAGACTTGTTTAAAAGAAAATTAATATTATGGCTATATTGTTTTGTTTTGTTCAATATAATTAGGGAAGAATATTCAATAAAAGGAAGACTGTAATAAGAAACTAGATAGCGTGTCAATAAATTATTCCAGGTGTGAAAAATAAGAAATTAAGATGAGATAATAAAATATTAGTAGCCTAAAAATAGCTTCCAGAGGCAAAGTTCCAGAATGCAAGTATTGCCTCTTTTGGTTTGATCCCTAAATGTGAAAGAAAATGCCTCCTTGGGACTCAGTCTGGAGGGATAATTTCTTTCCTTTCAAATGTATGGGGTTTTTTTGTGGTTGGAAAAAAACAATATGATAGAAGGTTTTGATAGTAAAGACAGCTTCCTGCTATTTTTACAGAACCATCACTCTTTCTGCTCATTGCTTTGCTAATATGTTTGCAATAACAAATCCCCCAAGAAGTCAGTGTTTGAAACAGCATTCTAATTTAGGCACATCTCTTGCAAACTATTATGAATACATGTGGCTCACTTAGATTTAACTGTTTAATGAATTCCCCCAAAATTTTAAAGATGCAAACATAAAAAAATTTAAAAATAACTAAGTACATGTTCTGCTCCAGTTTGGATGTGAAAATTTGCAAGAGATTGTGTTCACATTAAAAAACTAACAATCTAAGTATGCCATAAAATTATAGTTTCCTTTAAAATGATGACAGGTTTGAGGACTCAAAGAAACCTAGGTGGAATAAATTCCAGAAAATGAAAAGCTCTTCATATGAACTTTCATGGGGGAACTTCTGCCTATGGTGGAACTACTGGTAGAAGACACAAGGCCTCTATGACAAAGGAAGATGAAAGCAGCTGAACTTTTCAGAAAAATTCAATATCTATTCTTGGGCTGGTGTGACAGATTAAAACTCCAAAGAGCCTCAGGCACAAAGTGAATCCAAAGTTCCACTTACCTGCCACATGTTTTCATAGGCGTTTATTAAATGTTCAGTGGTAATACACCAAAAGCTGAGAATGGAGGAGAGTTGAGGTGGTCACTCTGTGTTGAAGAAACTCCATCCATCAAGTGTGTAAACTAAAAATAAAATCCGAGTCACCTCCCTCCCACTGACTGAATGGACCATCTTGTGAGCAATGGAACCCCAGTAAAACCTTAAAACTGAGTTCTTGGCTATGACAGGACGGGAGGTCAGATACACCTCATTATACCCCACCCCACCCCCACCTTTATGGCTTAGATACAATTGATCAGCACTAATGTTAAAAAAGAGATTATAAGACTGACAGAACAGACTCTTTGTGGCAACATCAAATTATAAACAGGACCTAAGGCCATCCCAGGCAAAGGTTAAGTCCTGCACCCCTCCACTTAAAGAATGACTATGTTCTAACTACCATCATGTTTTTCTTTTTCTCTAGCAGCTAAACAAGCACTGGCCTGGAGATAAGCAATATTAAAACAATTACATCCAGCTCACAGACACTAACCAAATCCCTGTTCTACTAGCCATAACTACGGCTTTCATTGGACAAGACACTGATTTCAGTTACTTTCTTCTGATAAGAAAACCACCACCGACCATGGCTCTGGCCTGTTTAGAGAGATTGTGCACTTGTGGGCCTTTGTGTCCTGAAAATACCTTTTGATGTATAGGGCCTGAATGTAATACATTTAAATGTTAAGTTTCCACCCCAAAGTGAACATGGGTCATACGTTACATGCTTGTTTGTTCAATACACAAGCATCATGACCACCTTCAGGAATACTCCTAAACCCTCCTGTAACCTGTTGAATATTTATGTTTGGCCAATCTGTTTAGCATAAAGATCCTACCCCAACACCTCTTCCTTCAAAGTGCCTGTCTCTGGTCTCTGCTGGAGGCTGTGCTTCTCCACCTGTGAGATAGCCAACTTGCAGGACATAACCCTTTATAAGAAATAAAGTCTCCTCTTCTTTTCCAAATTGATAAATTGTGGGGCTTTATTTTGTTTAAGTTAACAAGTACAATGTAGCTATTAGAATGCATCTTGACAGAGCAGGAGAGCTGAGAAAAATCAAGAAGAGAAACTCTAGGTTGTCAGGGAAAAAAATTATTGAGGGTGAGGCAAGAATGCTGAAAGAAGGCATTCTAGGAGTTCACAGGCCCCTCTTCTCCCACATTCAAGGGATCTGAAGAGATTTCAAACAGGTGAATTTTCAAACATTAATGAGGCTACACTATGACTCCAAACCCTGGCAAATATTCTGAGGTGTAGGAAGAAATCTCCCACCATTCTGCAGACAGATAGTGTGGCTAAGTTCAAGCAGATAGCATCAGTGCTCAGCTTCCCAGGCTGGTAAAGGGAACGTTTTGATTTTACCATCAAAATGTCCAAAGCCACAGAAAAGACCCCTGTTTTTGCTTAGGATGTAACAATCTGCAAAGAATTTTGCTCTCAACCTAATAATGTATAAAGCAAAACCAGATAAAATATACCGTTATACATTTGCTCGATTCCCTACATTAGAAAGCTAGAATTGTAAGGCAATTATCATGGAGCTAGAGTTATACTGTTATCGTGAAAGAAGTTCAATTATCCTAAGAAAGGTCCTCAACTGTTTCCTTCCTTCCTTTCTTCCTTCCTTCCTTCCTTCTTCCTCCCTTCCCTTCCCTTCTCTTCCCTTCCCTTCCTTCTTCCTTCCCTTCCCTTCTTCCCTTCCCTTCCCGTCCCTTCCCTCCCCTCTCCTCCCCTTCCCCTCCCCTTCCCTTCCCTTTCTCTTTCTCTTTCTTTCTTCTCACTTGGTCCTTTTATTCTTTGCATCAAAAATGGTTCCTACTTGCAGATCCAGAAACCTCATGCTTGGAGAACTGTATCTACAAAAGCAAGCATGATGAATAGCAATCCTGAGGTAGTGGTTCCAGACATGCAGTGCTGACACCTAGGGCTCAGGGTAGAAAAGTAAAGGGGCACTGAGTCACACGATGGCTCTCAGATGTGTTTCAGTTACTGTTAGGTTAAGGTCAAACGTCCTTGTGACAAACGAAGAACTCCTGGTTGGACTGACACATCCGATTGAGGGTGGGAGCTTCCGAGTGGCAGCTGGCCCTCCCCTCATTTCAGTGACCAGCATCCCATGTTATTGCCTACGGCCTGGGCGAGCACATCTTTGCCACCACTTTTGGGGTCTTTGAAGCCTGACACTTGTTGCATTCCCTCGCTGGTTTTTAAGTTCCAGTTGGCTGCATTTCGGGGTAATTGACACAAGCATGTGATCTTGTCAGGCTCATTGTCCCCTCGAAGAGCATGGTAAACTTTCGAGGGAAATCAGTCTTGAAAAGCAAGCTTCAAGGTTCCACTCATGTCTTTGGCTGAAGCACCGCTCTCCTTCTCCATGATGAGGAGGGACTGGTTGGGATTGCTGCCAATTAGCTGCTTTGCTTCTCCATCCCTCTCGTTTTGGAAGTATGCTTTGCTAGCCCTATCCAGATCATTCATGATTTCCTTCAGGAATTTGAGTCTCTTGTAATTCCTCCTTCCTGACACTGAGAGATAACTTCGACTTTTTACCATATGATTTTCAGGATTTGCACCAAGCCTACATTTATTTTTTATTATTTTCCCTGTTAACGCTGAGCTTTGCCCCTTTTCTGCCATCGACTCTGTGCTACCATTTTTTGTTCTGCTCATTATATGTGAAAGATTTCTCAAAATACAAACTGTATTTGAGCTTCAAGTCGTAAGAGTGGTATTTTAAGAATATGCCTGTGAATGGTAGGTCAGTTAAGGAGGGAAAAGGAACAAAGATATAAAATTGGGTTTGTTCCAGGACCCAGAACATTGCTCTAGAGAAAAAGAGGATATAAATATTTTTGAGCAAACTTTTTCAATAAACTAGCACAGATATCCACTGTTATTTCATTTATAATATAGATTATAGACATTAGAGCAGTCGATAGAATGATTTGATACATATTTTCCATATTCTGTAAATGAACTATTGTTCTGTTTTTACATAGCAGAATATTTTGAATTTTAATTTCTACCATCATATACAATTCAATATTTGAAAATGATCTTTTAAGATCTGAGAAACACACATTTTTATTGTTTAATATCATATTTCTAAGTTATGTATGTTATGAAATCATAGTTTTTGAAGTTACATAAGCTTTTAATTTTTAGTACCTATTTAGCATAAAGAGAAAGACTAATGAACTTCATAGAGCACTTTTGTGTTCAGATTATTTCACGCATACTCTCATTTGATAAAGATGAAGGACATCTGCATGTGTTATTCATTGTGCATCATAATATCTTAAAACCAAGCATGGTAAAACAACGAACTTTTATTATCTCACACGTTTCAGAAGTCCAGTGATCCAGAAGTGGCTCAGCTCTGTGGTTCTGGCTCAGGGTCTCTCAACAACAGTCAAGCTTTCAGCTGGGGTTGCAGTTATTTGAAGGCTTCACTAGGGCTGGACGAGCAACTTCCAAAATGGTTCACTCTCATGGCTTTTGGGACAACAGGAGGCCTCAGTTTTTCACTGGCTGTTGGCAAGAGACCTTATTTCCTTGCCACACTGTTCTCTCCACAGGTTGCCTGAATGTGTTTATGACATGGTGGTTGGCATTCTCCACAGCCAGTGATCCAAGAAAGCAAGCAGGGAGAGACCAATGCCTTTCATGGCCTAGCCATAGAAATGACCTATAAATATTTCTACCATAATTTATTGCTCACAGATCAAACCCGATACAGAATGGGAGCAAACTACCAGGGTATATACAATAAGAGGCAGGTATCATTGGGAACCATCTTGGACTCTGGCTACACTCTCATAATGCAGCAAATACCATACAAAAGCAATTTTACCTCATTATTCACATGATTCTATTCTCTCAAATATCAAGAAGATAGCCCTGCTTCTTTTCTACAAAATATTTAGATGTCTTTAATTGATGTTTTGACAATTAATTATGTTCTATTATTCTTGTGCACTGTATAATAATTTTATTATAACAAAACTGTTATTATAACAATAACATTTTACTATTGTATACTGTATAATAATACAGAATCTCATAACTGCCTTTATATTCTGTATACTGTTTATTCCAATGTGACAATATAGTGCCTTGATAATGTATTTCCCTAAAAAACTGTTGATTATGCTATCATAAAAGAATTGTATCTTAACTATCATTTTCCAGATTTAAAATAATTGCATATATTTACTAATACATATCATGAATGTATTTCAACATTTTCTTTTACAACCCGTGAAAAAACTAAGTTTTTAGTCTAAGAAAACTCCTACAGTGCTAATCCACATTAATTGATATTAATGTATCAATCAATAATGTCAATAATTAAATTGTGTCAAATTTCAAAATTCTAAAATATTTTTAATATCTAAAATAACTAAAACTAATAAAATGAGGCCAACTGCAGTGGCTAATGCCTGTAATCTCAGCACTTTGGGAAGCCGAGTTGGAAGCATATCTTCAGGCCACAAGTTTGAGACCAGCCTGAGCAACGTGGCAAGACTCTTTCCGCCAAAGGAAAAAAACCAGAAAAATAGCTGGGCATGATGGCACACACCGACCATCCTAGTTACTTGGGAGGCTGAGGCAGAAGGAAGGATACCTTGAGCCCAGGAGTTTGAGGGTTCCAGTTAGCTGTGATCACACCACTGTACTCCAGCCTAGGTGACAGAGCCAGACTCTGACTCTATAAATAAATAAATAATAAATTAATTACTTATAAAATGAAACAATGTGTTAAATAATATTGGCACCATTTCGTGACAAGAACAAATAATAAATGTAAATGTAATTAAGTTTATAAGTGAGATTTTTACTTAATTACATAACAAAAAGATCTTAAAGGACACTAAACAAAATTTTTGTGAAGTCAGATTAAATTTCTACATTTGAAAACAAATATTTTGTAACACATGATAGATAATTGCTTGTATACTATTTGAAGTCCTCCAAATGGACCCAAGATAATAGTAACATTTAAAAACATTTTACCAGGAAAAAAACTTTATAAAGTTTTCATGTAGAAGTTTTCTTATGTTCCTACTAAGTTAAATAAGATCTTCTTATTCTCAGGTTTGTCTTACTGATACAACAAGTATTGCTTATTTGTGAAATTGTGTTGACAACTGATTCATAATCAATTTTAAATGCACAGCAAATAATAAGCTTGAAAAGATAATTTGTGACTTCATAAGTTGAGGGACTATCTGAAGAGTTTGAAACTCATCGTCTTTTTGAGTTTTAATCACTGAAGTAGCAAAACAGATACCAAAGATTCTTGGTGTCTTTGAATATGTTGAGTTATCGACAAAGATTTGCTCCCCATTCCAAGCATGGCTTGGATATCCAACTAGTCATTCACATATGTGAAAAGCCAGATATTAATTATATGCACCTAAAACCTCACACCACTTTATTTGTAAACACAAAATATTATCTATATTATTTTGATATAAATAGAAATTCAATCGCTGTATATGTGGACAGATGACTGTACTTTATTTTGTTGGGAAAGCTATTGAATATTGTTAACTCTTTAGCTAAATTGCAGATGGAAGCACTATTCATGATATTTGAATTAACACAAAAATCACCTTTATTGGTCTGGATTTGTAGAGTTTACATGTAGAGTTAATACACACATGAATGCAACCTCCTAACTCCTTTATTATATCATTTATGTAGTACAGTCCAGACATTTACACATTGAAATATAATGTATTTCCCTTTTATTTCTCATTATGTTACAATTAGTGTAGTATAATAATTTAAAAAATATGGTTGTAGTTAAATTATAACCTTATGCATTTCACTTCAAGATAATAAAGGAAACACTAAATATAGCTTTTATAAAGTAGAGACATTGGGTCTGATAGGATTGAGAAGCAATTTGAAAGTTGTTTTTATGCAATATGGCACTAGCACAAGCTCTTTTCTGGGAAATTTTATATAGAGCAAATAAATGCTACTTTATTAACTTTCTGTCCTGTGAAAAAAGAATATATAAATAAAATTAAACAATTATGAACTGTAGCAAATTGCTATATAAAATTTTTTAGGTTTGCCTACAAGTCTGATTTTTAAAAAGCTGTACTGGTAAGAATGTATTAAGTACTTCTAGATGAATTATATATCTGTGAGAACTAATTTTGTGCCAAAACATGATGAGACATACCTTTTGGTTAAAGTAATTCAAATATTTACTTAGACCTTTAGTAACAATAACTTTAATGCAGGCACCAAAAGGGTACTTTTTAAGTAAGAAAGTTTTAAAAAGAAGACATCAACATGGCTACAGTCTCCCTAAATTGTGTTAATTTTGGTTTTGGTAACTCGTCGGGAGCGGAGAATTGAAAATTAAGAAGTACTGGAAGTTGAGATTCAAGTTCTTGGAAAGAAAATAACTTTACTCTTATCCCCATTCTTTTACAAAGTAATTCTATTTTTTATATCAAGATAAACTGAATTATGATCAGAGTAACTTTAGCTCATTAAAGACTAAGCAAAAGTTTAGCTACCAGTTTTATGTACCAAATAAAGAGACCAATGTAATAAATAATCAACAAAATACATTTTTGGATGTTATTTTGGCTTTAGAGTTTGGGAGACATGTTTTCCAACACCCACATAAAAGATAAAATACCCATTTTGTCAGAAGCATAATTTTGTTTAAAGTTATTTTTCCTTAATAAGTTATCTCTTCCAGAATCCCTTCTGGAAATGGTCTGAGTCACCTTTCAAAATAAAAGTAAGTTAGAGTTACCTAGAAAAGCTGAACTAGTAATTACATTCTTTTTAAAGTTCATCTGAATCATGGTGTCTCAGGGGAGAGGAAGTAATTGTTTTGGGCTTAAAAGTCCTTCTCTAACACTTTCTACACTGAAGGTATTCACAAAATTGTTATTCCAATAAACAAATAGAGAAGAACAAGATAGAATAAACAGCAATTTTAATACTGCATCAGATTATCAACATTTAATTGTGTGCCTGTATGTACTTATGTGCAAATAAATATTTAAATACAAATACCACTAGTAAATTTATGTGAATAACAGAGCATTTTCTTTCACTTTTTATGTTCTCTTATAGGCTCAAACATTTTTCTGCTACATCATGCTTTCTATACATTTACAGAAGGCATGCCACTGACTAATTCATAACACCAATATACTACTTATAAAGTACAAGAACACAAATGAAATTTAATAGTTTGGTGACAGAAGTAAACATTAAATATCTTTGAAAAGCTTACTTCAAAATGTAAATTCATTGTCATTTTTTTCCAATATTCCAAGGGACATTATACCAGTCACAGTTTAGAATAATTACTCAAAGGAAGGATGTAGGGGTCAGTTTTGCCTAATAATACTACTGTATGGAGAGTAATCTAATTTTCATAATTTCACATTATTGAATTTGACAACATACAATTAAAGAGTGCTGTATCATATAAAACCATTGTCATGGTGCTTAGAAAACATAAAATTCTCAGATGTTGGCTAAGTTTTTAGTTCCAACTTATGAAAGCCATACTAACTTTGCTAGTGACTGATCATTAAATTAGCCTTTATAATCTGAATTATATATGAATTCGAATTATACAGTTTGATAAATTAGGCAAGAAAATAAAAACAGAATATATATTTGGGTTGAGAGATCTCAAGACCATCAATAGCCACAAAAATTTGCAAGAAGACTCTAAGAAGAACTGTTATAATCGTGAGTATAGTATATTACAATGAAAAGATACATAATAGAGTCAACAAATAAAAAAAAAGTATGAGAAAAGTCCTAAGACTAACCAGATAAAAGCATTCAGTCATCCTATTTCAGCAGAATCACACAGAAGCACTTGTTTTCCCAACGAAAATGTGTGGCAAGTTATGTGAAGCATTGCCAATCAGAAAAGCTCACATGAGCCTTCATGTCCAGGGCCGTTATTGCAATTCAGTCATTTATACATACAGCACCTGTGTAATTGTCATCAGTTACTTAGACTGCAGTACCCCACAGCAAAACCAGGAATGCACCGTAAGTCTCAAATTAGTATTAACTATCAGATTGTATTAGTCTGCTTTTACACTGCTATAAAGAACTACCTAATACTAGGTAATTAAAAAAAACAGGTTTAATTGACTCACAGTTCTGCATGGTTGAAGAGGCCTCAGGATACTTACAATCATGGCAGAAGGTGAAGGAGAAGCAAGGCATGTCCTTCATGGTGGCAGAAGAGAGAGGGTGCAAAGGAGAAGTGCCACACTTTTTTTTTTTTATTATACTTTAGGTTTTAGGGTACATGTGCACAATGTGCAGGTTTGTTACATATGTATCCATGTGCTATGTTGTTTTGCTGCACCCATTAATTGAAGTGCCACACTTTTAAATCATCAGATCTCCTGAGAATTCACTCACTATTATGATAATAGCATGGGGAAAATCTGTCTCCTTGATTCAATCACTTCCTACCAGTTCCCTCTCTCAACACATGGGAATTACAATTCAAGAAAAGATTTAGGTAGGAACACAGAAACAAACCATATTATTCTATTCCTGGCCTTTCCCAAATCATATGTGCTTCTGACATTGTAACATCAATTATGCCTTCCCAACAGTCTCTCAAAGTCTTAACTCATGCCATCATGAACCGAAAAGTTGAAGTCCAAAGTTTCATCTGAGACAAGGCAAGTCCCTTCTGCTTATGATTCTATAAAATCAAAAACATGTTAGTCACTTCCAAGATACAATGTGGGTACAGGTTTGGGTAAATGGTCCCATTATGAAAGGGAGAAATTGGCCAAAAGATAGGGGCTACAGGCCCCATGTAACTCCGAAATCCAGCAAGACAGTCATTAAATCTTAAAGCTCCAAAATAATCTCCTTTGACTCTATGTCTGACATCCAGGGCACACTGATGTAACCAGTGGACTCCCATGACCTTGGGATGGTCTGCTTCTGTGGCTCTCCAAGGTACAGTCCTTGCAGCTGTTTTTACAGGCTGGCATTGAGTGCCTGTGGCTTTTTCAGGCACAAAGTGCCAAGTTGTCAGTGGATCTAGCATTCTGGGGTCTGGAGGAATGTGGCCTTCTCACAGCTCCACCAAGCAATGCCCAAGTGGGGACTCTGTGTGGGGGTTCCAACCCCACATTTCCCCTCCACACTGCCCTAGTAGAGGTTCTTCATGAGGGCCCTATCTCTGCAGAGGAATTCTGCCTGGACATCCAGGAATTTCCATAAATCCTCTGAAATCTAGGCAGAGGTTCTCAAACCATAATTCTTGCCTTCTGTGTACCCATAGGCCCAACTCCATGTGGAAGCCACTAAGGCTTGGGGCTTGCACCCTCTGTAGCTTTGGGAAGAGCGGTATCTTGGCCCATTCTAGCCCACAGGGCACCATGTCCTGAGGCTCCACAGAAAAGCAGGGCCCTGGGCCTGACCCAGGAAACAATTTTTCCCTCCTACTCTGGGCCTGTGATGAGAGGGGCTGCTGAAAGATCTCTGAAATGCCCTGGAGACATTTTCCCCATTGTCTTGGTTATTAACATTAGGCTTCTCTTTACTTGTGCAAATTTCTGCAGCTAGCTTGAATTCCTCCCTAGAAAATGTGTTTTTCTTATCTACCACATGATCAGGCTGCAAATTTCCTAAACTTTTATGCCTTGCTTTCCTTTTAAACATAAGTTCCAACTTCAGACCATCTTTTTCTCCATGCATACGAGTGTACACTTTTAGAAAAAGCCAGGTCCCATCTTGAACACTTTGCTGCTTGGAAATTTCTTCGATCAGATACCCTAAATCATCTTGCTCAATTTCAAAGTTCCACCAGTTTCTTTGCTAAAGCATAGCAAGAATGATCTTTACTACAGTTCCCAATAAGTTTCTCATCTTCTTAATGGTTTCTAGATTCATATAATTGTGATACAGAATAATACTTAATATGATTTCTATATTCTTAAAGTTCTAAGACTTGTTTTATGTCCTAACATATTATCTATCCTGATTAACATTCCATATGTGTTTAAGAAGAATGTGTCTTTTGGTGTTTGGGGATCACATGTTTTATATATGTGTGTTAGGTCAATGTTTTCCCATTGATTTTCTGTCTACATGATCCTTTCATTGTTGAAAGTGGGGTATTGAGGTCCCCTACTATTATCGTATTACAGACTTCCCCTTCCTTCAGATTATTTAATAACTGCTTTATGTATTTAGGTGCTGTAATATTCAGTGCATATATTTTTACAATTGTTACGTCCTTTTGGTGAAGTGACCCCTTTTTCATTATGTAATGACATTTTTTGTCCCTTTTTATATATTTTATTACTTAATGTCCATTTTGTCTGATATCAATATAACTACTCCTGCTTTCTTCTTAACATTTGTTTGTGTGAAATAAGTTTTACCATCTTTTAATTTTCAATCTATGTGTCTTTACATATAAAAGATTCATAGTAATGTAAGTATTTTGTAGACACCATATGGTTAGATCTTGGGTTTTTTTTGTTTATTTGATTGTTTTGTTTTTTAATCCAGTCTGCTACTCTGTGCCTTTTGATTGTAAAATCCAAACTATTTTCATTCAAAATAATTAGTGATAGGGAAGAACTTGCTATTGATATTTTAAAAATTGTTTTTCTGGTTGTTTTGCAGATTCTTGCTTTCTTTCTTCCTCTCTTGTTGTCTTCCTTGGTGAATTGATTGTTTTCAGTGGTGGTATGCCTTGAACTCTTTCTTTTTGTATTTTGTGCAACTCTATAGGATCTTGCTTTCGGATTACTATGAGGCTTACATTAAACATTTTATTTTTATAACGGGCTACTTTGAGCTGACAGTAACTTTCTTTACACGTACAGAAACTCTACACTTTTGCTACCTCCCCGACCCTTTATGATTTGGATATGAAAATTTAAATTTGGAGGGAAATTTGTATCTCGTAACAATTTATTATAGCTACAATTGTTTTTAACCCTCGTGGTAGAGATAAACTTGCTTTACATACTGAGCTTATAAATATTAAAAAATTCTGAATATGTCTACATATTAATTAGGTCATTTGACTTTTTACTTGTCAATTTTTTTTTTTGTTTTTAATTAGCAGTCTTGTGTTTCAGCTTAGAGAACTCTCTTAACAATTCCTATATGTCAGGCCTGGTTGTGAAGAACTCCTTTAACATTTATTTGTTTTAGAAACTTTTTATTCCTTCCTCATTTCTGAAGGACAGCTTTCCAGTGTAAAGTATTCTTGATTGGCAGTTTTTTTTTTTCCCTTCAGTACTTTGAATATATCATCTCACTCTGTTTTGGCTTGCAGAGTTTCTCCTGAAAAATATGTTAAAAGCTGACCGGGGATCCCTTGAATGTGATATGTTTCTTACATTTCACTGCTTTTAGTAGTCTTTCTTTATTTTTGATAATTTGATTATTATGTATATTGGTAAATTTTTTGTGGGGGTACATTTTATGGGAGCTTGCTAAGCTTCCTGCACCTGGGTATTGTCATCTTTCCCTGAATTTAGGAAATCTTTAGTCATTATTTTCTTAAATATACTTTCTGATTTGTTTTCTCTCTCTTTTCCTTTTATAACTCCTATTATGCAAAGACAAATTTGTTTGGTGGCATTCCATAATTTCCATAGGTCTTTATTATTTTTTAATCTTTTTTCTTTTTGCTCTTCTTACTGCATAATTGCAAATGTCCTCTTATCAAGCTCACTGAATCTTTCTTCTGCTTGTTCAAGGCTGTTGTCAAAGATTCCTAATCAATTTTTTATTTCAGTTATTGTACCTTTTATATCTAGGGATTTCTTTTTTTATTGTTTCTATTTCTTTATCAAATTTCTCATTTTGTTCACAAATTGTCAAATTTCATTTAATTTGTTTGCTGTCTTTATTTTTTGGACCTCCCTGAACTTCTTTAAGATGATTATTCTGATTTTTTTTGTTAGTTATTTCACAGATTTCTGTTTCTTCCAGGTCAATTATTGGAGCTTTATTAGTTTCTTTTGATGGTCTCATATTTTCTTGAATTTTAATAATTCTTGTGTTCTTTCATTGGTGCCTAATTTGAGAATATATATGCTTCTTCCAAGAGTTGTTGGAAAGTGTTTTAATTTTTTGAGAAAATTTCATCCGTTTTCCATAGTGGCTGTGTAACTGGGGACCTCAATTTAAAAAATATATATTAATCATGCACTTTATTTTTCTTCCTTCTCACTCCTTTCACTCCGTCATTTCTTCCCTCTCTAGACACTCCCTCCAGGAATGCATCCTTATCTAATTTTGCTCTTGCTTAAGGAATTCCAGAGACTGATCTTGAGACAAACCAGTCACACAGCCCAAATATAGGAATTGTCCTGCTTAGAGGGAGTCATGAACAATTAGTCTACCACCATGAGGCCAAAGTCAAGATAACACCAACCATATATCTGAATAAACAATTACCCAAGGTAGCCACTGAAACAAAGACAGAGACCCTGCACTCTGCACCACTCCTGCATATAAATTAAAAAATGTAAGATGGTTTTTGTGAATATACTCCACCATCTTCTCATTTTTCTGGCTCTCCAATTAAACCTGCTTTTCCTTCCAGTAGTATTCATCTTTTGTGTGAGTAGCCAAAGCTGGGTTCAGTTACAGCTATATCATTTATGTTCACACCAACAATGTACAAGTGTTCCAATTTCCCGAAATCATTGCTGCTTTAGTAAGGCTTCTTTCTCTTCTTTTATTTTCAGGTTTTCTATGGAAACATTAACCTATAACTTATTACCTCTCCCTTAATTCAAGCAGAAAAATTTCACTTTTTATTTCAGAGAAAAAATAAATTTATTAAATGTACATTTTGAAATGCCAGTATTATCTTAATTATTCTCCTTTTCTTCTCACTTATTATTTGAGGAGGAGAGTTGTTTTCAGTAAATAATATTACTCTTTATTTTTCTTTTCTAGTGTAGATAACATCTTTTTTTCATTACATCAGAGACCATATTCTGTAATTGATCCATGCCTTACCATAACTTTACTTCTCTTTACTGGTTAAGACACAGTGACATTAAAATACTTTCAGTTACCATACATCTTAAAGACTCTTTTTCAACTACATTATTTTTTAGCCAGTCAACAAATGTTTATTGAGTACTACGTGTTGTTCAATGGACATATATGTAAATAAAAAAGAGATGCTTCTTTTTCTCATACTTTACCACATCATGGAAGAAAACAGACACCAAAACTTTTTAAAATTCGGAAATTGCATTGCACAAAACAATAACAAAGAGAAATTTATTGTGTTCTAGAAATCTATTCTGAGAAAAATTATTGTTCTTCATGTACAGATAGTTTTCTCTGAGTAAGTGCATTAACTAAAAGTGTTAATTAATTGTTAATTTAACCATAAGTGTTAGAATGCTGAATGGATTCTTCCACTCCACTACTTCAAACTTGCGGAAGAGCATTGTTGTTAAGTACAGACTTCAAGAATGAAAGAAGAATATGTGTTGAAAGGAAACCTTGGAATTCAAAAATAAGATTATTTGTGTTTTCACCACTGTGCAACCCTTGTCTTCAAGTCTCCAGTTATTACCAGCATTAAGGTGAAGCACCTTGCTACCAGGAAGCTCACAGTGCGCTTGTGCTAGAGTTCTTATAAGGAGCCGATGTGCAGGCATATTCTAGCTACATGTACAGCCTTAATTTTTAATCTTCCTGCTGTCTACCAAAGCAGAATTCTCCAAAATAAGATGCAAGCATAAATTCAGCTTTTATTTTAAAACAATGCTGACAGGCTGATACATCCTATTCTAAAACAACTCACAGACCTATAGTTGCAGAACGTTATTTTAGTTTGGCTTAAAACATAATGATGAGGAAGATAATCATGATGTCGCAAATGCAAACTAATTTTTACCCTAGAAGCCTGTGTAATATGCCTGTGGCACAGACGGAAGATGCAGAAGATGAAGACACTGACTGTATTGTGGTGGAAATTGAGAAAGAGAGAAAGAAGCAACTGTTAAAAGAAAAGTGATTCTTCATTTTTTGGAGGCTTATCTAAAAAATGTAGTGATTCACTTAGAGCTGCTGCAGTCAACATTTAGCATTCGATGAAAATTGTTAAAAATCAACTATTTCACTTAAGTAGTAATTGTACAAATAGAAGCCAAACACTCTAGAAATAGTTAATACTAAAGAAAACCACTTGGGTCTGTCCAGCTGGATTTGGAAAGACACATTCTATAATCTGTGCAATATATGAGTCTAGAGAAGATAAGCGTAAATGGAAATAAAATGGTTAGAAGGCAAATTTCCAAGGAAATGCAAGGTTGAAAAGAATAACGATGTGAAAGAAAAGGCCACATAACTGTGTTCTTCATTGTTAACTATTCTATGAATGTTAACATGCTCAAATACATGACTCGGAAACATTAGTAACCTATTCCAAAACTTTTGAAAGATATCAAACTTCTAAGATGTTTCCAAGCTTACATATTTTATAATACAATTTCTCTTTGAATCCATTGAGTTATTTCTCAAATGAATTGTTGAAAAAAAACCAGATAAAATGAAGTTAGACTCATATAATTCTAATCCACACTTTTCTTAGGGGATAGAAATTAAAAATAGCACAGAGGAGGCAGGTAGATTGACAGCAAAGAAAGAATGTCGCTATGATAATCACTAAGCAGCAGAAATATAAAGCAGAACACTCTTTCAAACTACTTTTGTGTTCCTGGAACTTCTGAGGGTGGAAGGATGCTATATGTTCCTTTGAGTATTAAAAGGGTTGATGATTAGCAATTGGAGTACATTTTTCAATGAGAATCATGTCTTATGAGTCATACTCTACCATACAGAGGATGACATTTGAAAGATGACAATGACTGTGATAAAGAAGTTCAAGGTACCAAAGATGAAGTGGAAGAAGTAGGTGTGGAAGAGGATGATTATGTAGCAGAACATTATGAATAATGTCAATATCTGGCAGGCTGTGAGCTGCAATGACTTACATTGTATATATTATGAATAATAACCTGCAGGGCAAAACTCTAGAAATAAATATTAATTATTCACAGCCTTACATTGTTTAGTTTGCTAAGTTTTGATATAGCATAGTGTATGTTTTCAAGATCAGTTTATTGTATTTAGAATTTTATCATAAAATTTTGTATGAGATATATAGAATGCAGTGAATTATCTATTCATTTCTTACAATGGACTTTTGTGAAGTACTTTGAGTTCTTATGAAAAATTGGGTCTTATGAAGTACTTTCTTTATCTAGTAGCTATGAAATATATCAGAACCGTAACTGAGTCACGCAGGTATTTTGACATTTTTTCAAAAGGGCAACTAAGGTTATTTTCAACTCTGCTTAAATGATGATTCTTTAGTCACTGTGTAGTAGAAATGTTATCTTTTATTACATTAACTAGAAATGTTTTTAAACTTTGACCTTCACATGATAGAAAAGTTAAAAATAAACCCCAGACTTGTAATTGATGCTAAAATTATAATTTCTCTCATTGATTTTTATATTATGTGTAACAGTTGTATTAGAAAAAGTCGTAAATATTACCATAATTTATGTCTAGATATTAATAAAATCTTAACTTCATCTGAAACGAAAACTTCTGAATTTAGAGTATATAAATCTCTAGAAATTAGTGGTGTCACACAAGCCCTTTGCTCACGTTCGCATATGCATTTGGCTTTCTTCCTTTGTTTAGAGTGACTATTATTAACACTCCATGTGCATTATTACACTCTTCTGGTCACTTCTATAAAGTGGTACAATATCCAAACTCTACCCCAAATAACTAGAATCAGAATCTCTGAGCATGGAGCCTACACATTTCTGCTGGTTTCTACTATTTCTAGTGGCGATTCCAAAGCCTGGAGGAAGCTTAAAACTATGGAGGTAAAGTAGTAACATGCATGAATTCTTAAAAGGAAGAAAGTATCTTCTTTGGAATTTATATTTGAAATCAGGTCCTCCATTTGTTTTTCTTGTATTAAATATCCTCATTTGCGAATAGACCTAGTAAAATATTTTGAACAATATGTGTGAATTAATCTTGTAGCCATCACAAGATTATATGGTAAACTTTTATTTTAAAATAATACAGCAATTTTTAAGTTTCTTTTGTTTTAAGAATTAAGCTTTTAGTATAGTATTTATTTATTAAAATAGTGACTTTCCAGAGTGATAGAGCATTAGCCAAAGTAGCAATTTTTTTCTCAATTGAAGTAAAAATATCATCCTAAAACTAGGTTTGTGAAACACTTACTGAATTTCAAATAATAAATTCTACATAGTTTAAAAACATATCTTGTTTCTTTACTTCAAGTTTTAGTTTAATTTAATTACCTTAAAACGTTGCAAAATATTTCATAGCAATAATTCCCTCTATGTCACTTTATAAATGAGAAAAAAATTGGGGTTTTTCTTAATTTAATGGAGCATTTTATTATATTTAAAAAGGGCTCTTTAGAAGTAAGATCTCCGATTGGATAAAACAAATCTAAAAAGTAGTAGAAACCTGTCAATAATGCCCGAGAGTCCTATAAAATGTTTGATTTCTTTCATGGTATGTTATGCTTCATCAGATTTCCTAATCTAAGCTGCAGTTCACATTGCCATTCTGAAACAGTTCACTGATAAGTAATTTCTCTTCTGGCTGTGGCATAATAACCTCAAATTCAGGTTATTTTGGGAACCGGGATTTGTTTTGCATAAATCATATTTTAAAAATAATATCCAAATGAGATTAATTTATGACAGGAAAATTATTCTTCAAAGAGATATGTAACTGGGCTTTGAATGTTTTTCTAGACTTAAAGACACAATTGTCTTTTGGTGGTTAGACATTTCTCTGAGGAGGTAAAAAAAGATGACATCAGAAGCAAAATAAAATGCTTCCCACATTTGCTTTAATACCTCTTTCAAATGACATTAGGAAAGAGAATGACAAGTTACATTTTCACTAAGTTTTTTAGTTGTTTCTTAGATGACTTGTATTTCTTTTCAATTAGGCTGAATGGTTGAGCTTAGTCAGATATGAGTAGTTCTGGAGTTTGAAGGACATTAACACTGAAGTGGAGCAGGGTGTAGCAACTTAAAGAAGATTAGTACAATGCTTGTTGCTAGGAAGAGGGATTTTCTTTTAATCTTGTTTTCATATGTTTTTCAGTAGAGAAATGTGTCTGTGATTTGGTTATAACTGTCACAGCAAGAAAATGTAATTATTTAAATATCAAATAACTATAGAGTCCCTAAAGTATTGATTGGCTTTAAAATGATATTCTTATATTTTTTGAGTTTTTCATTAAATAGAAAATATCGTTTAGAATGAAGATTCAAATATTTTCAAAAGTATGCAGAATTCTAAAACAATGAGAAAACAGCAAATAATTTTGATTATTGTTTTTTTCTTTAATGTGTGACTATTTCTAATGTGAATCAACTATACTGATCAACGCTCCTGTAAATACATGTTACTTAGGTAACTTATAAAATTATAACTCAGATCGACAAAATTGGTGGACCGCTAGCAAGACTAATAAAGAAGAAAAGAGAGAAGAATCAAATAGATGCAATAAAAAACGAAAAAGGGGATATCACCACCGATCCCACAGAAATACAATCTACCATCAGAGAATACTACAAACACCTCTATGCAAATAAACTAGAAAATCTAGAAGAAATGGATAAATTCTTCGACAAATACACCCTCCCAAGACTAAACCAGGAAGAAGTTGAATCTCTGAATAGACCAATACCAGGTTCTGAAATTGTGGCAACAATCAATAGCTTACCAACCAAAAAGAGTCCAGGACCTGATGGATTCACAGCTGAATTCTACCAGAGGTACAAGGAGGAACTGGTACCATTCCTTCTGAAACTATTCCAATCGATAGAAAAAGAGGGAATCCTCCCTAACACATTTTACGAAGCCAGCATCATCCTGATACCAAAGCCTGGCAGAGACATAACCAAAAAAGAGAATTTCAGACCAATATCCTTGATGAACATTGATGCAAAAATCCTCAATAAAATACTGGCAAACCGAATCCAGCAGCACATCAAAAAGCTTATCCACCATAATCAAGTGGGCTTCATCCCTGGGATGCAAGGCTGGTTCAACATACGCAAATCAATAAATGTAATCCAGCATATAAACAGAACCAAAGACAAAAACCACATGATTATCTCAATAGATGCAGAAAAGGCCTTTGACAAAATTCAACAACCCTTCATGCT
Organism: Nomascus leucogenys; assembly: GCF_006542625.1. Taxonomy (NCBI): domain Eukaryota; kingdom Metazoa; phylum Chordata; class Mammalia; order Primates; family Hylobatidae; genus Nomascus; species Nomascus leucogenys. Next base: position 23,764,028 of record NC_044387.1, read on the forward strand.
AAAAACTCTCAATAAATTAGGTATTGATGGGACGTATCTGAAAATAATAAGAGCTATCTACGACAAACCCACAGCCAATATCATACTGAATGGGCAAAAACTGGAAGCATTCCCTCTGAAAACTGGCACAAGACAGGGATGCCCTCTCTCACCGCTCCTATTCAACATAGTGCTGGAAGTTCTGGCCAGAGCAATCAGGCAGGAGAAGGAAATAAAGGGTACTCAATTAGGAAAAGAGGAAGTCAAATTGTCCCTGTTTGCAGATGACATGATTGTATATCTAGAAAACCCCATTGTCTCAGCCCAAAACCTCCTTAAGCTGATTAGCAACTTCAGCAAAGTCTCAGGATACAAAATTAATGTACAAAAACCACAAGCATTCTTGTACACCAATCACAGACAAACAGAGAGCCAAATCATGAGTGAACTCCCATTCACAATTGCTTCAAAGAGAATAAAATACCTAGGAATCCAACTTACAAGGGATGTGAAGGACCTCTTCAAGGAGAACTACAAACCACTGCTCAATGAAATAAAAGAGGATACAAAAAATGGAAGAACATTCCATGCTCATGGGTTGGAAGAATCAATATCGTGAAAATGGCCATACTGCCCAAGGTAATTTATAGATTCAATGCCATCCCCATCAAGCTACCAATGACTTTCTTCACAGAATTGGAAAAAACTACTTTAAAGTTCATATGGAACCAAAAAAGAGCCCACATCGCCAAGTCAATCCTAAGCCAAAAGAACAAAGCTGGAGGCATCACGCTACCTGACTTTAAACTATACTACAAGGCTACAGTAACCAAAACAGCATGGTACTGGTACCACAACAGAGACATAGATCAATGGAACAGAACAGAGCCCTCAGAAATGATGCCGCATATCTACAACTATCTGATCTTTGACAAACCTGACAAAAACAAGAAATGGGGAAAGGATTCCCTATTTAATAAATGGTGCTGGGAAAACTGGCTAGCCATATGTAGAAAGCTGAAACTGGATCCCTTCCTTACACCTTATACAAAAATTAATTCAAGATGGATTAAAGACTTATATGTTAGACCTAAAACCATTAAAATCCTACAAGAAAACCTAGGCAATACCATTCAGGACATAGGCGTGGGCAAGGACTTCATGTCTAAAACACCAAAAGCAATGGCAACAAAAGGCAAAATTGACAAATGGGATCTCATTAAACTAAAGAGCTTCTGCAGAGCAAAAGAAACTACCATCAGAGTGAACAGGCAACCTACAGAATGGGAGAAAATTTTTGCAACCTACTCATCTGACAAAGGGCTAATATCCAGAATCTACAATGAACTCAAACAAATTTACAAGAAAAAAACAAACAACCCCATCAAAAAGTGGGCAAAGGACATGAACAGACACTTCTCAAAAGAAGACATTTATGCAGCCAAAAAACACATGAAGAAATGCTCATCATCACTGGCCATCAGAGAAATGCAAATCAAAACCACAGTGAGATACCATCTCACACCAGTTAGAATGGCCATCATTAAAAAATCAGGAAACAACAGGTGCTGGAGAGGATGTGGAGAAATAGGAACACTTTGACACTGTTGGTGGGACTGTAAACTAGTTCAACCATTGTGGAAGTCAGTGTGGTGATTCCTCAGGGATCTAGAACTAGAAATACCATTTGACTCAGCCATCTCATTACTGGGTATATACACAAAGGACTATAAATCATGCTGCTATAAAGACACATGCACACGTATGTTTATTGCGGCGCTATTCACAATAGCAAAGAGTTGGAACCAACCCAAATGTCCAACAACAATAGACTGGATTAAGAAAATGTGGCACATATACACCATGGAATACTATGCAGCCATAAAAAATGATGGGTTCGTGTCCTTTGTAGGGACATGGATGAAACTGGAAAACATCATTCTCACTAAACTATCGCAAGGACAAAAAACCAAACACCGCATGTTCTCACTCATAGGTGGGAATTGAACAATGAGAACTCATGGACACAGGAAGGGGAACATCACACTCCGGGGACTGTTTTGGGGTGGAGGGAGGGGGGAGGGACAGCATTAGGAGATACACCTAATGCTAAATGACGAGTTAATGGGTACAGGAAATCAACATGGCACATGGATACATATGTAACAAACCTGCACATTGTGCACATGTACCCTAAAACCCTAAAGTATAATAAAAAAAAAAATAAATAAAATAAAATAAAATAAAAATAAAATAAAATTATAACTCAAGTTTCTAAATTTCTGCCACAGACAAAATAGTTGCCTTTAAAATATTATAACTTTGTAAATATATAAATTTATACAAATACTGCTGCTGCTAAGAGTTAAACAGCCTCGGTGTGGCTAAGATTGAATATTTTATTTAAAGACTATTTAGTAGATATCTCGACATTTCAGTTTAAGGGGGCTCCCTGAAAGCCCTACTGGGAGCCCCTCTCTAATGGAGAGGAATCAACATAGTGAGTAAATATTAGCACATCAAGTAGAGTAGATGATCAAGTAGATCATTTAAGGAGGCACACTGGAAATCATCAGAGAAGGGACAGGAATTACAGAAGGCAGAGGAGAGCAATGCCAGGCAGCCAGCTGAGCTGGGACCCACATGGAACCAGGAGAAGCTTCCTGATGTGGAGAACAGATGAGTAAGTAAGAGAACCCTGGGGTTCCACACTTCTGCAATGAACTTGTGTAATCCTATCCATGGGAGAGTCATTTTGATCCCCCCACCTCCTCCACCACCAAACTGGGTCTCCAGTCTTATACACGGAGCTGCCTAGAGACTGTGCAGAGGCTCTGCTCAAGCCCACATGGATTCCCATTGACTTTTGATACCTGAGCAGCCTGGTGCCAACTGCTGCCTGCCTGTCAGGGAGGAAGCCAGCAGGCTGGGCACTCTCACACACCCCAAAGACAGATACTGAAGCTGCAGTATGGAGGAATGGGCAGACCATGCACCATTACAACCGTCAGCCTCAGCTGCTCCCTGCTAAACAGAGCCTCCCTTCTTCAGTGTTGGGCCTGCTGCACAGCTGGGCTGCCTCAACTTGTCCATTTTGTCTGTGGCCCAGTGTGTTTCTGAAAGCCGTGTCCCCAGAGACTGATGACATGCCTGTTGATTCCTGCAATAGTCACAGCCGCCACTACCACCACCCCTGCAACTCCTGGAACTAGGAGGTAGTTAGGAAACTGGGCACCTTCGCATATCCCCCAAAGCAAAATCCACTGCCACTCCTTTGAGAGGGAAGTGCAAGTGGACCACACATTCTATAGCTGCCAGCCTCCATTGCACCAACTGAGGGGATCCGCCTCCCTCAGTGAAAGGCAAGCAACACAGCTGCTCTTCTCCCACTCAACCATTTGAGCTGCCACGCAGAACCCTTCTGAGAGCCTACTCCCTGCAGGCCTGTGACTAACATTAGGGCTCCCTTTGTGTTCTGTCATCCCCTGAGCTCTGCCACTGCCTGAGCATTCTGCATACCCTTCTGAGAGACCAGCCTCCACATGCTGGTGATTGGCTGGGGTTTCCACTGTCAGAGCATTCTGCCTGCCATACCCGAGAGTTTGGCAGTGATCTAGAAACCAGCCCATGTCTCCCTATCATAGTCAGCACCTGAATTCTGGGAACACAAGAACAAGATCACTGGACCAGTCCCAGTCCAGTTCACTCAAGTCTTGTACACACTCTCATGGGGCATCTCAGGGACTGGGGATTGGAGGTTTGCCCAGCCCAGTCCACTATCACTGTCACTTGCCCACTCCTCCCAGGGTCTCAGCTCCAGCCAACACAACCAGCTGACATCACTACAGCTGATATCCACTTGCATGTACCAAAAGGAGGAGGCCCTACCCTTCTATATACAAAGCAGCATTATTGTCACATTGGAGAGCAGGAGAGCCACAAAACTGTCTCTATTGGGCTGAGTGAGGAGGTTCCAACCAAAATTACTCCTGCGGGGAACTGTGGGACAGGTGTCTTTTTTTTTTTTTTTTTTTTTTTTTTTGAGATGGAGTCTTGCTCTGTCGCCCAGGCTGGAGTGCAGTGGCGCAATCTCGGCTCACTGCAAGCTCTGCCTCCCGGGTTCACGCCATTCTCCTGCCTCAGCCTCCCAAGTAGCTGGGACTACAGGCGCCCACCACCACGCCCGGCTAATTTTTTGTATTTTTAGTAGAGACGGGGTTTCACTGTGTTAGCCAGGATGGTCTCGATCTCCTGACCTCGTGATCCGCCCACCTCGGCCTCCCAAAGTGCTGGGATTACAGGCGTGAGCCACTGCGCCCAGCCGGGACAGGTGTCTTTTGTGGCTCTCAGCTACACTGTGGCCTAGAGATAGATGACAGTGTACATTTGAACTGACAGCCATGAGCCTTGGAGAAGGAGTATGACAGGAAAACAGATCACTTTCCTGCCTATCTAAGACATGGAGCTAGTGCAGCCTCCTCACATCCCACAGAGACCTTGGTGCATTACACCAGCAGTTCCCCCAGACACCTCTGTTAAGGTGGTGCCCATGATCATCATTGTGATATTCGTAGGTAAGCCAGGAGGGCTAGCTTTGCCCAGCTATTTTCTACCCCCTATCCTGCTGAACAGGAATTTCTAGGCACCAGGCATTCCACTGTCCAGCCCATCACCTGAAACAACAGAGAGCACTTCACAGTAAAACAAGATCAAGCACATACCTATATGCTTTTGCCACAGCTGGCTTTTATGCACAAGTGCTACCTACTGGCTTGCAGGTTGAACTGCATGACCCAATATAAAATCTGACAACAGAACTGCACATGGCTATAAAAGCAAAGCCAAAATTCCTACCCAAAATACTCTACAGTCACACCCTCAAGAGGGAAAAAAAAATCAAATCCAAATGAAAGTAAATTCAATAAAAAGAAGCTACAGCTTGTACAGATGAGAAGGAGCCAGCAAAACATCTCCAGCACCAAGAAGAAACAGAATGTTGTGACACCCACAAAGGGCCACATTAGTTCTCTAGCAATGGATACTAACCAAAATGAAAACTTTGAAATGACAGATAAATGATTCAAAATATGGATTGTTAGGAAACTCAGTGAGATCCAATAGAAAGCTTAAAACAAACACAAACCAGAAAAACAACTCAGGAGATGAAAGAAAAGATAGAAAGATTAAACAAAAAACAGTAACAACAACAACAAACAAAACAGAACTTCTAGAAAGAATTTCAAAATACAGTTAAAAGTTGTGACCAGACCAAGCAGAAGAAAGGATTTCAAAGCTTGAAGAATGGTCTTTTGGATTAATTCAGTCAGATAAAAATTTTCAAATGAATTTTAAAAATTAACAAAGCCTTTGAAAAATATGGGAATATGTAAAGTGACAAAACTTATGACTTACAGACATTCCCAAGGGAGAAAAAGGAAATGTAAGACATTTGGATAGCAAATTTGAGGAAATTGAGAAAATTTTCCCAATCTTGTCAGATACATAGATATCCAGAAAAAAGAAATCCAGAGAACACCTGGAAGATACTATACCACATGAACATCACCAAGGCATGTAGTCACCAGACTATCCAAGGTCCATGTGAAAGAGCAAATCTTAAAAGGAGCTAGAAAGAAGTGCCAATTTACCTAGAAAGGAAATCTGCTCAATCTAATAGTAAACTTCTTGGCAGAAAGAGATTGGAAGCCTATTTTTATCTTTCTTAATGAAAAAAATAAGTCAACCAATAATTTCATATTCTGCCAAACTAAGGTTCATAAATGAAGGAGAAATAAAGTTATTCTCATACAAGAAAATGCTATGGGAATTTGTCACTGCTAGACCAATCCTACAAGAAATGCTTAAAGGGTTTCTAAACATGGAATGGAAAAATGACAACTACCATCACGAAAGCACACATAGGTAAAAAGCTCACAGATGCTATAAAGCAATAACACAGTTGAGACTCCAGTGCAATTAGATAACAACACTATGAGAGTATCAAAATCTCACACATTAATATTAATCTTGAACATAAATGACCAAAATGCCACTTAGAATATATAGATTTGCAAGTTGGGAAAAAAAACCCCAAGATTGAACCATCTGCTGCCTACAATAGACTCACTTACTTTCTAAAGGCACCTATAGACTCAAAGTAAAGGGGTGAAAACATAGATACTACACAAATGAAAAATAAAAGCAAGCAGAAGTATCTTATAGCAGATAAAACAGAATTTAAACCAAGAAAAGTTAAACAAAGTACGTAGAAGGGTATTAAATAATGGTAAAGGGTTCAATACAACAAGAAAATTTAACTACTCTAAATATGCCTGCATCCAACACGGGAGCACCTGCATTCACAAAACAAACACTACTAGACATAAGCAAAGGGATTGACAGCAATACAATAATAGTGGGGGGCAAAAATACTTCATGGACACTGGACGTGTTATTGAGGCAGAAAGTTAAAAAAGAAACTTTAAACTTAAACGGGACTCTAGACCAAATGGACCTAATAGAAAATTACAGAACATTATTCACAGCACCCACATAATATACATTTTTTTCTCATTTACACCTGGAATATTCTCCATAATTGGCCATATGCTTGGCTATAAAGCAAATCTCAATGAATTTTAAAAAATAAAATTATATCAAGTATCTTATTAGACCACAGTGGAATAAAACTAGATATCAGTACCAAGAGGAACTTTCAAAGCTACACAAGCACCTAGTAACTAAACAACTTGCCTCTGAATGACTTTAGGGTAACCAATGAAATTAAGACAGAATTCAAAACAAATTTTTGAAACGAATATAGAGACACAACATACCAAAACCTCTGAGATACAATAGAAGCAGTACTAATAGGAAAACTTAGTGTTAAATGCCTACATCAAAATGATCTCACATTCACAACTTAACATCATACCTCAGAAAACTAGAAAAATAAAGACAAAGCAAACCCAAATCTAGCAGAAGATAAGAAATAATGAAGATCAGAGCAGAACTAAATGACTAAATGATATTGAGACCAAACAAAACAAGACAAAAAACAAAATACAAATATCAACAAAATGAAGAGCTAGTTATTTGAAAGGATAAATAAAATCGATGAGCCACTATCTAGTTTGACTAAGAAGAAAAGAAAGAAGGTTCAAATAGGCACAATCAGAATGATAAAAGTGACATTATAATGGATACCAAAGAAATGCAAAAGGTCTTCAATGATTACTGTAAACAACTTTATGACACAAACTAGAAATCCTAGAATAAATGGATAAATTCCTGGAAACATACAAACTCCCAAGATTGAACAAGGAAGAAAGAATAATCCTGAACAAATGAATAAAACAAATGAAATTGAATCAGTTATAACAAATTTTCCAACACCAACAAAAAGGCCCTAGAACAGATGTATTCACTTTGTATATCTGGCTGAATTTTGCCAGATACATATATGAAATTATTGGTTGACTTATTTTTTTCATTAAGGAGGATAAAAATAGACTCCCAATCTCTTTTGCCAAGAAGTTTACTACTAGATTGAAGAGATTTCTTTTCTAGGTAAATTAACACTTCTCTCTAGCTCCTTTTAAGATTTGTTCTTTCACATGGACCTTTGATAGTCTGGTGACTACATGCCTTGGTGATGTTCATCTTGTGTAGTATCTTCCAGGTGTTCTCTGGTAATCTGGCTGAATTTTGCCAGATATACAAAGAAGAGCTGATACTAATCTTAATCAAATTATTTCAAAATATTGAGGAGGAGCAATTCCTCTCTAGCTCATCTTACACAACCAATAACACCATATTATCAAAATCTGGTGAAGATCCAACAACAATAAAAAAACTACAAGCCAATATACGATGAAAATAGGATGCAAAAATTCTCAACAAAATACTATGAAATAGAGTCCAGCAGCACATCAAAAAGACAATTCATCACAATCAAATGGGTCTTCTTCCATGTATGTGAAGGTAGTACAATATTTACAACTCCATAAATGTGATTCACCACATAAAGAGAATTAAAAAACAAAAGCCTTGTGACTGTCTCAATAAATGCAGAAGAAGCATTCGATAAAATTCAACATCTTTTTATGATAAGAATCCTCAAAAAACTAGGCATCAAAGGAACACACCTCAACATAATAAGGACCATATAGAACAAACCCACAGCCAACATCATACTGAAAGGGGAAAAGTTGAAAGCTCTTCTCCTAAGAACTGAAGCAAGATAAGAATGCCCCATCTTAGCACTTCTTTATTATTATTATTATTATTATTATTTTTTATTATTATACTTTAGGTTTTAGGGTACATGTGCACAATGTGCAGGTTTGTTACATATGTATCCATGTGCCATGTTGATTTCCTGCACCCATTAACTCGTCATTTAGCATTAGGTATATCTCCTAATGCTGTCCCTCCCCCCTCCCCCAATCCCACAACAGTCCCCGGAGTGTGATGTTCCCCTTCTTGTGTCCATGAGTTCTCATTGTTCAATTCCCACCTATGAGTGAGAACATGCGGTGTTTGGTTTTTTGTCCTTGCGATAGTTTACTGAGAATGATGTTTTCCAGTTTCATCCATGTCCCTACAAAGGACATGAACTCATCATTTTTTATGGCTGCATAGTATTCCATGGTGTATATGTGCCACATTTTCAAAACTACAGTGAGATACCATCTCACACCAGTTAGAATGGCCATCATTAAAAAATCAGGAAACAACAGGTGCTGGAGAGGATGTGGAGAAATAGGAACACTTTTACACAGTTGGTGGGTCTGTAAACTAGTTCAACCATTGTGGAAGTCAGTGTGGCGATTCCTCAGGGATCTAGAACTAGAAATACCATTTGACCCAGCCATCCCATTACTGGGTATATACCCAAAGGATTATAAATCATGCTGCTATAAAGACACATGCACACGTATGTTTATTGCGGCACTATCCACAATAGCAAAGAGTTAGAACCAACCCAAATGTCCAACAACGATAGACTGGATTAAGAAAATGTGGCACATCTTAGCACTTCTAATCAACTTAATATTGGAAGTCCTAGGCAGAGCAGTCAGGCAAAAGGAAGAAGCAAAATCACCCAAATTGGAAAAGAGGAAGTCAAATTATTTCTGTTTGCTAATGACATGACCTTATATCTAGAAAATCCAAAATACTCTTCCAGAACACTAGTATCCAGAATCTATAAGGAATTTAAACAAACAAACAAAAAATAACCACATTAAAAAGTGGGCAAAGTACATGAACAGATGCTTCTCAGCAGAAGAGTTACAAGCAGCAATAAACATGCAAAATGCTTATCACTACTCATCAGATAAAAGCAAATTAAAACCACAGTGAGAGATCATCTTACGCCAGTCAGGATGGCCATTATCAAAAAGTCAAAAAACAACAGATGTTGGCATGGATGCAGAGAATAGGGTGTACTCATACACTGTCAGTGAGAATGTAAATTAGTACAACTTGTATGGAAAACAGTATGTAGATTTCTTAAAGAACCAAAAATAGAACTAGCATTTAACCCAACAATCCCACTACTGGACACTTACTCACAGAAAAAGAAATTTCTATAAAAAAAATCTGCATTCATATGCTTATCGTAGCATTATTTCCAATAACAATGTCTTGGAATCAACCTAAGTGTCCATCAGTGGTTCGCTGGATAATAAAAAATGTTGTATATATACACCACAGAATACTATGCATCCGTAAAAAGAATGAAATCATGTTCTTTGCAGCAACATGGATGGAGCTAGAGGCCACCATAAGTGAAAATAACTCAGAAACAGAAAATCATATACAGCGTGTTCTTTAAAGTGAGAGTAAACGGTAAGTACACACGGACGTACAGAGAAAAATAATAGGCACTGTGGACTTCAAAAGGTGAGAGGTTTGGAGTGCGGTGAGGGTTGAAAAATTAACTATTGGGTCCAATGGTTAATATTTGGATGACGAGTATATACAGGCCCAAACCCCACCACTATGCAAAATATCCAAGCAACAAACCCGCATACGTACCCCTTGATTCTAAAATAAAATAAAAATTTTTAAAAAAGACTATTTAGCAGACATCTTACAATGACAGGCAAAATAACAAAAATAATAATGGTTCACAAAATCAGACAGTTTTTTTCCTAAAGTGTCAGAAATCAAGTTTGTATGTTTGCTAGGGTATTAAGTAAATTATTTTTATTTTTTCCTTGGTTTACTAGAAAACCTCTTCTACTCTCTCTTCCTCGCTCTCTCCTCATACTCCACCACTAGCAACTCAATTTTCTTTTTGAGAAGAGTCATTCTTAAAATTCTAGTCCTTGGGTCTTAAAAGTTAACTGCTATGTTGTTAAATATTATGTGACTGCTATTATGCTACATTTTATTTAATTTAAAGCTGAAATCTCTCAGGTATTGGGTGTTACATTTTAAAGGCAAATAGTCCAAAAATAAATAAATTTCTAAGTACATTAATGAAAATTATCTTACAGAAAATTTAGAACGATAATTATATAAAACAGCAATGGTACATATTGGTTTCCTAAAAAAAAGTTGTGCGTGTGTGTGAGAGAGAGAGAGAGAGAATTACTTCTAAAAATGGCAATAGGTTGTCAGTTTTTATAATTGTTGATCTAATAAAATTATTTTTCAATTCATATCATAAACATAAATTTAGCTTAGCTTTTTTTTAAATAAAGCAAGCCAGAAACATTTTGCTGGAAAGCAACTAGCTTTAATGGATTAAAATATGTTATAAAAGTTTTCAAAAGAAATCACAAAGATATTCTAATGCTCCCTTGGAAATAGTAAGAGAGTAAATGAGAATAGAATGCACTGTGTTCATAAAAAAATTGACTGCTTGGGCAACAAAATATACTTGGTGATTGATGGTGAGCTTTGTTTTTTTCTTTTCCTTTCTAATTTCATACATCAACTACTTTTATATTTCTTCCCGTGCTTCTGTCTTCTCTAATAAAAGCCAAAAGTGCCATTTCATAGTTCTGCTTAATCAGTCAATACATCTAATGTTGAATTAAACTCAGCTAATAAAAATAATAGACCCAGATAACTTACTTAAAATAATTTTAACTGAAAAACTATTGCTAACAATCCTATCACATCAATAGCAAATGTGTCTATTTCAAGAAAGTGACACATTTTGTTTACTTTTTTGTATCTTTTTTATGGTGCAAAATATATTTATGTTTCTAGGCCAAAATTTTTAATAATTTAACTCAACCATGTCTCAAAACCAAACCATAAGGATATTGTCTTGACTCCCAAAATACTCCATTTCTTCAGGATTAAAAAAGAAAAAACAAAAACTTAGTCTTCAATTTTGTTTATAGCCCATTAGTCAGATTAGTTACATTGAAGTCGGAGTGAGGATGAGAAAATCTCTGAGCATATTATTATTGTCTCCCACACTTGATATATATAAAATTTATGTTGGTGAGGATTTAAAGAGATAGGTATTACTTTTACACTTTCACCTCCCATTGCTGACAAGTTGTTATTGATCTTCTCAAAATCCTTTTTTGTTATCAAAATTGTTGTAATATGATACAACTTAAATAATGACATTTAAATTTTAATGATTTCTCTGTGAATAAAAAAGAATACAATTATTTTGTCTTACATTTGTAAAGTATGTAAAACGTAACCATACTTTACAAATGTAAGACAAATTAATTGTATTATTTTTAATTCAGACAGAAATCATTAAAATTTAAATGTTACTATTTAATTTATAGTCAAGAATAGTCAAGAATCCTTTTTGGCTATTTCACTTTTCCAAGTTCACTATTAATATTTTAGTGTCTCTCTTTTTAGTATTAAATGTATAGATACATGGGAACATGGGATAAAGAGATATAGAGATAGAAATAGTGATTGAGACAGAGATAAAGAGACAGTAAGAGAGAAAGAGCATGCAAATGAGAGAGAAATTTAAAAACCCACCTAGCAATGCATAAACGAATTCTTGGAGCTACAGAAACATAATGGCTAAATGGATGCTATTGAATTAAAAATAAACGGCTGTAATCAAATGCAATTGGTCATATAACTTTGAATGTAGGGTCATATTATCAACAAGTATTCAATTATTCTTTTACTTTATCCTAAAATATATAGCTTTCCTCATAAGGTCAATAGTCACGTGGGATCTTATCTCTCAGGTTATTACTTCATTAAAGTATTATCTATCCCTTTGACTACATCGTCAATGTAAATTTCAAATATTCTACATGTCACACAGAAAATGCTTTCTTTTCACCATATTTTACACTCTCTAGGCACAAAAGTAGGTAACATTTTCTAGTATTCGTGTGAGTAATCTAGTAAAGGGATGTAATCAAAACTGAACAGCAGATATGATTCCTACAGGATTCTCTCCTCTACAACAGTGACCCAAAGACTATGTGTACAGATGTCAGATAAGTCATCTAACCGCGTGGATCTCTGAGTAACCATGTGGAGTAGAATGTCACCTCTCCTTATCCCACCATTAACCAGAATGAGATACATGGGATGAAGGATAAATACACTTTTTTTGTGAAAGAACTTAAAATATAAAATTTAATTAGTATTCAGAGCATAAATCAGCCCACCTAATTTATACAGCATGCAGCCCAAACATCCTTGAAATTGAATGGAAATACAACTGACATCATTTATTTTATACTATAAAAAAAGTGTCAGAGCAAACATTCCTATCATGTATGTATTTATTTATTTTTGTTTGTTATATATGCAATATATTTATATAACAGAGTTATTGAAGGGCATACATTTTAAATTAAAAGTGTTTTCCAATTGATTTTATACCTAGCATATTATTATAAAATGTTCAATGTTATGAAATATTCTCATGAAATACTAATTTTTGCTGCATAGATTTTTATTATATATATAAAAACTCCTACTGATATTTAACTTCATTAAAATTTCTTGCTTTTATAAACAATGCCAAGATAAACTGGCATTGTTTCTGTAAATATACATATCTATATTTACAGTAAGAGTAATTACCATAACAGTTAATAAGCAGTTAAATATTTAGGTACATTGTTATCTTAGGCAAGCATGCTCATTATATATCTTGTTCTATAATCAAGTATATTATATACATGCTCAGTAATATGCACCTAGTCTATTTTTTAAGAAATATATGCATTCACAATTTTTAATATTAATTCCATATTAGCATTAATAGTGTCTGAATTAATTAATGTGACCTTTAAATAATGTCTGTTTGCCATTCACAACTCCTGAAAATATATCACTAAGTACCTTATCTTACTATGGCTAAATAAATTAAGAATACTATTGTTTTGCAATATTGTTTTCATAACGGATGCATCTCAGAAAAACATTTTTAATAAATAAAATATCTAAAAAACCACTCAATAGAAATAGCCAGGGAACAGTGAACATATTTAAGCCCACTCCCTCATTTAAAAATCCCCAAAGAAATAAAGAGATAAAATAATCCCTATCTTTGGAGATATCACAATCACCAACAAACATTAAAACATAATTTCCAAATATTGTAATATCTAAAAGAAAATAAAAGCAACTGATGAAAATTAGCAGTTGCTTCTTCAGAATTCCAAAACATAGGTTTTTTGTTTTTTTTTTAAAAATATATATATGTTTTTATGATACTAAAAAGTCTTTCCAAAAGATCTTTTGATAGGAGCAATGATATGAAGGAGAAAGAATAATGCCATGGATAAAAGCGAGAATGTTCTTGTAGAGACAACACTCAACAAGTTGGAGAACAGGGGGATTAAGGGCTGTTTTTTGTCTCCCACCTTACTGCCTATGGTAAACTGCTACTGGAGCAGTGGAGTGTAGCAGGAAGAAGTGTCATCATAAAGCCTTTATCACCGAATGGGCTTGTTAGCCATAACATCATTTTGAATGCTGTGGAAAATGAAGGGAAGACAGACTCCTCCAGGACATATAAAACATGCAGGTTCCTACAAAGGACATTAACTCATCCTTTTTTATGGCTGCATAGTATTCCATGGTGTATATGTGCCACATAAACCATCATTCTCAGCAAACTATCTCAAGGACAAAATACCAAACACCGTGTGTTCTCACTCATAGGTGGGAATTGAACAATGAGAACACATGGACACAAGAAGGGGAACATCACACACTGGGGCCTGCTGTGGAGTGGGGGGAGCGGGGAGGGATAGCATTAGGAGATATACCTAATGTAAATGACGAGTTAATGGGTGCAGTACACCAACATTGCACATGTATACATGTGTAACAAACCTGCACGTTGTGCATATGTACCCTAAAACTTAAAATATAATAAAAAAAGAAAACAAAACAAAACATGCAAGTTCTTTTACAGCATGCTCAAGATTAAAATCAAAAGCTAAATGAAAACATAAACAAAAACAATCGAGGTTTCTAAATCCTTTTTACTTCTTCCTTAAATTTTATTTACACAATTCACAATATTTTCTGTCAAATAGTTGAAGGCAGTAAAAAAGATGTAAACATCGCAAAAGAATTGCGTTTTACCTGCCACGGATTCAACTGTGCTCCCTAAAAGCATATGCTGAAGTCATAACCTCCAGGTCTTTGGGATGTGGCCTTATTTGGAAACAGGATCATTGAAGATGTAATTAGTTAACATGAGGCCATACTGGGGTAGGGTGGGCTTCATCTACTATGACTGGTGTCCTTATAAGAAGAGGAAAATGCCATGTGATGATACAGATGCCAAAGGAGAATGTTATCTGATGACAGAGGCAGAATGAAGTGCTGTAGCTGCAAACCAAGGAACATAGAGAACTGGCAACTACCATCATGAGCTAGGAGGAGGCAAAAAGGACTCCTCCCGTTCAGTTTTCAGGGGGAGCGTGGCTGGCCCTGCCAAAACCCTGACTGCAGACTTTTAGCTTTCAGAACTGTGAGAAAATAAATTTCTGTTGTTTATTTAGCAATTCATTTTGCTGTACTTTATTACAGCAGCAGTAGGAAACTAATATAGTGCCTATGCATAAAAGTTTCATGAGATGAGGAAATAATTATTATATTAAAATATATTACAAGGAAATTAGCAATAGCTAATTAATTATATTTTTATTTTCTCAAACCAAAAAAAGGGATCATATTTCTATGGATAGGAATTAGAAATTATAAAACCTCAGGAATGGATGAACATTTAAAGTCAAGTAAATTATACTTTCTGTCTTGGGGAGAATGAGCAAAGAGGAAAAAGACTGATTATACTTGCTAAAGTCTATTTGTTCTTGAATGGACTGGAAGTTCCTCAGAGACACGCAAAGATACATGAAAGGGCTTTCATCTAAGATTTTGTAAAATACTTCTGGAATGACATAACATCTTGAAAGCTTTTTATTGCAGAATTCATCACTTAAGTTTTCAACTACAGCTAATTAACCATAACCACTTTTGTAACATCATGGAAAAGAAGCAAACAAACAAATGAAGTAAACGATGACATTTCCTTCTTGAGACTTTGTAGGACTTTCCAAAAATGGTCCTCTAGTCAAAGAAACAGGAGATCAGGTTGCACTAAAACTGTCAGACACAGGACCATCAGAAGTCTGATTCTAAAAAACAAACAAACAAACACGGTCGGGAACGGTGTAATCCTGGCACTTTGGGAGGCCAAGGCAGACAGATTACCTGAGGTCATGAGTTCAAGACCAGACTGGTCAAAATGGTGAAACCCTGTCTCTACTGAAAAATACAAAAATTAGCCAGGCGTGGTAGCGGGTGCCTATAATCCCAGGTACTCGGGAGGCTGAGGCAGGGAGAATCGCTTGAACCTGGGAGGCAGAGGTTGCAATGAGCTGAAATCATGCCACTGCACTCCAGCCTAGGCGACAGAGACTCTGTTCACTCCGCCAAAAAACAACGACAACAACAACAAAGTCAAACGTAGTAGTATAATCACAGCTATGTTTTTCTTTAAAATGATTACAATACCCAAGAAAAAATCATAAAAACCTATTTCTCATTATGATTCCAGGTAATAATTATATTTATTTGTCCATTTAAAAAATAACTGTGTTGTTTTCCTCAAAGGTGTTATTTCCTTAAACCAATCATCCAAAATCGGTGCAATGACCTGTGAGTCTGAAAATACTTATTAAAATAGCAATTAACTCTGCATAATTTTAGAAGCATTTATACTGATAATTAAGGCTTTGTTGAGTAGCTCTGGCAGTTCAGTGGTAGGTCAAGCTTACAGTATTTACTAAGCCTAATCAGGCCATTTCATGATCCATCATATTTATACTTTGGGGACTATTTACTTTATTTGTATGTTGAATTAGATGCCCTAATGTCATTAGCTACGTCAGCTACTTTTTCAACTTGCTAATTGTCTGTAATACCTTAATTAACATGTCTAAAAAATGTGCTGCTCCATTGTTTCTTCCTAAATAGAAAGTTTCCCAGTTAAAAAAATTCAAAAGTGTTCTCCAAAAATTGAACATAGTTATTTATAGATATGATTTTAATTATTCTTTAGTCACTTTTTATAATCTTAATTTATATTACTTTTTGAGAGTAATGTAATGTAAATTAAGTAATGTAAATTATTTCCCAGAAGTAATATAAGTTACTTTTCCTTTTGTTCCTTTTATTGCTTCTGTATTTTCTTATTTTAACATTCAAAAGATTACACTGCTCATTAATTAATTCATTAGTTACTTTACACCTTTCACAATTGTTTATTCTATATCTGTAATATTCCCAGTATATTTTTAAATACAGAAAATTAGAAGGACATATGATCTGGTTTCTTCTCTCAAAAATCTCAAAATTAGCTAAGGGATAAATAAATATAAATATGAGTTATTTTATGATTTCAAAAGAGTATTAAGCACTTGTGATTGAGGAAATTTGCCTTGAGGAGGTAATGCTTGAGCTAAATCTGGAGAAATTATTTTGAGTTCATTGGGCATAGAAAGAGAAGAATGCAGTATTTTCTGATTATTTTATATAGTTTAGAATTGCTGAGTATGAGATTCAAATGGGACAATTTAGGAAGATGGTAGAAAAAAGACACATAGGGCACTACAAAAGCATAAAAAGAAATCCGGAATCATTTTGCAGGTTATAGAAGCCATGCAAAACACTTGGTAAGTAAATTTTGAATAGATTCACAATTTAGCAATATATGTCTGGTCAATGTATGTTAGCTAAATTGAAGAGGCTGTAACTAAAGGGGATAATAACAACTAGGGGACTACTTTGCAGTTGCAGGTCCAAAACCTACATGCTGAAAGTAGAGTAAAAAGTAGGTGGTTAATGCAATAAATATTAAATAATTTGTCACACTCTTGGGGAAATAGAGGAGTTGTCAAAGATGACCCCCAGTACAATTGGCATAATTATAGAAATTATAAGTAAATAGATATATTTAGAACGAGTGTATTATCAATAATGATATTTAACACTAATAATAATAATATTAGCTAACATTGATTTCTGACTATATGCCAGGCAATGTGATGACCACTTTATATTCTTGTATAATATTTTGAAAAGGTATATTATTAAAATTTACTAACTACATACTCACCATTTCTCTATAAATCTTTTTGTATTGCTCTATAAGTCTTGAACATATGTTTATTCAGCAACTCTCTTGCAATAAAGAGATTACTAAACTTAAAATATTAATTCGTTCTATTGATTAACTAATTTATGTTAGAGAAAATTTCATTATAAAATTCATAATTTTTTTTATCCAGGAGTCTTTCTCTTTTTCTCTATTCCAATTACAGGCTCACTCCCTTTGATAATAGTTGTATACTTTCTACTCTTTTTCAATTATCTTAAGTTTTTTCCATCTCTACCATCAGGTGAATAGCCATGCTTCATATTTAACTGATGAAAACATCTCTTTTGATCCAATAAAAAAAGATTTCCACAACGTCCTACCACCATAGCTCCCCCACTCACACCTGGGTTCATGTATTTAGTCTATCCTATTACTATGAAATAATTTTTTGTGTTCCCTGTTAGGTCATATACTCCCTCAGTACAAGAGCTTCCCCCCTCACTTACCAGTGCATAGATATTATTTCAGCTTTTATTCTCTTCTGTTCCTGCACTCTCTGTTATTATATATCTCATAATTTTTTCCCATTATCACAAACATATTTATATTTTCCTCTAAAATCTAAAATCAAAAATACCATCTCATAAAATGTTTTTATCTGTCATAGAGTCTTCTCCTTTCTTTTATGTAGAAAAAATATCTTAAAAAGAAATACGTATAGTTGATGTCTCCAATTGCTTTCCTCTATTTCTTTGGTTGCCGTTGAATCTTCTCCAAACATTCTTTGGATTCCTTTCAAATGTCTTTGTATATGTCAAAAAATCCAGTTGTCATTTATTAGCATAAATCAAACTTTACCTTTTATAGCAAATAACACAGTTGATCATGTCTTTTTGGCTTTTATTCTAAAATACAACATTCTTATTGCTTTATTTGGATCCGACTTACTGGCCATTCTGTCTCCTTTGCAAAATGCACTATCTCCCAGAGCTTGAAATTTTAGTGTGTTTCAAGGGTCTATTCCTGAATTTTTCTCTTCTTACTCTACATTCTTATTGATCTCAACTTTTTTTTTTTTTTCTTAGACGGAGTCTCACTCTGTCACCAGGTTGGAGTGCAGTGGTGCCATCTTGGCTCACTGCAACCTCCACCTCCTGGGTTCAAGCAATCCTCCTGCCTCAGCCTCCCAAGTAGCTGGGACTACAGGTGCACACCACCATGTCCAGCTAATTTTTTTGTAGTTTTAGTAGAGACGGGGCTTCACCATGTTGGCCAGGATGGTCTCGATCTCTTGATCTCATGATCCACCCACCTCGGCCTTCCAAAGTGCTAGGATTACAGGCATGAGCCACCACACCCAGCCTGATTTCAACTTTTATCCTGACTTCAAATAGCATCTATATACAAATTTCTCTCTTGGTCTCCATACTCATTCATCTAATTGTCTAAATTTCATCTCTACTTAGATATCTAGTAGGCATTCCATACTTAACATATTCAAAATCAAACTCAGTTCACCTCCACTTCTTACTGTGAATGAATAAAACCGCTTCTCTCACAGCCCTCCCTACCCTCATTAAGACCAACTCTTTCCTTCATATTCCTTTGGCCGAAAATTTGGGATCATCGTTGATCATTTTATTTTTCTTGCATCTATTATCAAATCCCTCTGCAAATCCTATAGGAATTTTCTCCAAAATATATCTAAAATCTACCACTTCTCTCTTCTAAGCTAACATGTTGTCCAAGCAACCTTCATCTCTTATCTCCTAACTTGATAATTTAATATCCCCTAACTATTCTCCTTGCTTTTGCCTTTGCGCTTCCCGTTAGTTTTGCAAAGTGGCCAGGGTGATCGTGTTCTCAGTGAGGCCCTTTTGACAATCCATTACGAAACTGAAACCTTCCTCCCTTCCCTCCAGCGCTATTTATCTGTCTTCTTTTCTTTATTTTTCTTTCTCACATTTATCACTCTCTTACTCCATGTTTTAGTTATTTTTTATTCTTACTATTTATTTCATCCCTCAGAGGGCAAAGATAATTGTCTCTCATATTTGGTGCTCTACAGGTGGTGTCCAGACTAGTCTTCACATAGAGAAAACAATATATATTTGTTAAATAAATGGATGACTACATGCATTGGAGAATATTTTAAGCTTAAAAAACAATCATACAGCTTATTCATGTCACATTACTAACTTTATAGACTCTGTCTCATTAATAATTATAAAGAAAAGAAACAGCAAAAAAGAAGGAAGAAAGGAAAGAAGGAAAGATGAAAAAGTAAAGACAGAAACTGGAAAGAAAAGAGAACAGACCTTCATCCTTGGGTTAACTTCAGCAAGTGTGATCTTTTCCAGTGTTAACCAATAACATTATTTACCTTAGTAAAATGTTCACTCACTTCCCAGGGTACTTAGAATAAGATTCAAATTTTGTATCGTGGCCTGGAAATGTAAATAGAATGTGCCTTTTCCTGATATTATACCCCTTCACCATTTGTCACTAAGTTTACACTACCAGCCTTTGAGTTCTAAAGACACCTCTGCTTAATTGAATCCTTATTGTCCTTCTGGATGAAGGTTAAATACTAACACCTAAGAAAGGTCTTTCTTCACAATCAAATATAAACAGCTCACCTAATATTTCTGTGTTATATCACCCTGATTTATTCTTATCATGATTTACTAATTTATCGTATTTGCATGTATTTATTGTCTATCTCAATTAAGTAGAATTTGAGCTCCATAAGGGTTAATTGTGCTATTAATGTTCTATTTCCACTGAAGCTGAGAATTCAAAATAATTCACTAAGGTAATCTATTCTCTGAATCTACTTGAAGGAAGCAGCCTTTCCATGAGCTCATGTCCCAGTGTTGCCCAAACACCTTGATTAGAAGCAAGAGTACTCTGCTTAGTAGAAACCTGCAGGGGGAGCAGTCAGAGAGCACCCGGTTCTACTGAGATAGTATGAATCTCTCTTCATAAATCCTGATGTGCTAGAAATTTCACTTTCCCTTCTTCCCCCAAATCAGCTATGATGCTTAACTGCTGTTTTTGTAAAAAAAGCACTCTTATTTCCTCCCACCTGACTTTAAAATGGCTGTTTGGAACATGACCTGTTTGTCAGTTAGAAGATTCCAATATTTAGTTTTGTACTTACAAATAAAAGAAAACATCAAAAGAGTTTTTCATTATTGTACCTTTAATTTTGATATAAAGTATATAAATCATCTGGGCCTAGGAAAATCCAGACATAAGAGAATAAAAAGCATTAAGGTATATTGATTACGTCGTTATGCTGCAGTTCTAGAATTGACTATTTGCAGCATAAATGGAAAATGAACACAATTCGTGTGTATTCGTGATAATTACCCAAAAGAAGCTGGATCTGAGTTTATAAAGTTGATTCTGTTCACAGCAAAAATAATGATGAAGCATTTTAGGTACTCAATTTGTGCCTATTCCTTATAATACCAGTTATTTTAAAACTCAAGTGTTTTGGTATGTCTGCTATCTGCCTAAAAGCATAAGAAAAACTTCAGAACTATCAAATAATGGCATACATACTTTTTGAATAAAAGAATTCTTTCATATGAAGCATTACCATTCAGTGTAGGAATACAAAAGAATTTTGATATTTCAAATGGAAGTCTATTTGAATGTAAAAAAATTACACACATATATTTTTTCCTCAACAATTGGTATATATTATGAATACATTTTGCTTTATTTATGAATTCACTTAAATTATAATTTATATTTCTTTTTTAAGTAGTTTTTTCATATATACATCTGTGTTTTCTATGTTTAAAATGTTTAATTGATTATATCTGTTTTTAAATGCATGCTTAATAACAGAACACTTAATCATCAAAAGGAAATAGTGGTAACTATGATTCTTATGAAGGATCTTATATATTCTTATTAAGGAATACTTTGAGAAAGAAATAATATAACACATAAATATAAACGATTTGTGAATTTAATTAGAAAATCAGTGGATATATGCTGCATCTACCTTTATTGTTACATAAAGATCCAGCCATGGGCTTACATACAGTTTTGGACTCAGCTAGTTCCTAACCCAATTCTGAAATGTGCTGCTCAGATTCTTTTTTCTGTCCACTACAGTTTGTGGGTTACATCATCTTTCTTCCTGTTTTGTTCTGGCTTATTATCATGTTTTGTATAGGACTTTTTGCCTCAAATATTCATGAGTCTCCTTCATGCCAATGGTCATCCATCACTAACAACCAGTCTATTTAAATTTGTTCCTGATACTCCTGCATTAAGTTTGGTACTTCCTACTGACCTAACCTATGATGACATGTACGCTACAGATGAATGAATGAATATGCTAGATTTTATGCAACTTCAGTATTCTACTGTTAAGTAGAGTTCAAGTTTCTGGATTAGAACTGAGTTCACTGCAACCTGGCACTTTCCCCTCACACAGAAATGCAGTGAACTTCTCTTTCAAAGGATGACATCTATTGAATTGTCAGCTATTTCTCAGACATTGCCTTTACCCAAAGGAAAACGTCATCCACTTGTAGTGTCCAGTTCGTCTTTTACTTCTTGTTCCCCAAGGAATAAAAATTACTTAAACCCAAGTCTCTCTGAATTGCAACAGAATTCCAAATGCCCTTGTGAAAACTCAGATTAGGCTTGAAACAGATATATTTTTATATATTCTCCTTTCTTGTGATTTGGCAAATGTTGCAATAACTAGAACAAATGACAGAAAAATATGTCAGATAGACATTTTTACTTTTTTGCTGAGCGGTGTCAAAAGGTGCCATATAGACTCCAGTTCATACCTTGTAAGATAAATAGATAATAGATAAATATTCCAAGAAAATAATAAAAGAAAAATCTTTAGAACTCAAGAAAGATGGGCATATGCAGACTATATGGTCCTAGAGAATATCTCCCAAGGTTAATTGAAAGAAATTACCTAATTAACTAAACCAGCATTCACATTAAGTTTAGAAAAACATTCTTTTACATGTTTGATTGACGAACTAATACAAATATTAGCTTTATCACGAAGAGTTGGCTTACCTGCTTGTCAAAAATGAGCAACTTAGTACCTAATCACAGAAAGAATCATGTCTCACCCAAACACAGGCTGCAATGGAAAAGCATAGGTTTCCTTTAGGTGGCCAAGTGTGGTAAAACTAATAGCATAGAGAAGTAAAGAGTGGATACTCTCTGAAGGTGATCTGATTTCAAAAGTGAGAAAAGAATTAGAAGCCGAATGCTTCACCCAAAGTTACCAAAGTAGTAAGAAAAGGATTGTACAAATTGGTGATTTTCCCTTCTTGGAGAATATTATTTCCAAGAGTGTTAGGGTTCTCCAGAGAAAGAGATCCAGTAAGACAGACAGACGATAGATAGGTAGATAGATAGATAGATAGATAGATAGATAGATGATAGATAGATAGATAAAAGGAAATTTATAAGGGGAATTGAATCACATGATTACGGAGTGAAGAAATCCCATGACATGCCTTCTGTAAGCTAGAGAACCAGGAAAGCCAGTGCAAGTGTGTTTCCAGAGAAATAGGCATGAAAGATATGTAGGAGAAAAACAACATTTTATAGGTTGGATATGGAGACAAGAGAAGCAAAATCTTGCCAACACTGACTTACTTATAATCTTTATAATATTTAATATTACAATCTTCATGAAAATACTTTATTTTGCTATGTGAAAATAATATTAAACATTTCATGTGGAAATGTGAATGTCCATGGCCTCCCTAGATCTCTGATTATATGCATATAGATAATGGCAGTATTCATACTGTAGAATTAAGTAATATAAAGCAAAGGTTATTCTGGGGCAGGGTGTTGAATTTTATGTTACTCTGAAATCCTTGCTAACTATAGGAACCACTTTGTTACATAAACTAGTTTATTTTGTTTCATACTGTTATGGGAACTTCCATTGCTTACTTACATGCAAAATTAAAATATTGAAAATTAGCATTTCTTAAACTTCAAGCTGTTTCCTTAGAGTGAAAGCCTATCTTCAAAAGTCAGAAAGTCAGTTAAGTAAAATTGTAAGTTGTATCCTCTGGAGCCAAATTGTGTGTGTTTGAATTGTGATTGCCAATTATTCACAAATAATTTACCTTTGTCAGCCCCATTTCTCTAACTTAATAAATTAATACATACAAGAGTCTTAAACATGGTTCCTGGACAATTGTTAAAAATAGTGAACTCTTAACAATTATTATTCATTTTTCCTAGTTGTGTCTAGCTTAACAAATATGGTGTTATACATTACCCCTGCTGTGAGTACTTCACAGTAGTGGACATGCAACCTCCATTCTTTCTATTTCAATCTACCCTGTTAGTCAAAAATACATTTGCTTTTACATATCAAAGTTTCCATTGTTCTTGAAGTGGAATGCCTCAAAGATGCACTAAAAATCTATTATTTTCTCAAATTATTGAAACATGCGTATATAATACTGCTTCATGGTACTCAACTTAAATCTCATTCTGATACTTTTATCTTAAATATTCTTCTGGCTTCTTATCCAATAGATGATAGGCGTTAAAACTCCTTCGTTTTTATTTTTAATTGTTCATTATAAAATGAAGTCGCATAACTTCTATAGGGAAATTAAAATTATAGCTTTCACAGATCATTGCTTAGAAGATGCATCAAGAAGACAAAAAATACATTGTTGGTGGGAATGTAAATTACTACAGCATTTATGAAAAACAATGTGGAAGTTTCTCAAAAATCTAAAACTGAAACTAGCATTTGAGCTGACAGTCCCTTGACTGGCTTTCATCCAAAGAAAATAAAATCAGTATATCAAAAGAATACCTGCACCCTCATTGTTATTGCAGCACTATGTACACAGCTAAGATATGAAATCAACCTAAATGTTCCTCAACAGATGAATAGATAATGAAAATGTGTCCTATATATACAATGGAATACTATTCAGCCATAAAAAATCCTTTCATTCACAACAACAAGGATGAGCCAGAAGGACATTATGTAAAGCAAACTAAGTCAGGCATAGAAAACTAAATACCGCATGTTTTCGCTCATATGAGAGCTAAAAAATAATTAAGCTTATGGAGGTAGAGAGTAGAGGTGTGGGTATTAGAGGCTGGGAGGGGTACTAAGAGGAGGTTGGTTAATGGAAATGAAGTTATAGTTACATGGGAGGAGTAAGTTCTGGAGTTCTGCGGAACCACAGGGTGATTATGGTTAACTATAACTTAATTGTATATTTTCAAAAAACTAGAAGAATTTTGAATGCTCACAACACAAAGAAATAATAAAAGTTTTAGGTGATGGATATGCTAATTATACTGATTTGATCATTACACATTCTATTTTCATATCAGTATATCACTCTGTATCTGATAAATATATACAATTATTATGTATCAACTAAAAATAAAAAAATTAAATGACTGGTTAAAGGTCAGTTTAACAAGCAGTTAATCCTCACATTTTCACCCATTTCTACCTGTCCTATCCTCCCATAACATAGGTGACCTCCCCTTTCCAACTGCAGCAAGAAGACCAGAGATTTATCATGAAGGATATACAATAAAGCCTCTAAACTACCAGACATCAGCCCCTGGTTAGGGCAGGTGCACCATTTTGAAAATAGGAACACTCATTGAATACTGAGATCGCCAGGTCACTGTCTCACTAGTTTCTAAGACATATGCAGCTAAGACTACACACTTCAGACAGGAAAATATAAAAGTTTCCAGGGCCTCTGATAAATACAAGAGAAAATAACTAAAGCTACTGATGCCAATAGGTTGTCTGAAAACCTATCTCAATCACAACCCGAACCTCATTGTCAAATCAGAGCTTCCAATCAGGTTGCTAACACCCCAATAGCTGGTAAATATGAGCAGACACACAAGGATCACCAACTACACAGCTTCAATTATAAGATATAGACCCCAAACAAAGGAAAAACAAATAAACAAGGGAAGAAGAGCAACTTGGAGGAAATGGTGACTAGGCAGAAAGACATTTTTATTTCAAGAACTGTAACCAATATCCTCAGAGAGAAAAGAGAATATATTGTGTCCATAAAACAAAAACAGGCTGCCAAAAAGAGTGAAAGAAAAGAAAAAAAAAGAAAAGAAAAAGAAAAGAAAAGAAAAAAGAAACAACATTCAGAAAGTGAATTTGAAATAAAAGAACATGCAATACTTTAGATGGGGTAATTACTTTCAAATAGGCCAAATACAGTTACAGGAACACTCTGTATATCACCTGATCTTGTTGATATCAGATATTGTGACATGCATTCCCTGTTAAGGATCTATTATATTTGAAACTGGCTAGCACTACAGAAATATGATGCAGGTTTCCTTTAATCTTAACTTAGCATTTTAGAGAAAACCATTTACTTGGTAATAAAAGGGAATGAAATGTTTTAAATTTCCAGACAAAAATTCAGATTCATAGGAACAAAATTATCAAGTGGTCTATGAAACCTTTATAATTTTAAAAAGTGTTTTTGTGTGTTTCTCCCTATTTCCCATGTTTCCTTTGGTATTGTTTATTTTCTTCTATCTTTATATTCTTCAGCATTACTGAAGCCCTAATAAACCACTTTGGGTTTGTGCTATGTACATATTTTAATCTATGTCTATTATATTTATTACCCTTTATTTTTTATTTTTATTTATGTATTTGTTTTTTGAGGCAGAGTCTCGCTCTGTCACCCAGGCTGGAGTGCAGTGGTGCGATCTCGGTTCACTGTAACCTCCGCCTCCCGGGTTCAAGTGATTCTCCTGCCTCAGCCTCCTGATATGCTGGGTCTGTGGGCATGTGCCACCACGCCTGGCTACTTTTTTTGTATATTTTTAGAAGAGACAGGGTTTCATCATGTTAGCCAGGATGGTCTCGATCTCCTAACCTCATGAAGCTCCCGCCTTGGCCTCCCAAAGTGCTGGGTTTACAGGCGTGAGCCACCGCACCTGGCACGCTTTATTCTTTTTACTTTAGATTTGCCTTTAATTTTTTTCTCCAACATTTTCAAGTGAATGCTTAATTTGTTTTGAACTTCTTATTTAATATAATCGAATGTATAAATTTCTTTCAGTTCGACATATGCTAGAGTCATACATTTATTATTGCAATACCTAAGCATGTCTTAATTTTTGTTTCCATTGCAACATAAATGAGATTTATTACATAACTCATTTCCCAATAGCATCGTTTTAGCTATGTTTTTGTTAATAATTGTTGTAGTTGCCTATATCAAAGAATATATTGTGTGATATTAATTCTTTGAAGTTTTAGGGTAATAAGGCCTAATTTATTTGAAGTGCTTGAACTTATTAATTATAAAGTTTATATTAAAAATTATTTGCTTATTTTTGTCTGCTTGATTTATCAATTTCTAAACATATATTAGTGTTTACTTCTCCATAAAGTTCTGCCAGTTTTTGCTTGACATTTAATCTGCACTGATGAATTTATATATTTAAAATGTTTGTATAATTTTGTTCTACCATTCCACTAATCAATGTGTGATGCCATTTAATGTCACTGAGTATTTTTCTCTATATTTTATTTTGGCAGATGTTAGGAATATTACTCCTTCATTCTTATGGTTTATTTTTATGTGATGAATAGTTTTCAACTCATTTATTCAGAAATTGTTTTTATATCTTGTTGATATATGTACCTTGAAGAGGCCACATAACAGCTAGACTTGAGAGATCTAATAGTCAATGAGTTTAAAACTTTCATATTTCCAGATGGTTCTTGACATAGGATGGTTTGACTTAATGACTCTATGATTTTAGTATGGTGCTATATGCACTCAGAGACGGGTACTATACTCTCTCAATGGTAGGCAGTGACAGTGAATGGCAGCTCCCAGTTAGCTATGATACTCTACAGTGTACTGTGTTGCCAGATGATTTTGCCCAAGTGTAGGCTAATGTAAAGTTTCTGAGTGTGGATAAGGTAGGCTAGGCAAAGCTATGTCATTTGGTATGTGTATTAAATGCGTTTCACTCTTCAATATTTTTAACATAACAATGAGTCTATCAGAATGAAGTAGTAAATTTTATTGAATTTTTCTTTTGTTCTTGCTTGCTTTACAACTGAGTAGATTATTATTTTCTTTATGTGGTTTGTTAAATTTTACTTTTCTAATTTTGTTTTGTTTCTTTAAGTTTTCACAAACAATAATGCTTAGTTGCATTCTTTGGTCTCTTAAAATGCTCAGAACTTATACTTTCCCCATCACAAGACAAATACTTCAGTATACGTGCTTATATTCTCTTCTTCCAAAACTCTTCACCCTGTTTAGATTGTGTAGATTTTTTATTTTAGGTCCAAAT
The DNA here is from genome assembly GCF_006542625.1 of Nomascus leucogenys. Taxonomy (NCBI): domain Eukaryota; kingdom Metazoa; phylum Chordata; class Mammalia; order Primates; family Hylobatidae; genus Nomascus; species Nomascus leucogenys. The sequence continues at coordinate 23,791,959 of NC_044387.1, forward strand.
GGAAATATATTTTTTGTCTTAGTTAAATTTTTTATTTTTTTATGTGATGGTAATCACAACTAACCTTGAATGAGTCCTGTATTTCCAGTTCATTCAATTGTTCATCTCAATAACTCACGCACAAATTTTCTTTCCTCTAACCTTCAAAATTTTACACTCTATTTTGATTCTCAGCTGATTACTTTGTTTTCTATTTCACTGCTTCACTGATAAAAGTGAAACAATATGATTTTTATATGAATTGTAATGAAACAATACATCAATCTAAGAATTGACAATTTAAAATGTTTATATAGATTAATGTATTTGAACAACGTTTTGTAGTTTTCAGCAATCTTTCATGTCTTTTGCTAGATTTATCCTTAAGTATTTTTTAAATTTTAATTATTTTGTAAGTACAATTCTTCATTCAATTTGTTTCCAATTATTTGATAATTAGTTTTAATATTTTGACTTCACATGTTGCACCCTTACCTAAGTCATTTATTGATTCTTGTAGCTTATTTTTGTAGATTCCCTAAGGTTTTCTATATACATATCACACTGTCTGCAAATAAAGATATTTATTTTTCCCTTTCAAATCAATATGTTCTTTATTTCTTGTTACTGTCTTCTTGCACTGGCTAAGACATACATATGTTGAATAGAACTCGTGAGAGCAGAAGTCACTGCCTTATTCTAAATCCTAGTAGGGAAACAATTGTTTTGTCACTGTTAAGTGAAAAATAATATTGAATATCAGTTTTTTAAATGAATTTTTATCATTTTAGAAAGATTCCTTCCTGTTTGCGAAGAGTTTTCTGGTTTGTCTTATTTATCACAAAGAGATGATGCTATTATCTTTTTCTTTTTTTTTTTGAGACAGAGTCTCGATCTGTCGCCCAGGCTGGAGTGCAGTGGCGCAATCCCGGCTCACTGCAAGCTCCGCCTCCCGGGTTCACGCCATTCTCCTGCCTCAGCCTCCCGAGTAGCTGGGACTACAGACGCCCGCCACCACGCCCAGTTAATTTTTTTGTATTTTTAGTAGAAACGGGGTTTCATCGTGTTGGCCAGGATGGTCTCTATCTCCTGACCTTGTGATCTGCCGGCCTCGGACTCCCAAAGTGCTGGGATTACAGACGTGAGCCAACGCGCCCGGCTGATGCTATTTTCTTTACATTAACTTTATTTTAGTTCTTTATTTCAACCTAGAAAATTTATGTTGAACTATATTCAAGGTTACTGATTTTGTTTTTTTTTTTTTTTGCTGTGCCCAGTGTGTTTGTTAACCCACTGAACAAATTATTCATCTCTGATATCAAATGCTTTTATTTCAAGCATTCACTTTAACTTTTTATATATTTTCCATAACTGGACTGCACTTTCCCATTCATTCATACATTGTTGTTCACATTTTTAATGTCTTTATAATGTGTTTTCTTTGTTTTGCTTATTGTTTATCTTCTAATTGAAAGCCAGATATTTAAAATTTAATGAAAGAGAGGGATAGAGATGGAAAATTACAAAGTCAGATTGTAGAAAAGTGTCTTCACACACACACACACACACACATGCACACATACACATACACACACATACACGCCCTAAAGCCTAGGTAGAGGTGACCAGGAAGGCCTCTGCTGATGAATACCTGGGCTGAGAATGCAAATATGCATACATGGTGGCAAAGGAGCCTGAGTTCTTGACTGCAACTCCTTCAGAGACCGCAATACACTGGCTGTTCCGCATGTCTTGTGTCGGAAGAACAGCTTTCCTCCTGAAGCCTTTGTAATTGCCTGTGGTTGGGCCTCAAAGATCACACAAAGGTTGTCTTTCAGGAGCTGAACTCTCCATATATATCATGCTTATTTTTCATTATTCGTCTGTCTCATCCACCTTAGTTAATATGTGTTGTTTAATTTGCTGGAGAGGTTTCTATAATTCTTATAGCTTGAAAATTTTATGCTCAGTGAATATAGTCCTTTGCTTAGTTTTGTTTCCAGGTAAATTTACTGAGAAAGCAACAGATAATTTTGAAGCTGAGTATGTCCATAATCTCCAGTTTTGCTGTCCCTGGACCCCAAAACAACCTTGATGAGGGTTTTGCCTTTAAATCCTTCTTAAGAAACAGTAGCATTGGAAGGAGGTGGTCATCTTAGTTTGCAAAGTTCATTAGTTTTGGAGGGAGAACAGGTGGAGATATGAATGGTAAAGGAAGACTAATCATTCCTTATCTCTTTTCATCAATTCTACACCTTCTAAGAATTTTGTGCTAAGTATTACCATGCCAAAAATAGCAGGCTTAGGGTTTTTTCTGTGTAACACCATAGTAAGTGAAAGGCACTGAAGTTGGGGAAGGTGAAAAGAGAAATTAAAATATTTCCTCTAACCCAGCCTTCACCTCCTGCCTCCAGTCTTGATTTCTTCACTCCAGCCTTAAGTCTCTTTATGTATTCAATAGTTTAGGAGCCTTCACAGTTCCCAGCGGTTTTTCCTGTGTTTCTTAATTTATATAACCCACCTCACCCTCACTTAAATGGTTCTCCAGAATTATTTGCGAATAGATAAAGAATAGCTTGTACTTTTTCCCTGTAAATTTATACTATTTATTTGTATTGGGGTCCTTATATACCTATTATGCCAAAAGCTCTTTTGATATCAACCTATCTGCAAGTTCTTTCTGCATATTTTCAGGGTGTGTCTTTCTGTAATTCCTAAAATTCATCTTTGAAAGAAATATTACCCAGAGTACTGCTAGTGAAACTTTCCCACTTAAATAAACATTATTAAATATAAAATTCACAAGAAAATGTTAAATGAAAGAGAAGGAGGGAAAGAAGGGCAATGAAGAGCAGAAGGGGGAGAAGAAGAAAGAAAATAAACATGAAGAGGAGGAATAGGAGAAAGGAGAAGAGCAAGGAGAAGGAAGAAAAGGAGGAGGAAGAGGAGGAAGGAAGATTACTTGTGTAGACTTGGTGAGTGGTATGTGGCAAGGTGTTACCTGTGTTTAGTTACTACCATTCTGGTCCAAAGTCAAATATCTAATGGTGGTCCTGAGACTGGTGCTGATGTTAGCAGCAGCAAATCTGTACGGGTCTGCAGTGTCCTCAGTTCTTGCCTCCACAGAAGAATTCAAGGGGCATAAGGCCGAGTGGGAGACAAAGGCAAGTTTCAGAACAGGGGCGAATGTTTATTAAAAAGCTTAGTAAAGTACACTTGGAAGAGGGCCAAGTAGGTGACTTGTAAGGTCAAATGCATGGTTTAACTTTTGGCTTAGGGTTTGATGCATTGGCATACTTCCAGGAGGTTGTGTCCCTTCTGTCCTGTGTCTTCCCTTTGGGTGGGCTGTCTGCCTGTGCAGTGGCTGCCAAAACTTGGGAGACATGTGCAGTGTGTTTACTGGAGTTGTAGGCATGTCCTTCCCTTACCAGTCAAGTGTTCCTAGAAGGTCATATACCAGTTAAACCCCACCATTTTGTCTTAGTGCGCATGCTTGTGCTCACTCACCCAACTCCAGAGATCTTACTGGGAAGCGGCAGATCACCAATTTCAGGTGTTTCTGTCTACTGGGAGACTGCCTGTCCCTGTCATCAGCTGTGATCAATTATTATCCTCTTATTGGGAAGCTGCTGATCACCACTTGCAGGTGTTTCTGTTGGGAGACTGCATTTCCCTGTTGCCAGCTGTGACAAATTGTTATTTTTAACAACCACCTGATCATCACTTGATGGTTGCCTGACCCCTGGTGTGGGTAGGGCAGGGGTGCTCTCCAGCCTGGCTCATATTTGACTAACTACCTTCTGTACCATTTCTCCACTCAAGAGTCTGAGACCCCATTTATTTGGGAAAAATGGGCAAAGGTCAGTCTTTTGTAACTGCTTTCTTCTGACAGAGGAGTGGAGGTGGTGGTTCTGTGGGTCTTGGCCTCTTATTAGCTGTCAGGGCAGTGTTGTCTCCCTGAGTTGGTGAAAGCAATACCCAGACAGGTCCAAGGGAGACAGGGGCAGGATTTCACCTTTGTCATGTTCCACTGATTGGCAGTCTAGGGGTACTCTCTGTAGAAGGGTGACTCTTGAATTTTGAGAGGATGTTACCCCTCATACTGAAGATCATCTGGAGCTTAATGGCCTGAAGGTGAGAAGAGACAAATTGGGATTTTAAATTTAGAAAGACGTCAAAATTAAATTAAGGGGTGAGAACAGCTCTAAGAAATTCCAAGGCTGCTGATGTGCCCAGGTAGCTGGTGACTATAATCATTGCCTGCTAAGACTTAGATGCATGTGATTGCTGGTTAATTCCAATATGTACCCAGAATTAGAATATTGATCCAGATTTTTACATTGCCCACCCTCCTGTTTCTTCTGAGCTGCAGGCAGCAATCACTGGTTGGTTCACAGGAATAAGCAGAGTTAGCCCAAATTGCAGATAAAAACTCAAAAACAACTGAGAGACTAGAGTCTAATAACAGGAGTAATAAATTTTTTGAAACATAATTTTTCTCCCTAGTTTAAAAAAAATAAGACTGATTTGTTTGCAAAATAACTTTAGGCTTACTATACATGGCTTGATTATTTGCATAAAGCACAGAAAGAATAATTATTTGCCATATGTGCTTTTTTTAAAAAATCGGCTTTTATGGAATCTTATTCCATAAGGAATCTCAGATACGACTTCTTTAAGGCCTTGGGCCCAGCCATGAGTTGGTGCCATCAAATACTTTTATGAGTTGTGTAAATCCTCTCTTCTTGAGGTCACAAGATATCTTGGGGCTCCTGGGCCTGTCAGAAAGTGACATTCTTTATCTACCACAGGACAGGAACCCTGTACATTGTGTAGACAAAGTATGAGTCCAGTTTTCCCAAGGGTTTTTTCATTGGCTCTTTAAATCAAATTTGATTCCTTAAAGAAAAACAAGCCATTTTAGTCAAAGCCTAAGTAAATAATCAGTTTCTCCAACTGTAATCTGTTGCAAAAGAAAACAGATTCTTATTGCACTTATGCAAATAAGTACATTGACATAAGTTAAAAATACTCACAAATAGTTTCAAAATTCTGGAGAAATCAGGTAGAGAGAAACAAATATGCTTCAAATTTTGTTTATAGGAGTATACTCAGTTGTTAAAAGCTGGAACTAGAAGGACTGTTTCAATCTTTTATTAGTCCAGTTCATGCAGATAACTCCTGTTCTGCTTGATATTCATGAACATTTTAGCTCTCCATGAGAGTTCTGAAAGTTTTTCCTCTGTTCTAATGTCACAATCTCTGAAGTCATTGGAAATCTGCATTTAAGAACACCTGATAGAGTTCTATAGCTGAATTATAAAACCACCTTCTAAAGAGGATGAAAAAATGATGACAATTGTCTGTGGGTGACAAAACTTCTCAGGGCAGCCACAGTCAAAGGCACATTTGCCATGCGAATTTGTTACCTCTGTGGCACACAATGATTTAACATAACAAATGTGATTATTATTGATAATGTATGCTAAGTTATATCAGAATTATAGGAATTTCACATAATGTTGGAAGATGTACCAATAACACATTTATAAAGAGCAGATTAATGCTTTAATAAAACTCCGTTGTGCTTTTATTCCAATGTTCAATTTATGGAAAAACTGAATAATTAAAACCACTTTAGCTAATATGATCACACACAGAATTTTGTTTACAAGATTAATTTTTCACAAACCTTCCACAACCAGCTTCAACCTTTAGCTTTATCCTAACTAATGTAAAACAATATTTTGACCCTATAAACTAGGAAAAATAATCTACATTTTCATGCTTTCTTATAATCTTTCACCAAAAGCACATTCTACTTTACACACCTTGTATGTAAACATCCCTCTTTTTAAACAACCAGTCATTTTACTTCAGGACAAGAATTTACCATATAAGATCCTTTGTCATATAAAATCTTTTTTCTTTATGACCTTCATTACCAAAAATACCTCTTTACCTCTATAATCTTTGAATTAGACAAATCATTTTCTTTCTGTTAGGAAGTTAAGGTTTGTACTGCATGTTGCTGTGTGAGTCATGTAAGGGGGGAGCAGATATGGAGGTTATCTATATACTGTAGAAGTTATCTTCCCCTTAAGGTATTGCTCAGTTAAAGTTTTGCTAGGGCTTATTTGAATAAGTGTGGGCTATTTCTAAACCTATGAGGCAGGGGTGTCCAGGTTGAACTTAAATTTATTGGTTAAAGATTAAGGTAGATTTCTCAGGGTAAAAAGGTCTATGAGAGGGAATGATGAATTTAGAGATTGGGTAAATACTAAGCAGCCACCCTTCTTGGAAAGTATATTTTTGCCTGAAAATGTGTGAATCTTTTCTTATGGAGGGAGGGTGTGACATTTACTCACATTACCTGACAGAATTTGGAGGAGAGTTGCTTACAGGAGATTAGCACAGAGTAGGCAGTTCTTGAACCCAAAGGGAAATTGGTAATTTTTTTTGCCACCTTCAGAGTTGCCCTTGGCTTTGTCCTGTTGATGATGATGTCTGATTTAGAAGCCAGCCAGAGAGCCCCTTCAGCTCAAGGTCATCAGGGGTTGGAATTCTGTCCCACTTGTCCTTCAGCCATCAGGGAAAGTCCCATTTACAATGGCTGAGCTTGTAGCAGAGTGGGTAAGCTGTGTGAGGCTACCTCCTGTTTGTCCCCTTGGGGTGGTTTGCCTTCCAGTGGCCTGGCTTCCCACACCAATGGCAGTTACCTGGAGGAATGTCCTCAGGGCAACCTGGAGAAGGCTTGAGAGCTTGCAGAGCAGCCAGTACTTGAGCCTGCCTCTGACTCCAGCATTTCTCTTTCCTTAGCCTTGACCTCTTTGTCCTGATTTCGGTTATAAAAACTGAGGAAGCTAATTTCAGGATTTCCTGCATAAGGGCACTGGATTCTAAGACTGACTTTCATAATTTTCTCCCAATTTATTTTTAGGCCAAACAGTATTACAAAGGAAAACTAGCTTTTTGTTGTTTTAAGATTTGGGGGAGTCAAATTTTACCCAGTTTTGGGGATTGCATCTGAGGGTCATGTCCTCTGGTATGGGGACATGACTACCCACCTGTGAAGGGAGAACAGAGCGGGAAAAAATAAAATGACGCATTCCCTCTTATTTTTCTATTATCTTGAATTGGGTGTTCCCCCATTCATCCTTAGGATTCTGGAATAAACTGGTCTTACCTTGTACCTTTAACCTTGGTCTTATCTCATCACAATTACCCACTGGAGAACAGAGGACATATCCGAGTGTACAAGAGGCCCCTGTTTATCCTTGGGTTTCTGGGTTGAACTGGTCTTCTCACATACCCTTAACCTTGCCTTTATCTCTGTTCTTTTTTTTTTTTTTTTTTTTTTTTTGAGACGGAGTCTGGCTCTGTCGCCCAGGCTGGAGTGCAGTGGCGCAATCTCGGCTCACTGCAAGCTCCGCCTCCCGGGTTCACGCCATTCTCCTGCCTCAGCCTCTCCGAGTAGCTGGGACTACAGGCGCCCGCCACCACGCCCGGCTAATTTTTTTTGTATTTTTAGTAGAGACGGGGTTCCACCGTGGTCTCGATCTCCTGACCTTGTGATCCGCCCGCCTCGGCCTCCCAAAGTGCTGGGATTACAAGCGTGAGCCACCGCGCCCGGCCCTTTATCTCTGTTCTAATGGTAATCTGTTAGTCTGGGACCAAGCTTCATCACTGTCCTAAGGGTCTCTTGCACCTGCGTCCTTAGGCTGGTGTCTCCATAAGCTTATAGAGACTCTCACTCTGAGTATTCTAGCAAGAAAATAATTATCTATTTTCTCAGATTCCCATTTGCCATGTTCTTTAAGTAGGCAAGAAACCTGTTTTTCAGCTAACTGCCGCAAGGTGGCTGGACTTTCCTCTTTTTAAATATAACCTTGAAGGTCTTGATGCATATTGAGAAGGGTATGGAAGTGAAGGAGGAAATGGAGGCTGCAGGAGGAAGTGAAAGAAGCAAGAGGAATACTCACAGGAAGCCTTCATATGCTAGTGGAAACAGCAGTCCTTGGACTGAGGAGGGCAACATTTATTTTCCCTCTTGACATAAAGGAGGAACCTCTGGAGGACTCAGGGCTTGGGGTAAGAACTCACACATGGCAAAGGACGAATTTCTCCTCCTCCCAAAGAGGTGCTAACTCAAAAATAAACAGTAGGTGAGGTCCTTAAAGGACCACAGAGTGAGACCCTATGTAGGTGGTTAACTTTTTCAAAAGCCACTGGAAAACTTGGCCCTGGATCGTAACAGGGATGAAAAATGTACGGTTAGTCACAAAGAGCTGGCAGAGCCAGGGTTCCAGTTAGTGTCTGTCCCAGCAATGGGCAAACAAGCATCTGCAAAGGAGTCTGTTTCTTTGCTGCTGAGAAAATGCAGCAAGAGCTGTGGGCGCATGAAAAATGGGGGGTGTATGTTTAAGACAGCCTTCTCTGAAGGCAAAGGATCCAGTAGGTGCAAAAGGCCATTTCACAATATGCACAGAGTAAACAGGAGAATAGGCGATGTGAGTTTTTGGGAAAGAGCCAATTTTAGATGGAAAAGCAGAGGAATCCCAAGATATTAAATGATCTCAGGCTTTAGCCCTACTACTCTGATGAGCTTGCAGTCCAGGAGAGCCATGAGTGTCTCTGATCTACTCTGTGCAGATCACAGGGTCCTTGATACCCTGACAAGTGTGTCAGGGTAAGCTGAGAGATCAGCCAGGGAGGATCAGAGACACTGTGACCCAGAAGAATCATTCTGGGGGCTGGTTATTAAGTAGGAGAGTGAAAGGGGAGAAGAAAATGTACATGAGGTTGAATGCCTCCAGCTGAAGAAGGCAAGATATAGAGATATCTTACAAGTAGGGAATGTATCTGAGTCAAGTGGCACCAATGTATGTTAACAGCAGCAAATTTGTACAGGTCAGCAGCAACCTCAGTTCTTGCCTCCTCAGAAGAATTCAACTGAGGGGCATAAGGCCTGACATTCCTGATGGTGGTTGGGGGTGGGGGGGCTCTCTTGCCCTGCTTGACTCTGCTGCCCTGCCTGTGTTTGACTAACTGCCTACTGTAACAGTAGTTGCTGCAGTTTCAGTTATTTAGAAAAGCTGGACATGTGTAGAAGATGACAAGCTGGGACCCAAGGAGGTATTGTTGTGCCTGGCACCTTATTTGACTGACTTATGTAAGACTTCAAAATCTTGCATAAGCTTTTATGACTAATGCTACTTAGAAAAATGCAAGAAAGGGGATTCTGTGAAATGTATTCTTCAGTTTAACCAAAGCGACACAGCACAGTTGAAACCTTGGCAACTTGACATTCATACATATCTTTTTTAACTGTATTTTTTTTAACTCATACACAGCATTCTAACTATATTTGGTATTCATAGGCATCTCTTTTAGATACATTTAGCTTTGAAATAAGAAAATAGCATAAGAATTATTTCTCCTAACATGATACAACTATCCCTCACACCTCCCATCACATGCTCTGCCCTCAAAGCAGGATATGTCCATTTATCCATCCCTAGGTGATGCCAATTTCTTTTCTAGCTGAGCCACATCCTTATTTATTTATTTATTTAGAGACTGGGTCTTGTTCTTTCACCCAAGCTGGAGTGCAGTGGTGTGATCAGAGCTCACTGCAGCCTTGACCTCCTGGGCTGAAGTGATCCTCCGAACTCAGCCTCCCAAGTAACTACAGGTGCATACCACCAAACCAGGATAATTTTTGTATTTTTCATAGATACGAGATTTCACTATGTTGCCCAGGCTGATCTCAAACTCCTGGACTCAAGTAATCCACTCGCTTCCCCTACCAAAGTGTTGGGATTACAGGCATGGGCCACCATTCCTAGCTCACACTCCTCTCTGTTAGTACCTAAATTAAGTACTGAGAGACAAATTTACCTACTACTTATTACTTTGTATCCATGGAAAATAATTTAGTTTTTACTAGGAACCAAGAGCAATTCAGAAGCTTTATTCAAAAAGATGATACCTGCAGGAGACAGAAGAGTTTTGCTCCAAATTCTGAAGGCCTTCGCTGTGATTAATCTAAAATGGTGATTGTAAGAGCTTCTCTTGAAACTACTGTTTTTTCTTGTTTTGTGTTTTTACAACATTAGAAAATGCATTAGAGCTTTTTGTAAAAATTGTGAGCTGAAATCTAATTAATATTTATTGAATCATGGGTCTCATGGCTCAATCATATGCTTTGAATTTTATGCATTGAGAAATTTAAGTATGCTCTCCAATTCTTCACTGTTCAAAATTATTATTATTTTTGTTATAGATTCCTTATTTTGAAATAATGTTTTACTATTATCTAGTAAGAGTGGTAGATTAAAATAATTGTGACCATGTATTAAGTGCTTTACTATGAAAGTAAATACTAATAATATTTCCATTTTATACATAAGGGTACTAAGGCATTGAAAAAGTAATTTATTTGACATAAATTTGATAAATAAAAATAACATTATACACTAACATATTAACATTGGGCATGCAAAACATGGAGAAAGAGGTGACATTTTATATACATCATATTTCACTTGAGTTGTGAGTAGATCCATTGGCACGATTAAAAGTAGGAAATTATTCAATTATTTGATTTAAAACTAAATAAATATTATCAAAATAAGCCAGGACAATCATTGTGTTACTCATACTTAACATTTCTTCATCTGTCAAGCTGCATCTTTCTGAGATGCTCTTTGCTTGCTTGTCAATGTGGATCACCTTTGCCGAATTTTCCCTGTAGGAGGATTATTTGGAACATATGCCACATGATTACTTTGCTCACTAAGTTTTGATTTTTCAGTTTCTCTCTTTCAACTTCCCATAATTAGTCTGGAGAAGCTGAGATAGTTTATTGCCAGAAAGTGACTAGGATCAAAATCCCAATTACTGACACTTTATTCCTTTGATAGAAATCAAGGCTGCCTTATCATTTATTATGGGAAAATGTATATAAATACATCAGAAAGATTGTTTATACACCTTCTTTTTTGGTAAATTTCATTATGGGGCTCTAGCAATTTGAGATTAAATAAATTGAAATCAGTTAATATTTTATCTTATTCCATATAGTTTACAGAAATGTCTTTGAGTGTAACTATATGTAAGTAAATAATTAAAATTAACTTGAATTGATACCATACAACTGTGAACTAGAAGCTGAGATTAATTTCTGCTTTAAGTTGTGGATCTTTGTGAACATATTATTTGGACAAGAAAGCAGAAACCACTATGTATGCCCTTTGAATTTTCACATATCCTAATTTTCTTTGACACAATCTGAATACCATTTATATATCCTGTGTATGTACACTGATACATAGCACTAAATATTTGTTGTTGTCCCTTAGAGTCATTGAAAGGAGCAAGGGCAATTTGTAATTTTTGTATAAAATATAATAAGGTACAGGCATATTTGGATAATTCTTATACTTTTCTACTTGGTGTTTATTTAGCATTATTTGTCTATTAAGAAAATTATATGCAGTAAAGGAAAAAATAAACTTTTGTACTATTTGTTTTCAGTACATAAATAAATTTCTGCTGAACAGAGAAAGGTAAATTTCTTTTCACAGTAAACAAAAATCACTAATATTTCCAATGCTTACTTATTATTATTTCTACTCCAAAGCTATTTCATTAATGCTTTTATAATCACAAATTTCTCTTTAATTTAATGATGATTCAGGTAAAGTTTACAGATTACAATTGTTGCAAAAGAAAGTTATTATTCTATTTAGTTTTAAATAAACATTTTCAAAATTTCTCAAAGAAAAAATTCAATTTTCTTCTAGTAGCACTCAAATTCAGTACATAAATGCTGTGTTTATATAAAGGAATGTATTATTCCCATTGTGCTAAAATGTTTATTATTTCAACTGTACAAAATGGCACATCATGGAATTAATTTTCCTTCAACATAATACAGTTAATACAACAGTACCTGAAAGTGACTACGATGGTTGGGAGAAATAAGGTTTATTGCTTGTACTGTAACTGTACCTGTAATAAAACTCAAAAACTTATTTTCCACACCAAAAGTCTTCAATTGAAAGAGAGTTTTAGGTGTGAATATTAGTATACTGAGAAAAGTAATGGAAAGAAAATTATTAAACAGCAATTGCATTATTTAATAAAAACTCCTATTAATATCTGTGTATAAGTGGCTCCAGTGGCTCTGTCTAGGAAAAAGAAAACCTAATTTTTTCAAGAAATAATTTCAGCCTGAGAAATAATATTTACCTTTGCTGAACTCTGTGCTATGCATTTAGGAGGAAATTCTTTAAAAAGAAGGTAATATATGATACATGTACAATCTTTTTAGAAAATTATAATTATATTTGTGTAAGATTTATCTTGCCTCAGCACTCGAATAAAAACAGAATATTTGTTAACAATTCTAAGCCTTAACTCTCCAATCAATTCAGTTTAGTCTTAATTCTGAATGTAGGAAAGAAAATGCTAAAAGACCAAGGGCATTTTTGATGTGTGTGCCAACTGAGTTATCATTTTTATTGATTTACTATTGTGAAAAGAGTAAGCAGAAGAGAGGAGAAGGAGAGGAGGAGGAGGAATAGAAGAAAGAAGAGTAATAAGAAGAAGGGGAGAAAGAATAGGGTTGTAGGCCAGGCGCGGTGACTCACGCTTGTAATCCCAGCACTTTGCGAGGCTGAAGCGGGAGGATCACGAGGTCAGGAGATCGAGACCACGGTGAAACCCTGTCTCTACTAAAAATATAAAAAATTAGCCAGGCCTGGTGGCGGGTGCCTGTAGTCCCAGCTACTCGGAGAGGCTGAGGCAGGAGAATGGCGTGAACCCGGGAGGCGGAGCTTGCAGTGAGCCGAGATTGCACCACTGCACTCCAGCCTGGGCGACAGAGCAAGACTCCGTCAAAAAAAAAAAAAAAAAAAAAAAAAAAAAAAAAAAAAAAAAAAAGAATAGGGTTGTAATTAAAATGAATACAGAATTAGAAGAAAAGTAAAATGAATATATTACTCTTACAGCTAAATAAATTTTATCTGAAGACTTGCACTAGGAAGTAGTATATTTATAAAAAAAATCAAGGTTACTAGGGAGAAATTTCAAAAGAATTATATGGTAAACTTCAATGCGTATACTTATGAAAATAGAGAAAATTCAAAATATTCAAAATTTAAAATTCCAAGTTGCTATTAAAAACATTTTTACAAGATTATCAAGATATCATGATAGTACTACAAAAATAAATATTGTTAAAGATTACTGTTAAGTAATTTGTGTAAATTAACAAAAACTCTAATGTAATAAGACAGCCGGAGTAGAACAGATTACCAAAATAAAGGAGTATAGTCCCTTTTATGAGGAAACCAAATTTTTCTATGGCTTAGATATTCTCCAAAAAAATTTCTCATAGATAGTAAATCATATATCTCATAACATCTCTCTCATTATTTTGACAAAGTGTAGAACAAAGTAGATTGTGTTTAAGTGGATTTCCATGTTAGTCATATAAACCTATTTTTAATAGATTAAATGGTTATGATGGGAAAAATAATTTCATGAAGATATTGCCAATTAAAAATATTATAGTGATACAAGTAACCAATCTTTCAGACATAAGACATTTTAATCTGTCCTAATACCAAAAGATAATTTAAATATGTAAATGACATAGATGAAGCATGTTTAAAATGTCTAGAAACTGTCTTAATCTGCATGCCTGGTTTTACGTTTCTGTGTGGGAGGAATAAATCTAGATCAGGGAGGCAAATGGAGTGGAGGAGATGTTCTAGAACTCAAGATTTAAAAAGAATATTCACAAAGGAAGCAGAAATTATTGGAAAGATAGAAATAAACTAAATAAAAGAAACTACTGGAGAGATAGGCTTATAAAATGGCTCCGCAAAGTACCACAGGCCCTGCACATTTCCGGGGATTGCAATTATAATGGATTTTAATCCCATAATCCAGTCAGCCATGCAGTGCTGGATCACTGGTTCATAGAACTCTGAGCTAATAAATGTGTGTTGTGTTGAATTGTTAAGCCTGTGAAATGAATAAAATGAATATATTAGGTGAACACAGTAGAGTAGGAGTGAAGAAGAATAACAGTAAAAAGTATACTGTTTCACAATTTTCACATTGATAAATCATTCATTTATTCAACAAATATGTTTTGTACATATATTAGTTGTTCATGGTGGAGGTATGACTATTCACTCATGGAAATTAAAGTCAGATACTTCTGAAATCATCCAGTGTGATTTGTAATTTTAATAAATATTTAAGAAATAGCCTATTTACACTACTACTAATTTCTTGGTTGGAGTACACATTCAGTGGATCCCATAATTCTGATATTCAATCAGATAAATACAGATATTTTATCAAAATACAGAAATAAGAATAAGTGTGGACTGTGAAACAATAGATAGATATTACAAAATGAGTCTTGAGTTTTGGAGATAGCAGTTTACAGTCTTACCACAGATAATGCCCTTTACTCCAGTATATTGTCAAAATGTATGAATGGAAATTACTGATATTCCATTAAGTAATATCTGTTGCATAGATTTTTTAAATCAGAGAGACTTCTGAGAATTAGGTTTCCTGCTGATTAATTGTAAGAGCTTGGCAAGTTATTTAAAGTCTCTAGGCATGTTTTTTTCTAACTTTTATATAAATACCTTAACTATGTATAATATTAAAATAACTACTACATAAGGTAGTCATGAAGATTAAATATGCCGATACCTGTAAGACATTTAGAAAAGTACCCATAATATTGAAAAGCGCTCAATAAATATTAGGTATTAATGACATTATTATTATGTACTAATGAATTGCATTAATATTAATTAAATAGGCATAGCGAATAAATGCATACATGGATATATGAACGAATAAATGCCTATGCCCCCTTGAGTACACTATTTTTAGTTTCTCCATTAGAGCTGAAATTGATTCTTATTCTATACATTATTTTGGTAGTAATAGCTATCTACATTCTCTCTGCATTCTTATTGAATATTTCTAAACTTTATAATTTTTGTGAAATACAAATTGATAAACAGTAAAAGTTGCCTGCTTCAAATCACTTTTAATAAATGATTATGGTCAGGTTAATATCCATAACAAGTCACTTGGTTTGAAATTAATGTTAATGCATTAGCTTTCTACCCGGCCATGAGCCATTTTAATTCATTTGGGAAGTAGGCAGCAAAAATAATAATCACAAATAAAAAAAAGTGAAAATCTATTAGATTAGGTATTTCTCATTTGGACTTTCTTTCCACTTATTTGAACCAGTCATCACTTCACCTAATTCCAGGCTCTTCTTTGCCTAGATGATTGATTCCACAATGTCTCAAAAATCATGTAATATTCAAAGTCATAGAAATAAAACAAACTGTCATTCTAGGTCATAGAACGCCATGATTTATTAATTAAAATTACTGATCTTTCTCTAAGTTATATCTGTTGCATAGAGCAGATGACCAATATGCATTCAGGTCCTAACAACAAATCTGGAGTATTAGAGTACACAATTGACCAGTAATTAGTGGGAAGAGAAAATATAATCATATGGTAGAATTGCATAAATGCCAACTTGGGTAATGTCCTATGTCTTAAGATGGTATCAACAGAAGTGGTAAAACAATACCCAATTTCGGAATAAATGCTAGAGTTGATTTCACAATGCTTGAGCCCAAAAACTAGGCACCTCTGATAGAGATCAAAATTACAAAAAGCTTGGGAAAGTAAGTGGAAAAAGAACCTATGGAGAGAATTCAAAGGAAGCAGTTCTTGCCCTGTGGTGAAGAGCCTTGACATTAAGCCTAGGGATGGAGGTTTCCATAGCATATTTCTGCATATACATTTGTCTGTATTGAGGGAGTTAATGGACTCTCCACTAACCAAATCCTAAAATCTTTGGCATAGCCATACTCTAAAATGGGGAGCATAGAAAGGGTGGTTTAATGATCTAGTTTAAATAGTAATTAAAATTAGAAATTCTTTGTTCCCCATTTTTTTTTCTTAGACCTCACCTCTACTCTACCATAGGTGGCTCATTTAGTAAGCATTTTGGCAAATGTTGGAAATGAGTGACAAGGAAGACCATGAAGTTTCCTCCCAAAATAGCTAGCCAGACCATTAAGGCTGTATTTGAAAGTTGAAGAAGCCATGGTACCCTTTATTACATAAAAGTGATTAAAGAAGTCATGATAGTTGCTGTTTGTTTGTTTGTTTTTCTTATTCTGGGCAGAGGAAAGTATTCCACTGATTAACAAGAGAATGAGAGATAAACATAGGTTGTATTTTGTTTACATCCTCTCGGTCATGCTTTCACAATATACCCATTAAATCCATAAGGGGAATGACAATTCAGAAACATAGTTTGAATTTTGTAGATTAATGTTATTATAGTACAATCAGTTTGTGAGATAACCTCTCCAGTAATTAGAAAAATGCAAGAGAAATAATATATTCTACTGGCTTTTATTTTTTTGTTGTTGTTAGAAGTAAGAATTGCGTAGAGGTGTTTGTAGTATTCTCTGATGGTAGATTGTATTTCTGTGGGATCGGTGGTGATATCCCCTTTATCATTTTTTATTGCGTCTATTTGATTCTTCTCTCTTTTCTTCTTTATTAGTCTTGCTAGCGGTCTATCAATTTTGTTGATCTTTTCAAAAAACCAGCTCCTGGATTCATTAATTTTTTGAAGGGTTTTTTGTGTCTCTATTTCCTTCAGTTCTGCTCTGATTTTAGTTATTTCTAGCCTTCTGCTAGCTTTTGAATGTGTTTGCTCTTGCTTTTCTAGTTCTTTTAATTGTGATGTTAGGGTGTCGATTTTGGATCTTTCCTGCTTTCTCTTGTGGGCATTTAGTGCTATAAATTTCCCTCTGCACACTGCTTTGAATGTGTCCCAGAGATTCTGGTATGTTGTGTCTTTGTTCTCGTTGGTTTCAAAGAACATCTTTATTTCTGCCTTCATTTCGTTATGTACCCAGTAGTCATTCAGGAGCAGGTTGTTCAGTTTCCATGTAGTTGAGCGGTTTTGAGTGAGTTTCTTAATCCTGAGTTCTAGTTTGATTGCACTGTGGTCTGAGAGACAGTTTGTTATAATTTCTGTTCTTTTACATTTGCTGAGGAGAGCTTTACTTCCAACTATGTGGTCAATTTTGGAATAGGTGTGGTGTGATGCTGAAAAAAATGTATATTCTGTTGATTTGGGGTGGAGAGTTCTGTAGATGTCTATTAGGTCCACCTGGTGCAGAGGTGAGTTCCATTCCTGGGTATCCTTGTTAACTTTCTGTCTCGTTGATCTGTCTAATGTTGACAGTGGGGTGTTATAAACTAGAAAATCTAGAAGAAATGGATAAATTCCTCGACAAATACACCCTCCCAAGACTAAACCAGGAAGAAGTTGAATCTCTGAATAGATCAATAACAGGCTCTGAAATTGTGGCAATAATCAATAGCTTACCAACCAAAAAGAGTCCAGGACCTGATGGATTCACAGCTGAATTCTACCAGAGGTACAAGGAGGAACTGGTACCATTCCTTCTGAAACTATTCCAATCAATAGAAAAAGAGGGAATCCTCCCTAACACATTTTATGAGGCCAGCATCATCCTGATACTAAAGCCTGACAGAGACATAACCAAAAAAGAGAATTTCAGACCAATATCCTTGATGAACATTGATGCAAAAATCCTCAATAAAATACTGGCAAACCGAATCCAGCAGCACATCAAAAAGCTTATCCATCATGATCAAGTGGGCTTCATCCCTGGGATGCAAGGCTGGTTCAACATACGCAAATCAATAAATATAATCCAGCATATAAACAGAACCAAAGACAAAAACATGATTATCTCAATAGATGCAGAAAAGGCCTTTGACAAAATTCAACAACGCTTCATGCTAAAAACTCTCAATAAATTAGGTATTGATGGGACGTATCTCAAAATAATAAGAGCTATCTATGACAACCCCACAGCCAATATCATACTGAATGGGCAAAAACTGGAAGCATTCCCTTTGAAAACTGGCACAAGACAGGGATGCCCTCTCTCACCACTCCTATTCAACATAGTGCTGGAGGTTCTGGCCAGGGCAATCAGGCAGGAGAAGGAAATAAAGGATATGCAATTAGGAAAAGAGGAAGTCAAATTGTCCCTGTTTGCAGATGACATGATTATATATCTATAAAACCCCATTGTCTCAGCCTAAAATCTCCTCAAGCTGATAAGCAACTTCAGCAAAGTCTCAGGATACAAAATCAATGTACAAAAATCACAAGCATTCTTGTACACCAATAACAGACAAACAGAGAGCCAAATCACGAGTGAACTCCCATTCACAATTGCTTCAAAGAGAATAAAGTACCTAGGAATCCAACTCACAAGAGACGTGAAAGACCTCTTCAAGGAGAACTACAAACCACTGCTCAATGAAATAAAAGAGGATACAAACAAATGGAAGAACATTCCATGCTCATGGGTTGGAAGAATCAATATCGTGAAAATGGCCATACTGCCCAAGGTAATTTATAGATTCAATGCCATCCCCATCAAGCTACCAATGACTTTCTTCACAGAATTGGAAAAAACTAAAGTTCATATGGAACCAAAAAAGAGCCCGCATTGCCAAGTCAATCCTAAGCCAACAGAACAAAGCTGGAGGCATCACGCTACCTGACTTCAAACTGTACCACAAGGCTACAGTAACCAAAACAGCATGGTACTGGTACCAAAACAGAGACATAGATGAATGGAACAGAACAGAGCCCTCAGAAATAATGCCACATATCTACAACTACCTGATCTTTGGCAAACCTGACAAAAACAAGCAATGGGGAAAGGATTCCCTATTTAATAAATGGTGCTGGGAAAACTGGCTAGCCATATGTAGAAAGCTGAAACTGGATCCCTTCCTTACACCTTATACAAAAATTAATTCAAGATGGATTAAAGACTTACATGTTAGACCTAAAACCATAAAAACCCTAGAAGAAAGCCTAGGCAATACCATTCAGGACACAGGCATGGGCAAGGACTTCATGTCTAAAACATCAAAAGCAATGGCAACAAAAGCCAAAATTGACAAATAGGATCTAATTAAACTAAAGAGCTTCTGCACAGCAAAAGAAACTACCATCAGAGTGAATAGGCAACCTACAAAATGGAAGAAAATTTTCGCAACCTACTCATCTGACAAAATATCCAGAATCTACAATGAACTCAAACAAATTTACAAGAAAAAAATAAACAACCCCATAAAAAAGTGGGTGAAGGACATGAACAGACACTTCTCAAAAGAAGACATTTATGCAGCCAAAAAACACATGCAAAAATGCTCATCATCACTGGCCATCAGAGAAATGCAAATCAAAACCACAATGAGATACCATCTCACACCAGTTAGAATGGCAATTATTAAAAAGTCAGGAAACAACAGGTGCTGGAGAGGATGTGGATAACTAGGAACACTTTTACACTGTTGGTGGGACTGTAAACTAGTTCAACCATTGTGGAAGTCAGTGTGGCAATTCCTTAGGGATCTAGAACTAGAAATACCATTTGACCCAGCCATCCCATTACTGGGTATATACCCAAAGGACTATAAATCATGCTGCTATAAAAACACATGCACACATATGTTTATTGTGGCACTATTCACAATAGCAAAGACTTGGAACCAACCCAAATGTCCAACAACGATAGACTGGATTAAGAAAATGTGGCACATATACACCATGGAATACTATGCAGCCATAAAAAATGATGAGTTCATGTCCTTTGTAGGGACATGGATGAAACTGGAAACCATCATTCTCAGTAAACTATCGCAAGGACGAAAAACCAAACACCGCATGTTCTCACTCATAGGTGGGAATTGAACAATGAGAGCACATGGACACAGGAAGGGGAACATCACACTCTGGGGACTGTTGTGGGGTGGGGGTAGGGGGGAGGGATAGAATTAGGAGATACACCTAATGCTAAATGATGAGTTAATGGGTGCAGCACACCAACATGGCACATGGATACATATGTAACAAACCTGCACATTGTGCACATGTACCCTAAAACTTAAAGTATAATAATAATAATTAAAAAAAAAGAAAAAAAAGCCAAAAATTAAAAAAAAGAAGAATTGTAAGAAAGTCTAAAATGCATTGTGCTAACGTTATTGCAAGTGATTATAGAAAAAAGATAGCCATTGCTTATGAGTATATGTGAGATACATTTATCCTTAATATGTTGATGTTTAAGCTCAATGATATTTATGTTTATACAAAAGACACTCAGAAATAATCTTACTATTTCAACTTATGGAAAAATAACTTTCTTTTAAGAGGGATTATAAAACTATTTTGCTAATAACCTAATTTTCCCATTGAGATGCATGTTTTTATAATGTGGCTTTGATAATTTAAGGAAAAGCAATGGGCTATTGAAAAATAACAGGCTAAATTCCTTCATTGGTGACAATATAATAAAAATACAATTCTGTGTTTTGTCTTGTCATTAAATGCAAATTATTTTCTAATGGGAAAATGAAGTGTGTAATATAATAGAAAAAAAGAACTTTGATTTTAGGCAGAGTTCTGCACATATTCAAAATTGCTGCAAAAATGTTTGAGTACGAAGTCAAAGTAATTCTGCGGTCAAAATATGTGCAAGTCTGGGTCAAAATACATTCTTTCTACAGTCCTTCTATATTGTGATGAAAAATACACAATGTCATATCACACTTGTTCTTAACAGGATCAGTTTCAAAACTGGCATATTGCTAAGTGACAAATTTCTCTCTAGAAAAGGTCAAATTTACAGTTAATTAATTTCAACTAAACCCAAGTATGTGAATCCATGTTTAATGAAACATGAATTTATAGTTACTTTTCAATTTAAGGCTTAGAAAAATATGCCTAATAATTCTCTTATAGTGCTGTGTGGAAATTTTTCTACTTTCATATAAAAATATATTTCAAATATATTAATCCATATGTGTATAGTTGTAACCAATCTGTTAATTTACAGTGTCAAGGAAAACTTTTTTTTTTCTATATCAGAAGACTGTGCAGATGCCATCTGCTACTGGAAATCCTTATTCTTAAAAATAGATGGGTACTCCAAGTATAGAATCCTGATTTTATTTCTGTTTTGTGTAAACACAACATCTATTACATCAAAAAGACAGGCTCCCACAGTGTTTTTTTTTTTAAGTAAGTTATCTATTAAATGAAGGTATGCATTGTTTAGCAACATAATTACATAAAATAATTTTTCTCTCAGTAATTATGCTCTGAAAATAAATATCTGTGCACATTGTATGTCATCCAAAGTGAGGTGTAAAATTTCATTATATATAGGGTATATTTCATGCATTTATTTATCAAAGTCTGCACAATCAGATACTACAGTCACCCTAATCAGAAGTGTCTTTGCTAATAATGGAGTACATTGGTAAAATAGGTAAGTAAAATTTGTTAAACAGGATTTGGGGAATTAATCTCACATTAGGATAACTTTAAAGAAAATGAGGTCAAACTAGGATGGTCTTTTAAAATAGCTAATTAATAGTGTCTTTAATATGTTCTATGATGGTAAATTCTTTCTCACATGCTTATTATTAATAGTGTCTTTAATATGTTGTATGATGGTAAATTCTTTCTCACATGCTTACCTGCCAAAGCACTTAGTTTGAAAATGATGTTTTGCCAAGAGCAGGTGTTCAGCCAGTGCAAAATCACTTTACTAACTATATATTTAGTATCACATGAAGAGTGACATGTTTTAAAGCATTCTTAGCACAGGACCTCACGATTGTCTGCATATGTTTCTGTGGGCCTATCTCACTGGCAATTTTAATTTTCCAGTGTCGAGTTCTGTATTTTATTTGGTGTTTACAGCCTCCTGGTATCAGTATACCATATATTATGTCCCTCTTCACACTGGTCTTGGGGTGATGCTGCAAACATTGTTGGGATACTGTGTAAATTGTACAATCATTAATTAAATGACTATATGTAATTTGTGCTACCTAGTGGATAAGTGCAAACAAGAATATATGTTTCTAGTTTTACTTTATAGAGGGTTTTCCTTAGACTTCTCCTGGTAAACATTTTTGCAAATGGCTGACACTAAAAACAGAAAGTGGCTTCCTAAATTTGTGAGTGGGAGGAATAGCGAATACTTTGAGCGACCAAGTCAGAATCCAAAGTAAAGAGATTAGTAATTGCCTAACCAATATCTATTTTCCAATTTATTTTTATAAAAGATTTTTGTTAGAATAACTTTAAGAGCAGAATACCATCTACTATTTAAACTGTGTCTTGCAGCAAGGGCTGAATTTGTGATGAACATTTGGCAAATTCGATTTGGAAAATACTTCATCTCCTAGCAACCTATAAACAACTATTCATCTCCTTAGTGACTACTTCATCTCCTTGGGAACTATAAACAACTATTTTTTAGGGTGTTTATATCGGCTATCTTAACTAACTATAAACAACAGTTGTTTACAGTTACTAAGAATTTGTATAGGTTGTAACACAAATAGATAACTAGAAGAGGATCTTAAGAGCATTGATTATGTCTTACTCATGTATTTATGTATTTTCTGTGATACTTGTCATTATATCTCACATGGAGTAGGTATCTAAAAATAACTGTAAAATTATAATAACATCTATGAAAATATCAAACAATAAATATTTTAATCAAATATTTTCTTTAACATTATTTTCAAATCATGATGTACATATATGCATATATAATCACATATATAAAATATAAATGTTAATAGATATATGTAACATAAATATATTTAAATATATAAATATATTTAAATACGTAAATTTCAAATGTTTATATAGAAATACTATTTTTAACCAACATTTAATTAGTAATGCCCAGAAAATGTGAAGCAACAATTAAAAACCTACTAAATGATATAAAACTATTCCATTATGTAAAATAAGCTTTTAATTTTCCACTAATTGCTATTCTTTGGTTATTTTTAGAGACTAGAGCATAAGTTCTATTACTAAAAATATAGCAAATCCTTAACATAATATATATTCCCTTATTTAGCACACAGACCATCCTGAAATATCCCTATCTTTAAATCTTAAATTATAGTCAGGTAAAGTGATAAAGTACTTCTATACTATGTAAAGATATTTAAACTTTCTTAATTTTTCTTTCATTATTTTTAGAAGTCTTGTGTTTCCTACATTATTTTCTGAATGCCTGATTTTAGAACAGGGCATCATGGCAAGGACAGATGAATAGGAAATAACATAGCTAGTGTTACAGGAAGCAAGACGAGGGACAAAATAATGCTTCCTTCTTGTTGGCATTATATATAATTGAGGAACTTGATAATTGATTCCATGTAAAGTATAAGAAAAAGCAGGTGTCAAGACTGAATTACTGAAATGAAAGTAAGGGCGTTAGTAACAATATTAGACAAAATAAAATGTAAAATAATAGAATAATATTAAAAATTTGATGTCACCAGATAGATGCCCTAGGTGAAATATTAGAAACACACAAGCTACCAAAGTTGTCATAAGGTAACAGAGAATATCTAAACAGACCTATAACAAGAGAGATACAGACTACGTAATCAATAAGCTTGAAATGATGACTAGCTTTGTCTAATATCTCAGTTTCCATAAATACTCTAGGTATAATTGCTAAACATAACTAAAGTCAATGTAAAAAGCATAAATATTTATAAATGAACATTACATGTTATTTGAGGTTTTAAAGTTATGTTATATTGAATTAAGCAATTCATTTTATTTATATTTATTAAATGTCTGGGTCATATCCAAATGAGATAAAAACATGAACAAATCACTGAATATAATATGTTTGTTCTTGGTTTCTAAAATTTTATGGAAAGACTAACTGCATTTAGATCTCTTAATGCTCGTAAAAATTATGTTATGGGAAGGCATGTTTTAAAAAATTATAAAAAGATTCTCATCTATACAATGCTAATATGTGACGGACCACTCAAAATTGGTTGATAGAAATTAATGTTATTTAGAGTTAAAATTCTAATTATTTTATTCCAATATACATAATTTTTAATAGAAATTATACCAAAAATTGATCACATACAAAATTTCTTTCTTAAATGTATTATTTACAAACCTTTCATGACCTACTCTGAACTTTCATGACCTACTCTGACCTAAAATACAAAAAACATGTATTTTAATAAGAAAGACTATTAAAGGCATAAAAATGTGTCCTTATTAAGAAAAAAAATTTGTTTAATTCAGAGTTTATTTAAAAGTTGTTTCAAAATATAAATTGAGGAAGAAAATAAAAGCAAGATAGAAAACAGTAAGTAGGAGAGATGGATATAAAGTAAGTTATATTTATAAAGATTTATTTTTGGTTAAAAAAGCTTAAAAATTATTTTATGTAAGAAAAATCTTATAATTTTTCCACAGTAAAATGGGTGGTTGTTTAAGAAAGAAGTATAGAACAAAGCATGAAGTTTAAGCATATTATCAAAGGTCAGAGTAGGTCATGAAAGGTTTGTAAATAATACATTTAAGAAAGAAATTTTATATGTGATCAATTTGGCTATAATTAGAAAAACAACAATTTCTGTTCCTCTAAACACTGAGCTTTGATGTTAAAAACACACTGATACAAAACTAAATGTTTAGTCACCTCTGTTAGAACAAGAAGATTTTCTTGAAGCACTGATCTGCTCCTAGTAAAATTGTAAGAGGGTTTGATTATTAATTCTAAAATATGTTTCTTTAACAGCCATCTTGTAAATTGCAGACAGTTTCTGTTTATGCCACGTTTCTTCCTGAGATCGATTTAATTTCTCTAGTTTCAGGTTGGCAACATTCTCATCTTCATTTAGAGTGTTAGTTTTATCCCTTGAGGTAGTTTTTCTCTTAAAGCTTCTAAAATTTGTATCTCTGAAGTTCAACTTTTGCTGTATCTTGCAGCACTTGATTTGCAGATCATGCATCATTGCCTTTAGCTCTTTCTCTCCTTGAAGAAAACCTGAGATCATAATTGTCTCCAACTTTTTATATCAGCTCCTGTAAATATTTTTCCCTCCAGGTGTCACTCTACTGTTATGACCTGACACTGAAGTGTTTATTATGAAGGCCTAAAAAAATCAATGTTTTTCCCCAGAATTATTTTATTCTTTACTCTTCTTGGCTTTTCTTGGCACGTCTGAATTGCTTCATGCAACCAGAAACTTTCTCATGATTTTACTTTTTCTAACAGTCATGTATTCCTCTGCTCAATATACTAGTTTTCTTGTTAACATTCCTATGTAATTTGGGTATAATACAGACAGGCATTTTTCTGTGTCTGAATTCAAGTATTTTTTTTTAATTAGGCTTAGCTTCCAGGTTTTCTAAATGACTTCCCATAAGGAGAATAAATTGTACTGTAGGAAGTTCTCTTTAGCTTTTTGGCAACCGGCCAAAATAATAATAATAATAAAACAAGTAATTTGTATTTTGTCAAGATAATTTCCTCTGTTGTCTATATTAGCTTTTTGATTACTTATAAAAAATAAACTTTGTAAGGGTTAAGAATTGTATATTCATGTAACTTTCTGTATTGCTTTTGAGGTCTTTTGATTATCACTCTAGTTAAATACATGGCTATTATTTTACAATGACCTGTGATTCTGTTTTGTTCAAGTGTTTTAAACCTTCTGACATCTTTGGCAATATTCCCCAGGATCAAAATTCTAAATTAACTTCTTTGACCTAGAGTCAACTTTGTAATTTTCCAGTTGATCCCCTGGAGACCCTCAAAAAATGTATTTCTCATTTTAGAGATATTAAATGATTAGAATTATCTAATCTAATTAGACTTACCTAATTATTCCAAAATTTGGAAACAAATTGTGAATATTCTTATGGTAATATGGTTATTTGCATAAGCCCAATAAAAATCTGTTATCTCTTTATAACAGAATACAACTGAAAACATTGATTATATAACCAAGACTGACTGAAATGTCATATTTCAGAATGTACATGGAATGCCTGTCTTCAAGGGTTCCTAGCCTTGCAGAGAGTAGACAAAAATAGTCACTTTCTGGCAGACACAGGAAACTTAATACTGCAAGTAAAAGCTAACTTCTGTCCTCAAGATAGAAGTTTTATTTGGTTTTCCATCCTCAGGAAAATTTTAATCTGTTATTTTTATATAATCAGTATGTAGAGAAAGTTATACTCGTAAAGAAAGTTATAATATACCCATTATTAAATTGTAGCTCAGTGTATTGTTTTCATGTTCTTATTATCTATCTATAGACTGCACTAGATCTTGAATTCTTCCCTATTCCTCCAATACAACTTTATTTTGTATTTTTTTGGAATTATTAAAAGTGAGAACCGTTCTGTTTCTGAAGCCCTCTAAGCTGAAACTAAATAAATTTTAAGGAACAAGTTTTGTGTCTGATGTATGGGCCACACAGAAAGTTTACAAAACCACCCGATGCCATAACCAGAGACACTCAAACTGCAAACCAGGACAAGAAGTTGATGTTTTTGTGCTGTAAACAGCTTTTCCCAAGATGTCAGAACAAGTCTCAATATCATAATGAAATTTTTACCTGTCTTTATGTCTACCTTTCTCACTTGGCAGGATAATGGTGTAATTGAACTTTCACAATCAGTAGCTCATGCTGGTGACTTGGCAGAACTTAACCTAAGAGACAGTTTAGCATCTATTGGTTAAATAAGGAAATGTCTGTACTATTGCTAATACTACATGATGTACTTGGAAAAATTCCTGTGGGATAGTTGAGACCCATATATTCAAAATAAGGAAACAAGTCCCATGGTTACAGCAGTTCTCATCTACTTCCCTATGGTCATTTGATTTATTCAATTGATTGCCTTTTAAGCAACTGGGATTGTCATATTACTATTTATTTTACTTTGTATATTTTTCAAACTTTATTATCTGTTACTTGTTAAATTTTTTCAGAAGTACAATTCTTCACAAAATAGTGTGGATGTAGCACTTTTACATGATGGAAAAAGATGACAGAACGGAAAATATTGAATTTAATTAAGGACTCAAGCTAGACTTAGCCTGAGAGTCACTTTTTTCATAAATCTTGTAGCTTGAATGTGGCTTAAAGAGTTTTGACAGTTACTCCTACCTGCTGTTCACTCCCTCCAATGTGGCACTAGACCTGGAATAGTAAACTGGGATTGGTCTTCCTGGCACCAAGGAACAATCAAAGACTAACTACAGTATAAATAGATTATGCTTTTGGAAAAAATCTCTGATAAACAGAACCAGGAAAGGCCATGAAGAAAAGGGTTCTTATGGCTGATAACAAAAATTACACAAATAGCTCTGCAAAAACTGCAACTTTGCACAAAAGCCATCACAACTTTACACAAAAATTAATTACATGGGAACATGTGCCCAGCAACTGCCTCTATAACCTCAGAGTGATTTTACCTGTTATTTATTCTTGTGGCTAAGGATAATACCCTCAAAACAATTATGTAATCCTTATCACACTTTCTTTAAAATATCTGTCTTCCTTTACCTCTGTGAATTCATACATAATTTACTATGGCATATGCATTCCCATTGCAGTCCCCTATTCCTGAATAAGTATTTTCTTTTAGAGAGACACTGCCTCTGTTTGTTACTTGTGTTGACAAGCCTTGTGGGTTAGAATTGAGTGTCCAGCAATAAACTCATATATCCAAGGCCAACTGATGTTCAACAAGGGTGCCAAGATTATTCAATGAGAAAAACACAGTCTCTTCAACAAATAGTAATGAAACAAGTGTTTACTAAATGCAAAAGATGAAACTGAACTGTTACGACACAGTGTATAAAATAATTAAATTAAAATGAATCAATAGCAAATCTAAGAACTAAAACTATAAAACTCTCAGAGGAATGCATAGAATGAATTAGCATAACTTTGTATTTGGCAATGGATTCTTAGACACCGAAAGTACAAGCAAGAACAGCAACAAACAAAATAAATTAATAAACATCAATGAAAAATTTTTGTCCCTCAAATGACATTATCAAGAAAGTAAATGACAAAACACAGGATGAAAAAAATGCAAATGATGTATACAAAAAAGGTCTAATATCCAGAATAAGTATACTGTAACAACTCAACAACAAAATGATAAACATCTGAATTCACAAATTGGCACAAGACTTGAATTAACATTTCTCTAGATATACACAAGTGGACCAAAATCACATGAAAATATTTTAAACATTATTAGTCAATAGTGACATGTAAATTGTAACCATAAAATACAGTTCATATTCACTAGGATTGGTATAATTTTTTGAAAGAAAATAAGTATTAGAGAGGATATGGAGAAATCGCAACCCTTGAACATTGCTGTTGGAATGTAAAATGATGTAGTCACTGTGGAAAAACAATTTGTCAGTTTTTAAGAAATTAAACATAGAACTACCATATGCGTTAACAATTCCAACCTTAGTTACATATCTAGAAGAATAAAAACACAAGTATTTAAACAAATGTGTATACATAAAAGATGATAGCATCTCTCTTCACAATATTCAAAAGATGCTATCTGCAAATGTGTATAACGTTACACTGATAAAACTAATCAGATGATTATAAAATGAATAAAGGATTATTCTTATTTTAATTTTCTGTAACAGTAACTGCAGGTAAGTTATTGACCATCTGGACACTGCTTAAAAAGATTTAAAAACTTGTTAAAGAGATTTCATATATTCCATATTGAAATTCAATTTTTTGGGGAGGCTTCATTCTGATTTTTTTGCTTGGTTTTAATAATATCACAGAAAGCTAGATCAAATGTTAGTGTAATTTTGTATATTTCTCTTTAATGCCTATGAATCAAAATTTAATAACTAAATTTCACAGTATCAATATGTTAAATTTAATTAAAGTCACTGCTATTATTATCCTTGGCACTCTCTGGATTTATGCCCGTTTCTCAGATGAAAGAAAAAACAGTAATTTTGTAAGCCAATGTTGCAGTTGTCTTTATGTAATTGAATGGTAATATGTATTATTTATAACAAATTTGAACAAGTATGCTTTTAATACAGATATTAATTACATATATTAAGAACAAGACAATGTAATCCAAAAACACACTAAAGTGTAACTGAAAGCTACAAAAGCTTGAAAACATCCAAAACAGCTGTTATATGTTTGCAAATTAATTTTTCTTATTATCC
The DNA here is from genome assembly GCF_006542625.1 of Nomascus leucogenys. Lineage (NCBI taxonomy): Eukaryota > Metazoa > Chordata > Mammalia > Primates > Hylobatidae > Nomascus > Nomascus leucogenys. The sequence goes on from NC_044387.1 coordinate 23,821,187, forward strand.
AAAGAGTGTTACAAAAGTAGAGAGAAGAGTACAAATGTTGGGAGAAAAAAATCAGTAAAAATTCATAATAAGTAGGATTTATTTTCTTAATGCAAAATAGATTGATTTATGGAGGAACAGAGTGAAGGAGGAGAACAGACACTCATTATTGACATAAATAAGTCTATTTTGAAATATTAGCTTTCATAAAAGGAATAATTTGTTACACACAATAGAAATAATTCCTAAAATAACTTTTTAAATCATTGACTTACATGAAGATGATTTCCAATGTAAAAATTCCATTACTTGTAATCACAAAAACAAATTTAACAGTAACAAAAAAATTAAGTAATTTTAAAGAGTAGAAAAGTAATTTCATTTACAAATTAGCACATTTTAAGATTATTGAATTTTAATAGTTTAAAATTTCTTAACCTAATGTATAGATAAACCAGTCTATTTGAAAATCACTCTATAAGCCAAACGAGGCAGATAAATTAGTTTTAAGCCTTATGAAAGTGGTTACTGTAGGCTTCAACTAAAATAAGCAAAACTCTGGCAAAGAGACAGAAAAATCAGTTATCCAGTTTCATGAATTAGAAGAATGACAGAAAAACCATATAAAAGCAATAGAATTCCACTTAATTTGCCTTCACTAGTACCTGATATTGCTCTACTCTCCAGCATTGTGCAACAATTTGCCTGTAAGATTAAATAATTTTGAAAATAATATCCTGTATTCTAAGACTTAGGAGAGAAAAATGTATTATTTCGTAGATAAGAATAATTTAAAGTAAGGTCTTAGAGTATACGAAAACATTAATCTGTAAATCAAGATTTGCCCTTTGGAGAACACAGAACCCTATACAACTGGTGTGGATAAAGGCTGGGTAGAATGACGAGAAGAGTTAGCAAGATGAAAGTTATACCAGAAAAGTGTAGCCACATAAAAAATAGTGCCAACCGAAAAATGAATATAATAGTCACATGTAACCATGAACATATTGATAGAACCAAAGGAGGCCATGTAAGCAGTGAGAAAATATAGTTTATGGATTCAGGTTGTAAAGGGAACTGCAAACAAGGTAGTTTGAGATAAAGAAGTAAAGAGGTTAGTCCTGTAAATCTCACTATATTTTACTTGTACTTTTATCACAATAAAATAAAATATAAACAAAATCACATTATTTTCAGTAGTGGTGCTTTGTTAAAAATTCAAAATATGGAATATAAGCATTGAATTTGAATATTTGAAATATTTGAGGTTCTCAATTGCTAAAATACGCCACTGATTTTATACAATACACACAAATATACTTATTAATGTTTACACTTAAATACACTTATTTAAACATCTTGAATTTTTTCCCTGATGCTCTTGCAATTATGCCATCAATATTTTTCTTCGTTGGTATTTGTGGTGGTCTATTTGATGTGTAAACTTGGCTAGGCTACAGTCCTCAGTTATTCAATCAAACACTAATCTAGGTGTTGCTGCTAAGGTATTTTTTAGATGTGTTAAAGTCCATAATCAGTAGATTTTAAGGAAGTCAATTTGAATTAAGAAAGATATTCCAGCCGGGCGCAGTGGCTCACACCTGTAATCCCAGCACTTTGGGAGGCCAAGAAGGGCGGATAACGAGGTCAGGAGATCAAGACCATCCTGGCTAACATGATGAAACCCCGTCTCTACTAAAAATACAAAAAAAATAGCCGGGCATGGTGGCAGGCACCCGTAGTCCCAGAAACTCGGGAGGCTGAGGCAGGAGAAAGGCGTGAACCTAGAAGGCAAAGCTGAAGTGAGCCGAGATCACACCACTGCACTCCAGCCTGGGTGACAGAGCAAGACTCCATCTCAAAAAAAAAAAAGGAAAGAAGAAAGAAAGAAAGAGAAAGAAAAGAAAGAAAGAAAGAAAGAGAAAAAAGAAAGAAAGAAAGAAAGAAAGAAAGAAAGAAAGAAAGAAAGAAAGAAAGAAAGAAAGATGTTCCTAGACATTCTGATAGTGTTTCCATCACTCATTGGCTATTTCCAGTGGTAAAGAGGAAACTTGTAGTCCATGGAAACTTATGACAATAGAAATGCACAAAATACTGGTATTAGATAATTCTAATGAAATACCTATAGACAGCAAGGTGAGGGTTACCATGTATTTTTTACTCTAGAGTATTTTATCAAAATGAGTGTTAGCTGGCTGTTACTTAATACACTGAGAATGTATGGAAAAAGAATGGGCTTAGGGTTTCAAATTTTATGGCCATACTAAATCGTTGATACCTGGTCCTGAAATAAACCTTTTTTCTCCTCTAGCTGCAGGTCAAGGTCTCTGAAAAGCAAATCCAAATCTCATTTTTTAAGTATTAAATTACAAACAAAAATTTCTACTTATGTGAAGGCATGATTGAGAGGGAATGGGACCTGTCCCTACCACTAATCTTTGATTTTGGAACCATATACTAGACTCATGTCCCTGCATGCCCCAGAGGTTTGAGTCACAAAGTACAGTTTTCGATAAGGTATGCCACAGACCAAATGAACTGCATGACTTTTTCAATTTGTACAGAAATCTGATAATACATGTGGGTATAAACTGTATGGGAATGGAATCATGGAATCATTTATAATATAATATAAAGTTGAATCAGGATGAATTTTCTGGTATGAGCCCCATAAGCAGATATTCTACATTCAATGTTGCAACTTAAGGTGCTAAAAATGGCTCTGGCAGTTTGTTTTCTTGGTTTGCTGAAACATGAACTCAAATGTAGCCTTCAGCAAAAGAAGCTGAAGTGCCAAAATTGCCTTTATTTGTTGTAGGGGTGGTTATACAAAGGCTTAAAAATATTGAAATATACTGCATTATTACGTAAGACTTGAATATCCACCTTGAGAAGGTCTAGAAAACACATCTTTTACCATGATTGTTAGAAATAAATGTGTGAAGTGAGTTTCATCGTACTTGAAGAATGATGTAGTTATTCTCTCGATTGGCCAGAAATTACAGTAGAAACTGCTGCCATTGAAATGAGAAGCTAAATGCTGTGGGGACAATAAAAGCGGCATGAGCTAAGCGAAGACACAGCGAGAAAGTGGACCTCTACAAGCTATGAATCAAATCAGCTGGCACCTTGATATGCGAGTTCCCAGACTCCATAAGCATGACAGATAAATTTCTATTGTTTATGCCACCCAGCCTGTGGTATTTCATTAAAGCAGACAGAGAAGACTAATACATTGATGACTGAAAGATCTGCTAGTTTTAAATAAAGTCCAGCAAAAGAAAAGGCTCTACAATAGGTACAGGCTGCTCTGCAAACTACTTTGCTACTAGGGCCATATGATCTAGCAGATTTGTTAATGCTTAAAGTGTTAGTGGCCGACAGAAATGTCATTTAGTGCCTTCCGTTAGCTCGTATAGGTAAGATAACACAGACCCTTAGAATTTTGGATCAAAGCTATGCCATAGTCTGCATATGACTGCACACTTTTTTAGAAAACCAGTGTTTGGCTTGCTATGAGGCCCTTGTAAAGACTAAGCACGTAACCATAGGCAATCAAGTTACCATTGGACCTGAGCTGCCCATCAAAACATCATAAACTGGGTGTTGTCTGACCACAAGTTTGGGCATGCACCTATATGACACTGGGCTATATGAAGAAGAGGCCTACATGACACTGGGCTTCAGCAGACTCTGAAGACAAAGTACATTGCGTAAGAAAGTTCCCAAATACACATAGCCCCTACTCCTTCTATACTACCAGGCCTACATCTATGGCCTCGTGGGAAGTTCCCTACAACCAATTGACCAAGAATGAGAAAACATAGACCTCGTTTAAAGATGACACTGCACAATAGGCCTCTCCACCAAAAAGTGAACAGTGACAGCATGATAGCTGTTTTCTGAGACATTTCTGAAGAGTGGTGAAGGGAATCCTGCCAGTGAACGGAACTTTGAGAAGTACACCTGATTGTTCCTGTTACTTCGAAGCTGAAATGGCAAGATGTAAGAGTCTGTATTTATTCACAGATAGTGGCCAATGGTTTGGTGGATGCTTAAAGAAGTAGAATGAACACAACTGTGAAATTGATGATGAGCAAGTCTAGGGAAGAGGTATGTGGACTTTTCTAAATGGGCAAATTATATTTGTATCCCAAGTGGTGACTTTAGCAGATGATTTTTAATAATCTAGGATAGTATGACTCAGTCTATGGATATCAGTCAACCTCTTTTCCCAGCCACTCCTGTCATTGCTCCTTGGGTTTATGAAAAAGGTAATCATGATGGCATGAATGGAGGTTTTGCATAGGTTCAACAACCTGGACCTCAAGTTACCAAACCTGAACTGTCTATAGCTCTGCTGATTGCCCAACCTGCCACAGTAGAGAACAACAATGGATGCCTGATATGGCTCCATTTCCTGAGGTGATCAGCCAGCGACCTAGCTGCAAGTTGATTAGATAGAGCTCTTTCTCTCAGGGAAAAAGCAACACTTTGTTTACTGGAATAGGTACTTCAAATATAGACTTATGCCAAAAGTATCATCCATGGGCTTAGTGAATGCTTTATCTACTACCATCATAGTATTCTACATATTATTGTTTCTAATCAAGTAATTTGATTCACATCATATGGTATGTGGCTTTGGGCCCATTAACATGGAATTGACTGGTCTGACCATGTTCTCTCTTCCTGATGTATCTATCTGTATTAAAGGTGAACTGGCATTTTGAAGTCTCACTTATAGCACTTGGTGGTAACAATACCTTGCACGACTGAAACACTGTCCTGCAGGTTACTCTATATCATCATCCACTATATGGTACTATTTCTTCTACAAAATAATTAGTTCAGGAATCAAAGTGGGGAGATAGGAGTGGCTCCCCTCACTGTTTTCCCTAGTAATGTAATATAAACATTTTTTGCTTCCTGTCCTTTTGACCTTAGACTCTGTTGGCCTAGAGGTCTTACTTCAAAAGAAAAGAAAACTTCCATCAAGAATTAGGTATCACCATGAATCACCACAATGAGTCCATTGAACTGGAAGTTGAAACTCTCATCTGGCCACTTTGAGCTTCTCATGCATCTGAATTCAGAGAAAAAAGAAAATGCGGTTCGTGCACAGGCCAAGATAATTGATTCTGATTAACAATATGAAATTTGATTTCGACTACACAGTGAAGGTAAGAAAAAGTATGTTTGGAATATAGCAGATCCCATACAATATCTCTTAGTAGTTCTACCATGTACTGTGATAAAAGTCAATGGAAAATATAAAACTGATTTCAGAAGGGACTGCTGTTACTTCAGATCGTTTAGGAATTAAGATTTGGGTCACTCCACTTCAACAAGTACCACAACTAGCTTAAGTACTTGCTCAGGGCAAAAGGAATACACACAAGTGATGGGAGAAGGTATTATGACCATGTTACCAGCTGCAGATATGAGCACTGAAGATCTGTAATAGTAATAGGTATTTCCTGTTTGTTATGAGTTTGTGTGTGAGACACACACACACTAAATTTTTGCTCTCTTCCTTCTCTTATACCCTTACCATCTAACATAAGGTTAATAATAAATTTATAAAGCAGTATTTGATTTACAGAATATTAAAGAAGAGTGAACATCACCAAAGGACCTGGTATCCTCTGCTGGGAAAAGGGTTAGAATATTTGCCATTGTGTGTACAGTTGTCCATTGAACAACAAGTGTTTGAACTGTGTGGGTTCACTTAGTATATGCAGACTTTTTTCAGTAAATACAGTGGGCCCTTCATTATAAGTTTCTCATCTGTAACCAAATGCAGATTAAAAATGCAGTTATTTATGGTATGCAAAACTTTTCCTATCCCTGAGTTCTGCAGGGCCAACTATGGGACTTGATTATTGGTGGGTTTTGATATCTGCAGGGGTTCCTGGAACTAATGTCCCATGTACACGAAGGAATGACTATAGTTATATCACGTTAGATGGAAGTCTGACTTTGTTACTGTCTTTAGTTGGAGATTAGGTATGGTTTAAGAAGATATATTTGGAGGCCATATTTTATATGTTTATTCATATTTCTAGAAGACATTTCTGAGTGAAACAAAAGTTTTAAAACTATGTAACTATTAACTTATATTATAAAATTACTAAGTTTATAATCAAATATAGCCACAGTAACATAATAAAAATTACTCTCACAGTCTCAAAATGTCTAGATTTTAAATATGGCTAATTAGTGTTAAATTTATAATAATAACTAATATTAAACATGTCCTTAATTTGCACCTCTTCACAAAAGAGAGTTTCTCTATGTACAGCACTGTACAATACTGGTGGTAGTTAGTTCCTTCAGCCCACTGAAGCTATCATTTCACTGGTTTCCATTCTTTTGGTTGTTCAGCTAACTTCCTTGCCTTTGAAGCTAATTTGTCTTTTTTGCTGTTGTTCATGACTACTTTTCAAAACTTCTCTTATTTTTGGTATGTTTCTTTTTTCAAAAGGATAAATTCATCTTTAACCTGTTGTGTTATGTCAAATATTGCACTAATATCGTTTATATATATGTATATATGTATATTTGTAGATATGTGAACTCTCTCTAATCCACATTTTGTAAATGAAGAATTTGAGTTTTAATGATGTGGTTGCTTGTCCAAAGACACAAAGCTAGTAAGTTGCAGCCTGGATTCAAGCCTAGGTGGCCCTATTTCCAGAATCACTGATTTTAAATCACAACTTGACATTGCTTAATTTTTTTGTTGTTGCCTTTTAAGTTATCCACTACCTTTCACTGCCTGTGGTAAACACATTCAGAAACACTATCTTTCATCACTTTTGTAAAATTCTGTCATTTTCAAATATTACTTCAAACCAAATTTTGCTTTCCTTTCTTTCTAGAAATGTGGTTAAATGTATTTTAGAATTTCTTACTTTGTCTTACATGTTAACATCTCGTTTTATGTTTTCCATCTTTCTTCCTCTCAGCACTCCTTTCTGAATAAACTTTTCTGTCATATTCACTTCATTAACCCTTTCTCCAGCTGTGTCTAATCTGTTGTTAAACTCCTTTATTGAAGCGTAAGTTACATTTGTTCCATTCTGCTCTTACAGATTACTTTTTTTTTATTCCACTGAGTAACTTCTTTGGTTTTATGATCACTGCAGATATTTTCAAGCTAGTCTTTAGTTTCTTCAAACCTATTAAACAGCTTCAGAATGTCTGGAATTTAAATATAACTAATTAGTAACAGCATTCACTATTCTAGATATGCATAAATGACTCATAACTGGGATTTTTTATTGCCTAAAATATTTGAACCATTTATATCTAATGTTTAACGCCTTAGAACCTAATCCCTTTGCATGCTTATGTTTGATTCTTTCACGTTCAATGCCCTTGAAAATATTCCTACAGGAATTTTTTAAATTTTATAAGGAATAATCTTTTCTCCACTGAAGGTTTGATTTGCTTCTGCCAGGAACATGAAAACACTAATATGCTGTGATCACTTTATACTAGAATTGTAGCTTGAAGGCTTTTGTCCAGCACCAGTCAACTATTTTTGTCATCTTCTAGATTTTGGATTTGCAGTAGGACCGTTCATTTTGACTTCCCTCTTTCCCTAATGGTGTATTTCTTCCTAGCCCAAAATGTGCATTTGTGTGTGTGTGTGTGTGTGTGTGTCTGTGTGTGTATGTGTGTCTGAGTAGGCTTTCAGCTATAGGAAATCCTTGAAATCTGTGCTGTTTCTCTTATAAAGTTGGAGCAAATTCTCTCTTAGAGAAGATTCAATAGTAAGCTTAAATTGTATATGCTTTTAAAAAATAATTGCCTGGTATTTTCTTATTGTTTTGCAATTAATGTAGTTAAGCTTTAAAATTTATTTTGTTAAACATTTTCATAGATTTCTTTAGAAATATCATAGTAATAAATGATAAACGGCAAATTTTTATAGCCAAATAAACAGATAGAAAAGACAATCCAGTCATTTTGGGCCATTTGACAGTCAAAATGATTTGTATTTCTTAAATCAGATAATGCAGATAAATGGTGTCATTTACTATACCTCAACAATAAATTATTGTTATTTTTGTGTGAACGTTTTATATTCAGAGTAGATTATATGGCCAGGTGAGAAAATGCAAATTAAGCAAAGAAAATAATTGGTTAATATAGGGAATTAATTTTACTCAGTAATAAGTAGAAGTTTGGAAGAATGGATGAGGAGGAAAATTTCTGGATTGTTTATATTAACTGATTTTGTCACTACATATTTGTTCGGTGTTTCACCTTAATCTATCTAGATCAATATCATTTGACACTGTGAAAAATTGATTTTAAGAAATCCTGGTCATGTGCTGAACCCCAGAACTTTGGGAGGCCAAGAAGAGTGGATCTCTTGAGCTTAGGAGTTCGAGACCAGCCTGGGCAACATGGTGAAACCCGTCTCTATGAAAAATACAAAAGATTAGCTGAGCGTGTTGGCATGCTCCTGTAGTCTAAGCCACTTGAGGGGCTGAGGCCGGAATTTCGCTCAAGCCTAGGAGGTCCAGACTTCAGTGAGCTGAGATCACACCACTGTACTCCAACCAGGGTGACAAAGTGAGACTCTGTCTCAAAAAATAAATAAATAAAATAAAATAAAAAAGAGAAAAAAGAAACCCTACCTATTATTTAAAAGTTTACGTGGTTTATCAGCCTCTTATACAATTGCCCCATCATTGTCTTAAAGCAAACCTAAAAATGTGATACATTCTAAAGAAAAGCCATTAAATATGTACATTAATTAGTTAATAGTGCATACCTTACCGTTATCTAATAAAAATTATATACAGTTGTTCTATATGTGGAATTGACTTGCTAGGTAACATCCAATAAAATCCTTATTTATTTTCAAAGGTGATGTTTACACATGTATGTATAGATATATATAATATAGATATGTATATTTCCAGAATACGTTTTTCTGCTTAATCTATATATCTAGTCAATCTAGTATATGACAACTTCACTATCAACATATCTAATTTTTGATGACCAATAGTCATGTTGTTTTGCCAATTTAAAGCTAGTTTATTATTTTATACTTATCAATGAATACTTGTTTCTGATTCATGTCAAGTAAGCTCATGCTTAAAAAATGTATATGAAGTTGAAAACAACTTAGGAAAGTAAAATACCCTAAAAAATCCATATAAAGTGTTTATCTTAATTAGTAAAAAGAGAGAGGTGGCTTTTAAAATTAAAATTAAAGTTTTATTTGTTGCCTCAGTTCTTGAGAAATATGTCATATGTGATATAGCCCATTGGGTTGTATATTGTGTATTATCTTGTGCTAAGTCACAACAGATGATTAAGCTCTTTAAAAATTAGAATAAGAAGATTAATTAAGAAAAACTTATTCTAAAATTTTCTAATTAGCAACTTATTGGTTGTTACAGTACATACAGATAAAATATATTTTACAGTACATATAGATAAAATATATTTTAAAAGAATGGATGGTATATTGATTTGCTTTAAAAATATTAGAAAAATCTTAATAGGCTTTGCCTGCAAGCAGTGAAATTGTATTACAGACTTCTCAAGTATCAGCAGTTTTTTTGTTTGTTGCTGTTTTTTGTTTGTTTTGTTTTTGTTTTTTTTTTTTTTTTTGAGGAAGTGTCTCCATAGGTCACCCATTGCCCAGACTGGAGTGCAGTGATGTGATCACAGCTCAGTGTAGCCTCAAATTCCTGGACTTAAGTGATCCTCCCACCTCAGCTTCCCAAGCAGCTGGGACCACAGGTGTGCACCACTGCACCTGGCTAATTTTTAAAAATTTTTTGTAGAGTTGGGATCTCACCATGTTTCCCAGGCTGGTCTCAATTTCTTGGGTTAAAGCAATTCTCCCACTTTTGCCTCCCAAAGTGCTGGGATTACAGGAGTGAGTCACCAGACTCGACCATAGCAGTTCTTTTTAAGAAGGTATGTGACAATTGGTAAAGTGGGCAACTTGCAAGAAGTCGATAATAGGAAATATAATACAGTTGGTCGTGAAAACTGGTACTGCTTTTTATACTACAGAAACAATATTTATGTATGCATGTCTGTGTGTGTATGTACATGTGTATATATATATATATACACACACATACTAATTTTTATCATTAATATGAGTCAGTTCCTTATTAGGTCAGTTGCTTCTCTTTGTAGAATATATCTTTTTAAAAAATTTAACCAATTAGCTGCTTCTTTTAGAAGTTACCCACTGGAATTCATAAAAGAGATGAAAGAGAGAGAGAGAGAAAGAGATGACTATTAGCCAAGTACTAGAAATTACTAGGACAAATGCATGGATAAAATAGAGCTCCTGCTTTCATGGAGCTTTACAATCAGCTGGTATATAAATTATATAAGGTATATAGAAATGATATAAATTATGTCAATGATAAACATTTGAAAAATAAAGAAAGATAAGGGTTTACAGCACAATGGTGTGGAGGTGATTGTGCTGGTATGCTGGTATTCTGGGTAATCACAGAAGCTTTTTCTTAAGAAGATACGTAAGTAGAAATTTGAAAGGAGTGAGGAAGTAAGGCAAGCGTGTATCTGGCAGCTAGTTGTTCAGGTGAAGAAGAGACCGTCAAGAAGCCTGTGAGCTAGCTTGATGTGGTTGAGAATTACAAGGAGTTTAGTGCTATCAGCAGTAAAACATATTGAGGCTACAGAAGATGAAGTAGGAAAGGCATTTAGAGTCAGCTTTTGTGGAAATTTTAGGGCCATGTAAAGACATTGGATTTAACCTAGGTAAGCAGACAGGGTATTTAAAGATTTCAGCTGAGAATCTCTGGCTGACATGCAGAGAAGACAAAAAATACTAGGAGGTCTTTCCTAGATAGTGAGTTGAAATTAAATAATAGGTATGCAGGTGAGAAAAAAAGTAGTGAGTTTCCAAATAATTTATACAGCTTGCTGATTACTTGAATCTGATGTTCAAAAGAAAATTTTCTCTTGCTTTCTCCCCCTTTTAATCCCCTCTCTATCATCCTGCTTCCTTTCTTTCCTTTCTTCTTTCCTTCCTGACACCATTTCCATAATGTCAACTTTTTCATTCCTAGCAACTCATCAAAGACTCTTAAACTAGCCAAGGTTCAAAGTGCAAAAGATAATGCTACCTGTAGTATATGAAAAGAACAAAAGGAAATGGTATTATCAGCACATTGTTTTATAAATTCCTTTCTCTACATTATCCTATTCCATTTGATGCTGATGAATATCTTTGCTATGTACATGTGTACATGTGTGAAATTATTCACTTAATCTAGCAGTACATAGTATGCAGAACACTTAGAAGAGAGGTAAATTTATGAAAAAAACATTCTGATACTTCAAAGACTGAACTATTATAACAGATTCAGTGACAGTCTCAACTTCTATCAATCCTCACACAATATCATAATAGCTATGTTGAAAATAATGTATCATTTAAATGAACAAAAACCTAGAATGATTCAAAAACAACTAAGTCAAGATACCTATCACTCTCAAATTTGACTCTGAGATAGATGACTGAGTATCTATCTTAGAGTGAAAGTTTAAAACATAAGCACAAATGTCTTATGACTCACATTACAATAAACACAAACACATGTGCAAGCCAAACATACCTTCTTCTTGGGTTCATAATTTCATTTATAATGGGGTCTGGAGTTTGGCAGCCAAGTTCCTACTTTTTCACTAGTTGATATTTACTATAGTGATTTCACATTGGGCTTAGAGCCAAAGGTTGCTTTGACAGATTTACATAAGGCAGTATTGCTGTGGTTCTCCTGTTATTTTTTGTTTTATCACCTGCTTATTGACGACAACTTAGAATCACTAAATATGGCAATACAACATGTGAGTGATAAAATTATTTATTAATAATCGAAAGACATTACGAAACATATGCATTCTCTGAATACTTCTAACAATAATAGTTATTCTATCCTTAAGTATAACAACCTTTGAAGATCTTTTAAATGTACTTGTACAAGTTTTAAATGAAAAAAAGTCTCTGAAATTGCATAACTCTTAACCTCTAAAATGTTTCTGAAATCTCCACACTTGTCTCCATTTCTATTGCGATGCACCTCACCTGAGCCTGCACCATTGCCATAAACTAACAGCTAGCTGTGCTAGCTGTGCTTTCTGGTTTCTTTCTTTGTTGTTTTTTTTTTTTTGTTTTGTTTTGTTTTGTTTTTGAGACAGAGTCTCACTCTGTCACCCAGGCTGGAGTTCAGCAGCGTGATCTCAGCTCACTGCGACTTCCGCCTCCTGGGTTCAAGCGATTCTCCTGCCTCAGCCTCCTGAGTAGCTGGGATTACAAGCACGCATCAGCACGCCCAGCTAATTTTTGTATTTTTAGTAGAAGGTTTCACCATGTTGGTCAGGCTATTCTCAAACTCCTGGCCTTGTGAACCGCCCACCTCGGACTCCCAAAGTGCTAGGATTACAGGCTTGAGCCACCTAGTCTGGTTTGTTTGTTTTGACCCCCACAGCGCCACCTGACACCTCACTCCCACTCCCTTACTCCCCTGCCCTGGTTTCTATTTTTTCTTCAGAAGACACAGTAATCTTTTAATCAGATTAGGGCACTACTAGCTTCATATTCTAAATGAATACCCAGGGTTCAAATCCAATTTTCTTAATCTGGTGTGTGCAATATTATTTGAGAGCCCCTCTCTTTCCCTCTCCAACTTATTTCTTTTTCTTTTTGCTTATTAGAGTTCCAACTAGATATCTATAGATGCTTTTTGTTGCCCGGATGCCAAACTGTTTGTTCCTTCTCTCAAGTCAATGCACCAGGTGCTACCTCAGTCTGAATGCTTATCATCCAGATATTCCCACCTGTTTTTCTAATTCTAAAGTGTCAGCTGCCACCTCCTCAGGGAAAGCTTTGATTATCCAGTCATAAATTATAACCCCTATCCAGTCATGTCATATCAAAGCAACTTTTTCACAGTTACCTGCTATGCTCACGTTGATTTATTAATTTTACTATCCATAACCAGAACAAAACTTTATGAAAGTAATACATTTCCTAGATTTCAAATTTCCTTTTGCTTTTGTTTCTCCATTACTAAAACTGCAGTTTTAAGAATGGTATCTGGTATTTAATGGGTGAAGAGTACAGGCCAGTTATGTTGTGCTTCTTTGATCATTTCATAAGGTTAGATTTGGGACATGCATATTTGGTAGGAATAACACAGAAGTGATATTTTGCTTTTTTAAATGTATATTCAGATGGTCACATGAGATTAATTTGTTTTTGTTAATGATATGAACTTCGATCACCTCATTAATGTGGAATCTACAAGATTTCTCCATTGTAAAGCTACCACATTTCCCTATGTATTTAAAAAGTTTCTTACAGGAGTATACTTTGAGATTATCTCCATATCCTATTACTCCTCAAATTTTTTACCCCAAAATTTTAGCATCCATTTATCGTTTCTATTTTTATGATTAAAAAATTGTTATCTAGCTAAATTATCCCACTAAATTTATTCATTTTGTTAAGGTAGGATGAGCCATTTTTCCTTATCATATTTTTTCTTTTGTCATCCAATATCTTTATCATCCAATATCTTCTGGAGAAATAGTTCTTAGGATTCTTCAAGTATTTATGTACTAGTGTGGCATCCATCCATAACTTTGATAGTTGCAAAATGATGGTTCCTAATTTAATAACTTCTTTTAAGTGTATTTGGTGAAATTCTAATGTAAAATTTTCCTTCTTTTCTATTTATTTATAATAATGCAGGCTTTTGGATTCTTTCTAAAGAGATGCTTTGTCTTTTAATGTTATTTATTTTGTTGCTCACATCGTTTCAGATTTTGATGGTAGATCTCCTTCAAGCTGGCCTTTGTGTTCTACTGACATTTTTCAATCATTGCTTAAGTACTTCCTTATTTTCAGGTTTCTGCCAGAAAAGTGAGAGCTTTATTTGGGTCCCATCTGTGCTCCTTCCTGTTTGGGTGCCATTCCCTTTAGGAACTCTCCAGTGAACAAGCCGGGGAGTTGATGTACATATTTATATATGTGCATGTATATAGATGTGTATACACATATCCTTCTGCATGTGTACAGATATACATATATTTATATGCATAAATGCATATTATATATGTGTTTATCTCTCCATATCTTAAAATCATAAGATGAATTCAAGCAGGGTTTTTAAATTCCATTTAAATACGACAGTTTATTCTTTTTTCTCTTTCCATATTTTTGTCAGCATAAAAAATGAATATGAATCTCTAAGAAAAAAGGTTTTCTTTGGGAATAATATAGAAGAAATAGGATTGTTATTTGGGATATACATACAGAGCAAGTGGCCTCCAATGTGTCTGGAGAATAAAAGAAAAAGTTAGGTTTTACTGGGGAAAGAGGAGTGGCTTTGAAAGAAAGTTGCCGAAATGTTTATTGGCACTGGCTGCATCTTACAAGATTGGACGAGCTCTGATTGGTGCCTGTCAGTAGGTAGAACTTGTTCTAGGTAGAATTTGTAATCTTGGAATTAGGATTAGGCCCTTGCAGTTTTGGACTAGGCTTGAAAGACAGTGTGTCAGGCAAATGTTCTTGTATAAGTAGCTGGCTGTCCTGCTGCTACTATCTGTCCTTGTGTGACTCATGTAGTAAGCTGTGATTTGAAAAAAAAAATATTTTGATAGTTTTTGTTACCAGGCAAATCATATATTAGAGCATCTCTTTATAGCCTTTCCAGGCTCCATTTTGCCATGTTATCTGGATGACTTTCACATTTGTAATCCATTTTCTGACAGTGGAAACTTTACATCTATCATCCACAACACATTTATTAATGTGCTAAGGTCTAAAATGCACAAAAATTAGTTCAGAATTGTCGATCTATGCCTTGGCATAAAAGAAGACTTCTAACTACGGCTCAATATTTGTGTAAAGATTATTTGTTCTCTATCTATCCTTGATCCGTAGCTTCCAAAAACTGTGTTCATGAGTTAACTGATACAGTTCTTTCTGTTCCTCTTCAATGTGGTTATGTTTTTACATTGAAATATTGTAATTCATTTGTTTTATTTTGTAGTCCATTTTAGTTCCCCTGTCACTTGTGGATTTTATTTAGTTTTATTAGTCATTCTGTTATAGTTTCCCTAGTTATCCACTTATTTGAAGGAGGTTCTTCTCATAGTAGATATTAATGAATGGTTCATAGATGTAAAATATCCTAATCTCTTGGTATTTAAAACCATATCTGTAGTCTCGATGAAGGAAGGATAGTTTTACTGGCTATAATACCTAGGTTAAAATGTTCTTGCCAGCCAGGCGCAGTGGCTCATGCCTTTTAATCCCAGCACTTTGGGAGGCCAAGGCAGGTGGATCACAAGGTCAGGAGTTCAAGACCAGCCTGGCCAATATGGTGAAACCCTGTCTCTACTAAAAATACAAAAATTAGCCGGGTGTGGTGGCATGCGCCTGTAGTCCCAGCTACCCGGGAGGCTGATGCAGGAGAATCACTTGAACCTGGGAGGCAGAGATTGCAGTGAGCCAAGATTGCACCATTGCACCCTAGCCTGGGTGACAGAGTGAGATTCATCTCAAAAAAAAAAAAAAAGTTCTTGCTGTAGCTCTGTTTTATTTTCCTTATGTGTTGTTTTTGAGAATCCTGATGCCAACCTAATTCTAATACATGTGTAAATCATTTGATTTTTCTTCCTGGAGGCACTGTGTATTTATTCCTTCTTAATAATTAATTGTTTTCTTAGAATATATCATGGGGTTGATCATTGTAAGTCAATTTTTACTAGTTCCCTTTTGAACAAATAGGTATACATTTGAGTCTGTACATACATATAGGTAGATTCAAATATTACCATATGTTCAGAAAGTGTTATGGTTTTATTTTATTTTTCAGAAAGTGCAATGATATATAAATAACTTTGTCTTTCATTTCAATCAATTACTCTCTATCTCTTTTTATTGCTGTATTATATTCTCATTGTCTCTTGGTTGTTTTCCTCATTTCCTTCCATTTCTCTCATTATATTTTTAATCACATCTATTATTCCTCTAGCAGATTTTCCTTTAGTCTTTATGACTGTTATTAGTTTTTTTAATATTTCCTTTTGTTTCTTTTTCCTTCTTTTTCATTTATTTTTTTAATTTCTAATTTGTTTCTCTAATTTTATTTATCCATTTTTGTCCATTCTGGTTTTACATTTTAAATATTTAATTTAGACTTTTTGAGTTTTTTTTTTTTAATCTCAAATACTTGTTTCAGGTAATTTAAGTTTGAAGAGTTATTACAACTTACTTTTCCTTTAGCATCTTTTTCTCAGGGTAGGTAAGGATTCAAGGAAGTTTTATCAACTGTACTAGGTGGTTATCATTTTCACTCTTCTTTTTATAATCATTTTGTACTTATGCCAACTACATTTCTGAGAACATGGCTGGTGATTGGATGTTAAATACAAGATTTCAAATTCAAAAATACTCTTTTTCAGTGAAGAAAGTGTGATTCATTTACTGAATATCTTTTTGGGGAAAGGCATCAATTCTTTGATACGTTTTATCATAAGGGTTTTAAAATCTCCCCTCTGGCTCTTTTGTTTTCATCACACAGTCTCCAATGTTTGCTTTTTCATTCCCTTTAACCTTCTCCTCCACTGGAATCATTACCTTTCCAAAGCTACCACCTTGTGTCCGGTTCCATTGTTAACTGTTTTCCTTGTAGTTCATTCCCTGATGTACCAGTATACCTTCTCAGTAGGTTTGCATTTTGCATGAGTGTTGTTAGCTGTGGTCTTCAATTAATTTTAGGATTTCAGCTAATTCCCTTTTTCTCCTTTATGCATAATATTTTGTTTTTATTTTGTTTTACAAAATGCATTCCCTGTTTGAGAAGTTTTAGGGTAGGGGAATGAAATAGAATATTGTTCATTGAAATTTGTTACTCCTTTTTCTACTTCCAAGTAATTATAATTCTGGATGTTTTCTTTTTTGTTTTGCTCAGGGCATGAATTTATTTATTCATTTATTTACCTACTTATTTATTTTTATTTTATAGTTTTTCTTGGTATTTGCTGTATGTTTTTAAAATATAGTATGTTATATGATATATATACAATATATGACTATCACTAATATTTTAGATCAATGTTGTATAACACATATGTATATTTGTATGTATAAATGTATATGTACTCATATATGCAAGATGTGTATTTATCTAGGCTTCTTATTAAGTGTGCTATTTTAATAAAAGGCTTTGAATTATTGTATACTTAAACACACTATAATTTTTCATAGAGATCATTCTTCATTATAATTATTTTTCAAAAAGATCTTAGCATTTTCCAGGTTATTTTCAGGATAAATTTAGAATAATTTTACCAGTTCAATTTTTTTTTACCAGTTCAATTTTTATAAAATTAAAAGAAAAATTAATTTTTAAAATAAAATGTATATCATTTTGATATTGAATATTTTATTTGCAGGATATATTTTAGTCCTTATTTTAAATTGCTTATATATGCAAGATTCTATGTAAATAGCCAACTAATTTTCTCTGATTGCATAATTACATAGATCATTTCTAAACATTATATTTTTTTTCCAAATGTTTGTTGCTTGTATAATTTTTGTTTCTTGCTCATGTCTTCCAGAACCTTTCACTTCATAGTACATAGTATATATAGTAAATAGTTTATATTCCATTATTCTTATATCTAATGTCTGAATTTAATGCTGATCTGATTCTGATTATCTGCTTTCTTCTGGAGAATCTCTATAATCATTTATTGTTCTGAAAATGTTGACTATGAGCCAATGCTCATGGTATTTTTCTTCAGTAATTATTTAAGGACTAAATAGAAGCTATGCCCCTCAGAGAGGATTTGCATTTGCTTTTTCAAATCATTGGAGAAATTATTTATATCAGACTACTACAGTTTAATGCCACACTTTAAACCACACTGGTCGTGTGAATATTCTGTTTAATTTTACATGATGCTTAAATTGTGCTTTTGAATATTCAGGGTATGTGTGTGTGCGCATGTGTATGTGTGTATGTGTGCGTGTTTACATTAGCCACAAATTAAAGACAGATAAATTTTCTTGTTGACCACTTCTGTACAATAGGATTATATTTTGCTGTTCACCTTTTTCCTGAGGGTGTTCTCATTTAAAGTCAGCTTAATGGAATAAGTGTTTAATTAGATTTCTCATCATTGGAGAAGGACCTTAAACTTTAACTCCCATGTCTACACCTATCTAGTCATCTAAAAAATAGTTCAAGTTAACCAGTTTTTCCTGGTTGCCCTAAGTGTAAAGATGTTTAGGGTACTTGTTTACTTAAAAGAATTCCTACTTTCACTTGATTTGGACTCTGGGATTCTATATTCCTATGTGAGTGATTAACTTAAATAATTTTATTACTTACTTCCAATTTTTAGCATACTTTTTCCTCAATGTGAAAAAATGTAAATCAGTTGACTATAATGCTAGATATAGAATCCCAGCATCCCTTAAAGTGATTATAGTCGACTATAATGCTAGATATAGAGTGCCAGCATCCCTTAAGTGATTATAGTCGGCTATAATGCTAGATGTAGAATCCCAGCATCCCTTAAAGTGATTTTGTGAATCTGGTAATTAGTAATTTTCATAAGTAATATTTTTTGTTGGACTGCATATAAATTTTCCTTTTATTTATTTTTTAATATGTCTTAGACTTCTATGTAGAAACAGTGCTTGCAAATGGACAAAGTGTATGGCTATTCCTAATTTTGGATAATACATTCTCAAAATCTAGTAAGCATTTAACTGTGGTTTATTGGGTTTCAGAATTTATTTTTCCACTTGTTTGTTTACTACTTAATGCAAGATAAAACATGTTCATCCTATATGCATTGATACCTTTATTTTACAATGGAAATAGAATATACAGGAATTTTAAGAGTTTAATGGGTTTCTATTATAAATAAACTCATCTATGTAGCAATTAGATATTTATACAATCCGGCTTCTTTTCTCTCTAGGAGGAGAGGTAGTCAATGGGAGCCTACATAAAAACAAATACCATGTTGAACAACTAGTTCAGGATTTGTTTCATTTTAGATAGCCAAATATGTTGCTGTTGTTGTTTATTTTAAAGTTGGCTCTATAGTTATTATTACAAATAGGTTTATATTATAAATAAGTTTTGTGTTTTACAATGAGTTCTCTTGTTTTTGTTTTCTTCATTGGAACTTCAGTGGGAAAGTGTTAAAGACTAAATCGTATACCCATTGCTAAGTTATATTAGAGGTTGCAATTATATATTTCAGTAGTTGGCAAAGTTATCACTCTTCTATTTGTTTCTCCATTGAATATGATATGTTTTACAGCAGAAATTATTACAAAAGGGCCCAGGAAACAACTTAGAAATCTTTCCAGTTTTCTTTTCTTTAATCTTACACTGTCTTGCTTAGTTCCCTAGCTTTTCTCTTTCAATTTTTTCCTGCCCTAAGTTTCAAAACATTTATTGTATTCTAATATTTGAAGCGTGGGGAGTATTTTTTTAAATATCATCAAAATAAGCACACTTTATCATTTAGATATTTCCAAGGATGAGGGATGAGAATAAACTCAGAAGACACTTATCTGAATAAGTGTTGTATTAAAGCCAGTTTGAATGTTCTGTTGCCCTTCCACATAAGGTGCATTAGTCACAGACCTCTGATGAATCAGAGTCCCATTTGATCTGCAAGATATTAGCAAAGGCAAAGGGTAAGAGTGCATTTGAACAAACATGTAGTTGTCAAGCGTCCATTCTGGTGATTACAACAGATTGACATGAGGTTCGTTGAGATTCTGCTCTGCTTGCCTTTTGTAAATGTAAAATACTTTGGGTTGTAGCAAATGTCTATTGCATAAATAAACTGATAGATGAGGGCAGGAGGTTATTGACAGATGAGTATAGTTATTCCGTGGCCTCTTAGAAGTAACTATTGTATTATAAAGATGATGCTTGGAGTAGTCCAGTCATGTTTTTTTCAAAGGTGATATATTTATGGTCAAAACTATTTTAACTGAGATCATGGAAAGAATAATAATCAAAATTACTTAAGCATCATAATAAGTTAAAGTATCATTATTGGAGCTATTGCTATCTGTACACCTGGAATCTTCTAACATAATTAGATGATCCTTGTACTCAAATATGAAATTATCCTATAGATGGGAAAATGTTATATGTTTACCTTGCCCAAAATTTCTTATTGGAAATTATCTTCTATTTTTTCTTCCTTCTCCTTTATCTTAAACCATTATAAACAATCAAAACTAAACAAAAAAGTTAAAACTAAACAAAAAAGTCAAAACTCACCTTTCAGCAATGCATTATCTATATACTGGTTTTATGGGTGTAGTTGTTATTGTCTTTATCATTAGCTTCCATAGGCCCCATACAACTCAAATCCCTGAGATACAGGGACTTCACCCCAAACCACTTTCCCTTTCTTTTCTCATGGCACCATATTTTATTCTTATTACTTCAATTCATTTGGCATACTCACTACCACATATATGTATTTTTTGATGAGAGAGTGGACTTTATTCACTATTTATTCTAAGAAACATTTATGAAATACCTAGTATGTTTCAGGTATTTAATTTAATCTAATACAAGTTAGATGCAGAGTTAGATATAGGAAAGCTAAAATACATCCACTTATAAAACACTGAACAATGAACACTTTCCATAGAAGAGAGAAGCAAATTGTCTCTTCCCTCTAGCTCAACTGGACTCAGTTGAATAAGTCCATTTTATATTTCTTCCATGTTGCTATTTGTACTATCAAAGCCAGACATTGGTTTCTTACCCAAACCCTCTTTGGAGGCCAATTACCCATATTCCCTGGTGAAGGTGTTGACCAAGTAGCACTGGATTTTTGAAGATTATCTTATTATCCTAACCACAAATGATTGTTCCATTGCTAAGATATACCACCAAGGAAGGACCAAATATGAAACACATTATTTCTCCTGTAAATTTGGTTTGAATGTGGAAACTAAGTCCATTCAATTACACTGGGGATTTGAGCTTTAATATTAGCGAGCCTGTGTTGGCTTGTATTAGTTCATATGCAATCCAAAATGACAGCCTTCAAGAGATGGAAAAGAAATATTGAAATATTAATCACATGAATCATAAGAAAAATGGAGATGGAAACAGTGATTATATGAACATATTCTAGTTTTTGTGAAATCTAATTCTTTATCTTTTTATATGAGAAATTTTAGCACATTTCTATTTCAAGCAGTTCAAAATTCACTCAGTAAACCTTGTCATGGCTATACTTAGTAACACTTCATCTTGTATTTTCTGTTTACATTCTTTATCACTTAAAAAGATAATTTTTTTTAAATTTTCTTCGCACAGTTGTTTCAGTGTTGTTGCTTTAAATGAAATGTGTTTACTTTTTTCCCTTTAAATGTGAGTTTCACAAGAACAAGATTCTTTCATTTACTATTTACTTTTTAATTATATCACTATAGAATAGCATTCCTTACACACATGTGCATGCGCACACATGCACACATACACACATATAATAAAGGATTGGCCAAACATGAGTGTTTTAAAGAGCAAATGAGAAAGCTTTCCTTTAGGGCTGCTGCTTGCAAATATGTTGCCATATCTAAGAATTTGTTTGAAAGCACTATTTTAAATTTAATCTGTTACCTTGCTAAGAAGGAAGTATTTTTACTCTTAACCATATGCCTAAAACACATCAAAAGATGCAGCCTCATAGAAAAGAAACATCTATTTTCACCCAAAGGTATTAAAAATATGTTAAGCCATATGTGAAGAGCACAGTTTGTGGTTAACTATATATTTTTCTTGCTGATGATAGTATGCATCCTCCTAGGACATGACTCCTTTTGCAAGAGACATTTAAATTGAGATTACAGAATCACAAATGTGCAGGTAGTACTTAGTGAGAGAAAAACTGACTGATGCTTTTCATATTTCTCTCTAAGGAGGCATCCCCACAATGGAACAGGACAAGCATATAATAGAATAGCACATCAGGTGAGTCACTAGCTTGAATGCTATTTTGCATTCTGAAATCTCATTTTGACTTGACTGTCCTTGCAATTTGTTAGATGAACTATAATAAAGCCCCAAAATGGCATATGTCACCTTTGATGCATGCTGCATTTTACATAATATAGAAATAACTTATGATCCTACAGGGTAATAGATAGCTCAGCAGAAGAAATTATGATATGCATGAAGCTCCTGAAATGAAGTTGTCTATCCTCCTGTTAGGAAGTGTTGAGTCAGACATCCACTTCTCAAATAGTACTCAGGGAAATGCCAAACGGCACAATGTTAAATTAACAGTTTTGTATTAACTAAAACTAACTGAGAAACCAAAGTGAAAATAACAAATTTTGGTTTCAAGTAATTTTGTGAAAGAATGAAAATAATCACCTTTGTGAGGTGGAGTTTTGTATTTTAGTATCCAAAAGAGAAAGATGTATGATTTTCAATATTTCATTATTGAAAAAATAAACAGCTAAATGTAAACCAGAATTTTAAAGAAAATATGTATAGACCTTAAAAATAAATGGTAAGATATTAAGATGACTTGCCATGATGTAAAATTTGAAAAGTATGTATTTTATTTTTTCTGTAGTTTTTTTTCAAAAACATCAACGTTTTAAAACATGGATTTTTCAGTACAAAGATAAATATATATTTACCCCAACCTCATGATTGAGAGCAAAATGACCGTGATAATAATCTGTAAATTAGAATCATAGAAATATGATCCTTTATTCCTTTTAATAACTATCAAGTTTCCACAGTTTTTAAGACAATTATCCTCAAAATTTAATTTCTGAAAATGTTAGTAAGACTGAATACTTGATATAAATGCAAATATCTGCACTCCTATTCCAGAGGTCAGTGTATTTTTTCCTAGAGGGTTCATGTAAAATCCATTTACCTTTTTTATTTCTAGATTTCATAGTGAATTTCTATAATTTTATGTTTACTCAGCATCCACTTTGAATGTAAGTTAGACTTTCTTGTGGCAGAAGCAAGGCTTGCCTCCTCTCTTTGTATCACCTGAATAGCATGCCTAAGATATTTTCTGGTCAAGGAACCCCTAGAGAATAACTATCTTGGTAAGAATAAACTATACAGTTCACACAGGGTCTGCCATTATAAACAACTTTTCTGTGAGAGGCATATCTGGTTAGGGGTCGGGATGAGACACTTAGGCATTAGATTGTCCACCACATCCATGACCAAATTCCTGAAGTCCAGTCAGGGGAGGGATATAATATATAGTTACTCTTATGAGAGAGACCTCAACTCTAAAAGTAATAATAATAATAATATTAATAACCTTTTATATTACTGCAAAAGTATAATAGCCTCAGGAGATCTCATCTGCAAAAGTCAGAGATGAGATTCACCAGAAATGCTGTAGGATATTTCTTAGCAAGAGCTTTAGAACCTCAAGGATATCTTAGAATTTTCTAGAAACCACTCAGCTCTGGAAATGAATTTAGAAATAATTTTGCTGCAGTACTTACCATGTAATATAACAAATGAACAGTGACAATTCTCATGTTTTAATTGTCAAACAGAATAATTAATTTTGGAACTTGATAGGCCTTTTGAAATAACTCAGAAAAAAAAAGAAAAGAATGAAATCCTGTGTGATATATGGGACTCCATAAAGTGACCCAGAGAGAGAAGAAATTGGCAAAGATATAGAAAACCTATTTAGCACCATAATAGCTAAAAAATGTCCAAGTCCTGCAAAAGATATAGACATCCAGATACAGGAAGCTCTAAGATCACCAAAATGGTACAGCTCAAAATGTCTTCTCCAAGGCACATCATGGTCAAACTGCCAAAAGTCAAAAATCACAGATAATTCAGTTTAAGAATGGGAAAAATATTGGAATAGACATTTCTCAAAAAAAAAAAGAAAGACATACAAATTACAAATGGGTATCTTAAAAAATGCTCAACATCCCTAATCATCAGGGAAATGAAAATCAAAACCACAATGTAATATCCTCTTAACCAGTTAGTGTGGTTATTACCAAAAAGACAAAAGATAGCAAATGCTGGTGAGGATGTACAGAAAAAGGAAATCTTATATACTGCTGGTGGGAATATAAATTTAGTACAACCATTATGAAAAACTATATGAAGGTTTCTCAAAAAACTAAAAACTATCATACAATTCAGCAATTCCTCTAGTGGTAATTTATTCAAAGGAAAGTAAATCAATATATTAAAGAAATACCTGTACCACCATGTTTATTGAAGTGCTATTCATTCACAATAGCCAAAATGTGGAATTAACCTATTTCTCAATCACTAGATGTATGGATAAGAAAATGTATGTGTGTGTGTATATATGTATATATATGTGTATATATGTATGTGTTTATGTGTATATATGTATATGTGTATATATGTGTATATATATATGTATATGTGTATATATGTGTATATATATATACACACACACATACATTTTCTTATCCATACATATAGTGATTGAGAAATAAGTTAATTCCACATTTTGGCTATTGTGAATGAATAGCACTTCAATAAACATGTATATATATGTATATACACACACACACACACACACACACACAATAAATATAATGCTTTCCAGCCATAAAAATACTAAATTCCTATCATTTGCAACATGAATGGCACTGAAGGTCATGATGTTAATTGAAATAAGCAAGGCACAGAAAGACAGGTATTATATGTGGGAGTTAAAAACATTGATACGATGGAGGTAGAAAAGAGAGTGATATTAATAGTTACCAGACAGTGGGAAGAGTCAGCAGAGGCTGGGGTGAAGGGAGGTTGATTATTGAGTACAAATATCCAGTTAAATATGAGGAATAAGTTCTAGTATCCAACAGCCTAGTAGAGTAACTATAGTTAACAACAATATGTTTTATATTTCATAATAGCTAGAAGAGAAGTTTTGATATGTTTCCAATGCCAAGATGTCAAAGGATTATTTGATCATTACACATTGTATATATGCAATCAAATATCATAAGATCCCCATAAATATGTACAATTATTATGTATCAATAAAAAGCTTTCAAAGGGAGATTTGTTGAGGTGTGTTTATTCTCAAGTCCAATATAAAAGAAACTCCACTTCCAGAATTATTCTAGACATAAAAGGAATAATTGAGAAGGCTATAACATATTCTGGTATTAAAGAAGAGAGGTAAAGAGGAAGTCAGATCCCAGGCATGAGGTTGAAGCATTGGACCCACCACTGTTGATTTTGAAGACAGAGGAGCCCTGTGCCAAGAAATGTTTGAGTGTTTAGAGCTGAGAGAAGGCCCTGGTCACAAACAAAGAAATGAATTTTTCAGTCTATAATCCCAAGGAACTGAATCTGACCAACAACCTGAATGAACTTGAAAAGAGATTCTTTTTCAGCCCCTCAGATAAGGCCTGAGGCACTGACAGTTTGATTCAGGCCTTGTGTGATCCTAAGGGGAGAATCCAATAACTCCTCTCAGACTTCTGACCTATCGAACTGCAAGCTAATAAATAAATATTGTCTTAAACCTCAAAGTCAGTGGTAATTTTTTTACTGTAACTTAAAATTTAATATGCTCTTATGACTACTCTGGGGCCTACTGAAGGCTATAGTCTCTATCACTGGACATCTGAAAACTAAACAACTTCTATTGTGAGGTAGTTATGAAAAACATCTTTTTTTTTCCTTGATCTTTGAATACAATAAATGTTAAAATGCGGTCAGGATCTGGACTGCCATCTTAAAACCGCAACTAGAAAAATGAACACAGAATGATTACAATGTCCAAGATTTGGAGGATGTATTTAAAGAAGCAGAATATCTCCTTGTTAAGTTCATCTGATAGCGCCTGCAGCAGCAATCACTAAAGGAACCACCAACAATGGCACTAACAGTTTTACCTACTAGCTCAGTTTCACTCAACCCAAAGTAAAGGATTTTACTTCCCAGATTGAAAGAAGTAAAACGTTTGAATGCAGAGTACTACATTCAAAACTTTCACTTCTTCCCTATTTATAAATACCATAAATGTTTTATTTCTTCCTTGATAGTAATAATCCAAATTAAAAGACTAGCAACCCACCTTTCCCATTCTCCAAAAAGGGGAATAAAGAAGCATTGAAATGTTTTATAATTCTATTTATATTTTGTATATCAAATGAATGTATATAGCATAATAAATTATAGTAATTTTATTACAACTTTCATTTAATTTATAGGATCTATATGAACTAAATGGATATAGCTGTTTATTTGACAATACAGAATGTAAAATAATAAACTATAAATGGTTAAAAGTCACAACAAAAACAACTAGCTTGACTTCCTCTATTAATCAGACAACAACAGCTAAACCAAAAAGATGTGCCCTTTCCAATTTAGGCAAGATGTTCTCTAGACAGTGAGAGTGACTTTGAAGCATAAAAAGTAGTTAACCTTCCTGGCATGATGCTGTAAAAGGTGTCTGCTTATATCTATCTGCTTCCAGAATCATTTGGATCAAAGAAAGGTGGCACTGGTCTGGTTTTCTCTTGTGATTCAGACTTCCATTTCAAGAGAAGTAGCAATGTGTTGCTTATTTTCAATCAATTAATCATTTTTCCTGTTACCATAGAGTTGTGATCTTATTGTACTGTGAGGAAAGAAGCTTGAACAGTAGTTTTGGGACGATGCATCTTTTTAGGTCAAAGCAGTTACAGTCACATCTCTTCACTTTAGTAACACTTCCAGATTCTTCTTATTTTCTTTCATCATTAAAATGACAGCACTTCAAACATATTAGAAAATGTTTGTTGTAGGATTATATGTTAAATGTGGAACTAGTAGGGCAGAGAAGGAGACATTGGTTGATTAACTGACCAAGGGCAAAAATAAAATTTAAGCACATTTGAGAACAATAGATAAAATGCAATACTACGTTTTTTTACTGATAATTTAGTACAGTATTAATATTAAATAGAATGGTGTGATGTCTGCAACAGACTGTATTCTCAGTAATAACATATATTAAAGAAACAGATACTTAACAATTGGCATGGCTCAGATAAGGGAGAAACTAATTGCAAAAACTTGAAAATGTAGCTAAAATATTGTCTTAAATTGACTTCTTATTGATTGTCAAATGAGGTCCCTTCACCAAGTTTGTCTCAGAGTGGAATAATTTGTTATATTCTTGCTTATGGGAACAGTTTTAAAAAGTAGTAGCAGGAGAAAGCACTCTTGACATAAATGTTAGAGAGCAGTATGGAGAGAACAGAACACCAAAGAGAGAATATATGCTCTTATCAGCTGAAGTTTATGTGAATGGTGTTTGATTTGATATTTTATTTAAATCTAGCATGACCTTTTAGCCACATTAGCAGTGACATACTATAAAGATACAGAATTGTATACAGTAGTGATATGGTGATCAAGGCAGACCCAAAGACTAGGATGCAGAGGTGGAATATATGTCTGTTACAGTTCATAGCTAGCTAGCCATGAGCAGGGCAGGAAAGGGCCCCTCACCACCAGCAATGTCAGACAACCATCAGGTGATGGCCAAGTGGTTGTTAACTGTCTCTTTAAAATAACAATTGGTCACAGCCAGTACCAGGGAAAGGCAATCTTCCTATAGATAGAAAAAACCTGAAACTGGTGAGCAACAGTTTCCTGATAAGATCTCAGAAGTTGGGCAAGTGGGCTCATACATGCACACTAAGAGGCAAAATGGTGGAGTTTAATTGTTATATGACCTTCTGGGGACATTCCACCAGTAAAGGGAAGAATGCCTCAAGTAAGCCTGTGTAGAACTCAGGTAAACACACTGCACATGCCCTCATCCCAAGTTCCAGGAGGCCATTGTGCATGCGGACAGCCCACCCCAAAGGAAGACTCAGGGGTGAAGGGATACAAGACCCTGGAAGTATACCAGTGTATAAAACCCCAAAAGGTCAAACCATGCCCTTGTCCTCCAAGATGTCCACTTGGTGCTCTTCCAAGTGTACTTTACTTTCATTCCTGCTCTAAAGCTTTTTAATAAAATTTCACTCCTACTCTAAAACTTGCCTCGGTCTCTTTTTCTGCTTTATGTGCATCAGTCAAATTCTTTCTTCTGAGGAGGCAAGAATTGAGGTTGCTGCAGATACATGTGGATTTGGGGCAGGTAACTCGGATACCTGCCACAGCTAACGTGGCCCGGAACAGACAGTGAGGTCGAGTGCAGTGGCTCACACCTGTAATCCCAGCACTTTGGGAGGCCGAGGCAGGTGGGTCTCCTGAGGTCAGGAGTTCGAGACCATCCTGGCCAACATGGTGAAACCCCATGTTTACTAAAAATACAAAACATTAGCCAGGTGTGGTGGTGGGGGCCTGTAATCTCAGCTACTGGGGAGGCTGAGGCAATAGAATTGCTTGAACCTGGGAGGCAGAGGTTGCAGTGAGCCGAAATCACACCATTGCACTCCAGCCTGGGCAAAAAGAGCTAAACTCCTCAAAAAAAAAAAAAAAAAAAAAAAAAAAGAACAGACACTGAGACGAAATAAGGTAATTAAGAGGAAACATAGACAATTAAAGAGATATGTTAATGGACTGTAGATCTAGGTACTCAGGACTTTAGGAAAAGGCAGGTACCTACTTCTAAGGCAAATAGCAAAGCTATACATAAGGCACTGTGTGACTTCCCTCATTTGTGAAAATCAAAATGTCTTGTAAAAACAATATAGTAGTGCTGATAAGCTGACACTTTAATATATGATTGGTGAAAATATAAACTTTAAGTCACTATGGATAGTAATTTAAATGTTTATCAAAGTATAATACACACACAGTTTTACATAGCAATATAGGTTCTAGGTAATTTTCCTACAGATGTACTTACATATATGCAGAAAACAAAAATGGAAGTGTAATCATTAATTTGTTTATAATAGCTAATATTTGATGCAATATAAATGTCAAACAATATATGGCACGTCAAATGATGCTCACATATCACAGTATGATTTGCAGTAATTTTAGAGTGAGACAATTCTATGAGGACTTAAAGAAAACTCCAAGATATATGATCAATTAAAAAATAAATTGTAAAAAAGCTTTGAAAACTATGGTATAGTTTGCAAATCTTTGGCCCTTTCAAATTTTTCTTGTCTGTAATCGGTAGACAGTGAGAACAGTAGGCATATTCTAAATGAAGCCAAGCAGACAGAAAAAAAGTAACTGGCTTCCTGATGAAACATTAAACCTCTGTACTTGTTCCAAAATTCTTATTGGGTAGAAAATATAATTGTATTTTTATTTACACTTCCATCAACCAAAAATTTTTCTTTAATTGCTACTGGTGCATATATTTATTACATTTTTAACTGTTAGTAAATCATTACGTGTTAACCTCTTTGGAAAGTATACATTAACATACTGTTAGTATTTTATTACGCTTCCTTTAAGGAATATAATAGGAGTAATAATAATATATGCATATATTTCCTTGAGGATTATAATAGAAATTTATGTATAATAATAAATACATAAATATTATGTAATATATTATTAGGCATAAATTTTCATTATATTCCTTAAAGAAAAAATATTTATATATACCTTTAAATGAACAGAATAGATTTTTTTATATATATTTTTGTTATACTTTAAGTTCTAGGGTACATGTGCACAACATACAGGTTTGTTACATGTGTATACATGTGCCATGTTGATTTCCTGCATCCATTAACTCGTCATTTACATTAGGTATATCTCCTAATGTTATCCCTCCCCACTCCCCCCACACCATAACAGGCCCCGGTGTGTGATGTTCCCCTTCCTGTGTCCAAGTGTTCTCATTGTTCTATTCTCACCTATGAGTGAGAACATGCGGTGTTTGGTTTTTTGTCCTTGCGATAGTTTGCTGAGAATGATGGTCTCCAGCTTCATCCATGTCCCAACAAAGGAAATGAATTCATCATTCCTTATGGCTACATAGTATTCCATGGTGTATATGTACCACATTTTCTTAATCCAGTCTATCATTGTTGGACATTTGGCTTGGTTCCAAGTCTTTGCTATTGTGAATAGTGCTGCAATAAACATACGTGTGCATGTGTCTTTATAGCAGCATGATTTATAATCTTTTGGGTATATACCCAGTGATGGGATGGCTGGGTCAAATGGTATTTCTAGTTCTAGATCCCTGAGGAATCGCCACACCGACTTCCACAATGGTTGAACTAGTTTACAGTCCCACCAACAGTGTAAAAGTGTTCCTATTTCTCCACATCCTCTCTATCATCTGTTGTTTCCTGACTTTTTATGATCACCATTCTAATTGGTGTGAGATGGTATCTCACTGTGGTTTTGATTTGCATTTCTCTGATGGCCAGTGATGATGAGCATTTCTTCACGTGTCTGTTGGCTGCATAAATGTCTTCTTTTGAGAAGTGTCTGTTTATATCCTTCGCCCACTTTTTGATGGGGTTGTTTGTTCTTTTTCTTGTAAATTTGTTTGAGTTCTTTGTAGATTCTGGATATTAGCCCTTTGTCAGATGAGTAGATTGCAAAAATTTTCTCCCATTCTGCAGGTTGCCTGTTCACTCCGATGGTAGTTTGTTTTGCTGTGCAGAAGCTCTTTAGTTTGATTAGATCCCATTTGTCAATTTTTGCTTTTGTTGCCATTGCTTTTGGTGTTTTAGACATGAAGTCCTTTCCCATGCCTATGTCCTGAATGGTATTGCCTAGGTGTTCTTCTAGGGTTTTTATGGTTTTAGGTCTAACATTTAAGTCTTTAATCCATCTTGAATTAATTTTTGTATAAGGTGCAAGGAAGGGATCCAGTTTCAGCTTTCCACATATGGCTAGCCAGTTTTCAGAATAGATTATTAACATTAGAGAAAAAAAGACAGAAAACTGCTTTATGAATTGGCTTAAAATATTTTATATGTATAACATTTTATGTAATAGATTAAAGAGTTTATAAAGTTTATAAATTGTTTAGGTACTGTGGTGACTACATACTCATTAAGATCAATATTCATGCCAATGGTTGATTGTAAAAGCAAAAATTGGCTTATATTTGACATTTTTATTTTAACAATGACATATAATACTAGTGTAAGCATTCTTGGTAGATGAGAATAAGAATCAGAAAACCTTATAATTATGGATTATTGAATATAAATTTTATGTTAGTAGTTTTGAAGGTTTTATTAGTGTTTTTAAATTGGTGATTAAAAAGCATTTTTTGTTGAAAGTAGTCTGCTTGATTATCAGATATAAAATGGAGCTCACAATTTGCTGGAAGAAAATAACTACTGTGTCCTTAAAATTATGTTTTGGCTACAATTTTTGTGAAAATCCTGTATTTTACTTAGAAGTTTAACTATGGTATTTTTAACAGTTAAGAAATGCATATATTTAACTTCTGGTAGAACTATACGTCCCTATTGTATTTTCTTTATAGAATTAAATATAGAGCTGACACAAGGAGGTGCTGTAGGGATTATGATACTACAAAAACATATATTTCAATTTTCCACATATATTTTACTAATATAATGTTTGAGATTATGAAAGACAAATTTTACCACCGTAAGGCTCTAAGAAAATAAATCTTGACAATTGGTGCAGCTGCAGCATAATTTCCTTCTTAGCAGGAGGTTTGGTTGTCAGACAGGTAATCCCCTGGGTAATCAGAATTGCAAAAGGCATTGATGATCATTTAGATAAAATAGTATAATACCTGAAATAAATCTGGGTGAGAAGTCCAGCATATGCAACAAAAAAGTCCTGGACTTGAATTAGAGAGAGATTTATTTAAAATCCTCCCAAAAAGAAGAACTACTTCATCAATTGCATGAGTGTAAAACATATTTAATCTGCCTTTTGATATAATTCTGGTCTTGAAACATTAAAAACACATCAAAAGTAAAATGATCAAAGATTAAATCAATATAGTAATTATTCTTTAATAAATACATTTTAACATTAAGATGTAAACATCCGTTTTGAAGGCACTTCAAGATAATTTGGTTTAAATGTTTTAATTTGTATTATTCTCTTGTATATGTAGGTGGATATATTCAACACAAAAATATAACAAGTGTATGTGACTCAGTAAATAAAGTAGTTTAAATAGTAATACTTGCTAGGTGCAGTGGCTCACCACTGTAATCCCAGCACTTTGGGAAGCTGAGGTGGGTAGATCACGAGGTCAGGAGATCAAGACCATCTTGGCTAATATGGTGAAATCCCATCTCTACTAAAAATACAAAAAAATTAGCCAGGCATGGTGGCAGGCGCCTGTAATCCCAGCTACTCCGGAGGCTGAGGCAGGGGATTCGCTTGAACCCGGGAGGCAGAGGTTACAGTAAACCAAGATTGCACCATTGCCCTCCAGCCTAGGTGACACAGCAAGACTCTATCTCAAAAAAAAAAAAAAGTAATATTAATACAATAATGAGAATCATTAATTGTTACTATGTGCCAGTATGTGCCAGGTGGCTATTCTTACTGTTATATGTAACTCATCTGATCTTTCACAGCACTCTTTAATATATTGGCATTATATTGCCCACATTTTCAGGAACTTAGTCTTGTATAGATGTTATATATTTCCAAAAAATCATACAGGTAGTAGGTAGCAGAGCTAAAATTCTAGTTTAGGAGATTTGGCTTCAGAACCAGTGCTCTTAATCCCTAAGTTGTCGATCAATAAGTAAAATATATATTCTATTTATATTAATATA
Source organism: Nomascus leucogenys (assembly GCF_006542625.1). Classification (NCBI taxonomy): domain Eukaryota; kingdom Metazoa; phylum Chordata; class Mammalia; order Primates; family Hylobatidae; genus Nomascus; species Nomascus leucogenys. The sequence continues at coordinate 23,853,969 of NC_044387.1, forward strand.
ATAAATTACATTGTAAATTCCCAGACAGCTTCTGTTGCTTCAAGCAGCTTCAAGACAAGTATGAATTACATCTTTTTAGTAGAATCTAGACCCAAATATTTTCTTCCAGTGCTATGGTTTTCGAGAAAAAACAGTTTGATTTAAAAATAAAAAGAATAAAAATATCTTTTCACTTATATTATCACAAAGTTCTTTGGATCATGGTTTCTTGTAACCAAGAGTAAAATAATCTCATCTCCATTTCCTGAGCTACTAATTACACGCAGCCCATTAAATCAAGTATACTTAGGGAAAGACCACATAATAAATTAATTTAATTAACAGTAAGACAGAGGAGAAGATATGGTTATCATATGATAATCACTCCTTTGGGATAGCTCTCTGGCACAATGTTTTCCATATTTGAGTGGTAAAAAATAGCCACTTTTTATTAGCTTTATTAAGATGCACCTAGATCAAATCCTAAACACAAAGCATGAGATAATGTATTTGCACTTAGAATCAAATAAATTTTTATAGATCTAAAAAAAGGTAAAAGCCTCTAAGTTTTAATTATGTATGTATTTGTAAGGATTCATGATAAATACGGTTTATTTTCTGTCCTGGTGATTAGCTTCCAGGAAACATTTGTATAAGGTTGAATATGCATCTTATAACTACTCAAATTCCAGCTTAAAGTTAACATTACCTGGAATGGATATTAGCACCTGGAACAAAATACTGAGGTTTTATTTCTGTAAAGTAATATCCAACTAAATAAGATATTACTTGGACAATGGATGCCACAATACCTGACCTGCATTAATTAGAGATTGGGTAGTATGCTAGAGGTATGTATCTGTTGGAACATATACAGAGCTAAATTAATTAATTTTAACTGTGGCAAAGTATACGTTTCATAACATTTACCATACTAACCCTTTTCAACTGTGTAGTTCTGTGTACAGTTCTTAAGTGTCCTCAGTGTCTTGAAAACATTGGCACTACCCATCTGTAGAACTTTTTCATATTTCCAAATTAAAACTCTGTATCCATGAAACAAAAATATTATCTTTCTCTCTACCCATTGTCTCTGACAACCAACATTTGACTTTCTGTCTCTATGAATTTAACTACCCAAGATGTCTCACATAAATGGAATTATACAGCATTCATTCTTGTGTGACTAGTTTATTTGACTTTGCATAATGTCTTCAGTTTCATTCATGTTGTAGCACATGTCAAAACTTCCTTCCTTTTTAAGGGTAAATAACATTCCATTGTATGTTTATTCCACGTTTTGTTCATCCATCCATCTGTTCATAGACACTTAGGCTGCTTCCCTCTTTTGACTATTGTGAATAATGCTAACATGCATATGGGTGTACAAATATGTGTTTTTCTGCTTTGAATGCTTTTAACTGCACATCAAGAATTGGAACTGTTGGATTATATGGTAATTTGGTTCTAATTTTCTTCATAGAACAGTCATACTATTTTCCACAGCAGCTATACTATTTTACATTTCTACCAGCAATGCACAAGTGTTTCAGTTAATCTATATTCTCCTCTACCCCTCATATTTGCTTTTTTGATTTTTAGTAATAGCCATCCTAACAGGTGTGAAGTGGCATGGCATCGTGGTTTTGATTTGAAATTCCCTAATAATTGATGAAATTGAACATCTTTTTATGTGCTTATTGTGTATCTTTTTGGAAAAATGCATATTCAAGTTATTTGCTAATTTTAAAATTAAGTCATTTGTTTTTCTTATTTTGTTGTAAGACTTATTTACATAACCTGGAAATTAGCTCCTTATCACATATATAATTTGCAAATATTTTCTCCTATTCTATGGATTGCCTTTTTATTTTATTCATAATGTCCTTTGATATACAAGATTTTTAATTTTGGTGTAGCTCAATTTATCTATTTTTTGTTACCTGTGCTTTGCTATCATATCTAAAAAATTACTGCTACACCCAATGTCATGAAGCTTTTCCATTTTTCTTAGTCCCATGGTTTTAGCTCTTACAATTTGGTCTTTGATTTATTTTTACTCTAAGGTGTACTGTAAAGATCCAACTTTTGCTTTGAGGAGTGGGGGATGTTGTAGACATTTCGTTTCCCTCCACCATTTGTTGAAAAGAGCGTTTTTATCTCATTAAAAATCAGCCTGGCACCCTTACAAAAAATCATTTGAACTGGGCACAGTAGCTCACACCTGTAATCCCAGTACTTTGGGAGGCCAAGGCAGGTGTATCACCTGAGGTCAGGGGTTCAAAACCAACCTGACCAACATGGTGATACCCTCTCTCTACTAAAAATACAAAAATTAGCTGGGCATGGTGGTGGGTGCCTGTAATCCCAGCTACTTGAAAGGCTGTGGCATGAGAATCACTTGAACCCATAAGGTTGAGGTTGCAGTGAGCCAAGATCACACCACTGCACTCCAGCTTGGGCAACAGAGTGAGACTCCATCTCAAGAAAAAAAAAAAAAAGTCAAAAAAGTCATTTGACCATATATACAAGTGTTAATTTCTGGAATCTCTGCTCTATTTCAGTGGTCTACATATCTGTCTTCATGCCAGTACCACATTGTTTCGATCATTGTAGCTTTGAGATAAGTTTTGAAATCAGGTAGCATGAGAACTTGGAATTTATTCTCTTTCCTCAAGATTGCTCTGGCTATTTTGGGTTTCTTGAGATTCCATATGAATCTTAAAATGGATTTTTGTCTTTCTGCAAAATCATCATTGGGATTTTGATCAAGATTGCACTGAATTTGTAGTTCACTTTGTGCAGTATTTACTTTTTAACAAATTATTTTATTTTACTTTTATTTAATTTTTGTACGTGTTCTATTATTGACATCTTAACAGCATTAATTCCTCCAACTCATAAACACAGCATATCTTTTTCTTTATTCATGTCTTTAAAATGTTTCAGCAACATTTTGTAGTTTTTTAGTCCATAAGGTTTGCCTCCTTGGCTAAACTTATTTCTAAGGTTTTTTTTTTTTAAGATGCTATTGTGAATGGGATTTTTTCTTTAATTTTCTTCTCAGATTGTTCATTCTTAGCATAGAGAAATGCAACTTCAACTTTTTTCTGAGAGTTGATTTTATATCCTGCAACTTTCCTGAATATTTTTATTAGTCCTAACAGGCGGTCTGTGTGTGTTTATGTGTGTGTGTGTGTCTACTCTTTTGCATATTCTACATGTAAGACCACACCATTTGTGAAAAAGCCTTCTTTCTTTTCACTTTCAATGCATATTATTTCTTTTTCTTGCCTTATTGCTCTGGCTAGCATTTCCAGTCCTATGTTAAATAGAAATGAGAGATGTGGAAATCTTTGTCTTGCTCTTGATCCCAGAGCAAAAGCTTTCAGTCTTTTCCCATAGAGTTTGATGTTAGCTATGTGTTTTTCATATATAGCCTTTATTATATCGAAGTTGTTTTCTTCTATTTGTAGTTTGTAACGTAATTTTTAATCATGAAAGGATATTAAAGTTTTTCAAGTTCTTTTTCTGGATCAATTGAGGTGACTATGCTTTCTTTTTCTTCACTCTGTTGATAATTGGATAATAAAACAGGCAAGTTTTATATATTTAAAATATTATTAAAAGGGTATTTTATTTGATTTTGCCAAATTAAAAAAATAAGTTGCATTTAACTGAATAATATGTTAATGACTAAAGTAAATCTAAAATCCTCATTTGCCTTTTCTTTTTTTTTAAAAAAGAAATACCCTTTCTGACTTTCTGAGATTACTATCCAATTTAAGTAATTTGACTGATAATTGTTGACAATGATCCACGATTAGCTATGAAATAAAGCCAAGTTTTCTTTGAATAGCACTCAAATAGCTTATCTAAACCTTTATTAATGTTAACATCTTTTTTATTTGAATACACATTCAAATCTTCCCACTTGTCAGTCTTCCAATTTATCCTTCAAAATATAGTTTCCATATTACATCTTCTAAGTTGCATCAATATATTTTACATCAGTGTATCATTAAATATTGCTCTTTAATATAACTTTTTTCTCTGACTTTCATAACAAACTAACAATTTTAAGAGCATTTTTGCATCTGAGAAAACTGGAATAAATGAGTTCTCAATATCTGTTTGCTGATGTAAATGAGTAATAACTAATGAATTATTATTTCTAAACCTTAATATTCTCATTTTATTAAATTTAAATTTAAATTTGGGCTCTTTTATCTTATATATCATGTTCCTATTATTGTCCTCTATATTGAAAGCACGCTATGTATGAAAGTAGGGTCTTAACTTTATATCTGCATCATCTAACACCCACATTTACTGAATCTATTATAGATATTTATAATTTTCAGTTTATTCTTTAGTCATAAACCATTTATTCATCTAACCATAGTTAAGACAATTAAAGCATAAGATGTTTTAAAATACATTTTGAATATAAATTAATTTAATAAGCACTATTTATTTATTTATTGAGACACAGTCTCACTCTGTCACCCAGGCTGAATGCAGTGGTGCAATCACAGCTCACTGAAACCTCTCTCTCCTGTGTTAAAAGGATTCTCCCTCTTCAGCCTCCTGAATAGCTGGGACTATAGGCATATGCCATAATACCCAACTAATTTTGATTTTTCATAGACATGGGGATCTCACTATGCTTCCCAGGCTGGTCTTAAACTCCTGGACTCAAGCAATCCTCCTGCCTCAGTTTCCCAAAGTGTTGAGATTTACAGACATGAGCCACCCTGCCCAGCCATTATTTTAAACTTTTTGAAACAATAGCAGGTATAAAAGACCTGGCTTTTTAGTCAAAAGTGGCTTTAGTATTCAGCAATAGAATACAATGGGGATTACTAGAAAGAACACTTAATGTATCTGAAGCTGTATATTGAAACTCAGATAACTTACTACTGAGTTTTGTGTGAAGATTCAATTTGATAATATTATTGGAACACTTTGAATTTAGGTTCAAACAGTTTCATTTGCAGTGTAACTGAAATCTTCTCAATATGCATTTATACATAATAATAGATTTCTTTATCCTCACGTATATTTTACTGTGAAAAGACTTTAAATATGTATATTACAATCTAATCTAACTCAACAGTTCAAATCAATAAATAATTTATAATTGACATGTTGGTTTTTAGGGTAAGAGTGAATTATCTGCAAGTTTCAATATTTAAATTTTCTGTTGATTTCTCTTCATAATTCCATAAATTCTGCTAGTATTCTTTACTTTGAAGAGCTACTTGATTAAATAGTATCACTTCAATTTAAGTGTATCCATCTGAAATTACAATTCAGAAACCAAATGTAATTTCTTATAATATTGTTAAAATGTATTTGTAGCCTGTGCTATGACCATAGCAGAAATTCAATCAAAAACTGTTTGTTAAATGAATGATGGAATAAATGAATGAACCTGAAATGAAACTGCAATGATTTGAATATGCCCTTTCCAGAATTCTGGCATTGCCAATGTGACCGTATTAAGAGGTAGGACCTTTAAGAGATAATTAGGCCACCAGGGCCCCTGCCTTGTGAGTGGGATTAAGACCGTGCATAAAGAGGGTCTTAGGCTGGCTTGCCCTTCCACTTTCTATTATGTGAGAATGAAGCAAGAAGCTCCTCCTCAGATACTCAATGCTGGTGAATTTGTTACCAGTGGAAGGTATTGACTATGAGTTGTCCTGGTCCCTGGCGTTTTGAACAAATAATTGAACAAAATGCATAAAGTAGCAGAGGAATAAAATGCAGAGATGAAGCAGCGAAAGTAGAAATTTATTAAAGTGAGAAAGCACTCAGCAGAGTGGGAGTGGGCTGAGAAAGCGGCTCAAGGGCCCGGTTACAAAGTTTTCTGGGTTTTAAGAACTCTGTTTGAGGTTCTTATCTGGATAAAGGATTTGGTCTGTGGCTAATTAAAGGCTGAGTTTTGCTCTCTAAACGGATGGTCTCTGCTTGGCCCATGGCCAATCCAAGGCACTCTCCCTTTCCATCTGAGACAGGGCAGAAGCCGGGAGGGTTGTAGGGAAAGTGACCTTTGATCCATTGTTATTTGGCATGGGGAGATAGGGTTTTTCCTTTTGGTTTAGCTTTAGGAAGTTTGCTTTAATTGGCCTTAGGTTCCCTGCCCGCAGCCCCAGGTGTTTTCCTTTTGACTCAGCTTTGGGAAGTCAGTATGAATTGGCCTTAGATTCCCTGCCCCCAGAACTTGTGTTTTCCCTTGATTCAGAACAAATGGGCCTTATGTTCCCTGCCTCCAGACCCTACTTTTCTGACTCAAATTGATCTTGAATTTCACAGTCCCTCAATTTGGAATAAATACATTTCTGTTCTTTATTAATTACCCAGTTTGTGGTATTTTTTTATAGCAGCATAAAATGGACTAAAACAGGAACATGGCTACATTTTAGGATTATTCGTTATACTTACTTGGTAAACAAAAATAATAGAATCTGTAGTTAGATCTGTGATATTTGAAACAAGTCATATCTAATTTTCCCTTTGTTTCATATCAGGAATTTCATATCCAGGAAGCCTGGAGACATGAAGTGACGTGCCCTGATCATAGTGAGGCCATGAAATCAAATATTAAAGCCAGTGTTTTTTGAGTGTGAATCCAAGGATTAAATGCTCTTTTCTGTCCACCTGCAGCTCCATGTTAGGGAAACTATTCCTGTTAAGTACTCTACGTTAGAGTTATCAAGAAAACCAGGGTTTCTTCTCCCCTCCGCTTCCAGTCTAAAACTTTAGTTACATCCCAATAGGAGCACGTTACAATTTTCTCATCCGCCACAAGGCCTGTGTTTGAGAAGCTGTGTTTCATTCAGGTGCAGCTAAAATGACACAGGCTCCCATTCCTAACCCAAAATTACACCTATAGAAGTTCTGCCCCAGGTGCAGCAGGTAAACATACTGGGAAATGATTGTCCCAGTCCACTCATGTAGCAGAGGTTCCACACTGAAAGGGCCAAAAGTAGAAGCTACCACCTATCCTGAAGCTTGGTGGAAGACCCTGGATGTCACTCTGGGAGAAGCCATCTGCTCTCTCCAACCACAGGTCCTGGGAAGTGGCCCAGATATTCTACCAAATAAGAGAGGCAGGCCATAAGGAAAAGGAGCTCCTTAGCTCTACCTGAGGAGATTGACTTTATTTGGAACATGGTTTGAAAAATTGCATGCTTGAGAACATTGTTGAAACAAACAAAGGTGTTGGTGGACAGCAATTAAGAAGGTTCTAGTGTTTTCAAGATATTTATAGCAACAAGAAAAACAATGGATAATCTAGAAGTTTAACAGAGACAACCTAAAAAAGTGACTATTAAGCAGAACTCTCCTGGATTATGGTCAATCTTGGCTTTGAGAATGCTGTGTATGCACTAAGCTGTGTCCCCTCAGAAGCAATTAGAGCAGGACATAGGAAAGACTTGAAAACATTTCCCAACCAGCTCACATATCCATCAAGAAAGGGCAGACACTTCATTAGCATGACGGACTTAAACAAAACTTCTGACCAAATACTGGCTAAAAGTAAGCCAGATTGGTCCAGGGGCAACTGCTAGGCAAACATTTAAAAATAAAATTAAATGCTTTCCTGCCATGTGTCCCTAGCTCTATGCATGCCCAAGGTTGTATTCTGTCAGAAGCAGAGAAATTCCAAGCTACAAATCCTGGCCGAATGTGGTCAAAAACATAAATGTTTGGCATTATGATAACAATCCCAGAGTCACAAACATACATCCAAATAAGGAAAGAAGCATGCAATGGATTCTGTGAAGACAATGATCCTACTTCAGACCCTTTTTCCAATAAGCCATTGATTACATTCTCTTCTCTTTCTATAAAAACTTTCAAAATACCTATAATGATGTGAAGCTCACCTATATGCTTCCTAACTTGAAAATTCAAAGTCTATCTAGTTGGTATAGGCAACTCCAGGTGCAGCACCCCTGGATAACATGCCATCCTTTTCATCATGGCAGAACAACGTTATTTACAGCAAGGAATTATTCATGCAATTTGATACTATTATATGTAACACCTGCTCTGAAAAGCAAACAAAGATTTCAAATAAAAAATTTAAAAATCACATTAAAATTATTTGATAGTTACCAGATTCTTTTATTTATTTCTAATTAATCTAGTAATCAATGAGATTTACATAACTTACATGCGATTAACTTGTCAAATTTTATTTCAGATAATTAAATTCCTACATGATTTGATGAGCAGTATAGTGTAGTAGTTAAAATGGAGTGCATTGTAATTCTTTTACTTCAGTTCATACCTTAGCTCTTTCAGCTCTATCAGTGTATACATGAGCAGGCTATGTAAATTCTGTCATGCCTTCTTCACCAGTAAAACTCAAATTATTCTGCCGTATTTGGCTTTTGTACGAAATGGCATGACATATATTTAAAAAAAAAACTTAAAATACTACTTGGCATATACTAAAATCTCAATATTTATTAGCTTTTGTTAAGAGTAAAAATGTATTGATACTTCACTAAGTTGAGTGATGACAATGAAATAATAGTTATATTATACTGTATATAACCTGTCACCTAAATCTGGGCTTAGAATTACTAGGAGAAGTCTGACATATAGTTTCTATAAGATTTACTGAATTCAAGGTTTCAATATAAGGTTTATTTATTGTAGTGCTGAAAGTTTGATAGCTTAATATTTGAAAGGTGCTTACTGAAATAAAAGGAAATAAAGGTTAATATACAGGTTCATATTCCATGACTCACAGTCATAAGCATATACCTATTTTTCTCAAATTGCTCTTTAAGTTGTGTTTGATTATTTTTTTATCATAAATATCTGCACTTCAAAACAAATGCAAGGATCTATAAAAGATTCAACCATTATGCAGACCAACAATTCAGATTGTCTAGTGTTATTTCAATATTCATTTCAGTTCCCTTGATACGATTTCACTTTCTTAACAGATGAATATAAATTCATTCTGTAAAATTAACACATAAAAAGCCTCTATTAATCACACTGAAAAGTTAACGAAAATGTAAAGTTAGGGAGAATGAAATATAATGCCTATTTTACAGCAGTTCGTGAAGTATACCCTTAAAACAAACAAACAAAAAACAATACTCTTAGATTGACATAAACTCTGAATCCAGTTAGTCCACTGGAACAAACCTGTATGCAACTGCAATTTTCAACATCAGAGCATTTCCACATGTCAAGGAAGTGTTTCTAAAGTTATGTAGTCTAAGTAAGATAAATAACATAATTCTTTCATTTACTTCATGCCTTTGCTTTTTATTCCCCCACATTTTTTTTTCTTCTTGTTTTGAGCATATCAGCATGCGGTGATGTGCTAGCAAATATTAATAGCTCTTTGTGAAAAATATACTCAGTTTATAAAATTTGCCATTTCCATGATGTAATTTCTCCCATGGTGGCTCCCTATCAAGGTGATGCCACTAAATACACAGCAGAGATGTGCCCAACACCTCTGGTAAGCAGGGGACTGGAGCCAGCTCCAGCATATCACTGGTTTTCAGAGAATGCCTTTCTGGAAGTAGCAAAATGCAGGGAAGGAAGTAGCCAGGTGATTGTTTAACTGATTCTGTCTGTGCTGTACATAAGATATATGTGGCTTATTGTATGTCATCTTTAATCGTCTCTGCTTTTATTGTAATCACAGCATTTTATTACATGTTCATATGACACTTCACATTTTTAAAAGAACATTTTTGACTCTTTTAGAAAGATGACCTATTCTAAGAAAGGAAGTATAGCTAATACAGTGGTTATTGCGCTAGCCTCCATGTACTGGGGTTCTATTGAGGTACTTCCAAGTAGCAAATAACTCCTACCTGTTTTATGTTTTCGGTTTCCTTTCAAGATTTTTTTGGGCTAAAATAAAAGACTAGCACAATTAATAGAGCACAGAATTTGAAATCAGATGAATAATATTTTAAATTCCTGCTGTATAAAATATTGTGACCTCAACTGGTAAATCTGACCTTTCTGGATGATAGCTATGAAGACTACAGAAATTGTTAGCAAAGTACCCATCACAGTGTAACAGGTTTTAGTTATATATTTTTGCTAGATGCTATGACTTTCAAGTGATTACTGAAGTATCAGGAGTTTCACTATCATGTTAATGTATAACAGTTGCTAAATGATTCAAATTTGATTTCCTTAACTCCAGAGCAATAGTTAAGACTTCCTACATGTGTGTTTAATTGTCTGGAACCATTATAATAGTATTGAATTTCTCCTAGTCCTCCTCTATGAGGAAACTGCTTTCTCTTTTACATTCTTAAATACAAGCTAAACTTTACATCCTTATACAAGCTGAAACAAAATCTTCTTATCCTATTATTTCTTTAAATTAGATGTCCTTTCTTATCACTGAGTTTCAAGAACTTTCTTGATTTCTGATCTATTCTGTTCATCTTCTTTGACCTCAAAATTTCCATTTTCTCTTGCCAAATAATTTTGCTCTCCATCTATTTCATAAGCTGAAAATTAGCTTACTTTGCCAAACTCAAACTCCATGTCAATACTTGTTTTTTTATTTCATTAACTCAACAACAAAATTGTAGGTTTTTATGAGTGTTAATTGAGTTAAATATGTGAAACAGAATATTGCCTGACCTAGAAAAGGCTTAATAAATTTTAGTTACTACCATACATACTTACTGAGTTTCTACTGTATTCTGTGCTCTGTGAAACGTGCTGGTGATAAAACAGTTAAGAAGATAGTTGTCTATTGGTCTTATAAATGCTGGTATTCTAAACTGAAATACAGAGAAGTATACAGAAAGTTGCTTAAAAGATAACATGATAATGGCATGAAAAAAGGGCTTTGAAGATAAAGGTAAGATTTCTTGGAAAAAGGGGAATCTAAGCTGGTATTATTAGTAAAAAATCAAGATTTTCATCAAGTCACATTACTCCTAAAATACGTCCTATGAAGACATTTACAGATTTAAAAATATAATATTACTTCGTTTTGTTTAAGATGGATGCAAACTAAAGTAACATCTAGTTCAACATTTTGTTGTACTGATAAGAATTAGACTCAAAAAGACTAAATAGTGTGTCCATGGTTTCAGCTAACATTTGAAATACTTTATTTTTGAAACACAACTGTACTTCAACCATTGAAAAAGAGAGTAAATCAACAAAAGAATTTTTTGGCCAAAAATAAACCCCAATATTCTTATCGTATGGCTATCCTATGAAAGAAAATAGCCAATGAATAAAATGAAAATCTTGGTCCATTCATGCAACAAATATCTTTTGAGTGCAAAAAATATGTGTAGTAGTTCAGGTAGTAAAAAGAAGATACAATGTACTTTGTTTCTGGCTGCTTCCATTCATATAGAAGAGAATAATAAGCATATAACATTGAGAATAAATAGTAAGCCAGAGAGTGAGAAGTGCTCTCGAGAAAAGTAAGGTAGATAGGGGAGTCAGAGAATGCTTGAGTGGGGTTATTTGGTTTTAATAATTTATTTTAATAATATATTTTTAATAATGTGATCACAGAAGGCCTCACTTTTACAGGTGACATATGATCAGATATCTGCAGGAGATGAGTGAACAAACTATTTGTATAACTGGGGAAAGAGGTTTCCAGATAGAATGAAGATCAAGATCAAGATTGTTTGTAAGAGTCTTTGGTTTATTTGAATAACTGCGATTGTCCCATGATTGCTGTAATAAAGGGAAAAAAGAGGTAACTAGAGATTATGGCAACTGGTAGAGGATTTAGTAATAAATGCTAATTACTCCCCAAATAGACTTATTAATTTTCTACTATATCCTGTGCTCTGGGAAAGTTTCTGATGATAAAACAGTTAACAGAATAGATGTCTATTGCTCCCAAAAATGCTGATATTTTAAACTGAGATAAAGGGAAATTAATAGAAAATGTTTGGAGGATACATGATAATGGCATAGAAAAAAAGGCTTTGAAGATAAAGGAAAGATTTCTTGGAAGAAGGGGAATCTAAACTAGTATCATTGGTGAATATCAAGATTTTCATCAAGTCATATTACTCCCAAAATATGGTGAATGTGTAAATATTGATATGAGCTCTCAGTAAAACTGAAAGTCATTGTCAGGTTATGACCAAAATTTCAACACCATTTAACTTACCTTGACAAACGGTAATTGTGGCTGCTTGGGGGTGAATAGTCTATAAAAGCCAATGATGAATAAAAAAGGGGGTAGAGGCTATGTCAATAATCAAAGTAAAAATTAAAGGTTGTAGCAATGGAGATGACAAGAAGTGAATAGAATCTGGATATAATTTGCTCCTAGATTCCATATAAGATAATGTAGTCAAATATGACTAAACAGAAGTTAGCTTGAAAGAATGAATAACGGAATCACGTTACTGAGATTTGGAACACTGATAGTGATAAAGGTTTTGAAAAAATAATTAGAGGTTTCACCTTGAACATATTATGATTAGTATACCAGTTATATTTTTAAGAGAAAATTAATGTTGAAGTTAGAAAAAAAGTTAAGACTGAAGATATATTTTGGAGTTTTCACCATAAAAAAACAATGTAAAGCATAAGACTAGGTGAGATCACCTAAAGAATTAGGAGGATAGAAAAGAGAGCTGATGATGGAGCCTTGGGGTTCTGTGATGTGTCCATTTGACTGGGTTAAGGATGCCCAGATAGATGCTAAAACATTTTTTTCTGGGTATATCCATGAGAGTATCCATGAGAGTACAAGACAGTATAAGAGAAAACAAATTTTAGACATTGACTATATATAATTATATATAAAAAATTAGCATTTGATTTCAGGTAGACTGATTAAAGAAGATCCACACTCACAAATGTGGGCAGGCATCATCATCTGCTGAGGGCTTGACACAACCAAAAAGTAGAGGAAGGGTGAGTTTACTATCTCTTCTTGAGTCAGGTCACTCATCTTTTCCTGCCCTCAGATATTTTAGATCCTGGTTATTGAGACTTCAGACTCTGGGACTTACACCATTGGCTATTCTGGTTCTCAGTTCTTCAGACTCAGACTGAATTACACCACTGTCTTTCTTGGCTCTTCAGACTGGAGATGGCATGTCATAGGACTTTTCCCCCTCCATATCGTCATGAGCCAATTCTCATAATGAATCCCTTCTTGTATGTCCATATACATCTTAGTTCTGTTTCTCTGAAGAACCCTGACTAATACAGCTCTCCTGTTTTCATAAGTTAGGGAAGTAAGAAGCAGCTTTAAAAACTAAGTAGTAGAAACTAGAGGAATAATAGACATAGAAGAAGAATATAGAGAAAATATTTTAAAGAGAGAGTGATCAACTAAGGTGAATGTTTCTAGGTCAAATAAAATAACAACTGATAAATATTATATTAACCATGGGATTTAGCAAATGTGAAAATGGCATCAATATCTGACTGGAGTGAGTATGAGACAGTATAAGAGCAGACAAATTGTAGACATTGACTATATATAATTCTTTTTGATGAGTTATATGAAGACAAAAAATGAAGTATATGCTAAGGGGAAATATATCTAAAAAGGGATTTTGGGGGTTCAAGACATGAGTAATGCACATAATTAACAGAAACTGCTGGGAAAGAACTGGGACAAAGCATAAATTGATAATCCTAATGCAATAGAGTGATGAGGAAAGCTGTTTGAGAAATATCTTCCTGGTTGTCCTTGGGTTGGGATCTGGCCAGGTTATTATCATTAATAAAGAGCTGAAGAAGAGTTTCAGAATAAGTACAAGGAACTGATATTTGATGGACCCTGGAATATAAACTGGAAAAGAAGAGAAGCAAGAGAGCCGGGCATGGTGGCTCATGCCTGTAATCCTAACTTTGGGAGGTTGATGCAGGAGGATCCCTTGAGATCAGGAGTTGGAGACCAGCCTGAACAACATAGGGAGATGCTGTCTCTAATTAAAAACAGAGAGAGAGAAGTGAGATAAGTGAGTATCTGAAAGATTATTTTAGATTATTAGATTTTGAAATACACTAAATTTATCAGAGCAAGACATTTAAATATGAAGTACAGTGACAATATAGACATACACATGATGATTCTCAATTCATAAATTAACTATTATATATTGTAATAAGTAGAGAATGTAGAAGAAAAGTATCAAAAAACTCTTCTACTAAATAAATAACTATCTAGTTAAAGGGATTATCATTTCTGAATGAATAATATTTTAAACCAGATGTTCCCACTAGAGTTTGGATTTATAAGGTTAAAGCCCCATTATGTCAAAATTATTATGTTCTACAGATAAATTCCCATATAATAGAATATTAGAATAATGAAACTTGGTTTTTAAACTATTAAAACCTCAAATAATTTAGGCAAATTAAAAAAAATGAGTTATTGAAAGTTTGAAATTAAAACCTTCAATTGTGATTGAACAGAGGTAGGAAAACATTACCCATTAAATAAATAGGGAATTATACTGAGTATATTGAATTAATTAGAACAAAAATATTTTCTAGCCTAGTGGATTGATTTTCAAGTATTAGTATTGAATGTTGCTGTTGAATTATTCCAATATATTTTTATTTTAATGTTAAAGAATAGCAAAAGTCATCTTTTCAGGAGCTTTAAAATGTTTTGTGTTAACTCCCATCTGTTTAGCTAGGTTTAATATATGAGCATTTGATGATTAGTTTTATATTACTGGATGCCTGGGAGGAAATTAAAACAGATTATTTCACTTCCTTTGGCATATTTTATTTGAAAATAAATATTCTTTAATGATTGAATAAATTTGCATTTAAAAATTATCAGAGAATTTTATTTTTTTCTATATGTAGTATGATTTTGTTTAAGCTAATAAAAGAAACTGTCGTTAATTAACATTTTAATCACTGTAGGTATTTCTGGTAATTGCATGTTTTCTGTGCCGTCATATTCACTTCCAAAAAGATTCTGATTCATAAATATTCAATCGCTTGGGTTCATTTTCATTATAAAAGCATCAACGCCAATGTTATTTATAGGAAAAGTAATATAATTACAGCTACTTCTTTAAAACATAAATGCCTTCAATTGCTATTATTAGTGCATAGACATATGACTAGATAGTTAACATAGAAAGAAGATACAAAGAGAGCAAGTAAATATAAAAAATGAAGTATAGATCATTTTATCAGGTTCATAGGAAATTTCCACTTAAATTGTGTACTTCTCCAGAAATTTTTAAATGAGAAGCTTAACAATTGATGTATGAAAGTAATCATTACATAGTCAATAAAACATGCTATTCTTTACAAAATCTCTATTTCAAAGACATTTCTGTGTTATTATAGTAGCTGCAGAATTAGTGGAGTATTTAGGTTAATAATTTGGCGACTCTAGAAAAGAGGTTCTCATCCTAGGTACAAAAATTTGCCCTCAGTTATTCTGAATCAGCTGATTAGCACTGAATTTAGAAATGCTTCTTTTAAATGACTACTCTAGTGATTTTAATTCAGAAATCTGTGACCATTCTTTGAAAAACAATGTTGTAGAAGAATTACTGGCTTTGTTGTTTTGTTTTTGTTTTGTTTGTTTCAATGACTTCTTAGGAGATATGCCTTCAAGTTAGGTGTAAAATTGCTTTTAACTCCTAGATTTATTTTCAAGATTCTTTCATATTTTGCTCCAGTGGAGCAAGTTCCCCTGTCTGGATACACACACACACACACACACACACACTTACACACACACACGCCCCAAACAGACAAGCCCTGTGGTGCTTCTTTGCATTTTCAGATTGTCTGTAGATTTGGTTTATCTATTCCAGGTATAAATAGAGGCCTACATGAATGTAATATAATTAGGTAAACTGTATTGCTATAGTTTTAGTTGGAAACATGGCAGCTCATAGTTTCCAAATAGAATTTTGATTTGTTAATCCTTTCAAGTTTTATTTAACATGCAATAATTTTTGCAAATTTATTTTTTATTTCTTAATTCTTTTTTACAAGGTATCAGGTTCTTTTTCATGATCACAAAAAAAACTTTATAAATTTCTAAATATTTTAACTGTCCCGAAGGTTCCAATATCAAAACATGAGTTTTTATGACTTACTTCAAATAATTATTGTTTGATTATTTAACCCAAACCAAACTAAGTCAATTCAACAAATACTATGCCAGTCACTGTGGTGTGGTTTGAATGTTTGTCCCCTCCAAAACTCATGTTAAAATGTAATTGCCATTGTTAAGAGGTGCTAGTATTAAGAGGGGAAATGTTTAAGACGTGATTAATGTGCTTACAAGAGAGTAAGTTTAGCCCCCTTTTTGTCTCTTTGTCCTTCTGCCATGAGAGGACATGGCTTTCCTTCCCTCCAGAGGGTACAATATTCAAGGTGTCACCTTGAAATCAGATTTACCATAGCTGCAGGTGCCCTGATATCATATTTCCCAGTCTCCAGAACCATAAGTGAATACATTTTCATTTTTTATACATTATCCAGTCTCAGTTATTCTGTCATAGCAGCAGAAAATGGATGACACTGTGTATAAAGCAAAGACTATCAAGAAGCCTAAGATATCCTCTCATTGAGGTTTTCAAATTCATGCTGGCACATCCACCCCTGTCCCCTTTAAAAGATTATTTCATGCTTGTTACTTAATTCATTGGCTCTCCTGGTTAGTATATGATATTTTCCCTTTTCCATACTGTACTGTCTGGAAACTAGTCACTATGAATAGGGTACATTAAAGGAGTGGGACATTATGTTCTCACTCATTGAGGGTGAAGTCTACATAATTAATTTGAAATTCTTCTGCATACAACATTTGTCTCTTCTCTACCGCTCATTGTTTTATTTAATCATTTATTTATGTCAGCATGTATTAAATGATATTTAATTTATAGGTTAGGTTATAATCCAACACTCTTTATTCATTTTCTTGTTCTAATTGTTCCAGCTTTGGACATTGGGGGTTCTTTCAGTTGGTTCCTGTGACACTTTGACATAATCCCATGTCAATGTGTTTAATGTTTAGTTGCTTTTGCATTCTTGCTTCCTTCCTAGCACTGCAAATATTCCAGGCTTATCTTGTATATTTCCTCCTCCAGTTCTAGAATTAACCATTTCTCCAAAAGTTATGATTTTTTTAATTAGATAATCATATTATAAACAAAGATTTGAGCGTTAGGTGTGTTTATTGCAATAAGAGAATCATTGCTTTAAGGATTTCTTATTTGATTACGCAAAGAAATGTATGTATACATACTAACATATGTATATACACGTAACTGTATTTTCCTTGTAACCATCTATATCTATAAGCTAAACATGAGTAAATACTAATGTCTCTGATTCTAGTCCATTAACACATAAGTCATTCTATCACTCTTCCCTTGCTAACCTGCCCATCTTTTCTCCAACAGTAAGAAACCCGATTATTAACACAATTGTTCAATTTCAGAACACACGTGTAGCCATATTAGAATTATTAATCTGTTCCCTATGGGAAACAAATTTTATTGATGAGAATGCAGTGTTTATGTGCCGTTTCTTTTGAATTTAGACTTATAGCCCCATCTATTTTCAAAGTTACTTGGGTCATTACCTTTATACCCATATAGTTTATTTAGGTTGTTTTGTACATTTGCACAGTTCAACTTTTGTTTTCAGAATATGTATTCCTTCCTTTTATAGTTTGGATAATAATGCAATACTTCCTTATTTATTTTCTTTTTTCAAATTTGTCCAGCTTTGGCTATTGGGAGTTCTAGATTATCTGACTTCCTAAATAATTTGCATAACTTTCATAAATTAAATATTACTCTTTGTGTTGTACAACTCTATGGATTTGGATGAATAATGTAATTTATGTAACATTTTGTGTTATGCAGAATGATTTCAATGCTCTACAAAACCCCCTGCATGTAATCTCATCAACCATTTCTTCCTAAGTAATATGCATTTAAGGCCATTCATGTCTTTTGGTTGGTTGATGGCCATTTTTTTAATTGCTGAAAAATATTCCACTGTATGAATGTACTACAGTTTGTTTATACATTCATCTTTTGAAAGGCTACTTGGTTGGTTCTTGATGTAGGCATTTATAAAAAAAGTTACTGTAAATATTCTTGCACTGATTATTTATGGACATGTTTTATAATTAGTTGTGTAAATACCTAGGTTAGCCTTATAGAAAGAATTAGAGGAATTATTCCCTTTGTTTATATTTTCTGGAAGAAATTGTAGAAAACTGGTATGTTTTCTTAGATGTTTTGTAGAGGTCAGTGAATCCAACTGAGTTTCTTTGGGGGGAAAGATTATAAATTACTTATTCAATTTAAGTAATTAATAATAGTAGGTCTTTTAAAATAATCTGTTTCTCCTTGTATATGTTTTCTTGATTCCATCTTTTAGAAAATTGGTACATTTCAACTTAGTTGTAATATTCGTGTGATATAATACTATAATGTTGTTCATAGTATTCCTTTATTACCATTTTAATACTCATGGGATCAGTGATTACGACCCACCTTTCATTTATGGTATTGGTAAATTTTGGCTTCCTTTTTTTTCTTGGTTACTGTGGCTAGACTATCAATTTTATTGATCTTCATTGATATTTTTTTGAGCAATCAGCTTTTTGTTTTAGAGATTTCCAAAATGATTTTCTTTCCTCATTTTTACTGATTTCTGCTCTATTTATTTGTTATTTCTCTTCCACTTACTTTACGCATACATGGCTCTTCTTTATCTAATTTTCTAAGTGGATGTATTATTTTTAAATATGTTTTAAAAAACAACTGACTAAATCTTTTCCAAATTGTATAGATTTCTTAGGCACTAGTTGTCATAAGTTTATGCCAGCTTCCTCTCTCTACTGTCAAATGGTGATTACTGAAGCAACCAGAATGGATGTTTATAACAAAACTTTTAGCTCTAAGACTTACACATTTGTTCATACTTTTATGGGTATCAAAAATTTGTCTTAACCTTTCAATGAGATTTTGAAAAAAACAAATGTCAAAATCCATATCATTAAATAATGAACACCGTAACCAAAAAATTATCATCTTAAATGTATAGACAGGAAGAAGAGCTTTATACATCTCTTTGTATCTTTCATAAACCTTCACATGACAGATTTTATTTTAAGGCATAAAGGATCATATGTGGATCCTAGTGTTAGTCAGGAGGACATAATGTTCTACCTATTCCAACTTTTGGATCCCAAGTATAATAATTATCTTTATATATGGGTCCTAAGAAATAAAACTTGACTTGAATAGCATATTTTAGGGACATATTTTATTTCATTAATGCTGGGATATACATTTCATTATTACCAGGTTATCTTAAGAAATCATATTGCAAACAGTGGTCAATATTTGTATTTTACTTAAATACAATGTTTGAGAACTTTATGTCTGACAACAGAAACTATTATGACCATAAAAACAAAAGCTATCTTAATAACTTACTCTATTGCTGCTACATGACAAATCATCTTCTATGACACATGATTGGAGTATCTAAACATTTCAATTTTTTTCTTAAGTATTTTAAGAAATAATTTAAAGTACACTAATATGCAACAAAGGAACTGTTGGCATATCAAAAAATGTGTCTTAGAAGTATACTTGTCTATCTTTATTAGATACTCATCTTGAAGTTTAATAATATTTGTATAATAACAAAACTTTTCTGGTTCTCAGTGATTAGAATTTCTCTCTGGCAATTTTTTTTAATTTTTAAAAAATGTATGCTAGTTTTAAAATATATATATTTTTCATATTGTGATGGGTAACAAAAATAAAAAATATACATAATAAATAAAGATCTACATTTTTTCAACATAAAAAAGCGGGATATAACTCATCCTTTATACTATTGCATTCCCAAATGGAAAACCAAATAATGTAAAAATACCCATTCTTCCCAAATTTATATCTAAAGCAGTTCTTATCAATACTAGTAGACTGCTTTATAACTTAATAAAATGATTTTAATTTTGTTTACTAAATGGGAGAATAACATGAGGGGCCTTCCAGTTTTAATTATGCAGAGTAGTTTAGATTACAACTTCCTTTGAGAAAATCTACTGACTTGGCAAACAGTCTTGGTAAGACTGACATATGGGACTTTGTATATATAGTCAGAAAATAGTCCAATTCCAACAAGGATGAAAGCCCTTCTCAAATTATCTCAATACCGGGAAAAGGTTTTAGGGTTATCTAGAGTTGTTCGTTCCCATAGCCACCTACCTGAAGGCAACATAAAGCATTCTGAAGGAAAGTAACAACATATTATTTTTCAAATTTTACTACAGTTTTTTCACATACAATATAAAGTGTGCGATTTAAACACACACATAAGCTCACGCACAAACAAAAATACAACTAGTGATGCAACAAATCAAGAAATCTCATAAAAAACAAAAGAAGCATTGGATAACAGAAAAAGACTCAAAGTGATTTAGTTAATGGGGTTTTCAAACATGGACTTTAAAACAATGTCCTGAATATATTCAAAGACATATAAACAAAGATTAGGAAAATATGGCCAGGAACTGGAAACCATAGAATACATAACTTTTGAACACTTGTTGGTTACTAAAAGCTTAAAGCCAACTGATATAGTTTAAAACAACCAAGTGAAATACATTGTTACTTAAAATGAAAGTTGCATACATTAAAAAACTGACATTAGTAGATGCAGATAATATTTTAAAGTGTATATTGTGATGATTTTACTACTAAACTCAGAGTATATTTTGTATTATACTGTCCAATAATATCCAAAGTGAAATGAAACATATTCATTTCATATATATGTACATATATATATATATGACCTATGTGTGAATAGAATTTAAGCTCTATGATGTGTTTAAATCTATTTTTGGAAATTAGATAGCAAGATTAAATACTCTATGTTACAAATGATATTGCAATATGTCTCTGTCTTCTAATCAAGTATATACCAGAAAAAGACATTTTTGACAGATTTCAGAATATCAGATTTCATAGACTATTAGTTTTTTAGAAAGAAAAATAAAATCTAGAAATACAGAATTTGAAAATATAGATATGTTTTTTTCTTATATTTCTAAATGAATAGTTCATTCCTACACTTACTAATTTAGGTAAATGACTTTTAAACTTCCCATCTCTTTAGCATGATACAGCATTAAAAAGTCATTTTTTTTCTTGGAGTAAGTGTAGATTTTAAAACTTGAAGTGGGAGGTCTGGACAGGGTAAGAAGTTAGTTCCCTTATTACAATTTTTAATTTCCTGATGTCATCAGCAACTAGCTATTCAGGCATTTACTTAATCCCTTTAGAAGTTTTTTTCTGATTATCTTAGTGCCCCAAAATTTAGCCTGAAAATTTGGTTTGAATCATTATGTAAATTGCTTTATGAAAGAATGTAACCTTATGTCCTCATGATAGAAACAGAAATTGAAAGAGGCAATCTTGAATTAATGATTTCTTCTCTGAAGAGTCTTAAGTGTGAAAAAGCTCACAAGGAAGGGTTATGGACTTTATTTTATTTTATTTTACATCTAGTTTTGGCTCTAGACTAGTGTAGAATGAAAGTTATATAGGAGTCATTTTATCTTTGCTCCCTGCCAACTTAAAACCAAAACAGTTATTCTTTCTTATGGGATGATGCAAAAGTGCTGATTAATTTATTTATTAGAATCATTAATGACAAGAAGAGAAAATATGGATTTCATAAGATCTCCAAATGTTTTGACTAAAATTGTGAGTTTTTACTGTGACATACAAGAGAAAATAACTTCTGCTGGGCAAATCTGCAACTTGTAAAGCTGAGCTGTATGATAAAGAGATATACTAAGGTATATATGTCTTTCAAAGAAATGGAGGAAATTACTGAAGACTATATTTAGAGGATACTGGAAATGATTGCTGAATCCTAATGTTATAGATACAGTTACACTTTTTTTAAAATTATACTTTAAGTTCTGGGATACATGTGCAGAACAGGCAGGTTTGTTACATAGGTATATATGTGCCATGGTGGTTCGCTGCACCCATTAAACCATCATCTACATTAGGTATTTCTCCTAATGCTATCCCTCCCCTAGCTCCCTGACAGGCTCCGGTGTGTGATGTTCCCTTCGCTGTGTCATGTGTTCTTATTGTTGAAGTCCCACTTATGAGTGAGAACATGTGGTGTTTGGTTTTCAGTTCCTGTGTTAGTTTGCTGAGAATGATGGTTTCCAGCTTCATCCATGTCCCTGCAAAGGATATGAACTCATCCTTTTTATGGCTGCATAGTATTCCATACTATATATGAACCATATTTTACCAAGTCTATTATTGATGGGCATTTGGGTTGGTTCCAAGTCTTTGCTATTGTGAACAGTTCTGCAATAAACATACATGTGCATATGTCTTTATAGTAGAATTATTTATAATGCTTTGGGTATATACCCAGTAATGGGATTGCTGGGTCAAATGGTATTTCTGGTTCTAGATCCTTGAGGAATCGCCATACTGTCTTCCACAATGGTTGACCTAATTTACACTCCCACCAACAGTGTAAATCTTTCCTATTTCTCCACATCCTCTCCATCATCTGTTTCCTGACTTTTTAATGATTGCCATTCTAACTGGCATGAGATGGTATCTCATTGTGGTTTTGATTTGCATTTCTCTAATGACAAGTGATAATGAGCTTTTTTTCATGTTTGTTGGCCACATAAATGTCTTCTTTTGAGAGGCGTCTGTTCATACCCTTTTTCATGGGGTTGTTTGTTTTTTTCTTGTAAATTTGTTTAAGTTCTTTGTAGATTCTGGATATTAGCCCTTTGTCAGATGGGTAGATTGCAAAAATTTTCTCCCATTCTGTAGGCTGCCTGTTCAGTCTGATGATAGTTTCTTTTGCTGTGCAGAAGCTCTTTAGTTTAATTAGATCCCATTTGTCAATTCTGGCTTTTGTTGCTGTTGCTTTTGTTGTTTTAGTCATGAAGTCTTTGGCCATGCCTATGTCCGGAATGGTATTGCCTAGGTTTTCTTCTAGGGTTTTTATGGTTTTAGGCCTTATGTTTAAGTCTTTAATCCATCTTGAATTAATTTTTGTATAAGGTGTAAGGAAGGGGTCCAGTTTGTTTTCTGCATATGGCTAGCCAGTTTTCCCAGCACCATTTATTAAATAGCGAATCCTTTCACAATTTGTTGTTTGTGTCAGGTTTGTCAATGATCAGATGGTTGCAGATGTGCGGTGTTATTTCTGAGGTCTCTCTTCTGTTCCATTGGTCCATATATCTGTTTTGGTACCAGTACCATGCTGTTTTGGTTACTGTAGCCTTGTAGTATAGTTTGAAGTCAGGTACTGTGATGCCTCCAGCTTTGTTCTGTTTGCTTAGGATTATCTTGGCTATATGGGCTCTTTTTTGGTTCCATATGAAATTTAAAGTAGTTCTTTCTAATTCTGTGAAGAAAGTGAATGGTAGCTTGATAGGGATAGCATTGAATCTATAAATTACTTTGGGCAGTATGGCCATTTTCGCAATATTGATTCTTCCTATCCATGAGCATGTAATAGTTTTCCATTTGCTTGTGTCCTCTCTTATTTCCTTGAGCAGTGGTTTGTAGTTCTCCTTGAAGAGGTGCTTCACATCCCTTGTAAGTTGTATTTCTAGGTATTTAATTATCTTTGTAGCAAATGTGAATGAGAGTTCACTCATGATTTGGCTCTCTGTTTCTCAAGACCTTCAATAAAATTCAACAGCCCTTCATGCTAAAAACTCACAATAATCTAGGTATTGATGGAACATATCTCAAATAATAAGAGCTATTTATGAGAAACCCACAGCCAATATCATACTGAATGGGCAAAAGCTGGAAGCATTCCCTTTGAAAACCGACACAAGACAAGGATGCCCTCTCTCACCACTCCTATTCAACATAGTATTGGAAGTTCTGGCCAGGACAATCAGGCAAGAGAAAGAAATAAAGGGTATTCAAATAGAAAGAGAGGAAGTAAAATTGTCTCTGTTTGCAGATGACATGATTGTATATTTAGAAAACCCCATCGTCTCTGGTCAAAATCTTCTTGAGCTGATAAGCAACTTCAGCAAATTCTAAGGATACAAAATCGATGTACAAAAATCACAAGCATTCTTACACAGTTACATTTCTTTTAAGTGAAAAACCTAATTCACACATTTAGTTTTGATAATTTTCTCCTTTTGCTGTTTTCCTGACTGCGAAGTCATTTCCATTAGGATCTAGTTAAGTTCTTCAATAACCACAAGAAAACCACTGAAATTTATGTAAAGAGTTAACTACATAAGCTATCATTCTATTTTAAGTGTCACTTTCCCCAAAATCTTAATAGAGATCTCTGAGACACAGAGAAAATTGCCTCTTCTTTCATACCAGTAAAATAAAAGAAGGCACATTGCCTAAATTTCTGTTTTTGACTGTAGAATATACATTTATGTGTTATATTTTTCTATTTAGAGTAAAGCAAATTGCATTTGATATCCACATCTACAATAGAGTCACTGTCTAAACATCCACATACTTACTAAGGGAAGACTTGCAGTGATCAAAGAAGATTCAATGGAATTTTGCCATTGTTTTTACTTTTATTTGCACTTTTGTATCTGTTTGTTCTTTTATTAAGCATTGAAATTCTAGGACTCCTGAATTGACAACGTAAGTGGCAGTTTCACTGTGAAGTGGTCACCTCTCAGAACAGATCATGATAAATCAGATTTTGTTTTCACTATTCCTGATGAACTGCAATGCAGAATCACTAAAAAAAAAAAAAAAAAAAAAAAAAAAAAAAAAAACTTTTACTCAATCCCTCACATGTTGAATAAGCATTTACTCAGAAACAAGAAGAATCCTTTTGTTCTAATTTTGTATTCCTTCAACCTGACCCTCAATATAAAACAGAAGGCAAATGTAGCAGTGATCAGACTGGAATTACACATAAAGTGAGTAAAAGCTTTGGGAGTAAAAACCTACAAATTATCTTTCTTTCATTAATATGAAAAAATTAACTCCTGCCATAGAAGACATAAACCTAACACATGGAAACAAGGCAAATTTGATGAAGCCACAGGTATTGTATTACCAAGAAATTAACACTATACCATTTGTCCATTTGTCTAGAGTCTAGACACAAAGTCAGTGATATCTTAAAGCATTTTCTCATGCTAACTCATTTATTTCTTTGCCTGATACATGCATATTTTTGCCTGATTTTTTATGTTATTTATGTATGTAATTATTTCAATTGAAAAATAAAAATAATATACATTTTTGGTATACAACTTAATGTTTGATTTGCATATACATTGTGGAATGGCTAAATCAAGCTAATTAACATATGTATTAAATCACATACTTATGAGAACATTTGAAATATTTTTTAGCAATTTTCATGTCTATAATATTGTACACTATTAACTATAGCAACCATATTGTACAATAGGTCTCCTAAACTTTATATGCTTATTTAAATATTAGATCATTTGACATCTGACACATTTATTAATTTTAAAGGTACTATTTTTACTTTCTTATAAAAACATTAAAGTAAAAAGATGTTTTACCTTTTATTATATTTTAGAATATCTTCACATATACAATTTGTACTACAATCCAAATTTGTAAGAGAAGTTAACTATCAGTCCCATAATTCTTAGTTCATATGCTGACTCAGGTTATTTTCATTAAAGGTTAAGATAATAGCCCATGAATTCCAAGTTGGTTTAGTCCAAACCCAAACTATATTTCAATGACATAGAAATATATATATACATATATTATACTTTAACTTCTAGGGTACATGTGCACAACGTGCAGGTTTGTTACATATGTACACATGTGCCATGTTGGTGTGCTGCACCCATTAACTCCTCATTTACATTAAGTATATCTCCTTATGCTATCCCTCCCCCCTCCCCCTACCACATGACAGGCCGCAGTGTGTGATGTTCCCTTTCTTGTGTCCAAGTGTTCTCACTGTTCAATTCCCACTTATGAGTGAGAACATGCAGTGTTTGGTTTTCCGTCCTTGCAACAGTTTGCTGAGAATGATGGTTTCCAGCTTCATCCATGTGCCTACAAAGGACATGAACTCATCCTTTCTTACGGCTGCATAGTATTCCATGGTGTATAAGTGCCACATTTTCTTAAAACAATCTACCATTGATGGACATTTGGGTTGGTTCCAAGTCTTTCCTATTGTGAATAGTGCCACAATAAACATACGTGTGCATGTATCTTTATAACACCATGATTTATACTACTTTGGGTATATACCCAGTAATGGGATGGCTGGGTCAAGTGGTATTTCCAGTTCTAGATCCTTGAGAAATTGCCACACTGTCTTCCACAATGGTTGAACTAGTTTACAGTCCCACCAACAGTGTAAAAGTGTTCCTATTCTCCACATCCTCTCCAGCACCTGTTGTTTCCTGACTTTTTAATGATGGCCATTCTAACTGGTGTGAGATAGTATCTTCTTGTGGTTTTGATTTGCATTTCTCTGACGGCCAGTGATGATGAGCATTTTTTCATGTGTCTGTTGGCTGCACAAACGTCTTCTTTTGAGAAGTGTCTGTTCATACCCTTTGCCCACTTTTTGATGGGGTTATTTTTTTCTTGTAAATTTCTTTGGGTTCTTTGTAGATTCTGGATATTAGCCCTTTGTCAGATGAGCAGATTGCAAAAATTTTCTCCCATTCTGTAGGTTTCCTGTTCACTCCGATGGTAGTTTGTTTTGCTGTGCAGAAGCTCTTTAGGTTAATTAGATCCTATTTGTCAATTTTGGCTTTTGTTGCCATTGCTTTTGGTGTTTTAGACATGAAGTCCTTGGCCATGCCTATGTCCTGAATGGTATTGCCTAGGTTTTCTTCTAGGGTTTTTATGGTTTTAGGTCTAACATTTAAGTCTTTAATCCATCTTGAATTGATTTTTGTATAAGGTGTAAGGAAGGGATCTAGTTTCAGCTTTCTACATATGGCTAGCCAGTTTTCCCAGCACCATTTATTAAATAGGGAATCGTTTCCCCATTTCTTATTTTTGTCAGGTTTGTCAAAGATCAGATGGTTGTAGATGTGTGGTATTATTTCTTAGGGCTCTATTCTGTTCCATTGGTCTATGTCTCTGTTTTGGTACCAGTACCATACTATTTCGGTTACTGTAGCCTTCTAGTATAGTTTGAAGTCAGGTAGCGTGATGCCTCCAGCTTTGTTCTTTTGGCTTAGGATTGTCTTGGCAATGCAGGCCATTTGGTTCCATATGAACTTTAAAGTAGTTTTTTCCAATTCTGTGAAGAAAGTCATTGGTAGCTTGATGGGGATGGCATTGAATCTATAAATTACCTTGGGCAGTATGTCCATTTTCACGATATTGAGTCTTCCTATCCATGAGCAGGAAATGTTCTTCCATTTGTTGTGTCCTCTTTTATTTCATTGAGCAATGGTTTGTAGTTCTCCTTGAAGAGGTCCTTCACATCCCTTGTAAGTTCGATTCCTAGATGTTTTATTCTCTTTGAAGCAGTTGTGAATGGAAGTTCACTCATGATTTGGCTATCTGTTTGTCTGTTATTGGTGTATAGGAATGCTTGTGATTTTTGCACATGGATTTTATATCCTGAGACATTGCTGAAGTTGCTTATCAGCTTAAGGAGATTTTGGGCTGAGATGATGGGGTTTTCTAAATATACAATCATGTCATCTGCAAACAGGGACAATTTGACTGCCTCTTTTCCTAATTGAATACCCTTTACTTCTTTCTCCTGCCTGATTGCCCTGGCCAGAACTTCCAACACTATGTTGAATAGGAGTGGTGAGAGAGGACATCCCTGTCTTGTGCCAGTTTTCAAAGGGGATGCTTCCAGTTTGTGCCCATTCAGTATGATATTGGCTGTCGGTTTCTCATAAATAGCTCTTATTATTTTGAGACATGTCCCATCAATACTGAATTTATTTAGTTTTTAGCATGAAGGGCTGTTGAATTTTGTCAAAGGCCTTTTCTGCATCTATTGAGATAATCGTGGTTTTTGCCTTTGGTTCTGTTTATATGCTGGATTACGTTTATTGATTTGCATATGTTGAACCAGCCTTGCATCAGAGGGATGAAGCCCACTTGATCATGGTGGATAAGCTTTTTGATGTGCTGCTGGATTTGGTTTGCCTGTATTTTATTGAAGATTTTTGCATGAATGTTCATCAGGGATATTGGTCTAAAATTCTCTTTTTCTGTTGTGTCTGTGTCAGGCTTTGCTATCAGGATGATGCTGGCCTCATAAAATGAGTTAGGGAGGATTCCCTCTTTTCCTATGGATTGGAATAGTTTCAGAAGGAATGGTACCAGCTCCTCCTTGTACCTCTGGTAGAATTTTGCTGTGAATCCATCTGGCCTGGACTTTTTTTGGTTGGCAGGCTATTAATTATTGCCTCAATTTCAGATCCTGTTATGGGTCTATTCAGGGATTCAACTTCTTCCTGGTTTAGTCTTTGCAGGGTGTATGTGTCCAGGAATACATCCATTTCTTCTAGATTTTCTAGTTTATTTGCATAGAAGGGTTTATAGCATTCTCTGATGGTAGTTTGTGTTTCTGTGGGATTGATATCCCCTTTATCATTTTTTATTGCATCTGTTTGATTCTTCTCTCCTCTTTATTAGTCTTGCTAGCAGTCTATCAATTTTGTTGATCTTTTCAAAACAGCAGCTCCTGGATTCATTGATTTTTTGAAGGGTTTTTTGTGTCTCTATCTCCTTCAGTTCTGCTCTGATGTTAGTTATTTCTTGCCTTCTGCTAGCTTTTGAATGTGTTTGCTCTTGCTTCTCTAGTTCTTTTAATTGTGATGTCAGGGTGTTTTAGATCTTTCCTGCTTTCTCTTGTGGGCATTTAGTGCTATAAATTTCCCTCTACACACTGCTTTAAATGTGTCCCAGAGGTTCTGGTATGTTGTGTCTTTGTTCCCATTGGTTTCAAAGAACATCTTTATTTCTGCCTTCATTTCATTATGTACCCAGTAGTCATTCAGGAGCAGGTTGTTTAGTTTCCATGTAATTGAGCGGTTTTGAGTGAGTTTCTTAATCCTGAGTTCTAGTTTGATTGCACTGTGGTCTGAGAGACAGTTTGTTATAATTTCTATTCCTTTACATTTGCTGAGGAGTGCTTTACTTTCAACTATGTGGTCAATTTTGGAATAAGTGCGATGTGGTGCTGAGAAGAATGTATATTCTGTTGATTTGGGGTGGAGAGTTCTGTAGATGTCTATTAGGTCCGCTTGGTGCAGAGCTGAGTTCAATTCCTGGATATCTTTGTTAACTTTCTGTCTCGTTGATCTGTCTAATGTTGACAATGGGGTGTTAAAATCTCCCATTATTATTGTGTGGGAGTCTAAGTCTCTTTTTAGGTCTCTAAGGAGATTGCTTTATGAATCTGGGTGCTCCTGTATTGGGTGCATGTATGTTTAGGGTAGTTAGCTCTTCTTGTTGAATTGAAACCTTTACCTGGCCTTCTTTGTCTCTTTTGATCTTTGTTGGTTTAGTCTGTTTTATCAAAGACTAGGATTGCAATCCCTGCCTTTTTTTGTTTTCCATTTGCTTGGTAGATCTTTCTCCATCCCTTTATTTTGAGCATATGTGTATCTCTGCATGTGAGATGGGTCTCCTGAATACAGCCCACTGATGCGTGTTGACTCTTTATCCAATTCGCCAGTCTGTGTCTTTTAATTGGAGCATTTAGCCCATTTACATTTAAGGTTAATATTGTTATGTGTGAATTTGACCTCGTCATTATGATGAAAGCTGGTTATTTTGCTTGTTAGTTAATGCAGTTTCTTCTTAGCATCGATGGTCTTTACAATTTGGCATGTTTTTGCAGTGGCTGGTACTGGTTATTCCTTTCCATGTTTAGTGCTTCCTTCAGGAGCTCTTTTAGGGCAGGCCTGGTGGTGACAAAATCTCTCAGTATTTGCTTGTCTGTAAAGTATTTTATTTCTCCTTCACTTATGAAGCTTATTTTGGCTGGATATGAAATTCTAGGTTGAAAATTCTTTTCTTTAAGAATGTTGAATATTGGCCCCCATTCTCTTTTGGCTTGTAGAGTTTCTGCTGAGATATCCACTGTTAGTCTGATGGGCTTCCCTTTGTGGATAACCCGACCTTTCTCTCTGGCTGCCCTTAACATTTTTTCCTTCATTTCAACTTTGATGAATCTGATAATTATGTGTCTTGGAGTTGCTTTTCTGAAGGAGTATCTTTGTGGCATTCCCTGTATTTCCTGAAGTTGAATGTTGGCCTGCCTTGCTAGGTTGGGGAAGTTCTCCTGGATAATATCCTGCAGTGTTTTCCAACTTGGTTCCATTCTCCCCATCACTTTCAGGTATGCCAGTCAGATGTAGATTTGGTCTTTTCACATAATCCCATATTTCTTGGAGGCTTTGTTCATTTCTTTTTACTCTTTTTTCTCTAAACTTCCCTTCTCGCTTCATTTCATTCATTTGATTTTCAATCACTGATACCCTTTCTTCCAGTTGATCCAATCAGCTCCTGAAGCTTGTGCATTCGTCATGTAGTTCTTGTGCCATGGTTTTCAGCTCCATCAGGTCATTTAAGGACTTCTCTACACTGGTTATTCTAGTTATCCATTCATCTAATCTTTTTTCAAGGTTTTTAGCTTCTTTGCAATGGGTTCGAACTTCCTCCTTTAGCTCGGAGAAGTTTGATTGTCTGAAGCCTTCTTCTCTCAACTCGTCAAAGTCATTCTCCATCCAGCTTTTTTCTGTTGCTGGCAAGGAGCTGTGTTCCTTTGGAGGGGGTGAGTTGCTCTGATTTTCAGAATTTTCAGCTTTTCTGCTCTGTTTTTTCCCCATCTTTGTGGTTTTATCTACTTTTGGTCTTTGATGATGGTGAGGTACAGATGGGGTTTTGGTGTGTATGTCCTTTCTGTTTGTTAGTTTTCCTTCTAACAGTCAGGACCCTCAGCTGCAGGTCTGTTGGAGTTTGCTGGAGTTCCACTCCAGACGCCGTTTGCCTGGGTATCAGCAGCGGAGGCTACAGAACAGCGAATATTGCTGAACAGCAAATGTTGCTGCCTGATCATTCCTCTGGAAACTTCATCTCAGAAGGGTACCTGGCTGTGTGAGCTGTCAGTCTGCCCCTACTGGGGGGTGCCTCCCAGTTAGGCTACTCGGGGGTCAGGGACCCACTTGAGGAGGCAGTCTGTCCGTTCTCAGATCTCAAAGTCAGTGCTAGGAGAACCACTACTCTCTTCAAAACTGTCAGACAGGGACATATAAATCTGCAGAGGTTTCTGCTGCCTTTTATTTGGCTATGCCCTGCCCCCAGAGGTGGAGTCTACAGAGGCAGGCAGGCCTCCTTGAGCTGCGGTGGGCTCCACCCAGTTCAAGCTTCCCGGCTGCGTTGTTTACCTACTTAAGCCCCAGCAATGGCAGGTGCCCCTCCGCAGCCTTGCTGCCTCCTTGCAGTTCGATCTCAGACTGCTGTACTAGCAATGAGTGAGGCTCCATGGGTGTGGGACATTCCAAGCCAGGCACGGGATATAAAATCCTGTCATTTGCTAAGACCATTGGAAAAGCACAGTATTAGGGTGTGAGTGACCCAATTTTCCAGGTGCCATCCATCACCACTTTCCTTGGCTAGGAAAGGGAATTCCCTGACCCCTTGTGCTTCCTGGGTGAGAGTATGCCTTGCCCTGCTTTGGCTCACACTCAGTGGGCTGCACCAACTGTCATTCCCCCACTGTCTGACAAGCCCAGTGAGATGAACCCGGTATCTTAGTTGGAAATGCAGAAATCACCCATCTTCTGGGTCACTCACACTGGGAGCTGTAGACTGGAGCTGTTCCTATTCGGCCATCTTGGAACCACGCCCATTTCAGAAACATTTGTTAAGCAAAAATTCGTAATTCCTCATTAAAATAAAAATATATTGTTTTATTTTAATTTTAAAATTTACATTTTTATATACCAATATTATAACTACTTTAACATTAATGTGTGATATTTCTTTTATCCCTTATAAATAGGAGGGCAGCTTATGACTCAAATCTTTTCAGTCACTGTTGTACAAATATATATTTAATCATACATGGTTTATTGAAGTTTATTGAGATGTTTTTGTGCAAGCGGTACCTCCAAATAATTGAAATATATCTCTTAAAAGATCAAAAATTGCTAAATATATATTATACATTACAAATGTATTTCCTACTATAGTACTCACTTTCTTGAAAGAGAAGTATATTATACTGAGTCTGTTTTGTAGCATCAGTATTTGTGACATTTCCAAGATCTGCCTTCCTCATGTTTATCACATATATATTCTGATAGAAATCACTTTATGTGCACTCACATTTAATATTTTATATAATATTTATGACAACCCTTTGAGGTAGGCACTAATATCATCCTCATTTTACAGATAAGGAAATGGAGGTAGTAGTACTATTTTGGAGGTAAAAAGAAAATGTGCCTTAGAAGCAAATTTGGGTTTATACTCTGGACTCATTCACCCTACACCCTTGCAAGCAATAATCACCATTATAATACTGTGATAGTGTCAGAAACTGTTAAAAATGCGTGGTATTCTCTCTGTACTGTCTATATACAAACAAGTTTCACTTCCCCAATTTCTTCTTTTTCCACCTCAGTATCATCCAACTGAATGTCAGCCATCAATTTACTAATACTAGTAATTCCTGAAAGTCTGTCAGGAATTACTAGTATTTATATTGCTCTTCTATGTGCTCCTTTACATGTTATCTAAATTTTATTAAAAATTCTAAGTAAAAAAAAAGTCTTGAGGTTACTCTGATGTACCTTTGAATGCACAGATTTCATGAAAATTGTTTCATATTTAATTGCTTTTTATACTATCACAATAATTCCTCCTGATTTGTTGACCTTGAAGAGATGTTTGGAGAATAGAATATTGTACAATTTCTTAATAAATATCTCAGATACAGTATTTAATGCATTAAGAGTGTTCCATGTTAACATCAACTTAAAATAATGTTTTATAAGATTTCACATTCACTCAGTCTTCACATTCATTTCTTATGTGACCAGAGAGGCACAGTGTTAGGGCCAAAAAACAAGGAATGTTGGCCACCACCAGAAGCTGGAAAGAGCCATAAATGGATTTCTCCCTAATTTTTTTAAAGTGAGTGTAGCCCTGCTGACACCTTTATTTCAGCCCAGTAATACACATTTTTTATTTTGGGTTTCTGTCCTCCAGAATTGTATGAGGATAAACATCTGTTGATTTTAGTCACCAAGTATGTTGTAATTTCTTGCAACAGCCATAGAAAACTAATACACCCTTTCACTCACTTTCACTTTTCTGTCTTACATTACACAATACATCATTGATTTATTGTCATTAATTATTGTTATCTACTTTTAGACAATCAAATATTTTGTGATACAATTGTCATGTGTTTTAATTATCCCCATATATAATTTATTTCCAAAATATTTGGAGACTTACAAGAAGATATTGATATATTAATTTATATTTGCCCTCAAGGTAATCATTCCCTTCGTTCTTCGTCACTTCCTCAATGTCTTGTTTCCATCTGCACCTAATTTTTCGTTGGTATAAATTTTGCTTTGGTACAGAACTTCTGTTGATCTAATCTTGCAATTACTGTTTGTGAAAGAATATCTTAATTTCTTTTTTTAATATTGAGGGATAGTTTCACTGGTTATCAAAATCTAGTCTGTCAGTTGTTTTCTTTGTGCATTTTGAAGACATTCTATCTGGTTTTTAGACCCCACGATTTTTGTTAATAATCTATAAATTCTGTTTTTTTTTCTCTTTGAAGGGGAGGGATGCTTTTTCCTCTGGAAACTTTAAAGATTTTCGTCTTTTTTTTTAGTGTTCTGTGATTTTACCATTGTACTGGGATGTTTCATTGCAATGTCACATTCACAGTACTTGATAATGTGTACTGATGTAATTTATTAATTTTGAAAAACTAACATACATTAACACTACATATTGTATATAAGCTTTTTCCCATTTTCTTTCTTAACTTCTTATAGGACCCTGATAAGCCATATGTTAAAACTTGTCTCATATTCATATGTGTACAATACTTTTCAGTATATTTTAATCCGTTTTAATCTCGATTCCTATATGTAAAATATTTTACACCTCTTTGGTTGTGTTGATCTATCATTAAGAAAATGTTTTGATTTCATAATTTTTATCATTGTATTTGTTTTTAAAATATTTTCCAATTACATCCTGAAAATCTCTATCTTATCTCATTTCAATATCTTAATTATCATACTGATTTTAAAATCTCTATTCTGAAAATTCCAGTATTTGAGTCTATCATATATTGTTATTAACCATTCTTTTATTCTTGGCTCCCAGTCATGCCAACTTACCTCCTGGTATAAATAATTATTTTATTTAGTTTTATATTCAGTTATAAACTATAATATATAGAAAAAATAGAAAATATT
The DNA here is from genome assembly GCF_006542625.1 of Nomascus leucogenys. NCBI lineage: Eukaryota > Metazoa > Chordata > Mammalia > Primates > Hylobatidae > Nomascus > Nomascus leucogenys. Next base: position 23,888,428 of record NC_044387.1, read on the forward strand.
TGAGGCTGTGAATCATGTTTTTTTCAGATAGAATTTAGGTTTGTTTTTGGGATAGGGGCTAAAGGAATGAGAGATCAGATTACATTAGAATATTAATATATTCAAGATCAGGCTTCAATTTTAATGATGACTATTATTTTCCTGGTTGACCCTGATATCCACAGTAGAGACTTTCCTCATTTCCCAAGTGAGAATCTAAGGTGTAGTAGTGTTCCCACTTCTTAGTGAGTTATGAGCTTTAATATTTACACACTCAAGCCTAAAATACAAGTTCTACTTAGCTCCTCAGTTTCTCAGAAGCAGTTTCTACTAAGGTTTGTAGCTTCCCAGATGCTATTTTTTTTTAATTAGCACATAATTTAAAGAAAAAAAAGAGTAATGAATGTCAGATTCACTTTGCTGTATTTCCTTTCTTTCTAAAATTTTGTTTGCTCAAAATATTGTTACCTTGATGGCTTTTCAATGTTATCAGAATAAGTTTACAGACATCAATATCAAAGAAGAGGAAGAGAAAGGAAATTTTAAATTTTTCTTTGCAGGTTAATTAATAAGCAACAAGGTAGCTTTCTGTCACTGGAAAAGTAAGTGCAAGTGAATACACTTAAAAGACTTCAATTCTGAAATTGTAAGAGATGTAAAATTTTAACTTTTCAGTATAAATACATTAAAATATTATTTACTTCTAATATTTTATCGGTAAACAAAATCATATCGAAGAAATAAACTCCCAAGAAATAAGGTATTTAAAATCATGAATTTATTTGGCAAATACTTATTGGACAATTGCAATGATCTAAGTTTTGTGCAATGTTTACAAGCCCAGTTCTTACTTAGCAGACTATTTTGTCAGAGTAGCAGTGGGCAGATTAGAGACCCTGGATCACATTTAGCCAGCAATCTGTTTTAATATCACACATGAGCTAAGAATGTTTTTTAACATTTTTAAATGGTTGAAAACAAACCAAAAGAAGAATCATTATCTTCATATGTGAAAATTATACAAAATTCAAATTTCAGTGCCCATAAATACAGGTTTATTGGGATGTAGCCAAACTCATTTGTTTACACATTTTTTTGGTAGCTGCTCTTACACTACAGTGGTAGAATAGAGTAATTGTGACTGAAATCATATGATCCTGAAAGGCTAAAATATTTACTATCTGGTTCCTTGCAGAAAGTGCTTGCTGAACCCTTAATATACTATTGATTTTGTTTTTTCAACCAAACCAACATTGATCATATTTTGAAACTTGATTTTTCTGTTTACTATGCAAAAATAAAAGCTTTATTTGCAAACTTTTTTTCTATAAGCTATGGTTATTTTCTATTTATTTTTATTTTTTAAGTTTCTATGGGTACATAGTAGGTATACATATTTATGAAGTACATGAGGTGTTTTGATGCAGGCATGCAATGTGAAATAAGCACATCATGGAGAAGGGTGTATCCATCCCTTCGAGCATTTATCCTTTGAGTTACAAACAATCCAATTATATTCTTTATTTTTAAATATACGATGAATTTTATATTTGTTGACAATAGTCACCCTATTATGCTATCAAATAGCAGGTCATATTTATTCTTTCTCTTTTTTTGTACCCAATAACCAATCCCACCCCCCCATCAATCCTTCCCAGCTACACTTCCAGCCTTTGGTAACAATACTTTCATCTATGTTCATGAGTTCAATTGTTTTGATATTTATTCTCACAAATAAATGAGAACATGTGATCTTTGTCTTTCTATGCCTGGCTTATTTCACTTAACATAATGATCTCCAGTTCCATTTATGTTGTTGCAAACGACTGGATCTCATTCTTTTTTATGGATGAAAAGTACTTCATTGGCCGGGCGCAGTGGCTCACGCTTGTAGTCCCAGCACTTTGGGAGGCCGAGGCGGGCGGATCACGAGGTCAGGAGATCGAGACCACGATGAAACCCCGTCTCTACTAAAAATACGAAAAATTAGCCGGGCATGGTGGCGGGCGCCTGTAGTCCCAGCTACTCGAGAGGCTGAGGCAGGAGAATGGCATGAACCTGGGAGGCGGAGCTTGCAGTGAGCCGAGATTGCGCCACTGCACTCCAGCCTGGGCGACAGAGCAAGACTCCGTCTCAAAAATAATAAAAAAAAAAAGAAAAGTACTTCACTTCATTGTGTATACATATCACATTTTCTTAACCCATTCATCTGTTAATGGAGACTTAGGTTGCTGATAAATCTTTGCTATTGTAAACAGTTCTGCAACAAACATAGGAGTGCAGATTTCACTTTGATTTACTGATTTCCTTTCTTTTGGGTATACACCCAGCAATGGGATTACTGGGTTATATGGTAGCTCATTTTTTTTAGGAACTTTGAAACCGTTCTACATAGTGGTTGTACTAATTTACATTCCCTCCAACAGTGTACAAAAGTTCCATTTTCTCCAAATCCTTTCCAGCATTTGTTATTGCCTATGTTTTGAATTTAAGCCATTTTAACTGGGGTGAGATATCTCATCATAGTTTTTATTTGCATTTTTCTGATGATGAATGATGTTGAGCATCTTTCCATATGCCTGTTTGCCATTTGTATGTCTTCTTTTCAAAAATGTCTGTTCAAATATTTTGCCCATTTTTTGATTGGATTATTAGGTTTTTTTCCTGTAGCTTTTTTTTTTTTTTTTTTTTTTTTTTGAGACGGAGTCTCGCTCTGTCTCCCAGGCTGGAGTGCAGTGGCACGATCTTGGCTCACTGCAAGCTCCGCCTCCTGAGTTCATGCCATTCTCCTGCCTCAGCCTCCTGAGTAGCTGGGACTACAGGCGCCCACCACCACGCCCAGCTAATTTTTTGTATTTTTGGTAGAGACGGGGTTTCACTGTGTTAGCCAGGATGGTCTTGATCTCCTGACCTTGTGATCCTCCCGCCTGGGCCTCCCAAAGTGCTGGGATTACAGGCATGAGCCACCACGCCCGGCCTTCCTGTAGCGTTATTTGAGCTTTATCTATTCTGTTTATTTACCCCTTGTCAGAAGGGTAGTTTGCAAATTTTTTCCACCCTTCTGTGAATTGTCTCTTCACTTTTTTGATTGTATTCTTTTCTGTGCAGCTTTCTCACTGCATGTGATCCCATTTGTCCATGTTTGTGTTTCTTGCCTGTGCTTGTGGGGTATTATTCAAGAAATCATTGCCCTGACCAATGTTCTAGAGATTTTCACCAATGTTTTCTTGTAGTATTTTCATAGTTAATGTCTTAGATGTAAGCCTTTGATCCATTTTGATTTTATTTTTGTATATAATGAGAGATAGAGGTCTAGTTTCATTCTTCTGCATCGGGGTATTCAGTATGTCCAGCACCATTTATTGAAGAGACTATCTCTTCTCCAGTGTATGTTCTTGGCAACTTTGTCAAAAATGAGTTTACTGTAGGTATGTGGATTTGTTTCTGGGTTCTCTATTCTGTTACATTGGTCTATTGTCTGTTTTTATGTTAGTACTGTGCTATTTTGGTTACCATAGCTCTGTAGTATAATTTGAAGTCAGGTAATGTGATTCCTTCAGTTTTATGTTTTTCATTTAGGATAACTTTGGCTATTCTAGGTCTTTTGTTATTCCATTAGATTTTAGATTTTTGTTTCTACTTCTGTGAGGAATGGCGTTGGTATTTTGATAGGGACTGTACTGAATCTGTAGGTTGCTTTGGATAGTATGGATATTTTAACAATATTTTTCCTCCAATCAATGAACATGGAAGATTTTTCCAGTTTTTGGTGTCCTCTTCAGTTTTCTTCAGCAGTGTTTTATAGTTTTCATTATAGAGATCTTTCACTTCTTTTGTTAATTCCTAGGAATTTAATTTTATGTGTGGCTGTTTTAAATGAGATTACTTTTTTATTTCTTTTTCACGTTGTTCACTGTTGGCATATAGAAATGCCACTGATTTTTGTGTGTTTATTTTGTATTCTGCAACTTTACTGAATTTGTTTATCAGTTCTAATAGTTTTCTTATGGAGTCTTTAAGTTTTTTTAAATATAAGATCATACCATCAGCAATGAAGAATAATTTGACTTTGTCTTTTCCAATTTGGATGTCCTTTATCTTTCTCTTGTCTGATTGCTCTAGCCAGGATATCCAGTACTATGTTGAATAACAGTGGTGATAGTGGGTATCTTTGTCGTGTTTCAGATGTTAAAGGAAAGGCCTTCGGTTTTTCCACATTCAATATACTAGCCGTGGGTCTGTAATATAGTTTTTATTATATTGAGATATGTTTCATCTATCCCTAGCTTTTTGAGGGTTTTGATCATGAAGGAATGTTGAATTTTATCAAATGCTTTTTAAGCACCCATTGAAATGATCATATGGATTTTATCTTTTATTCTGTTAATATGATATATCTTGTTAATTGATTTGCATATGTTGAACCATCCTTGCATCCCAGGGATAAATCCCATTTGGTTATGATGAATGATCTTCTTGATGTACTATTGAATTCAGTTTGCTAGTATTTTGTTGAGGAATTTTGCATCAACATTCATCAGAGATGTTGGACTGTAGTTCTTTTTTCTTTTCTTTTTTTAAATATGTCTTTGACTGGTAATTATAGTAGAGTAATACTGGCCTCATAGAATGAATTAGGAAATATTCCCTCCTCCTCTATTTTTCAGAGGCATTTGAGTAGAATTGGTATTAGATTTTCTTTAAATGTTTGGTAGTATTCAGCAGTAAAACCATCAGGTCCTATGGTTTTCTTTACTGGGAGACTTTTTATTACAGCTTTAATCTTGTTACTTGTTATTGGTCTATTCAGGCTTTGGATTTATTCCTGATTAAATTGTGATAGGCTGTATATGTCTAGAAATTTGTTCATTTTTCTAGATGTTCCAGTTTATTGGCATATAATTGCTCATAGCAGCCACTAATGATTCTTTGAATTTCTGCAGTATCAGTTGTACTGTCTCCTTTTTCATTCTGATTTTATTTGGATGTTCTCTCTTTTTTTCTTAGTCTGGCTAAAGATTTGTTGATTTTGTTTCACTTTTTAAAAAAAAAACTTTTTATTTTATTGATTTTTTTGTATTTTTTAATTTCAGTTTTATTTATTTCTGCTCTGATAATTATTATTTCTTTTCTTCTATCAATTTTGGGTTTGCTTTGCTCTTGCTTTTCTAATTCGTTAAGATGACTCATTAGGTTATTTATTTATAGTTTTTTTCTCCTTTGAATGTTAGCACTTGTAGCTATAAACTTTTCTCTCAGCACTGCTTTTTGCTGTATACCATAGATTTTCATTATCATTTGTTTCAAGAAATCTTTCAGTTCCCCTCTTAATTTCTTCATTGACCCACTGGTAATTCAGGAGCAAACTGTATAATTTTTATGTATTTTTATAGTTTCCAAAATTTTTCTTGTTATTCATTTCTGGTTTTATTCCCTCCAGTTAAATAAAGTGTTTAATATTATTTTAAATATTTGAATGTTTGAAGATTTGATTTGTTTTGTGACCTAACATTTAGTCTATTTTTTGAGAATAATCCATGTGCTGAGAAAAAAAAACGTGTATTCTGCAGCTCTTGGATGAAATGTTCTATAAATATCTATTAGATCCATTTGGTCTATAGTGCAGATTAATGTTTCTTTGTTAATTTTCTGCCTGGAAGATCTGTCCCATGCTGAAAGTAGAGTGTTGAAGTCTCCAGCCATTATTGTATTAAGGCCTATCTCTCTCTTTAGCCCTAATAATATTTCCTTTATATATCTGGGTGCTCCAGTGTTGGCAGCATATATATTTAAAATTATTATATACTCTTGCTGAATTGACTCTTTTGTATTATATAGTGACCTTCTTAATTACTTCTTATAGTTTTTGTCCTGAAATCTATTTTGTCTGATGTAATTATAGTGACTCTTGATCTTATTTTATTTCCATTGGCATGGAATATTTTTCCATACCTTTATTTTCAGTCTATGTGTATCTTCATAGGTGAAGTGATTTTCTTGTAGGCAACAGTTCAATGGGGCTTATTTTATCATTCATTCAGCCAGTTTATGTCTTTTAATTGGAGAATTTAGTCCATTTACATTCAGTGTTATTAGTGATAAGTAATGACTTACTCCTATTATTTTGTTATTTGTTTTCAGGTTGCTTTGTTGTCTCCTCTTTCTTCTTTCCTTCCTTCTGTCTTCCTGTAGTAAAGGTGACTTTCTTGGTGATAGGATTTAGTTTCTTGCTTTTTATTTTTTTGTGTAGCCATTGTGTGTTTTTTGATTTGAGGGTACCATGAGGCTTGCAAATATTATCTTATAAACCCATGATTTTAAGCTGATAACAACTTAACCCATTATTTTAACCTGATAACAACTTAACACTGTTTGTATAAACAAAAAGGCAAAAGAAAATAAATAAAAACTCTACATCTTAAGTTCGTTTCTTACATTTTAACTTCTTGTTGTTTCTATTTATATCTTATTGTACTGACTATATCTTGAATAGTAGGTGTTATTATTTTTCATTGGTTCATCATTTACTCTTTCTACTTAGGATAAGAGTAGTTTACACACCAGAGTTACAGTGTTATAATATTCCATATTTTTCTGTGTACTCACCAGTGAGTTTTGTACCTTCAGGTGATTATTGGTTGCTCATTAATGTCCATTTCTTTCTGATTGAAGTACTCTCTTTAGTATTTCTTATAGGATGGGTCTGGTATTGATAAAATCCCTCAGCATTTAGTTTGTCTGGCAAAGCCTTTATTTCTCCTTAAAGTTTGAAAGTTATTTTCACCAGATATAGTATTCTAGGAGAAACATTATTTGTTTCTTTGTTTTGTTTTTACCTTCAGCATTGTAAATATGGCTTGTCACTCTCTCCTGCTCTGTATGGTTTCCTCTGAAAAGTCTGCTGCCAGATGTATTGGTGCTCCATTATATGTTATTTGTTTCTTTCCTCTTGCTGTTTTCTTTAACCTTGATCTTTGGAGATTTGGTTATTAAATGCCTTGAGGTAGTTTTCTTTGGGTTAAATCTGCTTGGTGTTCTATAACCTTCTTGTACTCAGACACTATCTTTCCCCAAGTTTGAGAAGTTCTCTGTTATTATCCCTTAGAGTAAACCTTTTATCCCTATCTCTTTGTCTACCTCCTCTATAAAGCTAATAACTTTTAGATTTGTCCTTTTGAGGATATTTTCTAGATCTTGTAGGTGTGCTTTATTGTTTTCTATTCTTTTTTCTTTTGTCTTCTCTGACTGTATTTTCAAATAGCCTGTCTTCAAGTTCACTAATTCTTTCTTCTGCCTTATCAATTCTGCTATTAAAGAACTCTCTGATGCATTCTTCAGTATGCGATTTGCAGTTTTAGCTCTGGAATTTCTGCTTGATTCTTTTTAATTATTTCAATTTCTTTGTTAAATGTATCTAATAAGATTCTGATTGCCTTTGTATTATCTTGAATTTCTGTTCATATCTGTTTTTCCAGGATTGGTCCCTGGTGCCTTATTTAGTTCATTTGGTGACGTCATGTTTTCCTGGATGCTGTTCATGCTAGTAGCTGTTCTTCAGTGTCTGGGCATTGAAGGGTTAGGTATTTATTGTAGTCTTTACTATCTGGTTTTATTTGTAGCTTGCATTCTTGGAAAATGTTTCCAGATATTTGAAAGAACTTGGGTGTTGTGATGTAAGCTGTATCTGCTTTAGAGGGCACCTCAAGCTCAGTAACACTATGGTTCTTGTAGACTCACAGAGGTACTACTTTGATGGTCTTGGACAAGATTCAGGAGAATTTTCTGGATTACCAGGCAGATAATTTTGTTCTCTTCCCTTACTTTCTCCCAAATATACAGAATCTCTCTGTCTCTTCTGAGCCACCTAAAGCTGAAGTTAGAGTAACACAAGCAACCCTGTGACCATCACCTCTATAAATGCACTGGATGAGACCTGAGGCCTACACAGTGCTGATTCCTGCCCAAGGCCTGCTGTAACCACTCCCTGGCTACTCTCTATGTTTGCTCAAGGCCCTGCTGCTCTGTAATTACTAGGTGGCAAAGCCAGCCTGGCCTGTGTCCTTCCCTTTAGGGCAATGAGGTTTCCCAAGCCCCAGGTTGGTCCAGGAGTGCCATCCAAGAATCAGGGACCAGAGTCAAAATCCTTAGATGTCTACCTGGTGTTCTATTGTATTGTGGCTGAGCTAGCACTCAAACCACATGAAACATTCCTTCCCACTCTTCTCTTCCCTTTCCAAAGGGAGAGGAGCCTCACGCCATAGCCACTGCCACTCTAGGCTGTGGGGAATACTGCCAGACTACCTCCAATACCCCCTTAAGTCCCATGGTCTCTTAAGGCAGCTTGTAAATGATGCCTGACCTAGGACTCACCCTTCAAGTCAGTGGGCTCCTCTATGGCCCAGGACAGGTCCAGAAAAGCCATCCATGAGTGAAGTCCTGGAATCGGGGACCCCTAGAGCCCACTTTGTACTCTACCCGACTGTGGCTGTGCTGGTGCCTGAGGTTCAAGACAAAGTCCCCTTTACTTTTTCCCCTTCTTTTTTCTCAAGTGGAAAGAGTGTTGCCCCATAGCCACCACAGCTGGTTATGTGCTGAGTCTCACCTGAAGCCAGCAAGTCTCGGAGCCTTACCCAAGGCCCTCAATGTAGTACCTGGGTATCACTGCTGGTTTTCCAGGACCCAAAGGCTCTTAAGGTAGCCTGTAATGAATGCCGTCGGGATGAATGCTGAAGGACTTTTCTTCCAGGTGGCGGGTTCTCTTCTGGCCCAAGATGTGTCTAAAAATGTCATCTGGCAGGTAGGACCTGGAATGAGGGGACTCTGGCTTTGACTGGTGCCATATCCTGCTGTGGCTGAGTGGGTATCCTAGATATGAGACACAGTCCTCCCCACTCTTCCTTCTCAACTCCTCAATTGGAAGGAAGGGGTATCTTTTGGAGCCATGAGCTATGGAGCCTGGGGATAGGAGAGGGGTTATGCCAGCACTCCTTTGGCTGTCCTAGCTGGTGTCTCAGTACGTCGTGTGCCCCCATGTGCTACCCTGTCTCTGGGTTTAATTCAGCACTAGAACTCACCTAGGAGTTGCAGTCCTTATGGCCTAGATTGCCTTTCAAGTTCATCTGGATACACAGAGTGCTGTAGCCCTCTGTGGTGAGGTTTGCAAGCACTCAAGTTTGAACTGCTGGGATAGACAATCCCCCTCTGTCTAGAGCTGGTTTAAATGCTCCCTCCATGGGTGGGCATCAACTGAGTTTGGCCTGGTTTTCCTTTCTGCTCTAATAGGACAGCTCTGAGGTCATTGCTTCACAATTGCTTTGTTCTCCTTCCCCCAGTGCCCAGAGATCTCTCTGTACCATGCTGCTGCTTCAGGGATTGAGGGAGGAGTGGCACCTGCGATTCAGGACTGTTTTTTTAAATCACTCCAGTGCCTCTTTCAGCAATATGAAGGTAAAACCAGGTACTGTAAGTGCTCACCTGATTTTTGGGTCTTATGAAAGTTTATTTTGTGTAGATAGTTGTTAACTTGGCATCCTTTCAGGGGTGACAATTGATATAGCTTTGTACTCTGCCATCTTGCTCCACCCCCTCCTCGAAACTTTTTTGAAAAAGCTTTCTATTTCTCATTTGCAAACATTCCGAAAGCATGTTTCTGTTTTGATTTTATTTTTTTTGGTGGGGGCACATACATTGGCAATGGGGCTTTATATATTCCCGTGTGTAAACATATTTTAAGGCTCACTTTTAACAAATTCAGAATTTCTAATTTGTAAAAGAGTTATCTGCAGAAGCTGTCATCATGCCAGCTCTAGTTCATTGCTCCTTTAGATTTCTAGCATGTCTTTTCTGTGTCCAAGGTTATATAACAAATCTTTCAAAATACTATAGGAATTATGTTATTCTTCAACATGAAATGTATTAACTATTTGAAAGTGCACACTTGCCTTACAGATATTTAAGCATTTTTTGTTTGCTTTCTAAAAAATAGCCGTGTTTTACAAAATGCCATCACGACACTGTAGTGTGATGGGTCCCCCACCAAGTTACTAAAAGAGCTGCCTGAACTCTGAAGGCCAGGTAAGCCAAGGCCATGATGCTCAAACAAGAAACAGATGTATCTGAAAACACAAACCTACCTACAAAAGAGTATCAGAGAACCTACCAAAGAAAGCAGTCCCATCACACACACACATACAGTAGACAAAGAGCCAGAAAATCAGCTTAAGATCAGCTAAGGAATGGGAGGGGCCCAGATCTCTGTAGCTGTCCTGCTCCCACCCGGGAATGCTGTATATGTGAGTTTTAATAAACTCATCTGCTCAACAATTTGGACTTGTCCAAATCATTCTTTGATATCACAGTACCATCCCAGTTTTGGGGATTGGGGAAGGGGCATTACACTATGTTTTTATCTTTACAGACACCTGCTGAACAGATGTATAAATTAGTATAGATTAAGTGAATTTGGCTGGTAAGAAACCAGATAGAAACCTCTTATTTCTCATAGCTTACCTAGTATATCTGTCTAAAAAAGTTTTTTGAAAACTACTTTTCTGTTGTATGGAACTAAGTTTCAAAAAATAAATTTACTGGGCAACTTAGATACTTTCAAGCAAATTATTTGTGAATCAGGTCCAAGTGTTAATCCAAGCTTTAATATTTCTAATTAATTAACCTTGGCTACAGCCGCTATAAGCTGCAAAGCAAGGGATTACTGGGTGACTTATCTGAGAATAAAACAAATCCATTATTTGAACAAAATATCTTTAAAATGGTTGCCTGAAACCTACAAAAGCTTTGAAGCATGTTGATATAAAAATCACTCTCAAAAGCTATTTAATTCCCTTACGATACTAAAACACACTCAGCTTTAAAAGAAAAAAAAAACCCTCAAACTTTAAATACTTGGAGATTAATTTTGTTGTCTTTAAGCACAAATCCATCCATTCTAGTGTTTGAACAGCAATTGAAGTAAAATACTTATGCAAACTAGAACAGACATTATTTTCTAGAGGAAAAGTGTGTTGATTGGGTTAGGACACTTCTATTTTTTAGCTCCTTTTCTAGAAAATCTTGAATTAAGCAGTGAAATAACTTTTATTTAAATAAGAAGCTAATGGAAAATTCAGAGAATTTTGCCTTTATGGAACTATGTATACAGATAAACCCAAGAATCCTATGATGTTATATTGACTTGAAACAATTTTACATATTTACTTTACATAAAATAATGGTTATTAGAATTTGAAATAAACAAGTAAAAACAAGTCAATTCTCATATATTTCTTAATGATTGATCAGATTCCCTAGGCCTCGAGGAGCATAAATTCAGTGTAAATGAATTTCAGTTCTGATTCTGCCTCTTAGTGTCACTTCAACATAATAATAATTAATTTAACATATTTGTGCTATTGTATTCATTGTAAGTTCATAAAAATTAAATTATTGGAAAAGGCCACATTCCACATGCTTTTAACTTAATGATAGCTTATAGGCAATCACAAAACCCTATAATACATGTATCCCAAAATATTCTAAGAAAGATTATGAATTAGAGGATGTCAAGAGTCAAATAGGGAAATATGGGTAAAAATTACACATTGAATATATCTACTTTTGCTTAATTTGAAACATTAATGAACATTGAGTAGATTTTTAGAACACAAATCTGTAAATGAGTCAAATGAAGCAAAAAAAAAAAAGAAAACAGCCATGGAATTTTAGAAGAAATGGAGTAAATTAATGACTGGTAACTGAGTTGGCTGACCAGAAAATGATGAATTCTAACCACACAGTAAAGAGGTTTTTAAATTCCATGTGATTTATGCCTTAGAATCTCTCAACTCGCAATAATTTTGAGCCAAATTAGATCTGAAAATAAAAGCTCAATAGACTATCACTAGAATAAGAACAATTAAATAAAATGTTTAAAGCATTTTGATTTTTTAGGTGCTCTTTCTAATATTATGCAGATATAAAGCATAAACCTCTCTCCCATCACAGCACAAAATTATAAAGGTAAAGCTTCTTTTCTGAGCCTAAGAGAGAAAGTTAATGGCCTAGAGGCTGTTATATTTGACTGAAAACAGCCATTCTAAGTGAACATATTCACACTGAATGCTGGGCACTGCAGCCCTCTTCTGTTATTCAGCTACCAGTATTCTGACTTACAAGACCATTGGCATCCAGGTAAGACAGAAAATGTATCTTTTTAGAATATCCAACCATCTTGATAAGATTGAAAAATAGATGTTATTATCACATATTCCCCAAAGAAATAACCCATGCAGATAATCTAGAATGCACACAACATTTTGTAAGACAAACCTCCTAATGGAGCTTCCAATCAACTTTTTATTCTGTCACTCTTAAATATAATCAGGGAACCAAAGATTATCTGTGGAAACACTCTAACCTGAAAAATAGAGGCAAAATGTGACTAACAGTAAAATTTACCGTGGAGGATACAGTTAATATTATTAACAAAGAAAATATCAAATATTGATATTTAACCTTTATTGTACAATTTGTAACAATTGCACCTGTTATGTTCAAGCATCTATAACTATTTGAAAAATTATTTTGAGTATTTCTAATTGTTTAGAGCAATTAATATTTTAGAATTGTATTCTTCCTTATAGGATTCCCATAGAAAAGAGAGACAATAAACCTATTTTTTAAAAATAAAATAACATTATCTCTTGCAATTTCTGTATGGGTTCATTGGACACTTTTAGAATTCTAAGATACACTATAGAACCTTACTGATTTTTCCCAATAACAATATATTTTGCTATTGTATTAATCTAGAAATTATTTTATTACTCATCAATTATTCCTACTCAAATTATAAGAAAAGGGAAGAACAATGAAATCTTATAAAAAATGATCCAACAGTGAAATAGATCATGCTTCTTGAGTTTTCTTATGGCATCGTGCAAGGTATTGAATAACCTTTCACAGAGTATAAGAGAAAAGTAGGTAATCAATATCTGCAGTCTACCTGAAGATTTTTTTTTCAGCATGAGAAATACGATTTTTCATGTTTGGCCTATATGCAACAGAAAAGAGAATAAAACTGACAGAGAATTATATTTTGCAGTTACTAGGTAAATCAGAAAATGAATTAAGTGAGACAGATTATACTCTAAACACTAATTATGACAGTAAAATTGATCATAAATGAAATATCAGAATATGAGTATTTAGATGATATCCCACATAAATTTTCTCAACTTTACAAAGTAATCAGTAAGCAATATTTTCCTAAAAACGAACAATGGTATTTTTATATAGTTTTAGTAATTCAATGGGGAGAAATTCAAGATACAATATTTGGGCCACAACTTTAGTCTAAGCCAGTCTCCTAAAAGATCGTGAGACAGTATTCTTTCATCTTTTACAAAGTCTGTGTACCAAAATTTGCTGAGATAAAACAATTTGCAAAGTTGAAATTATTCTTACAATTTCCTTAAAAATTTTTTATTTTTATTAATCCTTTTTTACTATCCCTCTATTCTAACTTTTAAAAATTATGTATATTTTAAACATAAAAACAAAAAAGATTCATTAGAATCAGATAGTAAAATATGGTGATTTTTTCAAGGAGAAGGCAATATATCCATGAAGAAATAATATAACTTTATTAAAAGAAAGATTGAACTAACAAATGAATGCTCTTAGAAAATAAAACTATGTAACAGAAATGACAAAAAAAGTGGGAAATAAATATAAGTAAATTTAACTAAATATTGAATTAAAAGCCAAGAATTGGAAGACAGGAGATAAAAGAAAAAATATATATATATTTTTTCCTAATGATCCAACATGCAATTGAAGAGAACTCCTATAAAAAGAGAAGGAAATTAAATCACTATATCATTATTAAAATAATTCAAAAAACTCAAATATTAAAAGACATGGACTAAAAACTGAGTCCACTTAATACCCAACACGACCTGTGGGAAAATATGTTCAAGTCACATCATTAAGGAATTTTATACTTGTGAAAACAAAGGCCACTTTAAGATTCAAAGAAAATACAAAGTTGCAGTCAGAGGAGTAATGATAACAATAGCATTGAACTTAACAACAGAAACATTGACAAATAAAAGACAATGAAATATTTCCTCATAGTTCTGAGGAAAAATGATTCTAACCTAGACTTCTATACCCAATCCAGCTCTCAAGCAGATGTCAGGGTAGAATTTGTACCTAAGTTGTACAAATTGTTAACACCAACAAAAACATTGCCTTATATAAAACTTTTTCACCAATAAACTGGTAGAGATATAGCAACCAAAATAAGACAATAAATCAGGAACAGGAAAAAAGTAGAATCCTTTAAACAAAAGAATCAAAATGAAAACAACAAAAAAAAACCAAGGGATTAGCCAGCATGATAATGAAGGGAGACCCAGGTATATAGACAGTTGTATAACAAGTCCAGATTAAAGTAGTGGGATTTAAGAAATAGGTTGTTAAAGATTCTTGTCATAGATGTGTCTTCTCTAACATAGATGTGTCTCACACACTTAAATCTGACTGAAGTCCTATTCACTAAAGAAAGAAATTATTCTTTACCGTAAAGACTGCTTCTTGCAAAGTGTTTAAGGCATCATACCAATTAATGAAAATTAATGCCTTGCTCCAGTGATTAAAAATCAGTTGCATTAAAATCTTGGTTAGGTTTCTTCATTCTAATTATAAAGTAAACTCAGTCCATGAGTAAATAAAGTTCATACAGATAAAGTATTCCCCTTCGACAGTTTCTCACAATGTTAATAAGCAAAGAATGCTTCAGCACTAATTTGTCATATGTTCAATTACTCTCTCTCTGTCTCTCTCTCTATATATATAGCTTCTCATATATATATATCTATATATATATATGGAGAAGCAATGAAGTGAATCCTTTAGTATTTTCAATATTTCAACTGTTTATGATTTTGAAAAACTCATTGCTATTATCATTACTCCACAAAGTCTAGAAAACAAATAAAAGGCTTAGATTAAGGGGCCTTATAAGAAGGGGCCTGAAAAATTGCATATTTCCTGGCAGGTACCTCATACTCTCTTAATCTCCCTTTCTGAGACTATGCCAGAAAATCTGCATGGTAAGCACCCCAGGAATTTTGATACCCACAAATTGTAGATTATTGCCTTAAAAAATGATTGTTGAGCATAATTTTTGAAGTTTGTTCTTAAAAAAATAATTACATAAAATGTCATAAGAGCATAGAACATGGTGCCAATCACAATTACTTGTTGAACATAAGTGATGGCATAAATAAGGCAATAGATTAGGTATACAACTTTAGGTTTCTGGAGATTGGGGAAAACTGATGAGAAAATGTCCCATCAGAAAAGAATAATGCGTAATGCTACTGCCAGCCAATGGTTGCCATATAGGAAATTGATCTTAGTGTTGCTAGATCTGATTTTTCAAGAAATAATGAAAATAGGCATTTTAAAATTTGAAGTCTCCCAAGTTTTAAATCTAGGCAATCACTTTTTTGACACATTGCCGGGCATCAATATGGAAGCCAAATATACTGATTTGTGAGCTGCCTCTATCAAGCAGGCTGGCAATTAGCAGCAGTTTATCTCTTGCTGTTCCTGTGTTATGGGTAAGATGTTTGCTGTGTAATGAAAATTATTTACTTTGTAGGCAGAAAAATAAGTATACCCTGAATCTCTTTCCTGTTCCCTTGAATAGTGCATTTTAATGAACATGCACCTATACTTTTTTATTTCCCAAATCATATATAAGTATAGATACTTCTGAGATCAGAGGAGAAACTTGAAATTCTAATAAACAGAGGTTGTGACCTCCTGGGCAATTATGTGATGTATGTATGACAATAGGACTGAAGTAGTAGTGCAAAATTACTAGCATACAATTTGTGTAATTTTAAGACCAAGTTCTTTGTCAACAGGTAATCAGTTCAGACATGACTAAAATTAGAGTATCAAAGTACTGGAAGTTCACTATAAGAACATCTTAGAAACACAGGGCACAGAACTATAATAATTTCATCCATCTCCCCTCTCATTTTAGACCTATCTACCCTTTTCCCATACTCTGACATCTAGTCTTTTCTTTACTTTCTTTTTTTTTTTTTTTTTTTTTTGAGACAGAGTCTCGCTCTGTCGCCCAGGCTGGAGTGCAGTGGCGCGATCTCGGCTCACTGCAAGCTCCGCCTGCCGGGTTCACACCATTCTCCTGCTTCAGCCTCCCGAGTAGCTGGGACTACAGGCTCCCGCCACCAAGCCCGGCTAATTTTTTGTATTTTTAGTAGAGACGGAGTTTCACCGTGTTAGCCAGGATGGTCTCCATCTCCTGACCTCGTGATCCGCCCACCTCCGCCTCCCAAAGTGCTGGGATTACAGGCGTGAGTGAACCACCACACCGGGCCCTAGTCTTTTCTTAACAAAAAGTTTCCATAGCTTGGTAGGAGTGTGAATATAGAACCAATACTGTAAAATTTAATGTTATATAAATGATATAGTAACACAAAAATGACCATAGAGCCCAGATTCAGAATACTTCTTTAAGTCTCCTTTCTGCTTAACTCCACTAAATTATAAATTCTGTGAGAGAAAAACAGTCATATTCAACTCTATATCCTAAGCACAGAAAAAGAACTTGTCACATAGTAGAAGATCAATAAATATTTTTTTAATGGCTGAATTACAATACACCTAGCAATGTCTAATACATTGGATCCTTTAAGTTATTTAAAATATTTGGCTTTATTTTGTGTAGACATTCCTAGACCCCTTAACAGCTTGTATTGGAGCTAAACGGTTAATGAAAATAGATTACTATTTGTTGACTGCCTGTACTTTGTCAACGATGTGGGAGGAGCTATAAGTTTTTTTTTTTAAGTCATTGCCCTTAGAAACTTATCATCACTGGTGGGATAGCAATGAACCTGACAGGTATTAAACACAGTGTGATAAGTATTATACAAGAATTATGAAAGCACAGGGTGGATGATACATCTAAGCCAGAATTTAGGGGCAAGGGATTTTTCTAGTGGAAATCTTTTTTAAACTGAGACTTGAATGATGCAGAGTAATTCGCTATTGGAAACATTTAAGTGGCTAAAGTTAACGTGGTAAGAAAGAATAGGCAGCTTTAAACTGAAAAAACAGGAACTAGATTGTGTCAGTAACCCTATGGCTATGACAGTGAACTTGATCTTTACCCATGAAGGAACTATCTGATTGCAGTACAGAGAATATTTTGGAGAGAGTACCAGAAGAGTTGTATTGGGACTATTTGTTTGAATTCTATTACAGTAATACGGGGGAGGGATTGTGTTGCTACAAATCATCTGAATAGCTATGATGGGCTGAAAAGAACTGGAAAGATTTGAACCTAATGAAGTCGCTGTGTGGTACATAAAAAGCAGTAGAATATCAATTATTTCATAGAGTGTAACATGTGGAATGGATGGAATTTATTGATTTATTAGCAGAACTGTGAAGATAAAAGGAGTCAACAATTATGCTGAAGTTTCAGGCTTTGAGTTGCTAATCGCAATATGAGTGCAGAAGTCATTCTGTGACTAATAAAGTTTTAAAAGAGAATTTTGTTTGTTATTTATCTTAAACTTTCCAATGCCAAAATTAATACACACATAAGATTTCAAACTTTTTCTTTCTCTGTATAATATGTGACTTCTACAGATTGGGTTTTTTTCTGGTTTTATTTATGTTTTGCTGAGAAATATAGTGTGGTTTGCAGATCTCTCTTACCAGAATTAAATAAGACCTACTCAAGGAAGGGTAAATTCAAGCATTACTTACACACACACAAGCCTTATTCACACACACACACACACACACACACACATCAGTATTTGGTAACTCATGGAAGGTTAGTAATAATATCATGTTTATTTGTAAAATGTATTTTAATAGAATGTTTAGGAGTTATTTTTCCTATAAGTCACTTGTCATTTTTAAAAGCTAATGAGCAAATTTCAGTCCAAAATTAAGAACACATTAGGAGAAATTGCACCAACATACCTATTCATAGCTTTATATTGATTTACCCTATGTTGGTAATTTCTAAACTTCAGCAGGGAATGAGTTGGGCTGTTTCATCTGCATTATTATTAGAAATGTGAAATAAAGAAAGGGTGTGATGGGGAGACATTGTGTATGTTCACTAAATTTAAAAGATCTGATTAAAATATAGGGCAAGTTTTATAGCATTATAAAATCTATACTAAAAATATTACAGATATATACTAATTATGTTTGTTTAAATTTTGTGGAATAAAATTTAGCTCATTATAAATAATTTAGTTTTAATAATACTCCTTTTTAACACAGAAACAAAAATGGTATCATTTATTTGTTGAAACTTGCTCAGTGCTATAGTTAAATCCCTATGTATCTGTCAAGCTGTCTTACTCTCACTTGAGAGCCTGTCAGAAATAATCATTCCGTGGTCTCACAATCACAAAGGTGCAAACCCCAGATATGCTTGCCTTTTGTATGTCAAGAACTGTGCAGACATGAAATGTTTAATAAAACTACTACGGACACACAAGTAAGTACTCCCCCTTGTTTTTGCTTGGTTTTCTGATTTTGTTCATTTTATTTTGTTTTATTCAAGAATAGGTCCTGAAACTTAATCTGAAAGTTTTAAAAAATGTAGGCAGAATAATTTATTAGTTTACTAAATATATCTATAAAATATAAAGTTTAGTATGAAATTATAGTATGACAGTGAGTATTTTGTTAAGTAGAATCCATAATATGAAGTTATTGCAATGTTTATTTATAGAAGCCAATACCTTCAAACTCTGTTTAAAGAAATCTGGCACCACTGTAGTTGTTCCCTAACACATAACATAAAAGGCAAAATGAGAGTAACACCATTACAACTCTATAAGAAAACACTGAAATATTCATGGACTAGAGAAAATGGTTAGTTTATACATTATTACAGGTCACACATAATTTAAATAAACTATTAATATAAATTACAGATATTTTAGAGATTAAATATTATTTCCCATTTTCTAAATTTTATATATCCTATGAAACTCCTTTTTTAGAAATAACATTTGAAAGAAGGTTTATATTATGCAAATAGATTCTGATTTTCTGTAGCTGCAAGAAAAGATACACACACACATATGTATATATATATGTATATACACACACATGCTTATCTTGATATAACTTCCATCAACATTAAGTGGGCTTCAGTTTCAGTCCAAATGTTATAATTCTTTTGTCACAACCAAGAAAGAGAAGAATACGGTTATGAATAATTGAACATAATAAATATATAACTTTGGGCCTACAAGATAGTGTTCAACATATTCATCAAAAGGAATACTTGTAAAATGCAAAATTCAAATCAGTATGGAAACGATGTGATTTCACTGAGAAAAAAATCCAATTTATATATCAAGTTCACAAGATTGCGCTACACTTCTACTGGTATATGATCTTAATGGGGATTATGAGGACATCTACTAGTAGATTTTATCTCTGCTACTGACTTGTAGAGTATTAGTTAAAAATATAGTTACTATATTCCTGGGGGGTTATAATTTGATTGAGTAGCTTCAGACTGGAGCCAGAGGCTCTTAATTATTTTCTCTTCTTTTTCTTTACTTTATTGAGCCTCTTATTTTTAACAAGCTTCCTGATCCTTGATAATTCTGAGGATCACTTAAGTTGCAGAATCACTGTGTAAAAAGAAAAAGAGACTTCCTTTTTGTGCTTTGGAAGCTCAGATTTTGTTTTCCCTCAGTACATCTTCTTTCACTATTTTAACCCACTAGAATGGACAAATGGCCAAATAGCTGGAAAAGAAGAAGAAGAAAGAAGGAAGGAAGAGATGGAGGAAGAGGAGAAGGAGAAGGAGGAACAGGGAAGAAGAAAGAAGAACAAAAAAAAGAAAAGGGTTTAATGTAAAAAACTGAAGATTACTTAGCTCACTGGTTAAGGGTGTTATTTTATCATCAGGGTGCTTGGGTTCCAATTCAGACTCCATGCCAGGTTATTTCTATTAGTTTAAGCAAGCTATTCAACCTCACTAAATCTCATTTTTTATAATTAAGGACTATAATGATATCTATGTGTTGGGAAGAGAATTAACAGGTCAATACATGTTACAACATTTAGAATAGTTTGTAGCGTATAGTGTGTTTTTTCATTACTATATTTACATTGATTATTACTGTTGCTATTATCCTAAAGTTGGAATTAAAGGTCCTACTCAGTAACTCAAAAAGTTCTTACAGAAAAATAATTCCATGGCCTGTTAATAACCCTATGATACGATTTGGCTACCCCAAATCTCATCTTGAATTATAGTTTCTATAATCCTCAGGTGTCATGGGAGGTTCCTGGTGGGAAGTAATCGAATCGTGGGAGCAGTTACCCTCATGCTGTTCTCATGATAGTGAGTAAGTTCTCATGAGATCTGGTGGTTTTATAAGGGGCTTCCTTCTTTGCTCAGCACTCACTTATCTCACCTGCCGCCTTGTAAGACATGCCTATTTCACCTTCTGTCATGATTTTAAGTTTCCTGAGGCCTCTCTAGCCATGTGGAACCATAAGTCAATTAAACCTCTTTTCTTTATAAATTTCCCTGTCTCAGGTATGTCTTCATAGCAGCATGAGTACGGAATAACATGCTATACAATATAAAAGCAGTGTTAAAATATCAACATATGATAAAACAAGAGCAATGTGCTAGTTGGAATAAATCATAAGCATGCTGCTCATCTTATACTAAAACAAGCATTCAAAGAAAACAAAACAAAACAAGAATAAACTCTTTTCCTTGTACACACTTTATTTTTATTTTTCCAATGAGTCATATACATGAATAGAGCAACACTTTCATTTTCTTATTCTGTTTTATAATACACACACACACACACACACACACACACAAATACTATAATTGCCAAAAGTAACTGTTATTTTGGGCACATAACATGCTTTAAAGTGTTATGCTTTGGGCAAAAATATTGAGAGAACTTTTTAGAGTAAATAATGAATAGCATGTCTTTTAACTAAAAAACAAAATAACCTGGTTAAAGTCTGACACCTGACTAAGGTGGTACTGAAATCTATCCAAGTCTCCTTACTCCCAGTGCAAAACTTTTTCTACTGCTGAAACAATAAAGGAAATTTAAAAATTAAACAATAAAAAAGAAAAATTAAATTTTAAAAAATTGTTATACCTCTAAATAAATGTTATTTTCCACAATGTTAGTAAAGACAATCAAATTTTAATGTGACTTTTATCACCGTGTTTTCCACCGATCCATCTATATTTAAATGTTAGTGTACCATTACTTTCTACTTTCCAACTGCAAATCTTTCATCCATTTATTTAATATTTGTGCTTTTATCTCATTTCTTTCGAAATATGCTTTTACACTATTTAGAAGATAGATAAACCTTAAACTGTTTTCTCCATTAAGTTTAACAAAAATAAAGTAATTTATATCAAATAGGAAAAGTGTTACATATGTGTGGGAAGTTTGGTTTGAAATATTAATTTAATTTAATGAATAAAGTACAAAATATAAGAAATTTTGGGAGCCATATGCCTTAATGTGTGCTTAAAAATATCAAATATTTATTTAATAGAAATAAGCTAACCAATAACAATTTTTAAATGATAATGATAATAAACAAGCATGAGATAATGATAATGACTTTCATATGTGTATTAATTATTTACCGCTGCCATAAAAATTTACCACATAGTTAAAGACTTAATACAACAATAATTTATTGTGATTCTGTAGGTTGGAAGTTTGGTGCGCTCAGCTGGTGTTTGTGCTTCAAATTTCACAAGTTCAAAATGAAGTTGTCAACAGGATTGGCCTCTGGAGACAAATCTACTTCTTGACTAATTCAAGGTATTGACAGAATTCAATTGGTAAAACTGAAGTCCACCTTTCCCTGCTGCCTTTGGCAAAAGGTCATTCTCAGCTTCTAGAGGTAAAGAAGACAGATAATGTCTCTGCACTAATGATGTTTACAGTTTTATGAAAAATACTATCCATAAATTTTTATTGTAAGATTATGTCAATTATAATAAATAAATTTAAAAAGCAGGTAGTAAGATAGACATTAAAGTGAAAATATGGGTGTCTCTAGGAAATGAACCAAGTAAAAATCTGGGGAAAGAGAATTCCAGGAGGAGAGAATACAATGAGCTATGGTAATAGTCATGAGTGTGATTACCCTATTCCAGGACCAGCGAAAAGGCCAATGTGGGTAAAGCAAATGAACAAAGGCAATGGGAAAGGGATTATACTATTTTAGTAAGTTACAGAGTTAGAGCATGGTGAAGAATTTGAATATTAATCTCCGTGTGAGAAGGAGGTTTTGAAAGAGATGTGTATTGATGTAGTCCTATGTATGTTTTACTCTTATTTTTATCTTGGGGTTTCCTTTAAAATCTATTTTTACAACATCTAGGCTAAAGGACTTTTAAGATTGCTAAATTATGTTTCACCATGTGAAAACACTTACTGTTTTCACTATATGTAGTGTTCAAAGCTCCTATTTTCTCTCAAAGGTTTGGATGGTATTCTTTGTTTTAAAACAACACAAATATTCAATGCTTTAGATTGCTAAAATTTAAAAACTATTTTGTAATATGGCCCCATGAACATAAAAATTGCCTTTATTGAGATTATAATTTGGTATAATATAAAAATAGAGAAAAATTTGACTTATTAATGTGTAAAAGTGATACAGACAGGAACAACATAAAGAAATTATGTGTTTTTAGGTTTATTCACATTTTACCTTCTGTGAATAAATTTCCCCATAAATGATCTACAGAATAAATTTTTTGTCCAAGTTCTGGACTAATTATACAAAATAAAATGTATATTTTAAGGAACTTCTTTCTTATCTTTTATAAAAAGGCAAATAACCTATAGTTTGCACTTTATTAAGCAATATATAAAATATGTATGTTTTTCCATGTTGCATGCAGAAATGATTAAATTTATATAACTATCATGATATGAAAATATTTAATTGGAAATGAAATAATTCTGCTTAATTGAGTTGTATGTTGTCCTCAATGAAAGAAAAAAGAGTCACCCTCTAAGAAAACAGCAGATACAGAAACTTGAGTACTTTTTTTTTTTGCATCCCAAATACCTCAGGATAATCCCAATGTAAAGATTGTTGCTGAGCTCCCATGTTAAAACAGGTCATTTCTCTGCCTGTTTTCAGATTCTCTCTGAATCTATTAATATTGTTTCCAGAAATTACAGGTTCCAGGCAACTGAGTTCATTTCTAGATATGCCCTGAGCAAGCAAAGAGGTCAAGATTACTATTGCAAAAGCTGGAGATATTTTTTGGGACAGATAATTATAGCTGAGAAAGATATTGCAAGTGGGGCTAAATTCAGATAAAGTAATAATTTATTATAGAGCTTCCAGTTTTAATGCATATATTGCAAAAATTATTAGAAGAATATGCTAGTCCATAAAAATTTTGGTTATACTATTTCAGTAATTTAAGGACATGCTACACAGCTTTAAAATAATGCTAACAAAATATGTTTAATAGAATTG
Organism: Nomascus leucogenys; assembly: GCF_006542625.1. Classification (NCBI taxonomy): domain Eukaryota; kingdom Metazoa; phylum Chordata; class Mammalia; order Primates; family Hylobatidae; genus Nomascus; species Nomascus leucogenys. The sequence continues at coordinate 23,912,002 of NC_044387.1, forward strand.
AAAGGTTTATAAGTGTGCAAGGGTAAAACTGTTTTAAAGTATTCTCATTTTTCTTTTCTCAGAAAGTTTTTATGTTGATGCTATTTTCATGAGATTTTTTTATTAGTCAGGCTTGATTATTTATAAGAGAAATTTAAAGCTACTAAAATTACATTTACATTTACTAATATGCAAATGTCATATTTTCCAACATTGAAACTGTTACATACATATTAAGGCTGGCTCCCAATTGATCTTTTTCCAAGAAAAAAAATCCATATAAGAAATGGGAGAATTATAAATGATTCTGATTTAATGCTAATACAGAACCATTATAGAACATTGGTGTATTAGTCCATTTTCATACTGCTATGAAAAAATACCCAAGAGTGGGTAATTTATTCAAAAGAAAAAAAGATGTTTAATGGTCTCACAGTTCTACTTGGCTGGGGAGGCCTCACAATCATGGCAGAAGGTGAATGAGGAGCAAAGGCATGTCTTACATGGAGTCAGGCAAGAGAGCATGTGCAGGGGAACTGCCCTTTATAAAGCCATCAGATCTTGTGAGACTTATTCATATTCATGAGACCAGCACGGGGAAAAATACGCCTCCATGATTCAATTACCTCCCACTGGGTCCCTCCCATATCATGGAAGGATAATAGGAACTACAATTCAAGATAAGATTTGGGTTGGGACACAGTCAAACCGTATCAATTTGTTGTAGCAGCACAGAAAGTATTTTGAATAATTGTCCAGAATATAATAAAACACTTTGTCTTAAAATAAACTGGGCTGGAGATCTACAACTTTCCTAATGGTATTATCCATTTCATCACCAAAATACGTATTAGCTTATTATTCCATATTATTTTGTAATATTATTCTTTCTTTTAGGGACTTCTAATTTTATGTTTATTATTTCAATAAAATATACCCTTTACCAAAATAATTTTAGTTTAATTATATTTAATGAAATACATAAGTACAAAATCATGAATTCTATCAGTTATTCTACCTACAATTTGTTAAAGTGGAAAGATGTATCTTAATATATCATTAATGAAATATGGAATGTTAATATATTAGTAATATAGTCTTCTACTATATGTCAGTAATACATTATATTTAGACATTGTTCTATCACTAAAAGACACAATGTATTTAATTGTGTAACTGACTTTCCTACTTAAAGAATAAAGGAATAACAGAAAGTAAATTATGTATTTTTTCTGAATCCAAAAATAACAATTGAAGTATAAACTTAAACAAAAACCGTGAGGTCTATGTTTAAAATTATTGATTTGATAACAGAAAGATTTGTTTCAATATACTTTGTCTTTTTCTTAGTATGTTAAACTATTTTTGACAATATTCGCATTTGGAAACTATGTTGTTGAATTCAATACTTGAATATTATGGTAGAATTTATAGACTCAATTCATAATTTAAAGAGAGTCTCAAAATGCTAACCCAAATGTTAGCACAAAAAGCTATCATTGTGGTGTACTGATTGATTCAATCAAGGTGTGATGTTAGTGGAATAGTTCAAAAAGCTAAGTAATAAATCCATGGCAAGTGAGATATTAAATATGGTAAGATACTATCACTATCTGATAGAACTGATGTTTGACCCAATACCCATATTCACATTAACTAAAATAAAAAAAAAAAAGTATTCCTATCTTCAGGAGCTTCTTTTTCCAAAGATGGTTTATTCTTTCTACTTTTCTTCTCCGTAATACATTAAGAATAGATAGATGAGGACATTCTAAATAAAAGCATGAGGACATTAAATAACCAACTACATCTTTAAACAATTAAATACATGATAGTAGTAGAGTCCTTGTGATAAAAACAAATTTAAATCATATTTATCAACTTGCCACTAAATACCTTAAATTTGTATATGATTTTTATTCCAATGATCTAAAAATACATATCCAAATTCTTGTTAAAACACTATAATATAAAATACCAGCCATCTGCTGGGCAAAAAGCCCAGGCTGTGGGCAGCACACTAACTGCACACCCATGGCACCACTGCCCTGACCAAGGACAAACTGACCTTGAACCAGTGCATCACCAGACCACCTACAGACATACCTCACAACGCTCTCTGACTCTGCCAAGCTCAGAGGACCAGTGGAACCCAGGGATTTGCAGGTTTTCTGGTGATCTAGCTTTTGACTTGGGCTGTACCGAAGGGAGGGGAAGTGTTGCCTGAGAGGGCATCCCTTGGGCCTAAGGAAATGTAGGCACAGTGCCAATGACTACAGGGGGTTTCCCAAAGGCCTGGGAATGGACTTGGTAAGGAGGGTTTTCTCTTGCACCCTTCCCCATAATTCCCATCCCAGAGCACTGCAGAAAATTTACTGAAATACAAAAGGGTCTATTTGATGACCCTTACCTTAAGCACCATCTACTAGCTCACAGCCTGAATTATGCCACCAAACAAAAATAAATTCCTTCAGCATGCATTGCCTGTGAGGCGCAATGTAGGAAACTAGTCACAACTAAGAAACCCATACAGACCCTTGGCCCTCTGAAAGCACCCAGAAATAAAGCCAGTTGACTATATACAAAATACAACACAGTCTAATACTTAAGGGAAAAAAGTATATGAAAACGAAAAGCCTCATCCAAACTGCAACAACCTCCAAAAGTTAAAGAAACACCAGCTTGCTCAGATGATTAGGAATCAGCACAGGAACTCTGGCAATTCAAAACTTACAGTGTTTCCTTACCTCCAAAGAATGACACTAGTTCCCAGCAGTGGATCCTAACCAGATTGAAATATCTGAAAGGACAGATGAAAAAATTCAGAATCTAGATGGCAAGGAAGTAAAAGAAGATTCAAGAGAAAGTTGAAACCCAATCCAAGGAAGCTAGAAAACAATCCAAGAGTTGAAAGATGACATAGACATTTTAAGAAAGAAATAAACTAAACTTCTAAAATTGAAAAATTCACTACAGAAATTTCACAATAAAGTAGAAGCCTTAAAAAAAAAAAAAAAAAACTAGACCAAGCTGAGGAAAGAACTCCAAAGCTCGAAGACCAGTTCTTCGAATTAACCCAGTCAAACAAAAATAAAAAAAATGAATTTTTTTAAATGAACAAAACCTATGAGAAATATGGGATTATATAAAGAGAAAAAACTTATGACTCATTGGCATTCTTGAGAGAGAATGAGAAAAAGTAAGCAACCTGAAAAACATATTTGATAATTTTGTTCACAAAAATTTCCCAAAGTTTGATAAATAAACAAGATCCTACAGTCTACTGTATATAAGGGACCCATCTCAAATGTAATGACTCCTATAAGCAAAGTAAAGGGTTAAAAAGATTTATCCCAAAAATGGAAAACAAGAAAGAGCAGGGTTTACTATTCTTCTAGCAGATAAAATATGCTTTAAACCACCAACAGTAAAAAAGGACAAAGGGCATTACATAATGATAAAGAGTTCAATTCAACAAGAAAATTTATCTATCCTAAATATATACTCACCCAATATTGGAGCACTCAAGTTCATAAAACAAGTACTTCTGGACTTATGAAAAGGCTTAAATAGCCACATAATAATAGTGGAGGACTTCAACACCCCCACTGACTGCGCTAGAAAGATTATGGGGCAGAAAACTAACAAAGAGACTCTGGGCTTAAATTCAACACTTGACCAATTGGACTTAATAAACATCTACAGAATACTTCACCCAACAAATACAGAGGATACAATCTTCTTATCTGCAGGTGGAACGTACTCTAAGATTGGCCACATACTTGGCAATAAAGAAAACCTCATAAGCTCAAAATAATCAAAACCATACCAACCATGCTTTCGGACCACAGTGGAATACAAATAGAAATCAATACCAAGATTATCTCTCAAAATCACCCAATGACATGAAAATTAAACAACTTGCTCCGGAATGACTTCTAGGTAAACAACAAAATTAAGGCAGAATTTTTTAAATAAATGAAAAAGAAGAAACAACATCTCAAAATCTCTTGGATACAGGAAATCTAATGTTAAGAGTAAAGTTGATAGTGGTAAATGCCTACATCAAAAAGTTAGAAAGATCTCAAATTAATAATCTATCATAGCACCTAGAGGAAATAGAAACACAAAAACAAATCTCAAAGTAAGCAGAAGAGCAATAACTAAAATCTGAGAGGAATGAAACAAAATTGAGAAACAAAATTTCATAAAATCAACGACATCATAAACTGGTTTTTTGAAAGGATAAACAAGATCAGTAGACTACTAGCTAGATTAACAAAGAAGAAAGCAGATTTAAATAAGCAAAATCAGAAATAACAAAGGTGATATTACATCCAATCCTCAAGAAATGCAAAAGATCCTCAAAGACTATTCTGAACACCTCTCTGCACATAAACTTGAAACTCTAAAGGAACTGCATAAAATCCTAGAAACATATAATGTTCTGAGTTTGAAGCAGGAAGAAAGTGAAATGCTAAACACACGAATATTGAGTTCCAAAACTGAATCAGTAATGAAAAAAAAAGCCTACCAATCAAAAAAGTCACAAACCAGATAGACTCACAGCTGAATTCTACCAGGTGTGCAAATTAGAGCTGGTACCAATCCTACTGAAACTATGTCAAAAAATTGAGAAGGAGGGACTCGTCTCTAACTCATTCTGTGATGCTGGCATCAGCCTAATACCTTGACAACCTGAACAAAACAAGGATACCCACTCTCACCACTCCTATTCAACATAGTACTGGAAGTCCTAGCTACAGCAATCAGGCAACAGAAAAAATGAAAATAAAAGGCATTCAAACCGGAAAAGAGTAAGTCAAATTATCTTTCTTTGCTAATGATATGACTGTATGCATAGAAATCTCTAAAGACTCTGCCGAAAGTATCCTAGAACTGATTAATGACTTCAACAAAGTTTCGGAATGCAAAATCAATGTACAAGTATCAGTAGTATTTCTATACAACAATAATATGCCAACTGAGAGACAAAGAATGCAATCCCATTTACAATGGCCGCAAAATACGAAATATATAGAAATACATTTAACCAAGCAGGTGAAAGATCTCCGCAAGGAGAACTGTGTTAACACTGCTGAAAGAAATCATAGATGACACAAACAAATAAAAAAGTTCCATGCTTATAAACTGAAAGAATCAATATAGTTAAAATAACCATACTGCTCAGAATTATCTACAGATTCAAGGCTATTCCTATCAAACTACCAACGTCATTTTTCACAAAAATAGAAAAAACTTTTCTAAAATGCATATAGAACCAAAAAGGGCCTGAATAGCCAAAGCAATCTCAAGCAAAAAGAACAAAGCCAGAGGCATCACACTACGTAACTTCAAATTATACTATAAGTCTACAGTAATCAAAATATCATGTTATTGGTACAAAAAAGAGACAGATCAACCAATGTAACAAAATAGAGAACTGAGAAATAAAGTAGTGTACCTGCAGCCTCTTCAGCAAAGTTGACAATTATAAGCAATGGGGAAATGACTCCCTATTCAGTAAATGGTGTTGGGATAACTGGCTTCCATATGCATAAGAATGAACCTGGGCCCCTCCTTATAGCCATATACATAAATTAACTCATGATGAATTGAAGATTTAATTTAAGACATCAAAATATAAGAACCCTGGAAGAAAACCTAGGAAATACCCTTCTCAACATGGGCCTTTGCAAAGAATTTATGGCTAAGCCCTAAGAAGAAATTGCAAAAACAAAAGTTGCCAAGTGGGACCTAATTAAACAAAAGGTTTCTGCACAGCAAAAGAAATTATCAACAGAGTAAACAGAAAACTTACAGAATAGGAGAAAATATTCTCAAACTGTGCATCTGACAAAGGACTAATATCCAAGATTGATAACGAAATTAAATGAATCAACAAGAAAAAACAACCCCAAGGACATGAACAGACACTTCTCAAAAGAAGACATACAAGTGGCTGGCAAACACTTAAAAATGCTCATCATCATTAATAATCAGAAAACGCACATCAAAACCCCAAAGAGATACCACTTCACCCAGTCAGAATGGGTATTATTAAAAAGTCAAAGAATAACAGATATTGGTAGGGCTGTGGAGAAAAGGGAACACGTATACACTAATGATGGGAATGTAAATTAATTCAGTCACTCTGAAAAGCAGTTTGGAGACTTCTCAAAGAACTGAAAATAGAACTACCATTCAACCTAGCAATCCTATTACTGAGTATACACCCAACAGAAAATAAATTATTTTACCCAACAGAAAATAAATTATTTTACCAAAAAGACACATGTCCCTCCTCCCCATATTCACTGCAGCACTATTCACAATAGCAAATGCTTGGAACCAACTTAGGTCCCCATCAATGGTGGATTGAATAAAGAAAATATGGTACATATACACCATGGAATACTATGCAGCTATAAAAATGAACAAAATAATATCCTTTGCAGTAACATGGATACAGCTGGAGGCCATTATCATAAGCAAATTAACAGAAATGTAAAATCAAATACCACATATTCTCACTTATAAGTGGGAGCAAAAGACTGGGTACACACAGACATAAAGATGTGAACAATAGACACTGAGGATTACAAAAGGGAGAAGGAAAGAAGAGGGGAACAGTTGGAAAAATCACTTATTATGTGTTATGCTTACTACCTGGGTGATGGGTTTAATGATACCCCAAACCTCAGCATCACACAATACACCTTTCTAACAATCCTGAACATGTATAATTGCCTTGATAATGAGCTCTTTAGCACTCTACATTATTTCCCTAATATTAACAACCAAATTAATTTATACTCTTGATTCTAAAAGTTGAAAAAAACATTAAAATGTGAAAATAAGTGAGGTTTCCGTCTGAATCCCATATGTATATTTTCATATTGATAAGCATTTAATATCTTTAATCTGTAATTTGTTAAATTATCATATGTAAAATTATGAACTCATATGCAAATTATTTCTTCATTTGTAGAATCTACTTTCATTGATAAAAAATTTAGCTGTATTAATTCTTCCTATGATTATAAATGCACTATTTCTAATTCAGAATTTCTGAGTCAATGGCACAGAACCTTTTAATTTTTTGTTTTTTTTACAGGGTCTCACTCAGGTTGCCCAGGCTGGAGTGCAGTGGTGCAATATGGGCTCACTGCAGCCTCAACCTCCCAGGCTCAGGTGATTCTCCCACCTCAGCCTCCTGAGTAGCTGGAACAACAGGCATGTGCCACCACACCCAGCTAATTTTATGTATTTTTAGTAGAGACGGGGTTTCCTATGTTGCCCAGGTTGGTCTTCAATTCCTGGGCTCAAGTGATCCACCTGCCTCCCAGAATGCTGGGATTACAGGCATAAGTCATCACACCTGGTTAGAACCTTTTAAATTTTTATATGTAGTTTAATAGAATATTTTCAAATGATTAGTTATGTATATCACATATTTTGCCACCTACTTGCATACTTTTCCATCACATTCTCCAATGAAAACCCTATATTCCACTCAAACGAAATTGCTTACAGTTACTCTAAAGCACCTCTTACATTGTTTATTTGATAACATTTTTCTTCATTCACAAATATATCGCCTTCTCCATTTCTGCCTATAATAAATGCCACAAATTTTTAAAAAATATGACACATTTCAACGTATATTAGATCATTCTTAACGCTCTATCCTCAACTTGCATTGTGATTTTCCCTTTAAAATTCCAATAGTTCTTGTTTTCAAATGTTTATTACCATGCCTATTATATTACTTATTCTTTCCATCTTCTTATCATTATACATGATAAATTACATTGTGGGTACACTCTTCTCCTGCACACTAAACTTTTTAAGAGCAGGAACTGCAGGTTGTATATAAAATCTAACATCATATCTTGAATAACATAGGCCAAAATTTAAAAGTGTTGGCTAAAGAATTTGTTTAAAGGATAGAATTTAGCTGATTTTTCCTTTTGTTCACAGTAATCATAAAAGTTATAGTACGTCCTTATATCTATCCCATAAAAAATCCAAAGTCCTTTGCCTTTTGAATACTGGGAACATGACACAAAATTAAAAGTGAGCACATCACTGAAATAAAAGCTGAATATATTCTTGCTGTGTTATGAATGTAGCATCCTGCATATTACACACGATAACCACAGGAGGCCTGCCGTATATTTTAAACTTCTCACATTGTCAGAACTATTGATTATCAATGCATCATATTAAAAATTGCTCAATTTGTTAAATTTATTATTACAATAATCCAAAAACTTATCTATATCAACTACTTGCTTAAAATATATAATTGTTCATTTTGTGAAGAGGGCTAAAATGAGAAATCTCATGAGTGGTACGTTTATCCGACTTAGTTCACAGCACTCCAGATACACACTCCAGACACATATATTTGCCTTATTTTCAGGTAAAGCAATAGTGGTGCTTGTGCTTTCCTCAAGGTCTTGAAGTCAGGTCCCTTCTACTGCCTCCATTCCAGCTACTGATGAGGAACTCTGTATATTTTGCCTATTTGCAGAAAGAGATTACCAGGCATGTGCACTGGCTCTTAGTAGGGTTGGAGTTTGGGGAGCTCTGGTTTCACTGGTTTCTGAATGACAAATGTGGAAAGTCAAGTTACCTGGAATGAACCTTAAATAATGGGAGACTAAAAAACAAAGGGTGCTGGTTGATGAATGCTCAAATAGTACATATAGTCTATGCAAAGTAGAATGTAAGACCTCTGACCCTGTCTGCTGAGAGTAACATTTTATTATTGCCATTGTTTAGAATTGGTGGAACACGACAGTAATAAATATCATTCCACCTTACTGCATGAAAATGGGGCAGAGGGATGCCCTTCCTATGACTGGTAGCCATCACATAGGAGACTAGCCCTTCAGTTCTGCTTATTAACTTGTGATCAGCCAGATAATGTACGCCTTATATTTATTCTCCCCTTTCCCTACCTCATTCCTCTTTTACCCTCACTCCCCGGGGATTGCACTCCCTAGTAAAGAATTTTTTTTTTTTTTTTTTTTTTTTAAGATGGATTCTCGCTGTGTCGCCCAGGCTGGAGTGCTGTGGCGCTATCTCGGCTCACTGCAACCTCCACCTTCCAAATTCACGCCACTGTCCTGCCTCAGCCTCCCGAGTAGCTGGGACTACAGGCGCCCACCACCACGCCCAGCTAATTATTTATATTTTTAGTAGAGATAGGGTTTCACCGTGTTAGCAGGATGGTCTCGATCTCCTGACCTCGTGATCTGCCTGCCTCGGCCTCCCAAAGTGTTGGGATTACAGGAGTGAGCCACTGCGCCAGCCCCCAATAAGGGTTTTATAAAATATTTTGCTTTAGCATTTGTCTTCTGGAAAACTAAAGTTAAACATTCAATAACCTCGCATACCACTGTAGCTATATCTGTCACCCATTGTTACATATATAGAGTCCCATGTAGCATTTAAATAACTTATTTTCCCAGAACATATCATGCCTATTTTAATATTTTGTTATTTATCTGTGGAATTACATGTTTTGACACAAATTATTAGCTCTGCTATATACCAACAGTAACCAACATGATAATCAAATCAATAACTCAACCTTGTTTACAACAGCTGCAAAAATAAAATAAAATACTTAGGAATATATCTTACCAAGGAGGTGAAAGACCTCTGCAAGGAAAACTACAAAACACTTCTGAAAGAAATCATATATAACACAAATGAATGAAAACACATCCCATGCTCATGAATGGGCAGAATCAATATTGTGAAAATGACCATACTACCAAAAGCATTCTACAAATTCAATGCAATTCCCATCAAAATACCACCATCATTCTTCACATAACTAGAAAAAACAATCCTAAGCCAGGCACAGTGGCTCACACCTGTAATGCTAGCACTTTGGGAGGCCGAGGCGGGTGGATTGCCTGAGCTCAGGAGTTTGAGACCAGCCTGGGCAACATGGTAAAATCCGGTCTCTACTGAAATACAAAAAATTAGCCCGGCCTGGCAGCATGCGCCTGTAGTCTCAGGTACTCAGGAGGCTGAGGCAGAAGAATTGCTTGAACCCGGGAGGCGGAAGTTGCAGTGAGCCAATATCGCGCCACTGGACTCTAGCCTGTGCGACAGAGCGAGACACCGTCTCCAGGAAAAAAAAAAAAAAATCCTAAAATTCATACGGAACCAAAAAAAAGCCCACAGAGTCAAAGCAAGACTAAACAAACAAACAAAAAAAAACATCTGAAGGCACCACATTACCCTACTTCAAACTATACTATAAGGCCATAGTCACCAAAACAGCATTGTACTGGTATAAAAATAGGCACACAGACCAATGAAAAAGAACAGAGAACCCAGAAATAAAGCCAAATACTTACAGCCAACTGATTTTTGACAAAGCAAACAAAAACATTAAGTGGGAAAGGACACCCTATTCAACAAATCATGATGGGATAATTGGCAAGGCCATGGTCACAGTGTGACCTGGTACTGCCAATTCCTCAACAAAATGTGTGGTACTGGTATAAAACAGTGTGGTACTGGTATAAAAATAGTCACATTGACCAATGGAATAGAATAGAGAACCCAGAAATAAAACCAAATACTTAGAGCCAACTGATTTTTGACAAAGCAAACAAAAATATTAAGTGGGAAAGGACACCCTATTCAACAAATAGTCATTGAATAATTGGTAAGGCACATGTAGAAGAAGAAACTGGATCCTCCTCTCTCACCTTATTTGAAAATCAACTCAAGTAGACCAAAGACTTAAACCTAATACCTGAAACAATAACAATTCTAGAAGATAACATTGAAAAAAGCCTTCTAGACATTGGCCGAGGCAATGATTTCATAGCAAAGAACCCAAAAGCAAATGCAAGAAAAACAAAGATAGATAGATGGGGCTTAATTAAACTAAAAAGGTTCTGCACAACAAAAGAAATAATCAGCAGAGTTAACAGACAACCCACAGAGGGAGAGAAAATCTTCGCAATGTATATATCTGACAAAGGACTAATATGCAAAATCTACAAAGAGCTCAGACAAACCAGTAAGAAAAAAACAATCCCATCAAAAAGTGGTCTAAGGACATCAACAGACAATTTTCAAAAGAAGATATACAAATGGCCAATATGCATGTGAAAAATGCTCAACATCACTATTTATCAGGGAAATGCAAATCCAAATCATAATGCGATACCACCTCATGCCTGTAAGAATGGCCATAATAAAAATTTCAAAAAATAATAGATGTTGACATGGATGTGGTGAAAAAGGAACACTTTTACACAGCTGGTGGGAATGTAAACTGGTGCAACCCCGGTGGAAAACAGTGTGAAGATTCCTTAAAGAACTAAAAGTAGGTCTGCCATTTGATCAGCAATCCTACTACTAGGTATCTACCCAGGGGAAAAGAAATCATTATATGATAAAGACACTTGCACACGTATGTTTATAGCAGCACAATTTGCAATTGCAAAAATATGGAACCAGCCCAAATGCCCATTAACAAATGAATAAAGAAAATCTGGTATATATATCTGGTATATATATATATATATATATATATATATATATATATATATATCTGGTATATATATATATATATATCTGGTATATATATGTATATATATCTGGTATATATATATGCTGTAGAATACTACTCCGCCATAAATAGAAACAAAAAATTGGCATTCGTGGCAACTTGGATGGAATGGGGAACTATTATTCTAAGTGTAGTAACTCAGGAATGGAAAACCTAACATCTTATGTTCTCACTCATATGTGGGAGCTAAGCTATAAGGAGGAAAGGCATTAGAATGATACAATGGATTTTGGGGACTCGGGAAAGAGTGGGAGATGAGTGATAGATAAAAGCCTACATATTGGGTACAGCATACACTGCTTGAGTGATGAATGCACCAAAATCTCAGAAATCACCACTAAAGAACTTACTCATGTAACCAAACCCCACCTGTTCCCCAAAACCCTATTGAAATAAAAAAAAAAAGTTTTTTTTAAATAGAAAATAACTGATCACTGTAGTTACCCATACAGATGTGATTGATTTAGATACTCTTGCCAAAGATTAAACATATATGTAAAGACAGAGAGAGATGCCAGTCACAATAAACAAAACATTTTAAAAAGAAGTATCGGCCGGGTGTGGTGGCTCACGGCTGTAATCCCAGCAGTTTGAGAGGCTAAGGTGAGCGGATCACGAGGTCAGGAGATCGAGACCATCCTGGCTAACATGGTGAAACCCTGTCTCTACTAAAAATACAAAAGTTTAGCCAGGCATTGTGGCAGGCGCCTGTAGTCCCAGCTACTCAGGAGGCTGAGGCAGGAGAATGGCATGAACCCAGGAGGTGGAGCTTGCAAGGAGCCGAGATCATGCCAGTACACTCCAGGCTGGGCTCTCGGAAAAAAAAAAAAAAAAAAAAAAAGTTGTACCATGTCCTTAAATACATGGATAAATTCTAATAAGTATGTTATACAATTATAGTATAAAATGTTACAATTAAAAATTGAAATAATTTGAGTCACATATTATTTAAAAAACCTTATCCCTGTTATCTCAACTGGAATAAAGAACAAATAAAGCCTGCTTATGCAACATACTTTTATAGATTTTACCAAGATTATTCTAAGTACCGCAATCTTTATTTTTTTAAATTAATAAAATAACAAAATATATTTATTGCAGAAAGCCTGAAAAATATGGACAAACCACCACAGAAAACTATTGTACTAAAATTGTCCAGATTCCCACCAACCAATATAATATTAATGTTTTTGTTTGTAAAGTTTTAATGTAATTTTTAAAATATTTATTGTGATACATACAATAAAAAATAAACCTATAGTGTACATTCCTATTTTTTTCAGAAACAGATTTCAGTATATTCATGTTTATTGTTAATATATCAGTCATAGCTGTAATAATGATTTATATGGAAACATATCCAAAATAATTCTTCAACTCAGAAAGATATGAAGTCGACAAGAGAATTGAGAATGCCACAGAAACTATTATTAATTAGGTCAAAATTATGTATGTATGTGTAGATAGGTAGTAATTATGTTGATAGATTAATAGAAAGATGAACAGATGACAGAATCTTTAAGATTCTGAAATAAACTTCCAATTCTTCTTCCTTAAAGTAAGCAGAAATGCATTGCAAGCTATGACTAAATATACAGTCCCTGAGAAAAATTTATGTCTGCTTCAGTAAGGAAGTATGTTTTCCTTAAACTGTCCAGATCTGCAGTATTCTGTGTTAATAAAGCTGTGTTCACTTTATACCAATTGCAACTGGCCCTGTCAACAATTTGAATTAGGACTTTTATTACATATTGAGGGAAAGCTCAATTTTGCTTATGTGCTTGCTAAAAGTTCTCTTTAAATTCAATGCCTTCTTTAACTCATATTGCTAAAGAGGTTTTACTTTCCAGTGGGCACTATAAAACACTGCCTTCTTGCTTACTTATTAACTTATAAATATATTTTCTCCCTGTTTACAATGTACAACTGCTCATGTCTAGTCTTTTTGCTGTGAGATCTTTGCGTCTGCTCTCTGTCAAGGTCCTGTCTTGCAATGTCAATAGAGAAGGCAATTTATGCTTATTTTTGTAGAACAGCTGCAGTTTGCAGAATTATAGATATCATGCTACTTCCTTTCAGCACCATTAAATACCAAACCTTCCCACAGACATTTAGGGAATGATTTTTTTAACCTACTAGTACACATTCTTAATTATGTGTTCATATTCCCGTGCCATTACTCTTATTTATTCCAAAGTACTTATCAATTCTTTTAATATAGTCTACCAATTTGCCACATTAAATTTTTTTTACCTAAATTTAGGATAATGTTGAAGCAATAAAAACATACTCAGATCAATTTATAGTGGCGATTGAGTATGCAAGCACTTTCATGTAGAAAATAAACAAAGGTAGAGAAAATGGCCCAACTTTCTCATGTTATTTTTTTCTTTGAACTCTGTTTTGATAGAGACATCTATATGGCCATTCCTACATTTGCATTTCTTATTTTTCAATAAACATCTATGTAAGGACATTGATTGTCTAAAACATGCTTTTAGAAAAGAAAAATTAAATAAATTGATATGGGATAGTTCATTTTTCTTTTCTAACTAGTAGGGTTTAAAATCTGAGCTGAGTGAAGATTCAGTTAAAGTACAATTCATGATGTGTGTACCCATCAAAGGTCTTATTTTCACAAAACTTGCAGTATCTTAATTCAATTCACTTCCTGTCATTTTGTCAATTTGTACAGTAACATACTTTTTAATAACAAAAGCTGATAAAATTGTGCAAAAAGTTCAATATATTACAGATATTTGTTTTTATTTATATACTTACATTACTGGTTAGCTTCGGGCATGAAGTAATTACAATTTATTGAGTTATTTTATAAGTACAGAGGCAATATTACAATAAATATGGGTTCTGTTAGGTAATTTTCATACAGGCTTGACTGTTATCACTGATTCGCTGATAAATTGTCTTTTAAGAGCAATAGAGAGTGATATTTTTAATTTACAGTTTCTATAATTTGACTTCTTCATGGAATGCAGATATGTCTTATCTAGACTCTGTTAGTATGAAGCCTGGCATTTGTAGGGTGTAAAAAGTATGATGCTGTTCATTATTGATTTATTACCACCATCAAGTGTTTTCCTCACCAGGGAGCAGTAAAACGTTTCCTTTTCTATCAGTTACATTCAGCTGAGTCCAAAATAGGAATTTCTGGGCTATTCTTACCAATACTAAATCTTGTGAGGGTAAGTAAATGCTCTAAATGTCACAGTCACTGTATATATTCTTTTATTATGTCTTTAAAAATTCTTTTAGTTTTCTTTTCAGACTGTTTATTTCCACTGAAAAAGTTGATGTGCTTAGAGTTCACCAATGCAATAAATTTAACTGGCCCCACATGGTTCATAAAATATTTAACACATCCCAAAATGTCAAAATATTTTTCCCTACTGTTTTCCAAAACTATGATTTCTCATGGTGCCAGAAGTGAAGAGTTACGTTCAGTCCTTGAAGCAGATAATAAGAACAAACTGATATTTTAAATGTATGTATTTAAAAATCTATGTAACCAAATTTCATCTCACATTTTCTGCTACCTTGCCCAGTGTATCTTTTATACTAATAAGAAATAAATCGGACACACTTCTTATTCCTGAAAAATAAACTAACAGTGAAAATATTAAGCTCTGCTGAAAAGAAGACATTCTAGCTTGTAACAGTTCCACGTTTTCTTGCATTTAATAGCAATTCCTTCCACGTCCAGAAGGCCATGTGCAGTGATTATATGCCACAGTGGGGAATAAACTTTTCCTTTCACTCCACTAACGTTTCATATTTTTTTCTTTAACCCACTTATTTATGATAGGCTTAAAGGAATAATGGCTTCTCAGATATCAAAGAGCAGTGAAGCAGCTAACATAGAATTTCATGAAGTTTTTGCTGGGTGGCAGAGCAGCAATAGTTTCATAAGCAGAAATGTTGCTCTGTGCACTTGGCCTTTATCATTAATTCCAGTGCAGAGTTCTCTTTTGGTGCATGGCCAGTGTTATAATCAGGAGACAACAGAGAAGCTGCATAATGATGATGCATTCATTTTAAGAGAAGGAAGAACTAGTGGTTATTATCTTAATGTTTAACAAAGAAACATAAATGATCATGCCTGGTCCTCTTGAAAACATATTGAACCTCTCTAATGAGTAAATTAACTAATATCTTGGAACAACACATTCTCTTCAATCATTACAGGACACATGAGTGATACTTTTCCAGAGACATCTTCAAAATAGAAGATAATATTTTATAGAAAAAAATGATAAATCATTGTAACACTATGAATAAACTTTAAACGTGTCTAGGTGTATGATTTTAAATGTATTTGTGACTATTATATTCATTGTACATTACATACTTTCGGAGTTAATTTTAAGAAACAGTACCTACTTACTATCAATGTCCTAACTTTAAAATACAAATACAATAATATCCTTATATTACATATTTACATGTCTAAAATTGTTAAAACCATGGTCTCAAGTAAATGCTTTAGTTCAATGTAAGTTCCACCATGTTGAATATTTCAAACTCAGCCATAAATAAAAACAGATATTAAATATGGCTTACACATTTAAAGTAGTTGTAAAATATAAAAATATATGTTGGGGTAAGAATATAGTATTATTGAACTATCTATTTTGAAAGATATATTCATCTTTTTAAAAATAACTTTTTAAAAGTCATTTTCACTGCATCAGTGGGTGTCTTACAGTTGATATTTCTATCCATATATGATTGAAATTCCATCACCTGATTCTCATAATTCTCATTAACACTTAGATTTGTGGAGTATTATTTACAGATTCATCAATAACTAGTCCAATGATCTTGAATAAGCAATATAATTTAAGATGCAGTTTTCTTATTTATAAATCAAGGATGTGGGAATATATAATACATATAGACTCTGCAGGCTCTATTAGCTCTACCTTTTATAACTTTCTGTGAATGACATGTGGTATTAAAACTGAGAAATACAAATAAAGCCAAAACACATCTATTTTGTCTAGTGTGTCATTTTATTTTAAAATTCTATATTTCTACGTAAGTACTTGAAATTGTGTCTAACAGAAATAAGAGACAATTAGTTAACAATAACTTATTAAAAAAATAAAAGACTAACATGAAGTTATATTATTTAAAAGAGTTTCCTTGCCCTCTCTTTCTGCAATCACACACACATGTAAACACAAACATCCCTGACATGGTCTTAAACATGTGTCCTCACATAAACACACATTTCTAAGCCTGTCTTCCACTGCCAATTTTACTTTGTGACTAGGACAAGAACTTCAAAATAGAAAAACTAAAGTATAATTTATTTTGCTTAATATTTTTATTTCTCTTATACTTTTTCAAGATTTAAAATGTTCGATAACCACACTATAGGTGTTGAAGGAAACACTTTCATTTTATTAACCTGTGGAACTCTTCTTCTCTCTATATAAATGCTGTCCAAAGCTGCCAATGTAAATTTTTATATCAGAAACTTTACAAAATTATATATTATCAAACATACATGTTTATTCTTTGGTTCTACACATTTACTCATCTTCCTTTAATATTGGGGATAATTTCTATTGTTTTCCTCGCTTTTCTTAATGCTATATATTGTTTTGTAGTTTAATTTCTAAAACATAAAGTACTACATACAACATTATTTTAAGTCAAGTTCCTCAGAACATTTTAATTATAAAAACAAAGATTTCCCTACAAAATTCATCCTTTCCTTAACTACCCCTCTTGAGATCAATTTAATTATTTCTGTTTTTAAGTGTTCAATGGTCTTCTTCTGTAAAAGAGAGCTAATTTTCCTCACTATGTATCTTTCCCTTATTCATCTAGCCATTGGACCCTATGCAAATCTAAAATTTAATGAAATGAAAGATCCAAAAACTGATTGGAGCACTAGCACATTGAATGATTTCAATGTAGTCTATTGCTTAAAAAAAAACCATGAATTGTGGGTTTTCAGAGATTTGCATACTAGTTTAATTTTTGAGTTTACTGTGAAAATTTGCAACAAAAATCAAAATATATATCTCAAAACTTCTCAATTACTTTAAATACAGAAAGACAAAGTGAGGCATTATTTTCAAATTATAAAGCCCACTGATTAAAATTCACACAAAGCTAAGCATAGAACTTAGAATTCTAGATGCTGTTTTCAGTAAAGAATCTGAATTGAAATTAACCAGGTAGTGAACTGTAGTAAAATATTTAGTAAAAACTTTGCAAATGATGTCCTAAGCCAGAAATCTTGAACTTGGAATAGGTGAGACTTTTATGTCTTTCCCTTGTTGAAGGGTAAGTATAGCGTATTTACAGTGAGGAGAGTGCATTTAGACACTGCGTGATAGGAGGGCAGATTGTGAAGAGCACCACTAATTTTTCCCAACATCCACTTTTGTTCTTGTTTGAGATATATTGTCTTGACCTCTTCCTATGGTAGATATGGACATAATTGATATATCTTTTTCATCTTATCCCACCATTTCCAGTGTAGTTATAATTTCTATCATGTCTTCTTCCAAGGGTCCACTAAAAACAGTACATTTATATTTCTAGTTGACATGCCATCACCTACAACAGTATTTCTACTCCCATTTTGTAAATTAAAGAGATTAGTCATCCTTACCTTTCATCCACCTCTCTTCCCAGATTTCAATTCACAAACTTTACACATTTCATCTTTCATAATCCCAGTAATAAAAATAATTTGTTCTCTTTGTAACATTAGTTAGTGCTTTTGTGACTTATTTTTCAAATGATTCTAAGAGTTAAAAGTAATTTGAAAACTTTAGAAATGTACTTTTTACTGTTGGATATGATGTTAGCTATAGGATTGTCATATATGGCCTTTATTGGGCTGAGATAAATTTCTTCTACACCTAACGCGCTAAGAGTTTTTCTCATGAAAGAATACTGAATTTTGTAAAATGCATTTTCTGCATCTGTTGATAGGATATTTTTGTCACTCATTCTATTAATGTGGTATATCACATTTATTGATTGTGCATGTTGAATCATCTTGGATGCCAAGGATATATCCCAAATGTCCATGGTGAATGATATTTTTTTATGTGCAGTTGAATTCAGTTGGCTAGTGTTTTGTTGAGGATTTTTGCATCTATATTGAAGACAGTGGCCCATAGTTTTATTTATTTATTTTTTTTGCAGTGTCCTTATCTGGCTTTGGTATCAGAATAATGCTGGCATCATAAAATGATTAGAAGTATTCTCTTCTCTTCAATTATCTGGAAGACTTTGAGAAGGACTGATATTAGTTTTTGTTTAAATGTTTGGTGTATTTCAGCTGTGAAGCCATCAGGCCATGGGCCTTTCTTTGATGTGAAATGCTTTGTTACTGAATCAATCTCCTTACTAATTAATAGTCTATTCAGACTTTTTATTTGATCATGAGTCAGTCTTGGTGGGTTGTATATTTCTAAGAATTTATTTCTCTCCAGTTATTCACTTGGTTGGCATATAATTGTTTAAAGTATTCTCTTATGATCCATTGTACTTTTGTGCCATCAGTTGCAATGCTTTTTTTTTTTTCCTTTCTTACTATTTTTTTTTTTTTTTTCCAGAAAGGGTCTCACTCTGTCACCCAGGCTGGAGTACAGTGGTACTATCACAGCTCACTGCAGCCTCAACCTACCAGGCACAGGTAACACTCCAACCTCAGCCTCCAAAGTAGCTAGGACTACAGACATGCACCACCATGCCCAGCTAATATTTTTGTACTTTTCGTCAACACGGGGTTTCACCATGTTGCCCAGGCTGGTCTTGAACTGCTGGACTCAAGCGACCCACCCATGTTGGCCCCTCAAAGTTCTGGGATTACAGGCATGAGCTTCTTCACCTGGCTTCTTCCCTGTGCCAGGCGTCATCTTTTATTAGAGTCTTCTCTCTTTATTCCCTTAGTCTAGGTAAAGGTTTGTTAATTTTATCTTCTCAAACAACTGTTAGTTTGTTAATCTTTCTTATTTTTTCTTAGTCTTTCTTTCATTTATTTCTGACCTGATCTTTATTTTCTTACATATTCAAAAGTGAAAAGTTGAAAGCTCTTCTTCTAAGGTAAGAAATAAGATAGGCCGGGTGCAGTGGCTCACACCTGTAATCCCAGCACTTTGGGAGGCTGAGGCGGGCGGATCACGAGGTCAGGAGATCGAGACCATCCTGGCTAACACGGTGAAACACCATCTCTACTAAAAACACAAAAAATTAGCCGGGCGTGGTGGCGAGCGCCTGTAGTCCCAGCTACTCAGGAAGCTGAGGCAGGAGAATGGCGTGAACCCAGGAGGCAGAGCTTGCAGTGAGCCGAGATTGTGCCACTGCACTCCAGCCTGGGTAACAGAGTGAGGCTCCATCTCAAAAAAAAAGAAAGAAGACAAAAATACACTCTTGCCAATTCTGTTCAACATGTACTGGAAGTTCTAGCCTGACCAGTTTGGCAAGAAAAAATTAAAAGCCAGTCAAATCAGAAAAAAGTAAAATCGCCTTCATTTATAGAAAACATTATTTGTATGTAGAAAATCCTAAAATTTCCACCCAAAAACTGTTGAAACTAACTTCTGAATTAAATAAAGTTTTCCCTTTTGCACTGCCCTAACAGAGGTTCTTTATGAGGCCACCGCCCCTGCAATATACCTCTGCCTGGGCATCCAGGCATTTTCATACGTCCTCTGAAATCTAGGCAGAGGTTTCTAAACCTCATTTCTTGACTTCTGTGTACCTGCAGGCCCAACACCATGTGTAAGCCACTAAGGCTTGGAACTTGCACCCTCGGAAACAACTACTTGAGCTGCACACTGGCCCCTATTAGCCATGGCCTGGACGCACAGCACCAAGTTCTGAGACTACACAAAGCAGTAAGGCCCGGGGCTTCCTCCCAGCAAATCACTTTTTCCTCCTGCTCCTTCCAGCTTGTGATGGGAGGGGATGCCATGAAAACCTCTGACATGCCCTAGAGACATTTTCCCCATTGTCTTGGTGATTGACAATGGCCTCCTTGTTACTTATGCAAATTTCTGCATCCAGCTTGAATTTCTCCTCAGAAAATTGGTATTTCTTTTCTACTGCAACATCAGGCTGCAAATTTTTTGTAGTTTTATGCTATGCTTTCTTTTTAAACGTAAGTTCCAATTCCAAATTATATCTTTGTGGATACATAAAACTGAACAATTTTAACAACACCCAAGTCACCTCTTAAATGCTTTTCTGCTTAGAAATTTCATCTGCCAGATACTCTAAATTATCTCTCTCAAGTTCAAAGTTCCACAGATCTCTACAGCAGGGAAAAAATGCCACCAGTCGCTTTGCTAAAGCATAGGAAGAATCACCTTTGCTTCAGTTCCCAATACATTTCTCATCTCCATCTGAGACCACCTCAGGCTGGACTTTTTGGTCAAAACCATTTAACAAGTCTCGAAGAAGTTCCAAACTTTCCTATATCTTTCTGTCTTTTTATGAGCCCTCCAAATTGTTACAACCTCTGACTGTTACCCAGTTCCAAAGTTGCTTCCACATTTTGGGGTATCTTAATAGCAGTACCCCACTCTACTGTTACCAATTTACTATATTAGTCAATTTTCATACTATTGTGAAGAAATACCTGAGACTAGGTAATTTATAAAGAAAACAAGGTTTAATGGACTCACGGTTCCACATAACTGAGGAGGCCTCACAATCATGGTGGAAGGTGAAGGAAGAGCAAAGGCGTGTCTTACATGGTAGCAGGCAGGAGAGCATGTGTAGGAGAACTGCCTTTTATAAAATCGTCAGATCTCGTGAAACTTATTCACTATCACAAGAACAGCACAGGAAAAACCTGCCCCCCTTATTCAGTTACCTCCCACTGGGTCCCTCTCACAACACGTGATGTTCTGGGAGCTACAATTCAAGGTGAGATTTTGGTGGGGACACAGCCAAGCCATATAACCATTAATAGATGATTGAATATAGATAGTGTGGCATACAGTCCTGTGTCCCTTAACACAGAGATACACTCGAGAAATGTGTTTATAAGCAATTTTGTTGGTGTGCAAACACCATAGAGTTTACTGACACAAACTTTTGTGGTATAGCCCACTACAACCTAGACTATACGTTATAACCTATTTCCCCTCGGCTACAAATCTGTTCAGCATATTTATGTAGGCAAGTGTAGCACAATGATAAGTATTTGTGTACCTAAACATATCAAAACATAGAAAATTTTCAGTGAAAATATGATATAAAAGATAAAAAGTGGTAAATCTGTATAGGGCACTTACCATGAATGAAGATTGCAGGACTGGAAGTTGTTCTGGGTAAGTTAGTGAGTGACTGGTGAGTGAATGTGAGGGCTTAGGACATTACTGTACACTAGTGTAGACTTTATAAACGGTGTACACTTAGGTTAAATTAAAATTGTTTTTAAAATATTTTTTACTTCTCTAATAAACTAACCTGAGGTTACCATAATTTTTTACTTTATAATTTTTTTAAATTTTCAAACATTTTCACTATTTTGTAACTCTTAGCTTAAAATACAAGCATATTGTATAGCTACACAGGATATTTTCTCATACCTTTATTCTAAGAGGTTTTTTTCCTCTAACAATTTTTATTTTTTTCTTTTACTTTTTAAATGTTTTGTTAAAAATTAAGAAACAAACACACACATTATCCTAGGCCTACACAGGTGGGGTCAGGATACTCACTATCACTTTCTTCCACCTCCACATCTTGTCCTACTGGAATGTCTTCAGGGGAACAAGCAAGCAAGCAGCTGTCATCTCATATGAAAACAGTGCCTTCTTTTGGAATTCCTCTTTAAGGACCTGCCTGAGGCTACTTTATAGTTAACTTTCTTTTCCTGAGAAGTAGAAGGAAACACTCTAAAATAATGATAAAAATTTACTATAGTAAATATATAAACCACTAACTGTCATTTATTATTATTTCAAGTCTTGTGTACTATACATAATGGCCTATGATATACATTTATACAATTGGCAACGCAGTAGGTTTGTTTACACCAACATTACCACGCACAAACACGTGTGTAATGTATTGCACTAAAACATTAGAACAGCTACTACATTACCAAGTGATAGGAATTTTTCACTTCCATTATAATCTATGGAACAATGATAATGTATGCAGTTCACTGTAGAACAAAATGTCATTATGTGGCACGTGACTGTATATACACAATTCAATACCATTCAGCCTCTAAAGAAAAGGAAATTCTATCACTTGTGATGACAATATGGATGAACTTGAAGCCAGCCACAGAAAGACAAACACTGCATGATCTCACTTACATTTCTTACAACTAAAAAAGTTTATCTCATAGAAGCAGAGAGTAGAATGCTAAAGGTGGGGGCTTGAAGAGATATTGATCAAAGGATACAAAATTTCAGTCAGACAAAAGGAGTAAGTTCAGGAGATCTAATGTACAACATATTAATACAGTTAATAACAATGTATTATATGCTTGAAAATTGCTAAGAGAGTACAGTTTAAATGTTTTCATTTAAAAACCAAAAAAACTATGCAAGATAATGGATAAGTTAATTAGCTTGATTTAGTCATTCCACAATGTGTGTGTATATATATATATATATATCTCAAAATATTATGCTGACACCATAAATATTTACAATTTTTATTTGTGAATTTGAAACACATAGAATGAAAAAGGAAAATGTAGAAAAAGAAAATATATATATATGTGTGTGT
This sequence comes from Nomascus leucogenys, assembly GCF_006542625.1. Classification (NCBI taxonomy): domain Eukaryota; kingdom Metazoa; phylum Chordata; class Mammalia; order Primates; family Hylobatidae; genus Nomascus; species Nomascus leucogenys. The sequence goes on from NC_044387.1 coordinate 23,935,340, forward strand.
GTATATATATTACCTAGTGTAATAGTTTGAGGGTTTTTTGTTTTTGTTTTTTTGTTTTGTTATTCCCTAAAGATCTCCTTCTAGGTGAATTATATCCATCCAGTTACTCCACTGTGGTACATCATACCTCTCTAGATTTGCAACACAGATGATTTCATGAGACTCCCCTTCATCACTGTCCTGAGTTGTTTCCACTCTTTTCTCCAGTATGTCTTCAATCTTTGTTGTTTTATTCCCCAGTTCCACTGGTGGCAGAAGTGGGGTAGGATCCTGAATATATGGTCAAAAGTAGATAAGTCTCTGTATCTTATTTGTTTTCTTTCAGACTATGATGTTGACCCTCTGATTTGTAGTCTTTCTTTTTTAAACTTCTCTTTGTTTTCTGTATTTGAAGACATTTCTTCATTATAGTGTTTCTATCTTTCTAGTAGATTATTTAACTATCAATATTTTAATACTAAAACAGTATTTATTCTCTGATTTATCCTTTTCTTGGCCTTGTTTGTTTATTTTGCTGTTATTTTTAAAGATTTTCTTCTGGATTACATCTCTATCCTAATGGGGTATTTTCCTAGTTTATACTGTTTTTCCTATGTAGTAATAATGAGAATTCTCTTGTGACTCTTGATTCTTCATTTTTATTTAAAATTAGAAAATACAAAGACTTACTCCAAATATTGTTCAATTTGTCAAGTAGCAGGTCTCACTTTAGAGTGAGTGAGTTAATGAAGAGATGGGGTAACAGTGTCTGTGAGCTCAGTCTTCCCCTTAATAGCAGCTAGCTTTCACTTAAGACTTGTGTTCCTTTCACTCAATTTCATCAGTTAACTTTCTCTTTTCTGGTTCTGTGTCTTTGGATTACTTCTTCTCATTCTCTATATTGCAATTTTCCCCTAATTTCTTTTCTTTTCTTTCTTTCTTTTTGAGACAGAGTTTTACTCTTGTCACCCAGGCTGGAGTGCAATAGTGCAATCTCGGCTCACCGCAACCTCTGCCTCCTAGGTTCAAGTGATTCTCCTGCCTCAGCCTCCCGAGTAGCTGGGATTACAGGCATGGGCCACCATACCCAGCTAATACTGTATTTTTAGTAGGGATGGGGTTTTTCCATGTTGGTCATACTGATATCGAACTTTTGACCTCTGGTGATCTGCCTGCCTCAGCCTCCCAAAGTGCTGGAATTACAGGCTTGAGCCACCGTGCCTGGCAGGAATTTTCCTCTAATTTCTAACAGTTTAATGAGAACTCTTGAGAGAAGGAAGGACAATGGTACATGTGCCTAGTCAGCTTCATGAATTCCATGCCTTTGAAATGTCTAAAGTCTAACTCAGATCCCATTTGCTACCTGCAGTCACTCCAGAAAAGTATAGTCTACCTTAGTTTCTCTTAGCCTCTGAACATCAATAGCATCTATAGATTCTGGATATTAGCCCTTTGTCAGATGAGTAGGTTGCAAAAATTTTCTCCCATTCTGTAGGTTGCCTGTTCATTCTGATGATAGTTTCTTTTGCTGTGCAGAAGCTCTTTAGTTTAATGAGATCCCATTTGTCGATTTTGGCTTTTGTTGCCATTGCTTTTGGTGTTTTAGACATGAAGTCCTTGCCCACGCCTATGTCCTGAATGGTATTGCCTAGGTTTTCTTGTAGGATTTTAATGGTTTTAGGTCTAACATATAAGTCTTTAATCCATCTTGAATTAATTTTTGTATAAGGTGTAAGGAAGGGATCCAGTTGCAGCTTTCTACATATGGCTAGCCAGTTTCCCAGCACCATTTATTAAATAGGGAATCCTTTCCCATTTCTTGTTTTTGTCAGGTTGTCAAAGATCAGATAGTTGTAGCTATGCGGCATCATTTCTGAGGGCTCTGTTCTGTTCCATTGATCTATGTCTCTGTTGTGGTACCAGTACCATGCTGTTTTGGTTACTGTAGCCTTGTAGTATAGTTTAAAGTCAGGTAGCGTGATGCCTCCAGCTTTGTTCTTTTGGCTTAGGATTGACTTGGCGATGCGGGCTCTTTTTTGGTTCCATATGAACTTTAAAGTAGTTTTTTCCAATTCTGTGAAGAAAGTCATTGGTAGCTTGATGGGGATGGCATTGAATCTATAAATTACCTTGGGCAGTATGGCCATTTTCACGATATTGATTCTTCCAACCCATGAGCATGGAATGTTCTTCCATTTGTTTGTATCCTCTTTTATTTCATTTAGCAGTGGTTTGTAGTTCTCCTTGAAGAGGTCCTTCACATCCCTTGTAAGTTGGATTCCTAGGTATTTTATTCTCTTTGAAGCAATTGTGAATGGGAGTTCACTCATGATTTGGCTCTCTGTTTGTCTGTTATTGGTGTACAAGAATGCTTGTGATTTTTGTACATTAATTTTGTATCCTGAGACTTCGCTGAAGTTGCTAATCAGCTTAAGGAGATTTGGGGCTGAGACAATGGGGTTTTCTAGATATACAATCATGTCATCTGCAAACAGGGACAATTTGACTTCCTCTTTTCCTAATTGAATACCTTTTATTTCCTTCTCCTGCCTGATTGCTCTGGCCAGAACTTCCAGCACTATGTTGAACAGGAGCGGTGAGAGAGGGCATCCCTGTCTTGTGCCAGTTTTCAGAGGGAATGCTTCCAGTTTTTGCCCATTCAGTATGATATTGGCTGTGGGTTTGTCGTAGATAGCTCTTAATATTTTGAGATACGTCCCATCAATACCTAATTTATTGAGAGTTTTTAGCATGAAGGGTTGTTGAATTTTGTCAAAGGCCTTTTCTGCATCTATTGAGATAATCATGTGGTTTTTGTCTTTGGTTCTGTTTATATGTTGGATTACATTTATTGATTTGCGTATGTTGAACCAGCCTTGCATCCCAGGGATGAAGCCCACTTGATCATGGTGTATAAGCTTTTTGATGTGCTGCTGGATTCGGTTTGCCAGTATTTTATTGAGGATTTTTGCATCAATGTTCATCAAGGATATTGGTCTGAAATTCTCTTTTTTGGTTATGTCTCTGCCAGGTTTTGGTATCAGGACGATGCTGGCTTCATAAAATGTGTTAGGGAGGATTCCCTCTTTTTCTATCGATTGGAATAGTTTCAGAAGGAATGGTACCAGTTCCTCCTTGTACCTCTGGTAGAATTCGGCTGTGAATCCATCAGGTCCTGGACTCTTTTTGGTTGGTAAGCTATTGATTATTGCCACAATTTCAGAACCTGTTATTGGTCTATTCAGAGATTCAACTTCTTCCTGGTTTAGTCTTGGGAGGGTGTATTTGTTGAGGAATTTATCCATTTCTTCTAGATTTTCTCGTTTATTTGCATAGAGGTGTTTGTAGTATTCTCTGATGGTAGATTGTATTTCTGTGGGATCGGTGGTGATATCCCCTTTTTCGTTTTTTATTGCATCTATTTGATTCTTCTCTCTTTTCTTCTTTATTAGTCTTGCTAGCGGTCCATCAATTTTGTTGATCTTTTCAAAAAACCAGCTCCTGGATTCATTAATTTTTTGAAGGGTTTTTTGTGTCTCTATTTCCTTCAGTTCTGCTCTGATTTTAGTTATTTCTAGCCTTCTGCTAGCTTTTGAATGTGTTTGCTCTTGCTTTTCTAGCTCTTTTAATTGTGATGTTAGGGAGTCAATTTTGGATCTTTCCTGCTTTCTCTTGTGGGCATTTAGTGCTATAAATTTCCCTCTACACACTGCTTTGAATGTGTCCCAGAGATTCTGGTATGTTGTGTCTTTGTTCTCGTTGGTTTCAAAGAACATCTTTATTTCTGCCTTCATTTCATTATGTACCCAATAGTCATTCAGGAGCAGGTTGTTCAGTTTCCATGTAGTAGAGCGGTTTTGAGTGAGTTTCTTAATCCTGAGTTCTAGTTTGATTGCACTGTGGTCTGAGAGACAGTTTGTTATAATTTCTGTTCTTTTACATTTGCTGAGGAGAGCTTTACTTCCAACTATGTGGTCAATTTTGGAATAGGTGTGGTGTGGTGCTGAAAAAAATGTATATTCTGTTGACTTGGGGTGGAGAGTTCTGTAGATGTCTATTAGGTCCACTTTATGTAGAGCTGAGTTCAATTCCTGGATATCCTTGTTAACTTTCTGTCTCGTTGATCTGTCTAATGCTGACAGTGGGGTGTTAAAATCTCCCATTATTATTGTGTGGGAGTTTAAGTCCCTTTGTAGGTCACTCAGGACTTGCTTTATGAATCTGGGTGCTCCTGTGTTGGGTAACGAACTCAAACAAATTTACAAGAAAAAAACAAACAACCCCATCAAAAAGTGGGCAGAGGACATGAACAGACACTTCTCAAAAGAAGACATTTATGCAGCCAGAAAACACATGAAGAAATGCTCATCATCACTGGCCATCAGAGAAATGCAAATCAAAACCACAGTGAGATACCATCTCACACCAGTTAGAATGGCCATCATTAAAAAATCAGGAAACAACAGGTGCTGGAGAGGATGTGGAGAAATAGGAACACTTTTACACTGTTGGTGGGACTGTAAACTAGTTCAACCATTGTGGAAGTCAGTGTGGCGATTCCTCAGGGATCTCGAACTAGAAATACCATTTGACCCAGCCATCCCATTACTGGGTATATACCCAAAGGACTATAAATCATGCTGCTATAAAGACACATGCACACGTATGTTTATTGCGGCACTATTCACAATAGCAAAGAGTTGGAACCAACCCAAATGTCCAACAACGATAGACTGGATTAAGAAAATGTGGCACATATACACCATGGAATACTATGCAGCCATAAAAAATGATGAGTTCGTGTCCTTTGTAGGGACATGGATGAAACTGGAAAACATCATTCTCAGTAAACTATCACAAGGACAAAAAACCAAACACCGCATGTTCTCACTCATAGGTGGGAATTGAACAATGAGAACTCATGGACACAGGAAGGGGAACATCACACTCCGGGGACTGTTGTGGGGTGGGGGGAGGGGGGAGGGACAGCATTAGGAGATACATCTAATGCTAAATGACGAGTTAATGGGTGCAGGAAATCAACATGGCACATGGATACATATGTAACAAACCTGCACATTGTGCACATGTACCCTAAAACCCTAAAGTATAATAATAAAAAAAAAAAGAAAAGAAAAAAAAAAAAAAAAAAAAAAAAAAAAAATAGCATCTATAATTAGCACATGTATTTTGATGTTTGTAGCTGTATATGGAGAGGTGCGGGTGTGCATTTCAGAATTCTGACCACAGTTTGTCTTAGTATTTTTATCTCCATAAGTAGTTACAAGATCTTTGAGGCATTCATAATGTAGAACTCCTATGCTTACTTTGTAATTTCCTCCTCTAGGAACCTCATAATATGTGGTGCTTAAGAAAAATGTAGATAATCAAAAAATACTACCTCACAATTGATATAAATGGTTTATGATTCCACATATTACATAAGAGCTGCACAATTGTAGGAAATTTCACTTGGCATATCTCCAACCTGGACGGTGTTTAATATAGATATTGTCCATAGTATGCTAAATAGCACCTTTTCTCTTATACACCCAACACTCTTCTTCTCATTAGGTACCTTATAATCTCCCCACATCCTTATAGATGTTTTGTTCTGTATTTGTCCTCCTAAGATGCAAATGTAACTTTACTCTAAGGTGTTATATCATCTTTGAATAACTTCATACACTTAATTTATTTGTAATGTCATTTTACTTAAATTCATTCCTTTCAATATATATAGAAGGTAGCTATTTGGTTTTTTATGCTGTTCTTGACTCAATAATACCACTAGCATCATTAGAACCATAAGCAGGAGTTCAATACATGCTTTTTGAATGAAAGCAATTTATTGAACAGAAAATTGAGCAAACAGTAAGGATAAGATGCCGTTAATGGTGAAAATGTCATATTTTAAATGTTTCCATTTCTCTCCATACAAAACCTACTGATTTCACAAAGCCACACCCACTCCTTGTCTATGTTCTGGGCTCTATAGATAGTGTTACCTTAGTCAGAGTACTGACTCTAAAAATTCCTGAGGTCAGTGTAAATAAACTCTGCCTTTGATACTGTGTTTTAGTTTCCTAAGGCTTTGGTAGCAAATTCTTACAAACTTAGTTGCTTAAAACACAGAAATCTATTCTCGTAGTTCTGGAGGTCAGAAGTCTGAAATCAAGGTGTCAGTGGGGGCATGTTTTCTCCAGAGGTCTAGGAAAAATTTGTTCTTCATTTCTTCCAGCTTCCAGTGGCTATGAGCATTCCTTCTCTTATGGTTACATTACTCCAATCTTTGCCATTATGCTCATATTGCATCCCTGTCTTCTGTCTTGTGTGTGTCTATTAGAAGGAAACTTATTGGATTTAAGGCCCATCGGGATAATCCATGATAATCTCTTCATTTAAGATATAACTAATTATATCTGCAAAGACTCTTTTTCCAAATACAGTGACATTCACAGATTTCAGGGATTAAGGTGTGGACATATCTTTTTGAGGGCCAACATTCAACTCACTTGACCCTGGTATTGTTTACTAAACACTCTCTTTTTTGTTATTTGGTAAATGCATAGGTAGGTGTTCATCTACTTTAGCAATGCTGAATCAGAAAGGAACCTGCAATATATTTTTGAAAGGAACATAAAGGTAGGGGAAAGGGTCCTCCATTTCTTTCTAGATTAATTTCTGCATTGTCATAAATTGAGAGGTATCATTGCTAACTATTTTTCTAATCTCCCCTTCAATAGGACAGGAAATCGTAAAGAACTTTACATTGCTTTCTGCCCCAAGCCTCCCACCAAGATATTTCACTACAGAAAATTCTACACTTGAGGAACTAAGATCTTCTCAGTTTCTTTCCCTCTCAGCACATTTTCTGTTCTACTGTCACATTTTAATTTTAATCTCACTTTACTTTCAATTTGAACAAATGATTCTTACAATAACTGTGTTAGTCATCATAGACTAACAATTCTGACTAACAATACAAACTGACATAACAGTAAAAAAAAAAGCAGTTTATTTCTTACAACATTCTTTAATGTGAATCAGTAGTTTGATGTCTGGTGTAGTAAAGCAATTCACTTAGCATTTCAAAATGTCTTGTGACAGCTTTATTTTGGATTATCATTTCAAAGATGTTTATACAGCAAAAGGTTTAAAAGTTAGCAATTGTCTCTCTCTCTGAGTCACAGGGCAAATGTGAAGCTTAATAAGATAATAAAGATAATTCCTCTTTCCAGAGCAGAGAATGGACCAGTTTGTCATCAGCTTCCTTGTAAGATTGGGCGTTTCCTAAACTCAATGTTTCTCAGCTATGATGCAGACCTAGTGTGCACAGCATGTTCCTGGGTTTTCCTTCTGGGCATGCATTGCCTCCACATTACCCTTTTGGGACTTGGAGAGCAAAGAAACTCATGAGAATATAGCACTCATGCTATTTTCTGTACCATAGGTAATATATTTTCATTTATTTATTTATTTATTTATTTATTTTTATTTATTGAGATGGACTCTGGCTCTGTCGCCCAGGCTGGAGTGCAGTAGTGTGATCTTGACTCACTGCAACCTCCACCGCAGCCCTCTGAGTAGCTGGGATTACAGGCATCTGCCATCATCCCTGGCTAATTTTTGTATTTTTAGTAGAGACAGAGTTTCGCCATTTTGGTCAGGCTGGTTTCAAACTCCTGGCCTCAGGTGATCCGCCCACCTCAGCCTCCCAAAGTGCTGGGATTACAGGCATGAGCCACCACTCCCAGCCAGTAATATACTTTTTAAATCCACTTTAGTTTATTGTCTCCTTACTGGCCAGACCTACGGAAGTGTGGCAACCAACTAGTAGGGGCCACCATGCACCACTAGCAGCTGCATGACACTTGGGAAGTGTCTTTTCTTCATGCAAGTATTCAGATACCCAGGTTTCTTCCATATAGTTAGTCTAACATTTTTAGGACCTAATAGCACTTCACTAGATTGTTTATCCACCTCACATATTAAAAGAAAGAAAAAGAGAAAATGGGAAGAGAGAAGCTAGGAGCACATCTTGAAATTAAGCACATCACTTTCACCAATGTTTTACTGAGCACTATAAAGTCACATAGTGACATATATGGAAGTTGGAATATATTATCTAGTAATGCATCTGTGACAGAGAAAAGAGAGATATTTCTAAGTAGCAGTCTCTCTCACAGTCTTTATTGGATATTATCAGAAATACCCTCTTCTAAGACCTATATGCTGCAAAATGTGTCAGTCTGAAGGCAAAGTTTAATGAATTATCTATAATAACTACTGATATGGTTTGGCTGTGTACCCACCCAAATTTCATCTGGAATTGTAGTTCCCATAATCCCAATGTGTTGTGGGAGGGACCAGGTGGAGGTAATTGAATCATGGGGGTGATTACCACCATGCTGCTCTTGTGATAGTAAGTGATATCTCAAGCGATCTGATGGTTTTATAAAAGGCTTGTCCCCTCTTCGCTCTGCACTTCCTTATTTCTATTGCATTGTGACAAAAAGTGTGTTTGCTTCCCCTTCCCCCATGACTGTAAGTTTCCTGAGGCTTCCCCAGCCCTGCACAACTGTGAGTCAAATAAACCTCTTTCCTATATAAATTACCCCATCTTGGGTATGTCCTTATAGCAGTGTGAGAATGGACTAATACAGTAAACTGGTACCACAGAGAGTGGGATGCTGCTATAAAGATAGCCAAAAATGTGAAAGCGACTTTGGAACTGGGTAACAGGCAGAGTTTGGAACAGTTTGGAGGGCTCAGATGATAGAAAAATGTGGCAAAGTTTGGAACTTCCTAAAGACTTGGAGAGCTCAGAAGACAGGAAGATGTGAGAAAGTTTGGAACTTCCTAAAGACTTGGAGGGCTCAGAAGACAGGAAGATGTCATAAAGTTTGGGACTTCCTAGAGACTTGTTGAATGTCTTTAACCAAAATGCTAATAGTAATATGGACAATAAAGTCCAGGCTAAGGTTGTCTCAGATGGAGATGGGGAACTTGTTGGGAACTAGAGCAAAGGTGACTCCTGCTATGCAATAGCAAAGAGACTGGTGACATTTTTCCCCTGTCCTAGATGTTTGTGGAACTTTGAACTTGAGAGAGAAGATTTAGGGTATCTGGCAATAGAAATTTCTAAGCAGCAAAGCATTCAAGAGGAAGCAAAGCCTAAAAGTTTGGAAAATTTGCAGCCTGATGTGATAGTAAAGAAAAACTCATTTTCTGGGAAGAAATTCAAGGTGGCTATAGAAATTTGTATAAGTAATGAAAAGGCAGATGTTAATCACCAAGTCAATGGGGAAAATGCCTCCTGGGCATGTTAGAGGTCTTGGCAGCAGCCCCTCCCATCACAGGCCTAGAGGGGAAAAATGGTTTTGTGGACTGGGCCCAGGGCCCTCCTACTGTGTGCAGCCTTGGGACTTGGTGCCCTAAGTCCCAGTCACTCCACCCATGGCTAAAAGGGGCCAAGGTACAGCTCATGCTGTTGCTTCAGAGGCTGCAAGCCACAAGCCTTGGCAGCTTCCATGTGGTGTTGAGCCTGCTGGTATACAAAAGTCAAGAATTGAGGTTTGAGGCCCTCCACCTAGATTTCAGAGGATGTATGGAAATGCCTGGATATTCATGCAGAAGTTTGATGCAGGGGCAGAGACCTCATGGAAAACCTCTGCTAAGGCAGTGCAGAAGCGAAATGTGGAGTCAGAACCCCCAAAGAGAGTGACCACTGGGGCACTGCCTAGCAGAGTTGTGAGAAGAGAGCCACCATCCTCCAGATCCCAGAATGGTAGATCCACCAAAAGCTTGCACCTTGCACCTGGAAAAGTCATAGACACCAATGCCAGCCCATGAAAGCAGCCAGGAAAGGAACTGCACCATGCAAAACCACAGAGGCTAAGTCGCCCAAGGCTATGGGAGTCTATCACTTGCATCAGGGTACCTGGATGTGAGACATGTTGTCAAAGGAGATCATTTTGGAACTTTAAGGCTTAATGACTGTCCCACTGGATTTCATGGATCCTGTAGCCCTTTTTTATTGGTCAATTTCTCCCATTTGGATGGGCATATTTACCCAATACTTGTACCCCCATTGTTTCTAGGAAGTAACTAACTGGATTTTGATTTCACAGGCTTATAGGTGGAAGGGACTTGCCTTGTCTCGGATGAGGCTTTGGACTTGGACTTATGAGTTAATGCTGGAATTAGTTAAGACTTTGGAGGACTGTTGAAAGGGCATGATTGTGTTTCGAAATGTGAAGACATAAGATTTGGGAGGGGCTGGGGTGGAAAGACATAGTTTGGCTGTGTCTCCACCCAAATCTCATCTGGAATTGTAGTTTCTATAATCCCCACATGTTGTGGGAAGAACTAGGTAGAGGTACTTGAATCACTGGGAGGTTACCTCCATGCTGGCCTCATCACAGTGAGTGAGTTCTCATGAGAGCTGATGGTTTTATAAGGGGCTTTCGCCCACCTTCACTCTGCACTTTTGCCTGCTGCCACCACGTGAAGAACATGTTTACTTTCCCTTCCCCCATGATTGTAAGTTTTCTGAGGCCTCCCCAGCCCTGCAGAACTGTGAATCCAATTAGACCTCTTTACTTTATAAATTACCCTGTCTCAAGTATGTCCTATAGCAGTGTGAGAATGAACTAACACAAGTACATTTTGATGCAATCTCAACTTCAAGACACCTATGTGTCTTAAATCTCACTTTAAACCTTTTTATCTATTAAATCATGTGTTTTATTTTTCTAGGTCTGATCAACCTGCTCCCAAACTCTGACAATTTTTAACCTCCACCAGCACCTTCAATCCATTGATTATCTCACATTTTCACTTTCTTTAAACTGCTCAATCTCATTGCTATATTCTTCTGTCATCATTAGAATAAACATACTTAGAAATACTTTAAAACTCACAGTGCATTTTCTTTTATGATGTCTCTTAATTCAAGCCTACCTAGTGTTCACCCCATGGTCACTCTACCACACAAGGTTTTTGTTAAGATTATATTAAAAAACAAAAACAAAAAACCTCCACATTGGAAAATTCACAGCTTCTTTTCAGTTCTAATCTTACTCAAACTTTTAGCAACATTTAGCATTGCATGTCACTTCTTCCTCCTTGAATCACTGTCTTCTCTTAGCTTCTAACACAGCATTTCAGTATTTCTCTCCTTCATTTATTACCAGTGTACACAATGTTTCATTCTTGTCTCTCTAAACTCTAAATATTGGAGAGACCAGGATTCAGTGTTTTGCCCTCTTCTCTTTTCTCACTACAATTATTGCTGACAATCTTGTCTCATTATTTCAAATATGCCGCCCTCCATAGTGATAATCTGCAAATTTATCACTTAAGCCCGGACCAATTTCATAAATCCCAGACTCACATATACAGTATCTGCAATTGATATCTACATTTGAATGTGTAACAAACATGGCTCTAATTAAAATATTGGTCCTTCCCTCCAAACCTGCGTTTCTGTTTCTTCTAATCCATGTAAAATGGCTACTATGTTGTTTTTGTTTTTTGAAACTGCAATCTCTAACTTATCCTTGACTACTCTCTTTTTCTCATATTAAATATCCCATTTAAACAGAAATCCTCTTGTTCACACTTTCAAAATATTTCCAGAATCAAAAAAAAAAAAAAGTAAGAGACCTGCTTTACTTCTAACTATATTTCCAATATTCTGCTTCCAAATATTGGATGCTAAGCCAATCTAGTATTAGTCAACTATTTGGGTAATTTAAATCACTGAGAATGATATCCCTCTTTCTTTCTTTGCTCCTCAATTCTTTTTATTTTATTTTATTTATTTTTATTTTTATTTTTTTCAGACAGAGTCTCACTCTGTCACCCAGGCTGGAGTGCAGTGGCACAATCTCGGCTCACTGTAAGCTCTGCCTCCCAGGTTCACGCCATTCTCCTGCCTCAGCCTCCAGAGTAGCTGGTACTACAGACACCCGCCACCACGCCCGGCTAATTTTTTTTTTTGTATTTTTAGTAGAGACGGGGTTTCACCATGTTAGCCAGGATGGCCTTGATCTCCTGACCTCATGATCTGATCACCTTAGCCTCCCAAAGTGCTGGGATTACAGGCCTAAGCCACTGCACCCGGCCTGCTCCTCAATTCTTAATAAAAACAACTAGAGTAATTCCTTATAATAATAAAGCATGGCCGGGTGTGGTGGCTCACGCCAGTAATCTCAGCACTTTGGGAGGCCAAAGCAGGCGGATCACGAGGTCAGGAGATCGAGACCATCCTGGCTAACACGGTGAAACCCTGTCTCTACTAAAAATACAAAAAATTAGCTGGGTGAGGTGGCGGGCGCCTGTAGTCCCTGCTACTCGGGAGGCTGAGGCAGGAGAATGGCGTGAACCCCGGGGGGCGGAGCCTGCATTGAGACAAGATCGCGCCACTGCACTCCAGCCTGGGCGACAGTGTGAGACTCCGTCTCAAAATAATAATAATAATAATAATAATAAAGCATATCTTTTAACTTTTTGCTTAGAATCCTGTATTGTATTTCCATTGTATACAGCTAAACTCATAAAACTAGAATGGTTTATAAATCTCTTCATAAGGCCCTAATTATCTATTTGATTCTATTTCATTATTTGGTGACCCGTTACCCCTTCTCAAGCCATACTACTCTAGCCAATGCCTTATTATTTTGTTACCATGCCTGACATTCTACCACTTGAGGGACTTTGCTCTTCCTTTTGCCTAGAAAAACATTGCTTTGGTTAGCTGCATTACTTATATCCTCTACTCTATAAAGTTGATGATAAAATGACACCTTTTTAATGATGTTTTTCTTGACATCTCGTTTGAATTTTAGCTCATTTCTAGGCACTTTCTTTCCCTTTTTACTATTCTCTTTTTATCCATAGTGATACTATCATCCAAAGTACATATTACATATTTGCTTGGTTGTCTATATTCCATATAAAAATATAGCCTCCCTGAGGTCAGAAATGAATTTTTTTCATGTCTATACATGACAAATATGTGATGCTTACTAAATAATTGTTGAACGGAAGGATTTTTCAATGTTGTGATTTATGTGAAAATTACTGTCCATTAGATTTTTAATTAGTATTTTAAATTTTAAAAATCAATGTATATAGAAGAAAATACATGACACATAACAAAAAAAATAGGAGCATAACCTTCATGTTAGTGGATTTTTAATTACAATTGAGAAATAAATGTATAAACTCTAAGTGAACTTATACATTTCTGAGGATGCTAATGTTTTTGCAAGTCAACATTGATTTTAATTGTACTACATTCCATAATTACAAACAAGTGAAATTCATCATGGAAAACTTACTCAATTTACTATTCTCATGAGTATATGTTTTTGTTATTACAAAATAGATATATTTTGGTTTCTACAATGTTTCCAAACTCCCAACTTAGCCTTCTAGTGAACTTTAGGGAAGATTTTGATGCAAAAATGAGCAATTTTAATCATCGCTCTATGAAACATTAAAAGTGAAGTTAACTTATAGGGAAAGGGAATAATGCGTTGGAGTTCAGATTAAAAAGAAACATATTGGAGGTAAACTAGACAACTGATAAGTGTTCAGAGTTTCCATTTACTGTATAAAGTATATCTACAAATACAACAACTCATTTATTTTTTTCTTAAAGTCATAGTTTTCATTAAGTGTTTAAAGTCTATCTTATTTTAAGCAATATATGATAATTTGCATATTTTTGATCTCTGGCTTTATGAACAAAATGCAATGAAGTATAAAGTTAAAGCAATGTCTTAATTATCTTAATGTAAACAGAAAAAGTACAAACTTGAAATGACATTTTTGTCCAAATAGCTCAAATAATGGTTTCAGAAATCTCCAACCCATGGTTATTATAAAACTAAATTTTAACAAAAATGGGCTGGGAGCAGTGATTCACACCTGTAATCCCAGCTCTTTGGGAGGCCAAGGTGAGCAGATCACTTGAGGTCAAGAGTTTGAGAATATTTTGGCAAACATAGTGAAACGCTCTCTCTACGGAAAATCAAATAATAACAATAACCTTACTCCATATTTAACATCTTAAACTATCTTTCTTAACAAAATGTTTTGCTCATTAAAATATTGTTTGTGAAACTTCAATGTATATAAATGTAATTATGATGTAAAAATTTTCTCCTTTCTATGAGATTTTGCCCTTCCCACGGCCTTAGAAAAAAAATCTAGTGCACCCAGAGACTTACAATTCTCAACATGGACCTAAGTGTGTATATTTGTTAAACATAACTTCACTATTTTTTTTTCCTTTGCACAGATTTATAACCGAGGGCACAAACCTGGGGAAAGCAGAATTCTTGCTCTGGAATTTGTAATTGGATCACCCAGTGAATGACCAATGATATTTGGACTGAATTGCTGTAGTGACCTGTCAGATCAAAGAGAATTGTGAAGTTTGAAAACCACAGCTGTTTTCAAGTTAATTTTGAAGAAATAACAACAAAGAGGCTTGAGGAGTAACAATGGTCTTCAAAGAGAAGTGGGCATCAGTTGTATAGGAAAACACAAAAATAATAAACTATAGAGCAAATAAGAGGAAATAATTAGTTGCCTGATTTTCCATTTTTCATTTGGCCTGGCTAAACTTCCTGATTTGGGATTTTATAAGACTTCTGTGTATGCTATATTACAAATTTCTATTTATTTTGGCAAATTTAAGTGATTTTATGACCTTTGATTTAGAATCTTTTGTTTTTTTTCTCCGTTTGTCATTTTACTTAAGACAAACTTTAACAGAACCTTATTACAAGCTTCATACAGCAGGTTTCTTGCCATCTACTCTGAAGTTTTCTTGTGATGCTGAATAGAGGGGCGTGATCATAGACTCTTCGTAGACATTCATTCATTTGGCTCACCTGAACAGACATGAATTCTATGGCTTTCACTGAGAAGGCCTCTACTGTTGTATTTGGATATCAGTTTCCAGCCAGATGTTAGGAAAACCAGACTGTAACTTCTAGAGGTGCAGAGGAGTTATGACCCAATGAGTCCTGAGCAATGGAGGACTGGTAGCCATAGATTAGTTCTTATTTTTGTCTCCATAATCCATGGACTATTTCAAGAAGCAATATGCCTCCTTGAAGACCCCCAATGAGACCAAACACAATTGTTACAAAGCTATATTCTGTGTTCACCATTTCCTGGCTTTACTTTCTTCATCTTCCCCTCCTGCTTCTTTGGGATTGTATTATTCAATGAAGTGCTAGCAGATATGATTTTGCTTCAAGCTCTCTTTTCTAGGGAAACTGGAAAAATATATTAATCAAAATTAATATTGCATTAGTGAACCCTAATGTAATAATGTAAACTGTAGATCTGGGGATATAATGAATTCTCAGGGTAAGTTCATCAGTTGCAATGAATACACCACTCTGGTGGGAAATACTGATGTTGAGGGAGGATATGCATGTGTAGGGGCAAGTGGTATATATAAAATTTCTGTGTCTTTCTCTCAGTTTTGCTGTGAGTCCAATACTACTCTAAAAAATGAAGTGTATTTTAAAAAGCATATGCTTGAGATTGTTAATTGAATGGATAGTCACCATTATTGCTGCCACTACGTGAGGATTATATATTTTCATTTTGCTGAACTCAGGAATGCCCATGATTTGCTTTTCCATTGAAATGCAAGTAAAAATAAAATACGCACTTTCAGGAAGAAGCTGTGAGAGCCAGCAAATGCTTTGACATGTTATTCTTTCTCTCTGCCATGATAATGACAATTCTTCAGATAAAGGCTGTTTTGTCAGCCTGGGTCCAGAAAGAAAGGCATTATACAGATCAGAACTATGGCCAAACTACAATGAATCTCCAATATGAGAAAGAGACAAACCTTTATTTTTTTTTTTCAGCCCCTGATATTTTTGCACATATAACCTAGTTTATATGGACAGAAATTAATATCATAAGTCTTTTTTGCCGTAACCTAAACATGCAAACCAAAGAATATAGAATTGGCTTTGGAGCAAAATAGAAGGTAATGAGGAAACTGTTATTGGAGGATAGAAGGAGGACAGTTCATGTTATTCTATGGTTTTAATGTGGTAAAACTGACGTGCTATGTAATTTGGAAGGTAAATAGTATATCTAATAAGTGCGTAACTTAAAACGAAGTGTAGGAAACAGAACAGTAAAAGAGGAATGAAAGGAGCACATGTTAGATGAGCAAAAATTCTTGTAAGAGGAGAAGCAATTAATTTTCTCTCATAATCAATAAGAAATAATATTGAGAAATTTATTAAACATTAAAGGCATACCAAACTCAGTCTTGTGGTAAAGACTAAATTATGCCATGTCCATTTACCCGTGATTAAAATATCATAAAAATTTAAATACTTTCAATTAGACAAAAACGCCTTAGGAAAACTTGCCTCTTCTGAGGAAGCTACATAATCTCAAATTATCTGAATACAAGTTTAGAGAGAAAGGCCTATCTTCAAGAGCATTGGGAGTATGCATTTTGGAACATAAACTTTATTGAAATAATTTTTTAAAGGCTACAAAATGAATGAGAGTGTACTTTGAAAAGAGCCATCTCCTGGACTCAGAGACTGACCATTCAATTTCTAAAACAATATTTGGGTCCCAAACTTTTTATAAGAGGAAAGAAAAGGAACTGTTTGACCACCAAGAAGGGTGAATTATCCAGTGCTTTCTTCAGATGTAACCAAGATAGAAAGTGAGAAAAAGAAAAGAACTTCCAGAGGGTGGAGCTAAGAATGGCAGGAAAAAAAAATGAGTGGGAAAAATATTTCCAGCTAGTGCTATCAGAGTTTAATCAAGGAGCATTTCCTATTACTGAGGGTGGATTACCAAACAACAAAATTCTGAACAACAGAATTTTAGCATTTTTATAAACAGAGGAATACTGTGTGCCTTCCATTCCTTCTCTATTTGAGAATGGGTTTGTTAACTGTGATTATATTATCCGAGTCCCACTCTTGTTTATTAAAAGTGTGGGGTGGGGCAAATAACTTTGCTTTTTCTCTTATAGGATTATGTATCCAAAATGCACTCCCAAACCTGAACAAATTACTATATCTACCCTTATATCATGTGCTTTCAGAACAAAGCATTCCACCTAGATGGGATCGTGGTTATAAGGAATGAAGATGTAGGGGTTATAATCTGTTGGTGAGAGGGGGAAGGAACCACATATTTGGAGACCAGAGGTATGTACTTTTATAAACTGTATATTCGTCACAAATATCCCATTCCCCTTTCAATAGAAGGAATATACATCACTACCATGTTAAACTCAGATTGTCCATGAAAATGGCATGTAGTCAGAAACTTTAAGGTCCAGTGCATGGTTTCCATTTTATTTTTTTCTGCTGCTATGATTATGGAAGCATTTGATAAGATTTAACCTTCTTGGCCCTCATTGGTGAGAGCCCAAGATAAACAGAGGCCCATGTATTGACATCTCGCATAAGAAAGAAACTTCACTGCTGAGATGTTTCAGGTGGTTTCTTATTGCGACACAGTCTAACCAATCCTAAGTCACTCCATCCCTCCCCTCCCTTGTGTTCCTTATTAAAAACAATAAAAGCCATTTATATTTAATAAACCGTATTTAGAGGATGCCATTAAAGTCTGGTCAGGGTAAATTTAATTATTATTATAAGACAAACATAGTAATCCTATTACTCTCATCAATGATTGCTTTCTTCTTGGGCATTTGACAACATTCTAGTTAATGACTTGCAAGGAAAATTGGCCCAGGGTTCTCAAAATGTTGCTTCTTTTAAAAATGAGACACCTTTGGTCTGGATACATGCTGGGTGTTCTGCTATGGTATCCTTCTAGATACATTCCCACATCTTCCCCCCACCAGATAAGTTGCTAAGAACTCTGGCAGTAATCTTGCACACATAAGTAAAGTTAATAAAAATTCAAAGCCAGTAGCACTGATGAGCATGGTAGAGCAAAAGGTGGAAGGATACTGGCTGCTTTATAATCTTGTTGACCCATTGTATTGATTAACCAACTCAAGAACTGTTGTAACATGACCCTTTTCCTTATGTGAGTCAAAAGGTATGTGTTAATTAAACCTGTAGATTAGGATTTAGTTTATTTTGACTGATAAAGAGATGAGATTAAAAAGAGCCCTTCCACTACATTATAAAAAAATTAAAAGTGAAAATTGTTTTAGGTATCCTATGTGCTCTTATACATGATAAATGTATGAATATTATTTATCTATTAAAAATAGTATACAAATTCATTTCTACTATCATACAATTTAAGATAAATTGATACTTCAAACTAGGAACCACCAAATTATTGGTAAGTAGGAACTACGTTGAACATAATAGTTAATACTCTCTAATAATTTTGAAAACAATTATCAAGCTATCATTTGATAATTATTGTTTAATAATTTGATAATTACTGTTGTTTTACTGTTTGAGAATTTTTAATTATAAATTGAATGAAATCATAGGTTTCTTGGTGCGAAATAAATATATGTGTTTTAAGTACAGGGAACAATTTTTGCTGTTTAACAACAAAACAATCTCAGTGAACTCTAGTGTCTTCATTAACATTGGTGTCTCTCAGCAGTTCTTTGATTATTTAACTATTAAGAGATAAGAAGAAAGGTAGAACACATGCAGTTGGCTAGCCTATAGATGGGGTTGTATTCAACTAAGAGAGATCACACATAAGCGTCAATAAAGTACAAAAATACCATAGTATTTCTCTCTCTCTTTGGCTCTCCATGTTTATGTGTGTGACATAGGTACTGTCTCTTTGTGGTATGGTGTGTGTGTGGTGTGGTGTGCTGTGCTGTGGTGCATGTGTGTGAGTGAGAGTGTGTATGTGTGAATGTGTGTGTGTGAGGAGAAGAAAGGAGTGGGGAGGAAGAAAGCAGAGCTAGTTCTTGCAGGTTCTGTTGATGGACTATTATGTAAACTGCCAGCTAGTTGACTCTGGCCCATGGGAGATCCTAAGAGAAGACTGGAGGGTGCACTGCAGGGAGAAGCCAAGATACTTCTTTGTTCCCCTCTCCTTAAGGAAGCCTCTCTTGAAGCAGCACCGCCCTTTCCTCTATGGCGTTTGCTAAAACCTGCATAAATCCAACTACAGCCTGGAAATCCTAATAGCCAAAATCAGATAATATAGCTTCTTCGTCTTCACTCCTCATCCTTGGGATAGTGACTCCCTCCTGTCGTTGATGTCTAGATTGCTTCCTAGTTTCAAGTTTGCTTAACTAATTAGTTAATAATTTAAATTCCTGTGATTCAATCCCATCTTTTGATATACACAGAGTGGTTTCTGTTTTTCTGGTTAGGCTCGGACTGACATCCACGACTTACAAAATTACACATGGTGGAGGTTCTTTGTACTGATCTGACTTATCTCCTGCTATTCTTTTCTTAACATAACATATTCTACTCAACTCAGTCTTATCCTTCTTTCCTTTTTTCTCCTTTTCTTCCTCCCTTTATTTTTTATTTAATTTTCCCTGTTGCTAAAATATACTGAGCATATTCCTACCATAGGGACTTTTAATTTGCGAATTTCATGGCTTCAAATAATCTTCCTAAATTTGTTTTGCCATTCTTATTATCTCTTATATATCAGATCAAATAGTAACCTCACAGAGACTTACTCTTAATGCGGTATCTAATGCGCCACACCAACACACAATTGAGGGTCATCCTACTTTGATATGTCTTCCTAATATATTGCGATACATAATGTACTACTTTGCTTAGAGATGTAAGACCATTATGGCAGAAATGTCTCTCTTAACTTTGGTATCCCAAGTGCCCAGAAGAATGCTTAGCACACCATAAGTGTCACCGGTAGAGGGTTGTGACTATAAGTTGTCCAGGTTCTTGGCATTTTGAACAAAGGATTGGACAAAACGCCCAGCAAAGCAAAGTAAGAATGAAGCAACAGAAGAACGAAAGCAGGGATTTATTGAAAATGAAAGTACACTCCACAGTGTAGGAGCAGACCCGAGCAGTGCAGTGGCTCAAGGTCCCGGATACAGAATCTTCTTGGGTCCAAATACCCCTTAGAAGTTTCCCTTTGTCCGCTTTATGCTCACCTCATGTAATGGCAGTGGTAGCCCACGATCAGTCTGATTGGTTGCAGACAGCAACCATTCAAAGCCTGGAATGAAGTTACAAAGTTGCAAACGAAGACTTGACCTGCAATCAGTATGATTTGTTGCAGACAGCCAGTCTCTCATCTGCCACCCAGAAAAGGTCAAAGGGAAGTAGTTTCTGGTCGTTTTGTCACTTAGGCATAGAAAGTTAGAGTTTTCCTTTCAATTTAGTTCTAGGAAGTCAGCATGAAACAGCCTTAGATTTCTTGCCTCCAGATCCTATTCTCCTGCCTCATAAACACTTAATAGATGTCTGTTTAATGAATGAATAACTGATCTAATGTTTTCTGTTGAGATATTGGAGATTAGCCTGGAATATCAAAAGAAGTTTTATACAAGAAGCCACAATTTCTTTAGATATTGAAAATTAAAGTAGTAGAATTCTAACTAAAGATGTCAAATTAAACATAAGTATTTATTCCCACTCCTTATCAAAACAAAATACATATTTTGTGGCACAGAACAACATGAGTTAAAAAAAGAGAAATTGTATTCTATTTACAATAGCTACAAAGAATACACATATATATACATATATATATATATATATACACAAATTATTTTAACCAAAGAAGTGGCAGATCTATAGAAGGAAAACTATTAAACACTGATGAAAGAAATTGAAGAAAACACACAAAAATATGGAAAGATATTCCATGCTCACAGATAGAAAGAATTAATATTGTTAAAATGTCAGTAATAGAGCAATTAACAAATTCAATGCAATTTTTTCAAAATACCAATGATATTTACATTTTTTTTTAAAAAAGTCTAAAATGTATATGGAACCACAAAAGACCCCAAATAGCCAAAGTGATCCTGAGGGAAAAAAAAAAGTTGGAGGCATCACACTACCTCACTTCAAAATATGCCAAGCTATAGGAACGAAGTTAGCATGATACTAGTATAAAAACAGACACATAGACCAATGGAACAGATTAGAGAGCGCAGATATGAATCCACAAATTTATAGAGAACTCATTTTTGACAAAGGCAACAAGAACATACACTGGGGAAAGGATCCCCTCTTCAATAAATGATGCTGGGAAAATTGGATAGCCATATGCAGAAGAATGAAACCAGACCCCTGTCTCTCACCATATACAAAGATCAAATCAAAATGGATCAAAGACTTATATCTACATCCTAAAACTATGAAACTACTAGAGGAAAACATTAGGGAAATGCTCCAGGACATTGGTCTGGACAAAGATTTTTTTGTGTAAGATCTGAAAATCATAGGCAACAAAAGCAAAAGACAAATGAAATTATATTAATCAAAAGCTTCTGAAGAGTAAAGAAAACATACAACAAAGTGATCACCTACAGAATAGAAGAAAATATTTGCAAACTATCAATTTGATAAAAGATTAACATAGAATATATATATATATATATATCAGAATATGCATATATAACATAGAATATATATAGCAAAAAGCTAAATAGCCAAAAAACAATAATCTGATTCAGAAACAATAAAAAATCTGAATAGACATTTGCTTAAAAAATTTATACAAATTGCCAATAAATATATATGTTCAACATCACGGATCATCAGATAAATACAAATCAAAACCACAATGAGATACTACCTGACCCAAGTTAAAAATGGCTATTATAAAAAGACAGGGAATAATGAATGCTATTAGGGATGTGGAGAAAGGGTAACTCTCATACACAGTTGGTGGAAATGAAAATTAATACAGCCACTTTAGAAAAGAGTACAGTGTCTCCTCAGAAATCTAAAAATAGAACTACAATATGATTCAGCAATTTCACTGCTGGATATATATCCAAAGCAAAGGAAATTAATATATCAGAGAGATATCTGCACCTTCATGTTTATTGCAACACTATTCACAATAGCCAAAATGTGGAATCAACCTAAGTGTTTATCAGTGGATGAATGAATAAAGATAACGTGATATACATACACAATGAAATATTGTTCAGCCATAAAAAAGAATGACATCTTCTCATTGGAAGCAATATAGGTGGAACTTGAGGTCATTATGTTAAATGAAATAAGCCAAGCACACAAAGATAAATATCAAATATTTTTACTCATATGTGGGAGCTAAAAAAATAGATCTCATGAAGATAGAGAATAGATCGGTGGGTGTCAGAGGTCAGGAAGCATAGTGGGGATGTGGAGATGAAGAGAGGTTGATTTACAGGCATAAATATACACTTACAAAGAAGAAATCAGAACTAGTGTCAGAAAGACCAGTAGGGTGACTATAGTTAACAATAATCTATTGTGCATTTCAAAAATAGCTTGAAAAGAATCATTTTAATGTTCCTAGCCTAAAGAAAACTATTTAAGATGATGGATATCCCAATTACCTAATTTAATCTTTACACATTATATGAATTTTATCAAAATACCACATGTACCCCAAAATATGTGTGCATGTGTATATATATATATGAGAATTTTAAAAAATAATACTTAAAAACTAAAATATGGAAGCTAAATCAAGTAAGAATAAGTTACAACTTGTTTAACATGCCCAAGAAAGCTGAATCATAAGTTATTGGTAGAAAAAGCTGATGAAACAGCAAAACTTCATATATGCAAAGCTAATTAAAAAAAAGTATTTCTGGAAACAGAGGCAGTGAAGAGGAAGATGGCACTAAAATATTGTTTGTCTGTTTACAAAATAAATTAATCCCCTATGACTCTGTAATCACCTGGTGATCGATTGTAACCTTGGCAAAAACTTAAGCAGCTGGATGACAATGAGGTTAGGTCCCAGAAACTTTATCAGGAAGCAGAAGAAGTGGGATCTGCGACCTTAGGATGGAGGCAGGGCCGGCAAGGCCTTCAGAGCGCAGCACCTACTGTGAGTGGGCCGGACAACAGCACATTAATCCATGCGAAGCTCACGAAGACAGTGAGCCAAGTGCTCCAAATCTACCAGAGCCACAGAATTTAATTCCTTTGCAGTCTTCAATTCAGTTCTAGGGGTCAAAGGACTGGTCTAAATTCCCCCAAAGTGACCCCCCTTTCATGAAGTACATCACTTTAACCACTGTTTGTCAAATAAGAGTAAAGACAACCCTCAGAGAAGCTTTGCATCCATCAATATTCTTAAACTCTGGAGATGCAAAGCTTAATTGCCTGAGAATTTATGCAAGATAAAATTAGTGTGGGCAACCAATGATTTGTATCAGCTGAGATGAAAAGAGAATAAATTACCCAGGGAGAAGAAGAATCCTGCAATAGAAACAAACAAAAATCATCAAACCTAGTGGGTTATATGTATGGAAAATAATTCAAATTGGCAAAAAAAATTTCAAAAAGTTGTTTCAGACAAGGTGCCTGTAATGAAAAGTTTAACTCCCACAAACTCTACAAATACAATTAAAAAAAAAAAAAAACCGCATGCCAACAGCAGTGCTTCACAGTGGTTGTATATAAACAGGGTGATTTGCTTACCAGCACTTAAGTCTAATAAGAAAACTGAGCTGCCTTCTTTATAACCAATAGATGGTAATATCATTTGGATTTGTGTCCCCACCCACATCTCACGTCAAATTGTAATCCCCAAAGTTGAAGAAGTGGCTTGGTGGGAGGAGATTGGATCATGGGGAGAGAACTTCCCCTTGCTGTTCTCATGATAGTGAGTTCTCAGGAGATCTGATTGTTTAAAAGTGTGTAGCACCTCCTCCTTTGCTCTCTTCTTCCTGCTTCTGCCATGTAAGATGCACCAGCTTCTTTCCTTCACCTTCCACCATGACTGTAAGTTTCCTGAGGCCTCCCCAGAAGCAGAAGCCTATATACCCTGTAGAACTGGGAGCCAATTAAACCTCTTTTTTAAAATAAATTACCATTCTCAGGTAGTTCTTTATAGCAATGTGAGATCAGACTAATACAGAAAATTGGTATCAAGAAGTGGGGCATTGCTATAAAGATGCCTGAAAATGTGGAGGCAGCTTTGCAACTGGGTAATGGGCAGAAGTTGGAACAGTTTGGAGAGTTCAGAAAAAAACAGGAAGATGAGGGAAACTTTGGAACTTCCTACAGATTTGTTGAATGGTTGTGACCAAAATGCTGACAGTGATATGGACAATGAATTCCAGGCTGAGGTGGTCCCAAATGTAGATGAGGAACTCTTCGAGAACTGGAGCCAAGGTCACTTCGTTATGTGTGAGCTAAGAGGTGATCTGAAACTGTAAATTATTTAAAAGTGAAGTAGAGTGTTAAAGTTTGAAAAATTTGCAGTCTGACCATGTGGTAGAAAAAAAAAAAAATTTTCTGGGGAGGAATTTAAGCCAGCTGCAAAAATTTGCATAAGTAGAGAGGAGCCAAATGTTGGCAGCCAAGATAATGGGAAAAATTCCTCAAAGATATTTCAAAGACCTTTGCAGCAGCCCCTGCCATCAAAGGCCTGGAGGCGTAGGAGGGAAGAATGATTTTTTGGGCCAGGCCCAGGGCCTGGTTTCTCTGTGCAGCCTAGGGACATGGCACCCTGCATGACAACCGCTCCAGCTCTAGCTATGGCTAAAATGGCCCAAAGTACAGCTCAAACATTTTCTTCAGAGGATGCAGGCTATAAGCCCTAGTGTCTTCCAGGTGGTGTTAAGGTCTGTGGGTATGCATATTGTGAGAATTGAGGCTTGGGAACCTCAACCTAGATTTCAAAGGATGTGTGGAAACACCTGGATGTCCAGGCAGAAGTCTGCTGCAAGGGGTGGAGCACTCATGGAGAACCTCTACTAGGGTAGTGTGGAGGGAAAATGTGGGGTTGGAGCCCCCACACAGAATTCCCACTGGCGCACTGCCTAATGGAGCTGTGAGAAGAAGGCCACCATCATTCTGACCCCAGAATGATAGATCCACTAACATCTTGCATTGTGCACCTGGAAAAGCCTCAGTCACTCAACACCAGCACACTAGCCCCTGAAAGCAGCTGCAGGACTGTACCCCGCAGAGCCACAGGGGTGGAACTGCCTAAGGCCTTAGAAGTCCACCTCTTGCATCAGTGTTTCCTGGATGTGAGGCATGAAGTCAAAGGGATTATTTTGGAGCTTTAAGTTTTAATGACTGCCCTGCTGGGTTTCAGACTTGCATAGGGCCTGTAACCTCTTGGTTTTGGCTGCTTTCTCCCTTTTGGAACAATAGTATTTGGTCGATGCCTGTACCCCCATGGTATGTTGGAAGTCACTAACTAGTTTTGATTTCACAGGCTCACAGATAGAAGGGACTTGCCTTGTCTCAGATGTGACTTTGGACTGTGGTATTTTGAGTTAATGCTGAAATGAGTTAAGACGTGGGTGGCTGTTGAGAAGGCATGAATGTATTTTGAAATGTAAGAAGAACATGAGATTTGGGAGAGGTCTGGTACAGAATGATTTGGTTTGGATTTGTGTCCCAGCCCAAATCTCAATTTCAGGATTGAGGAAATATCAATTTCAGGATTGTAATTCAGGATTACAATTGGATTGTAATTCAGGATTACAATTGAATTGTAATCCTCAATGTTGGAGGATGGGCCTGCTGGGAGGTGATTAGATCATGGGGGTGGATATCTCCCTTGCTGTTCTCATGATAGTGAGTGAGTTTTCACAAAATCCAGTTGTTTCAAAGTTTGTAGCACCTCCCCCTTCACTCCCTTCCTCCTACTATGGCCATGTAATATGTGCCAGCTTCCTCTTTGCCTTCTGCCATGATTGTAGCATTCCCAAGACCTCCCTAGAAGGAGAAGCCTATGTAGCCTGCAGAACTGTGAGCCAATTAGACATCTAGTCTCAGGTAGTTCTTTATAGAAATTTGAGAATAGACTAATACAGATTGTGTCCATCCCCTGCAGCAATTCGGCAACAGGTAGCTAATATAAATCTTATAAAATATGTTATGCCTTGAAGCTGGCAAGGAAAGACTCTATGGATATGAAATAGAAGAAGAAGGTGGAGCAGAATTAAGAGGAGGAGAAGGAGGATATTAGCAGGAGGAGGTAAAACAGGAGAAAATCCTGACTTTAAAAGTATTAAATTTCACTTTTAAAGCTTACATATTGTGTGAAATGGACCATACTACAGATAATTACACACTCAGTGTAAAGATTAATAAGGAAAAAACCTACTCCCAAAAGGGAAGTAAGAAAAAAACACTTTTGTTTATCTTGGTATTGATGAAGAAAAACAAACAAACAAAAATTTAACTTAGAATTTGCAAATCAAAACCAGCCACCAGTGAGTTTTAGGCCCAAGTGCATACTATTGTGTCATCCAAGACCACAAACAGAATATGTAATACAAATGATGTCAAATTGATAATATCCTTAAGTGACTGGCAGAAGAAAATGCAAATCTAATTAGAATGAACACAGCTTCAATCCAGACAGCAAAACATTTCTACAGATGAAAACCTCAGAGTCAAAATATCACAAAACACACAAAGAATAAGTAAGAGTAAAATCAGAAGAAACTATAGATAAGACTCATAAATCTTTCCATATTGCCAAAATCAGATATAGCACATAAAATAACTGTGCTTAATGTTTCATAATGCAATAGAGAGGCCTGAATATATAAGTCAAGTGAAAGTAACTGTAAAAAAAAAGAAGACCAAGTTGGTTGGAAAACAAACATAAAACCTCTCCAAGTCAAAGAAATAATTAAAATAAAAACACAATAAATTGGCTAAATAATCAGATTAGACAGAGTTGGGAGGCTTATTAGTTAACTAAAAGATCAGAAATTATCAAAGCATACAACACAGAGAAGCGAAGACATTACAGAAAGTCTGATTAAGATAAATGGCAGAGCCAGTTGGTATAATATTAAAAGGAAATCAAGTTGGCCAGGTACGGTGGCTCACGTCTGTAAACCCAGCACTTTGAGAGGCCGAGGCGGGCACATCACGTGAGGTCAGGAGTTGGGGACCAGCCTGGCCAACTTGGTGAAACCCTGTCTGTACTAAAACTACAAAAAATTAGCTGGGCGTGGTGGCACGCACCTGTAGTCCTAGCTGCATGGGAGGCTGAGGCATAAGAATCACTTGAAGCTGGGAAGTGGAGGTTGCAGTGAGCCAAGACTGTGCCACTGCACTCCAGCCTGGGTGGCACAGTGAGATTTTTGTCTCAGAGAAAAAACAAAACAAAAGGAAATCAAGTCCTAATTTAGATTTATCAGAATGAGAACATGGAAGACAAAGAGATCTTTAAAAATCTTATACAGCTGTACAAGGAATGAGTAGGGAAAAACATAGATTGACAGACAAATGATGCATGCACATATGCCTATCATTGTTTATTAAAAAACACAACATAAAAAGCTTTACTTGTGGAAGAGACAGAAAAAAATGGAAGAAACTAGGACTATAATATTTTATGTATTATACTTTTACTATAAATTTAGCATTGAAAACAAATATTTAATATTTTAAAAATAAAATTTGAAAAACTAAAATTTAACTGTACATAAACTGTTGATATAGCCACATGTATTAGTTTTCTGGTTCTGTTGTAACAAATTATTGGTTCAAAACAGCACAAATTCATTATTTTATAGTTCTGTAGATCAGAATTCTAGCATAGGTGTCACTGGAATAAAGTCAAGATGACAGCATGTTTTGTTCCTCTCTGAAGTGTTTAGGATATACTTCTTGGCCTGATTATTTTTCTTGTTAGCCAAACTCAGTTCCTTGCAGTGATAGGAATAAAGTCTCTGTTTTTTTTTGCTGTCTGTACCAGAGGGCTGTTTCCAGCATCTAGAGGTGTCGGATTTTTTGACACATGGGCTCATTCACCCAGCTTCAAGCCAGAGAAGTTCTGCTCATGGGGCATGTTTCTACCCAGTATCCTGCACCTCTTCTTATTCTAAGAACTCATAGGATTGCATGGGCCCATCCACATAATCCAGAATATCTCCCAATTTCAAAGTTTTTAAGGTTGGCTGATTATCAACCTTAATTTTAATTGCTACCTTAATCCCGTTTCACAATGTAAGGTAATATTTTCACAAGTTACTGGAATTACAATGCAGACATCTTTGGGACTCTGTTATTCTGCCTAATGTACTACACAAAGAAGAATTTATCTGGCCGGGCGCGGTGGCTCAAGCCTGTAATCCCAGCACTTTGGGAGGCCGAGGCGGGCGGATCACAAGGTCAGGAGATCGAGACCATCCTGGCTAACATGGTGAAACCCCGTCTCTACTAAAAATACAAAAAAATCAGCTGGGCGTGATGGCGGGCGCCTGTAGTCCCAGCTACATGGGAGGCTGAGGCAGGAGAATGGCGTGAACCCAGGAGGCGGAGCTTGCAGTGAGCTGAGATCGTGCCACTGCACTCCAGCCTGGGCGACAGAGTGAGACTCCGTTTCAAAAAAAAAAAAGAAGAATTTATTTTACCTTACTGTAGAACACAGCATTTTGGTTATTTCTACTTCGAGTGACATATTCTAAAAACAAATACCAGAAATGAATTTGAAGTTTTATTCTTTCTTTGAATTGTTATTAATGATATTGCTATTATTATTTTCAAACAATTTTACATAGATACATAATACTATTTTTATATATATATACATGATAAATTAACAAAATATTTATGTTGTTAGCTACAAATTTTTTTGGTAAAACAGAAAACTATAGTAATCTAAGAGGTTACATTACAAACACTGTAATGTTATCATTAATTGGAAATAACATAAACATTATTTTTAGTATTGTAATAAAAACTTATGAATGCACACACAGACACACATACTTATAAACTGCTAAGTATGTGACATATTTATAAACTGCTAAGCAATAAAAAAACCAAATAGCAATGATTTTCCTATTCTTAAATAGTGATTACAAAATATCACTATCCATGAAAAAGCAAACAAAAAAAAACGGGGTTTCTTCAAAACGTTGCTGATTCTAAGTCATGTACAGAATGCTGACAGTAAGGAACTTAGGATGCTTTGTGACATAAAATAAAGATGCTATTGAAACTATTTTGGTTTTGTTAAAAGGACACAAAAACAATATAAAAGGGATCCCACTGAACTTTAAAAAATGCTTCTCCAATTGGACTGATTGAAATTTATATATTTATAAAAATGAGTTCTTAACGTTATGAGAAACAGAGAGTGAGAATAAAACCAGAATAAATTGGATACCTATTGATGTAATTAGTCTCACTGTTTGAAAAATAATTTGAAATTTCTTACATTTTTTTGTATGAGTTGTATTTCAGATTAAATATATGACTAGTTCATGAGAGAAAATAATCATTACAAACAAATTTTAATAAAAAATTTTACAAGTAAATATTGTACTAGAAAATCACTGTTTTTCAATCTTTAAATAATATATTGATTCAAGATAAGATTATTCATGGATTAAACCACTAAATGTATAGCTGATGAAATTTAATGTAGTCACAAGGCTGTCATTACCTGAACCACTTGTTTATTCACAACTAGATATTATATGTGCTTCTGTATATGACATAATATGAAGTTCAAATAGACCATGTATGAATATTCTAAGGGAAAAGAACACAATTAAATCCAATTAATCTTTTGGAGTTAATATCTTATTTTATAGGGTATACAACAGCAACAGAACAAGTTAAGTGACAACACAAGTAAAGAATGCAGAGAGTGGGACATTCAACAGGGTGAATGATCAAATTTCTTCAAAAAGTCAATGGCATTATGAAAATACAAGTAGGTGGCCAGGCATGGTGGCTCATGCCTATGATCTCAGCACTTCGGGAGGCCAAGGCAGGCAGATCACTTGAGGTCAGGAGTTTGATATCTGCCTAGCTAACATGGCAAAACTCCCTCTCTACTAAAAATACAAAAATTAGCTGGGCATGGTGGCCTGCACTTGTAATTCCAGCTACTCAGGAGGTTGAGGCATGAGAATCACTTGAACCTGAGAGGTGGAGGTTGCAGTGAGCCAAGATTGCACCACTGCACTCCAGCCTGTGTGTCAGAGTGAGACTCTGTCTCAAAAATAAAAATAATAATAATAATAATACAAGTAGGGGCTGTTTATTTAGGAAAGGCTTAAAAGATATAACAAGTTAATGAAATATGAATATGAACTACTTATAAGGTATTAAGAAAAGTATTGTTAATGGAGTTGTGTTTAAGTAAAAGAAAAGGACAAATTGCTCAAAAATGCTTACTAAAGTGTAGTAAAATGAAGTGACATAAGATTTGGGACTTGATTTAAAATAATAGAGAAAAGAGATAAAGTGAGCTTGGCAAACTTTTGTTAAAATTTTGAATTTAAATTATGAGTACGTGGTGTCCAATTATATTACCTATGTTTATGCGTATATTTACAATTTTTATAATTAAAATAAAACAAGAATGATATGAACATTGTGTTGCCATAAAGAAAGAACTGAGACTACGTGATTCATCAAAAAAAAAGAGGTTTATTGGCTCAGTTCTGCAGGCTGTACAGGAAACATGGCACCAGGCATCTGCTGTGCTTCTAGGGAGGCCTCAGGAAGCTGACAATCATGGTGGAAGGCAAAGGAGGGAGCTGATATATAACATAGCCACAGCAGGAGCAAGAGAGAGGGAGGAGGATGATGCCACACACTTTTAAACAGTGAAATATCCAGATGTTCCAAGAACTCACTAATGCAAGGGCAGCACTAAGGGGATGGCACTAAACCATTCATGAGAAATCCACCATGATCCAATAACCTCCCACCAAGCCCCACCTCTAACATTGGGAATCAAAACTCAATATGAGATTTAGAGGAAACTAGATCCAAACTATAACAAACGTATTATTTTAATAGATTTGAGGAGGTATGTGATAAGTTCCTATAAAAATATTAACTTCTCAAGTAAGACACAAATAAATAGAAAACCTGCATGTCCTATAACCACCAAATGTACCTGAATTGAAAGTAAGAGTCTTCCCACAGAGAAAACAACAGGCTTAGACCATTTTCCTGGTGAGTTCTATAAAATATTCAAGAAACATATAACTTTGATTTTACACAAAATCTTTCACAGAAGAGAATAAGATGAAATACAATCTTTTTGTTTATGACGCTGGCAATACTTTGAAAGCAAACAAAGCTAGAAGAGTATAAAAAATGAAAATTATGAGTCAGTCTCATTTACAAATATATGTTTAAAAACTGTAAACAAACATTTATAAACAGAATCTGTCAATTCATGAAATAATTATCTAAACCTCCCCTTAAGCTCTATATTTTAGGAAAACTGGGCTAAGTTTCTACCATATACTACACAGAAAACCAACACTATTTTATTAGACTTAAATGTAGATGAAAAAAACTATTTTAAAATATGTAATGAAATAATGGTAATGTAATTTTGTAATAGTTTGTGGCTGGGCAAGGTGGCTCATGGCTGTGATCCCAAAACTTTGGGATGCCAAGGTGTGAATCACTTGAGCCTGGGTGTTCAAGACCTGCATGAGCAACACAGAGAGATCCCATCTCTACAAAAAATTTAAAAAAAAAATAGCTGGGAGTGGTGGCACACACTTGAGAGAAGGTTGAGGTTGGAGAATTGCTTCAGTTTGGAAGATTGAAGCTGCAGCAAGCCATAATTGTGCCACCTTCCAGCCTGAGTGGCAGAGCAAGACCCTGTCTAAAAGAAAAAATAAAGGAAAGGAAAAAGTATGGGAATCTTTCAAGATTAATTAATATATTTTAATATTAACTCAGCACATAAACTATCTCTTAAACAAGATAAAATGTCTTTCATGTTCAAGTACTGGCTTTTTTCCAAAAACTAGATGAATAATGTGTGAAATTGTTTTTATTTCTGTTTTTTTTAAACTTAGAGACAAGGTCTTCCTCTGCAACCTAGCCTGGAATGCAGTGGTGAGATCATATTTCATGGTAGCCTCAATCTTCTGAGCTCGAGCAATCCTCCCACCTTAGCCTCTCGAGCAGCTGGGACTACAGGTACATACCACCATGCCCCGCTACGCTATTTATTTTTGTTTTTGTAGAGACAATGTCTTTCTATATTGCCTAGGCTGCTCCCAAACTTATGGTGTTATGTGATCCTCCCACCTAGGTGATCCTTCTGCATTGATCTCTCAAAGTGTTGGGATTACAGGCATGAGACACTACACCAAGCCTGTGCTAAATTGTTTTAATGATAGCATTTTTTATATTTCTGTAAGTTTTTCTTTCTCCTAAGTATAATCAAACATTTAAAATCTTTTTATTAAGTTTCTACATGGAAATTTACATTGCTGTGAATATAAATACAAAATGCATAAAGCAGTGCCACGCACCAAAAATTAATATGAAAGTGTATTTTATTACATTTCTTCTTGCATTCCGCCATTCAGTCTCTAATCCCTTTTAAGCACTGAACCGCCCAAGGCTCATTGCCTCAGGAAACCATGCAAATTTCACTCTTTTGTGTACCTAAACAACCTACTTTAGGTAAAAGAGAGAATTTGAGATCCATAAGTAAAAATAATAGAGGAAAGATCATAAACAACTTTATGTCTTTCTTATGTACTCTTTCTATAATAAGTAGATTTTTGTGAGTTGGGGGAGGGAGCAGTGGTGGGAGACTGGTAAACAGAGAGAAGTGATGAGAGAAAAATACTGGTAAGTTCCAGAGAGAAAGCCCTCATGATCTTATGATTCCCAGGTTGAAACTTGTGAGATGGTAAAATCCCACAGTGGGAAAAATGCTCCTTCATTCTCTATCTGAACAAAAGAGACTTTCAACAGGCTTGCAGAGATTTCCGTACCCCAACAGACACCAACGTAGCAGGAAGATTTTTGGATGCCCATGTACTGCTCAGAAACACTGGAGGAAGCTATTTGGGAAGAAATAAAATAAAGGCAATATGTACTTATGAATCAATGCTATAACTTCTGACTGCTATCTCATTGGATATCTGAAAAGGGAGTTGACATGAAAACCAAATTCTGGCTCTCAATGCACTGCGAAAGCCCTTCTCCTCTACAACGTAGACACAATGCTCCTTAGTTTCTCATTAAAGCTGTAGAGGTGATTTTCAAAGTGTATGAAGAGAGACAAGCAGGAGTGACCCCAGGTGACACCAAAAGCACAAGTTGCCTAACAAAGGTTTGTTTAAAAAGAGAGATTTTCCCTTTCCCCAAAGAAAGAGCTGCTCCTGAGCTCAATTTCTTGTGACTAAAGGAAAAGGGAGCTTCTTATTTTTCTGGAGCCAGAATTCAACTCCAAAGCCCTCTGCTCCATTTCTCTTAAGGACAGACCCATCCTTAATCCAGTGGACATAATCTAATCAGGTGTCAGCAAATATAAAGCAGGCAGAAAAACGTGAAAAGGTGAGACTGGCCTAGCCCCCCAGCCTACATCTTTCTCCCATGCTGGATGTTTCCTGCCCTCAAACATCAGACTCCAAGTTCTTCAGTTTTGAGACTTGGACTGACTCTCCTTGCTCTAGGGCTTGCAGACAGCCTCCTGTGGGACTTTGTGATCGTGTAAAGTAATACTTAATAAGCTCTCCTTTATATGTATACATACATATATGTATGTGTATATATATATATGTATTTATGTTATTAGTTCTGTCCCTCTAGAGAACCCTAATACAGATTTTGGTATCAGGAGTGGTTCTAGAGGAACAGAATATTAAGGTTGGAGGTTTTTTTTATTGGTTTTGGGGTTTCTGGAGTTGGCTGCTTAATACAGTTAGACCTAAAATGCTAAGGATGGAGAACATTGATAGCCCTTGGCATGAACTGTTTAAAGAGTTATGCAAAATAAATTCATTCAACACTCTTGATTCACCACTCATGAGAGGCAAGGAGTTTAGTGACTCTGTACATAATAAACATAGGAACATAATGAATCTGGTTGGTTACTCCTAAATTTAGTGGCCAAAGTGATGAAAGAAAATAATAAACACAGGGATTCTGTCTCCCAGCTTCAGAAGCAGATACTGAGCCTCAAATCTGCTAAGATTGCCCTGAGTAAGAGTCTTATCTCCTGTAGAGAAAGAGCTGAAATTGTGGAAAAACAGACACAAGTTCTTATCATGGGAGTGGTTAACCTGCAATCAAAGGTGCATGTACAACCTCACCAGGTGTCTACTGTTAAAGTGAGGACACTGATTGGAAAAGAATGAGACCCTGCAACTTGGAATGGGGACATGTGAGAGGAGGGACATCAGATGGAGACATCTGATGAAGCTGGAGACACAGAGTTTGTAAACTCTGAGGAACCGTTTTTGCCAGGAGTAGCTTCCCCATCCCCAATAGTGGCAACATCCCCTCCCTGACCCATGCTGCCATGAGCCTTTCCACCTTTATCAGAGGAGATAAATACCGCATTGCCTGAGGCAAAAATGATGGTCTCCCCTGAGGCAGGGGAGACTTTTGCCAGGCAAAGTAATATTATCCTCAGGAGCCACCCCCAATGCCCCTGTTTGCTTCTAGATCTATAACTAGACTAAAGTCCTGGCAGGCCCTGGAGGTGAGGTTGAGAGCATGACCCATGAGGAGGTGCACTACACTTGAAAAGAACTGCTCGCCTTATCTAATTTATATAAACAGAAATCTGGAGAACAGGCATGGAAATGTATATTAAGGATATAGGATAATGGTGGAAGGCACAGAGTTTGATCAGGCTGAATTTATTCATTTGGACCCACTAAGTAGAAACTCTGCATTTAATGTTGCACATCAGGGAGTCCAAAAGGTTCTAATAGTTTATTTGCTTGGTTAGCTGAAATGTAGATTAAAAGATGGCCCACCATGAGGGAGCTGGAAATGTCTGATCTCCCTTGGTTTAATGTAGAGGAAGAGATCCAAAGGCTTAGGGAGATTGGGATAGTGGAGTTGATTAGTCACTTTAGACCTACTCATCCCAGCTGGGAGGGCCCAGAAGGCATACCCTTGACTAATGCCTTACTAAATAGATTTGTGAGGGCAGCACCTGAATCTTTTAAGAGCCCTGTAATTGCTCTTCTCTGTATGTCTGTTCTAACAGTAGGAACCACAGTCATCCAACTATAAAATTTAAATACAATGGGAATAATTGGATCCCAAGGTGGCAGGGGCCAAGTGGTAGCACTCAATTGTCAAAGGCAAGGCAGGTGTAGCTATCATAATGGACAGCAGAGACAAAGCAGTGATCAGAATATTATGATTCATGTAGAGCTCTGGATTGGCTAATTAATCATGGTATTCCTAGAAGTGAAGTTGATAGAACGCATACTGAATTTCTACTTAATTTATATAAGGAAAAAACTCCCTGGTCGAATGGACAAAAGAGTAATTTGAATTCTAAAAACAGAATCATGGCCCCTCAAACAATTTCCAGACTTGAGCCAATTTACAGACCTAAAACCCCTTGAATAAAGGGGAGGCCAGGTTCCCTTGAGGAAAGACCGCATTACATTACCTACAATTTATGCAGTTAATTTTTCTCCCATCCATCCCCAAGGATACCTCTGGCCTTTTACCAGCGTAACTGTGCACTGGGGATAGGGAAATAATCAGACCTTTCATGGACTACTGGACACTGGCTCTGAGACAATGTTGTTTCTAGGGGACCCAAAATGTTACTGTGGTCCTCCAGTTAAAGTAGAGGCTTAGGGTGGTCACCTAATTAATGGAGATTAATTAAGTTCAGTTCCAACTTACAGTGGGTCCAGTTGGTCCCCAGACTCATCCTGTGGTCTTTTCCCCAGTGCCAGAATGTATAATCGGCATAGGCATATATATCAACTGGCAGAACCCCCCACGTTGGCTCCCTGACACGTAGGGTGATTATGGTTATTATGGTGGTAAAGGCCAAATGAAAGCCATTAGAGCTGCCTCTACCTAGAGAAGTAGAAAATCAAAAACAACATCACATTTCTTGAGTGATTGTGGAGATTAAAGCCACCATCAAGGACTTGAAAGATGAAGGGGTGGTGATTCCCCCCCACATCCCCGTTCAACCCTCCCATTTGGCCTGTGCAGAAGACAGACGGATTTTGGAGAATGACAGTGGATTATCTTAAGCTTAACCAAGTGGTGACTCCAATTGCAGCTGTAGTACCAGATGTGGTTTCATTGCTTTAGCAAATTAACATATCTCCTGGTACATGGTGTGCAGCCACTAACTTGGCAAATGCCTTTTTCTCCATTCCTGTCCATAAGACCTACCAGAAGCAATCTGCCTTCAGCTGGCAAGGCCAGCAATATATCTTTACTGTCCTACCTCAGGGATATGTCGACTCTCCATCTTTGTGTTGCAATCTTATGTGGATAGACCTTGATTGCTTTTCGCTTCCACAAGATATCACACTGGTCCATTACATTGATGACATTATGCTAACTGGATCCAGTGAGAAAGAAGTATCAAACACATTGGACTTATTGGTGAGACATTTGCATGCCAGAGGATGGGAAATAAATCTGACTAAAATTCAAGGACCTTCTACCTCAGTAAAATTTCTAGATGTCGAGTGGTGTGGGGCCTGTCAAGTTATTCCTTCTAGAGTGAAAGATAATTTGCTGCATTTGGCCCCTCTTACAACTAAGAAAATGGTAGAACCCCTAGTGAGCCTATTTGGATTTTGGAGGAAACACTTTTCTCATATGGGTGAGTGACCTGAAAGGCTGCCAGTTTTGAGTGGGGTCCAGAACAGAAGAAGGCTCTGCAACAGATCCAGGCTACTGTGCAAGCTGCTCTGCCACTTGGGCCATATGACTCAGCAGATCCAATGGTGCCTGAAGTGTCAGTGGCAGACAGGGATGCAGTCTAGAGCCTTTGGCAGGCTCCCATAAGTGAATCACAGCAGAAGGCTCTAGGATTTTGGAGCAAGGCCCTGCCATCTTCTGCAGATAACTACTTTCCTTTTGAGAGACAGCGTTTGGCCTGTTACTGGCCTTTGGTGGAAACCAAACGTTTGACTATGGGTCATCAAGTTGCCAAGTGACCTGAATTGCCTGTCATGAACAGGTTGCTTTCTGACCCACATAGCCATAAAGTGGGTTGTGCACAGCAGCATTCCATCATCAAATGGAAGTAGTATACACTTGATCAGGTTTGAGCAGGTCATGAAGGCACAAGTAAGTTACATAAGGAAGTGGCTCAAATGCCCATGGTCACCACTCCTGCCACCTTGCCTACTGTTGCCCAGCCTGCAACTGATGGCCTCATGAGTTCCCTAGGATTAGCTGACAGAGAAAGAGAAGACTAGGGGCTCATTCACTGATGTTTCTGCAGGATATGCAGGCACCACCCAAAAGTGGACAGCTGCAGCACTACAGCCCCTTTTTAGGACATTCCTGAAGGACAGTGGTGAAGAGAAATCTTCCGATTGGGCAAGACTTTGAGCAGTGCACGTGGTTGTGCACTTTGCACTGAAGAAAAAATGGCCAGATATGCAATTATATACTGATTCATGGACTGTAGCCAATTATTTGGCTGGATGATCACGGACTTGGAATAAGCATGATTGGAAAATTGGTAACAAAGAAATTTGGGGAAGAGGTATGTGCATGGACCTCTCCGAGTGGTCAAAAACTGTGAAGATATTTGTATCTCATGAGAGTGCTCACCAACAGGTGGCCTCAGCAGATAAGGATTTTAATAATGAGTAGATAGGACGACCCGTTCTGTGGACCCCACTCAGCCTCTTTCTCCAGTCACCCCATCTTCACCCAATGAACCCGTGAACAAAGTGGCCATAGTGGCAGGGATGGAGGTTATGCAACGGCTCAGAAAAATGGACTTCCACTCACCAAGGCAGGCCCGGCCACAGCCACTGCTGAGTGCCCAATTTGCCAGGAGCAGAGACCAACACTAAGGCCTCAATATGGCACTATTTCCTGGGGTGATCAGCCAGCTACCTGGTGGCAGGTTGATTATATTGGACCTCTTCAATCATTGAACGACTGAGGTTTGTCCTCACTGGAATAAACACTTACTCTGGATATAGGTTTGCCTATTCTGCATGCAATGCTTCTGCTAAGACTACCATCTGTGGACTCACAGAATGCCTTATCCACTGTCCTGGTATTCCATATAGCACTGCCTCTGACCAAGGCACTCACTTTATGACTAAAGCAGTGCGGCAGTGGGCTCATGCTCATGGAATTCACTGGTCTTACTATGTTCCCCATCCTCCTGAAACAGATGGATTGATAGAATGGTGGAATGGCCTTTTGAAGTCACAATTACAACTCCAACTACACGGCAATACTTTGCAGGGCTGGAGCAAAGTTCTTCAGAAAGCCGTGTATGCTCTGGATCAGCGTCCAATATATGGTACTGTTTCTCTCATAGCCAGGATTCATGGGTCCAAAAATCAAGGGGTGGAAGTGGAAGTGGTACTACTCACCATCACCCCTAGTGATACACTAGCAAAATTTTTGCTTCTTGTTCCTGCGACATTACATTCTGCTGGCCTAGAGGTCTTAGTTCCAGAGGGAGCGGGAACCAGGAGACAACCATGATTTCATTAAACTGGAAGTTAAGATTGCCACCTGGACACTTTGAGCTTCTTCTACTTTTAATTCAACAGGCTAACAAAGGAGGTACAGTGTTGGCTGAGGTGACTGACCTGGACCATCAAGATAAAATCAGTCTACTACTCCATAATGGAGGTAAGGAAGAGTATGCATGGAATACAGGAGATCCATTAGGACATCGCTTAGTATTACCATGCCCTGTGATTAACGTCAATGGGAAAGTACAACAGTCCAATCCAGGCAGGACTACAAATGAGCCAGACCCCTCAGGAATGAAGGTTTGGGTCACTCCACGAGAAAAAAATACCACTACCTGCTGAGGTGCTTGCTGAAGGCAAAGGGAATACAGAATGGGCAGTAAAAGGAGGTAGTCATCAATACCAGCTATGACCACGTGACCAGCTGCAGAAATGAGGACTGTAACTGTCATGAGTATTTCCTCCTTCTTTTGTTAAAAACATGTTTGTCCATGTTTACACTTGTACTAAGAAAATATCTTCCTTTTATTTCCTTTTCCCTTATCATGTGACATAAGATTTATTGACTTTATATCAGCATTTAAGTATTGTTAACTTTATGTAATAGTATTTGGGTTGGGGATTGGTGTGTTTCTGGTTGTAAGAAGGATAGTTGTATTATGTTAGGCATAATTATGACTATTGTTGTCTTTATTTGAAAATTATGTATGATCTCAGGAGATGTGTATGGTTTCAAGTTGACAAGGGGTGGACTTGTGATGGTTAATACCAAGTGTCAATTTGATTGGATTGAAGGATGCAAAGTATTTATCCTGGGTGTGTCTGCAAGTGTGTTGCCAAAGGAGATTCACATTTGAGTCACTGGGTTAGCGAAGACAAACACACCCTTAATCTGGTGGGCACAATCTAATCAACTGCCAATGAATATAAGGGAGGCAGAAAAACATGAAAAGGTGAGATTGGCCTAGCCTCCCAGCCTACGTCTTTCTCCCATACTGGATGCTTCCTGCCCTCAAACATCGGACTCCACCTTCTTCAGTTTTGAGACTCGGACTGGCTCTCCTTACTCCTCAAGCTTGTAGACAGGTTATTGTGGGACCTTGTGATCACGTAAGTTAATATTTAATAAACTTCCCTTTATACATATATGAGAGATATGTATTATACATAAAATAATATATTAAATTAAATAGTATATATTATAAATAATTGTAATATAATATAATTAAATAATATAAATATATATTATATTTATATTTATGTATTATATGACATAAATACATATTAGTTCTGTCCCCCAGGGAACCCCAACTAATACACTGTTTATACTTTTAAAAACTATTAATGATTCCCAAATAAC
Source organism: Nomascus leucogenys (assembly GCF_006542625.1). Lineage (NCBI taxonomy): Eukaryota > Metazoa > Chordata > Mammalia > Primates > Hylobatidae > Nomascus > Nomascus leucogenys. The sequence continues at coordinate 23,975,263 of NC_044387.1, forward strand.
TGTTTATGTGATGTCCAATTAAAATTAAAGCAGATTCTAAAATCAGTTATTAATTCATTGAAAAATTGCAATAATAAATCGATTCCATGTTAACATATTGGTACTTTTTAATTAAGCATTATATTTTCTAAAACATAACAAACAATGGGGTGACATTGTTTTATATTTTTGCAAATTTCTTTGAATCTGGCTTCATAGAAGACAGCTGGATTCTTTATCTGTTTCTGCATTCTGTTAAGCTATCCCATGCCATGTATCCTCCATAAAATTGAGCTGTCCTTTACTAGTTTTTAACCGTATGTAAGCTAACTTTCTATAATTTTTTCTTTTACAAGCAGATATATTTTAAAAAACAAATAACAAGCATCTCTTTAGTATCACATTTTCCTTAACATCTTTTTTTATACATATTTCATAACTTTCAACTAATATTTCAAAAACCATCAAACATTCCCTACTCATCAGTTAAGGCAATAAATATTTAGTGATTGTCAATTGTGCACTGGGTAATTTCCAGTCGGTGGAGATGAGGCATCAAAAACTATAATCCTATCATTTATAAATTTGGAGCCTAGTTAGGATAAATAAAGTTTCAAAAAAGTTAATTTATTTGGGAAGTGTAACAATAGGGATATCTCAGGTATATATATTGACAACAAAGTCTTCCTTCAAACTCTTTATTTGACTTTCCAGGATGAAGTATCCTGATTTATCTCCTATTGCTATTCCATTTTTTTGTTTTTTTGCTTTTTGCTATTCTGTGTTTTCTCTGCTATCTATTGATTCTAATGTCTTCCTTCAGGCTTCCCAAGGCTTCCCTAGATATATATATATTTTTTATTTCTCTTTAACTTTTCCTGCAAATTGACTTAAATAGATTTGAAATTTTTGCAATTATCAGTTCTGTGGGTAAATAACCATAGTCTCCAGCAATTAGAGTTAAGTGGAAGTTGGAATAACTTTCTCTTACAACTTTGCTCACTGATAGTGAGTGCAGAGTAACAGAAATCTTAGGTTAAAATCTGCCAAATGTAATACAAACATTTATTAGAAAAAGGGAGATGGAGGAAACACAAGTACAAAACCTGTTCTCGTAGTTAGGGAAAGTACCAGTTCTCAGGCATGCAAAACATACTACATAAACTCTGAGGTGCTTGCAAAGGTAAACCTGAGACAGATCAGCCAATCTTCTGGTTAACTAAGAAATTTAGACCTTGGATAGTGAAGGAGACAGAGGATCATAGCACCAGACTAGAGCCTTAGAGTATAACACTAATTTGAAGATAGTAGGACAATGGGCTTGCCAAAATATGTATAACATATTTATGCTTAACATGAATTAAATTCCATCCTTTATTTCAATATTAAAATAGGTCTACAATTCTTTAAGCTAATTGATGAGTGTTCTGTGGAGTCTTTGAAATATTTCAATTATTTACATAGCTATTTCTGGAGTGTAGATTGCTATTTATAATGTTTAATATAATAAGTAGTTATTAATAGAATGTGGACTGCTGATTAGTCTATTTCAATTGCTGTCCTTTAAATATACTTAATGGCTTTAATGCATGCATTTATATGCATATGTATATTTATATCACATCATTTATGATGCCATATTTGACTATAAATTATATTCCATACCTTACAGCAATGTATTTGCATATATTTCTAATTTTTTAAAAAATTTCAAGATCTCAATGTCTATTGAATTCAGTTTCACTTTACATGTAAATAATGTCATTTAATACTTTACTTATAAGTTAGTAGTCAGAGGCTGTGGAATCAAACATATTGAATTGAATCCCAGCTCATTTATAAACTTGTGTTTTACAAACATCTTAAACCTCCGTTTTTTTATAAATTGTCTAATAAGAGCTATTTATATTATTGTAAAATGTCCCTATTAAAAGGTAGCTTTTGTGAGCTATATTTTTAAAATAATATCCCATATTAACATTGTAGCAGTATCTTAAATTAAATTAAATATAAATAGCAGAAGTAAATAAGTCCTGAGATTACTTCCCTATAAATGAGCAAAGAGTTTCGTTTCTGGCTAACAAAAAAGGCTTATTTAATTATTTATGTATTTATCTGTCTATTTTTAGTTTGAGAGTAATAGAGACTGAACTACCTTTTAAGAAAGCATAAATAATTTTTGCTTTGAATTTATGTACCCTTTCTGAAAATAGTGTATTTACAGTTAACAAATTACAACAGTTCACAACAGTTTTAGGAGATGATTATATGTGCCTATATAAAGTAGCCTCTATTTAGAAAGGAGGAAATGTAATGCAAGAGGTTTCACTCTGTTATTTATAAGGCCAGGCTTTTCATCTCATTTATAATCTTATGATAACTTTCATAAGGCAATTAACCTCTTTGATCTGTGAAGTAAATATATCATGTTATAAATAGAAATATTATGTAGTGATCCAAAACAGCAGCTGATATGAAAGCTGTATTTCCTTTTCAGATGAAAATTTAGGGCATACAAGAAGAATTAGAATGCCGTATGTTCTGCTCTCCCAAATGTACTTTATGCTATTCATTTTGATATGAATAACAAACCTTCTTGTAGTTTCAAACAATTCCTTCTGGGATATGTTCTATGATGGTTATGTAAAATATTTTGCAGATGCTTTATTCCTTTAACATTTGCAAAATTTGAGTTTCATCCTCATGGGTCTTCTGTTTTGTTTAAGGCCGGATAGGGTAAATGTTGGTGCAGTCGTATTAGCATCAAAAAATACCAAGTTGTTCAGAGGGTAATTCAAAAGCAAATACACATGGTCTTCTTATAGAGTTAACTAGATTTTACTCTAATGCTCAATAGATGAAAAACATGTTCTACAATTATGTGTTCAGGTCAGCTTTCTTAACTCTGTTTAATATCACACAATTCTTTTATTTTTAAATAATTCTTATATATAATAATTTATTTCACACATTGCCAGTAACTTACACTTAATTTGGGAGTGTTCTCTGGTTTCTGCTTTCCAAGTAGCATATGTCTTATTATTAAAGAGCTTTAAATGCTAGTAACTCTTAGCAGCTAGATATTTTCATTATGCCAGTTTTATTGTTATCAACTTGATGAAAGGACAAGAATAAAGCAATCTTTTTATCTCAATATAAATATTAGAACAGCATTCCTTTGATCTTTTGCCTCCTCTGAGTATATTTTTTATTTGGCACCAGAAAACAACTGAATTTTTTTTTTTTTTTTTTTTTTTTTTTTGAGACACAGTTTCACTCTGTCGCCCAGGCTGGAGTGCAGTGGAGCAATCTTGGCTCACTGCAACTTCTGCACCCCAGGGTTCAAGCGATTCTCCTGCCTCAACCTCCTGAGTAGCAGGCATTACAGGCGCCCACCACCATACCTGGCTAATTTTCGTGTTTTTAGTGGAGATGGGGTTTCACCATGTTGGCCAAGCTGGTCTCAAACTCCTGACCCCAAGTAATCCGCCCGCCTCGGCCTCCCAAAGTGCTGGGATTACAGACATGAGCCACAGTGCCCAGCCAACACCTTAAATATTTCTAATTCACAATTCTAATTTTACATGTCACCAAGAAGGAACATTACATTAAACACCAAGATAAATACATAACTGTATTTAGTGTCTTTAAACCTAGTTCTTTCCACTTATATCTGCAAATGAATCTTGATGGAACATAGAGACTTGAATTTTTTGAGCAGCACCATTTTTTACAAAAAAAAATGGTAAAGAATCACAAAGTCTTATATTTCTTTCTTTTTATATAAAAGCAATTTTTTTTCAAAAATACATATGAACTTTTATTTATTTTGTGAACATTTTTACCTTTTCAAAGATTTCTAACAGAAAACTATAATACCAGGTACATGCCAATAAAAGGAAAACATAGCATACCATACATAGTATACTATACTACGCTATGTAATTATAGCAATATTAGTGTAAATCAAATGCATTTATTATTTTTTGTGTAATCCAATATACTAAGAGATGGAATGTGTTTTATTCATTAGCTTATTTTTTTAACTTTATTTATTTATTTATTTGAGATAGAGTCTCACTCTGTCGCCCAGGCTGGAGTGCAGTGGCGTGATCTCGACTCAATGCAACCTCTGCCTCCCGGGTTCAAGCAATTCTCTGCCTCAGTCCCCCGGAGAAGCTAGGATTACAGGCGCCCGCCACCACACCCGGCTAATTTTCTGTATTTTTAGTAGAAATAGGGTTTGACCACCTTGGCCAGGCTTGTCTCAAACTCCTGACCTCATGATCCACTCACCTTGGCCTCCCAAAGTGCTTTGATTACAGGTGTGGGCCACCGCGCCTGGCCTTTTTGTAAGTTTTATTTTAAGTTCAAGGGTACATGTGCAGGATTGTTATATAGGTAAATTATGTGTCACAGGGGTTTGATGTACAGACTATTTCACTACCCAATTAATAAGCACAGTACCTGATAGACAGTTTCTCAATCCTCACCCTCCTTCCTCTTTCAACCCTCAAGCAGGCCCTGGTGTCTTTTCCCTTCTTTGTGTCCATATGTACTCAACTTTTAGCTTCCACTTTTAAGACAACATGCAGTATTTGATTTCCTATTACTGTGTTAGTTCACTTAGGATAATGGCATCCAGCTCCATCCATGTTCCTGCAAAGGATACAATCTCATTCTTTTTTATGGCTGCATAGTACTCCATGGTGAATATGTACCATATTTTCTTTATCTAGTCTACTGGTGATGAACATTTAGGTTGATTCCTTGTTTTTGCTATTGTGAATAGTGCTGCAATGAACATACACATGCATGGGTCTTGATGGTAGAACAATTTATATCCCTTTGGGTATATAGCCACTGATAGTATTGCTGGGTCAAATGGTAGTTCTGCTTTGAGATCTTTGAGAAATGGTCAAATTGCTTTCCACAATGGCTGAACTAATTTTCATACTCACCAGCAGTGTATAAGTATTCTCTTTTCTTTGCAACCCTGCCAGCATCTACTTTCTGACTTTTAAATAATAGCCATTCTGACTGGTGGGAAATGGTATATCACTTTTTTAAAAAAATTTAGAGACAGGGTTTCATTCTGCTGCCCAGGCAGGAGTGCAGTGACATGATCATAGATCGCTGCAGCCTCAAACTCCTGTGCTCGCGAAAGTCCTATATTTCTGAATTTGTATACGGGTTCTGTTGATCACTATCTGCATAAAGTTCAAACACAGATTGAGGCAGCCAAGATGGCCGAATAGCAGTAGCTCCACTCTGCAGCTCCCACCCAGAAGGAAGGAAACAACGGGTGAACTCTGAGTCTTCAATTGAGGTACCAAAGTTCTCTCATTGGGGCTGATTAGGTGGTTGGCGTGACCAACGGAGAGGGAGCAAAAACAGGGTGGAGCAAGGTCCCACTCAGGAGCTGCATAAGGCAAAGGGAACGTCCTCCCACAGCAAAGGGAGACGGTGAAGGTTGTGCTTCCCCTCCCTGAAAACCAGGCTTTTTACACATATCCTTGCAACCCCGTGGATTGGTAGGTCCCTTCCTGAGCCCACGCTACCAGAGCCTTGGGTCCCAAGCACAAAGCTGTGGAGAATCACAGCGGCTACTCAGGTGGGGAGCCGCTTTAAGCAGGCACTGAGGCGCAGGAGTATTTGCGTACTCTGCCTCTGGGAACTCTCAAGAGGCAGGAGATCTGTCTACTCTCGTGGGGAGGGGGCTGAGCCGGCGAGCCAAGCGGCCTCGCTCCCAGGGAACTCCACAAGCTAAAACCCACTGGCTTGGAATCCCGGCTGCCAGTGCACTCAGCTAGAAACTGCCTAAGAAGACTGAGTTCCTGCGGGGGAGGGGCGGCGATCACCAACATGGCTCCAGTCTCCACTCAGCTGCTTTCCCTGCCCATAGTGCCAGCGAGATGGGGCGGTCCAGAGCTAGAGAGTTCGCCCCAGCCGCGGCCCCGGCCCCAGCCGCAGCCCCTTACAGCACCTGGATCAGTTTGTGGTGAGCACAGCATAGCACAGCCCCAGCCCGGGCCCCGGCCACGGCCCTGGCCCCCGCCACAGCCCCGCACAGCACCTAGATCAGTTTGTAGCCAGCACAGCACTGCACAGCACAGGGTAGACCAGCCCCAGCCCCAGCCCCAGCCCCAGCCCCAGCCCCAGCCCCAGCCCCCAGCCCCCCAGCGCCGCACAGCACCTGAATCAGTTTGTGGCCAGCACAGCACAGCACAACACAGCACAACACAGCATAGCAGCATAGCAGCTGGATCCGTTTGTGGCGGGACTGCTTCTTTTTTTCTTTTTTCTTTTCTTTTCTTTTTTTTTTTTGAGACGGAATCTCGCTTTATCGCCCAGGCTGGAGTACAGTGGCGTGATCTCGGCTCACTGCAAACTCCGCCTCCCTCGTTCCCGCCATTCTCCTGCTTCGGCTTCCTGAGTGGGTGGGACTACAGGCGCCCGCCACCACGCCTGGCTAATTTTTTTTGTCTGTTTAGTAGAGATGGGGTTTCACAGTGTTCAGACTGCTTCTTTAAGCGTACCTGAATCCACTCCCCCTCACTGGGGAGGGACTCCCCATTGGAATCTCAGCATCCTCAGCCAGGGGTTTATGAACAGAACACTGATAACCCTGAGAGGAACCTCTAGGAGGAGGGGTGCCTGCCGTATTGTGGATCAGCCATTTTAGTCTTTTCTTCCTGCTGGCTCTGAAGAGTTAGGGCAGCCCAGACGAGGAGAATTATTTCCCCAAGCACAGCACACCTGCCCTGCCAAGGGGCAGGCAGACTGCTTATTTAAGCGAGTCTCTGATCTGCTCCTCCTGACTCAGACCTCCCAACAAGAGTTCAGACACCTCATATAGGAGCGTTCCCGTTAGCATTAGGTCAGTGCCCCTCTGGGACAGAGCTAGAGGAAGGAGCAGGCTGCCGTCTTTGCTGGTCTGCAGCCTCCAATAGTGGTATCTCCAGGGACGGGAGGAACCCAGGTGAATAGGGTCTGGAATGGGCCCCAAACAAACCTGGGCAGACCTACAGAAGAGGGGCCTATTAAAAGAAAAACGAACAGAAATCAATAGCATCAACAAAAAAGACCCCCCAAAAAACCTATCCAAGATCAAAGGTAGATAAATCCATGAAAATGAGAAAAAAACAACTCAAAAATGCTGAAAGCTCAAAAAGTCAGAGTGCCTCTTCTCCAAATGATCACAACACGCCTCCAGAAAGGGCACAGAACCGGGCTGAGGTTGAGATGGATGAACTGATAGAAGTAAGCTTCAGAAGATGGGTAATAACAAACTTTGCTGAGCTAAAGAATTCTGTTCTAACTCACTGCAAAGAAGCTTAGAACCATGATAAAACATTACAGGAGCTGTTAACCAGTTTAGAGAGGAACATAAATGATCTTATGAAGCTGAAAAACACAATATGAGGACTTCATAATGCAAACACAATTATCAGTAGCCAAATAGACCAAGTGGAAGAAAGGATATCAGAGCTTGAAGACTATCTTGCTGAAATAAGGCAGGCAGACAAGAATAGAGAAAAAAAAAATAAAAAGAAATGAACAAAACCTTAGAGAACTATGAGATTATGTTAAAAGATCAAACATACGACTGATAGGGGTACCTAAAAGACATGGGGACAACAGAAAAAAAGTTGGAAAAGACACTTAGGATAGCATCCAGGAGAACTTCCCCAACCTAGCAAGACAGGCCAACATTCAAATTCAGGAAATCTAGAGAACCCCAGTAAAATACCCCATGAGAAGATCAACCACAAGACACATAATCATCACATTCTCCAAGGTTGAAATGAAGGAAAAAATGTTAAGGGCAGCCAGAGAGAAGGGCCGGTCACCTAAAAAGAGAAGCCCGTTAGACTAACAGCAGACCTCTTAGCAGAAAATCTACAAGCCAGAAGAAATTTGGGGCCAATTTTCAATATTTTTAAAGAGAGTAATTTTCAACCTAGAAATTTATTTCCACCTAAAAACTAAGCTTCATAATTGAAGGAGAAATAAAATCTTTTTCAGACAAACCAATGCAGAATTTGTCACAACCCGGCCTGCCTTGCAAGAGCTCCTGAAGGAAGCACTAAATATGGAAAGGAAAAACTGTTACCAGCCACTACAAAAAAACGCACTGTTGTACACAGACCAGTGACACTATGAAGCAAATACATAAATAAGTCTGCAAAATAACCAACTACAATCATGATAACAAGATCAAATTCACACATAACAATATCAATTTTATTTGGGAGGCTGAGGCAGGAGGATCACGAGGTCAGGAGATCGAGACCATCCTGGCTAACATGGTGAAACCCCATCTCTACTAAAAACACAAAAAAAAATTAGCTGGGCTCAGTAGCAGGCGCCTGTAGTCCCAGCTACTCTGGAGGCTGGGGCAGGAGAATGGCGTGAACCTGGGAGGCGGAGCTTGCAGTGAGCCGAGATCACGCCCCTGCACTCCAGCCTGGGCGACAGGGCCGGACTCTTTCTCAAAAAAAAAAAAATAAATATATATATATATATATATAAATTTTAAATGCAAATGGGCTAAATGCCCCAATTGAAAGATACAAAGTGGCAACTGGATGAAGAGTCAAAAATCCATCAGTGTACATATGTACTATTTTATTATGCTTTGTGGGCCCGCTTGCATGGGGAAACCTGGGAGTGTGTGGGCCTGTTTGGAAAATACATATTACAGCTGGAGGAAGCTAGGAGAGTCTTTTGAGGATGTTTAACAAACTATGTTGTGCACCTGTGTTTTGATTATAGCCCATCACATGAAGACAGGAGTGGAATTTTCAATTTGTGGTGTCATATTTGCACCATGAAAATTTCAGAATTTAGAACATTTTTGATTTCAGATTTTTTGATTAAGGATGTTCAAACTGTATCCCTGAATCTTGGTGACCTCATCTAAAAAAAGTAGATAAGGACTACCTTAATGAATTATTTTTAATGTTTAATTAGCAAAATTTAGATGAAATTCTATTACAATGCTTAGTAAATAGGATGTATTCTATAATATTAAATAGTAGCACTAACATATTTTTTCTGTTCAAACTCTTCAAGTTTTATAGTAAAAATCAGCAAATAGTATCCAGAAAGTTTAGAAAGAAAATAAAGTGTTTTATTATTCTAGCAGCACTGGTAACATATGCTTCTAGTGTCCTTTTTTTCCCTCTGCATATTGTACTTAGTTTTACAATATAGTATGCATACAATTTATACACTATTCAAAATTTTACTTTTGGTCAGAGGAATTTCTCCATGCTTGGATACAGTTGTATTTTCACAGGTTCACAGTATTTTTTCAAATGGGGAAATGAAAGTTTAATTTATGCGATTTGAAAAGCGAATGGCATGTACATAGGTGTTTTGCATCACTCATCTTGAAAACATCTAAATAAACACATATACAAATAAAAATGACCAAGCGTGTTAAAAGACAAGGGTGATGAAATCCATTGGAAGAAACCTGAATATAGTACTACATAATGTGAAACATTCCTATTAGAAATACTGAAGATATATTTATTGACAAAAAGTTGTCATATATTAAGAGGTAATATAGAAGTACAGTCAAGAATCTGCAACTCCGTAATTTGGAGAGTCAAGAGTTGTAGGAGAAACTAGAACGTTGGAGAACCTTTTAATGTGTTAGAAAAGGGGCCCAGTCATTTGTGTGTCTGTGCCTAAAAACAGATACACTGGGCCTGTTAGCTCATTACTTCATTGACCTGAATTGACTCTAATACTCTAGACTTGTCCTGGACTGACAGAGCACTTCCCTGAAAGAAGAGGAAATTTCTATAATGACAGATATTGAAATATCAATGTAAATCTCTGCAAAGTAGTGGATCAAATGCTGCAGCATTGAGACTAAACATAGTTACATATGAAGCTGACCAAATAAAAATTGAATTTAGAAATACAGTCATCAGCACAGTAGATTCATCAAACACAGAAAAGTAATCAAGCAGAGGAAAAGTTCCATCAAGTCACCTCCCAAATCAATTTGTATGTTGAGTCACCGAAAATAAAATATTTGTATCACCTTGTGTTTCAGCTGAAAACAAGAGAGTTTTTTGTTTGTTTCTCATAGATTAGTAATTGGAGGATAGAATAGAATCCACATATAATTACTGTATAGGTTTCTGTGATTTGAAAAGAGAATGGCATGTACATAGGTGTTTTGCATCACTCATCATGAAAACATCTAAATAAACACATATACAAATAAAAATGACATATACATATGACAAACACATATACAAATAAAAACAAAAATATTTGTATCACCTTGTGTTTCAGCTGAAAAAAAGAGAGTTTTTTGTTTGTTTCTCATAGATTAGTAATTGGAGGATAGAATAGAATCCACATATAATTACTGTATAGGTTTCTGACCAAGAAATGCCTCTCCATTCAACAATGAATATAAGGAAAAAATGCATTCCCTAAAACTTTTGAAATAAACAGATTAAGTGAAATATGTATGTGTATGTATATATATGGAGAGAGAGAGAGAGAGAGAGAGACCGAGAGAGATGGAGTCTTCCTCTGTTGCCCAGGCTGGAGTGCAGTGTCACAATCTCGGCTCACTGCAGCCTCCGCCTACTAGATTCAAGTGATTCTCCTGCCCCAGCCTCCAGAGTAACTAGGATTATAGGTGCGCACCACCACATCCCCCTAATTTTGTATTTTTAGTACAGACAGGGTTTCACCCTGTTGGCCAGGCTGGTCTAGAACTCCTGACCTCAAGTGATCCACCTGCTTCAGTCTCCCAAAGTGCTGTGATTATAGGCATGAGCCACTGTGCTCGGCCTATATTTTGGAGCATGACTGAACTACATAGATTCAAGGAACACAGTCACATTATATGTGTAGAATTTATTACATTATTTATGTAGAATTTAATACTTTAAATTCTCAAATTATCCAATAATTTCAGTAATTTTGGACACGATTTTCTAATAATTTAGGTTTGCACTAAATATATGTGGATAAATACTTACATACATATACACAAACTAACCCAAGATGTGTTAAAGACTTAAATGCAAGACTTGAAACTATAAAAATACTAGAAGAAAACCTAGAAAAAGCTCTTCAGAATATTGGCCTAGGAAAATAATTATGGTTAATATCTCAAAGGCAAATGTAGCAAAAACAAAAATAGACAAATGAGGCTTAATTAAACTGAAAAGCTTCTGCACAGGAAAAGAAATAATCAACAGAATAAATAGATAGTCTGCAGATGGAAGAAAATATTTGCAAACCTCACATTCAAGAAAGGTCTAATATCCAGAATTGAAAAGGAACTCAAATAACAAGAAAAAACAACCCCATTAAGAAGTGGGTAAAGGAGATAAACATTTCTTTTTAATTTTATTTTTAATTATGTATTATATATATATAGTATATAAATTTTTTTTTGTTTTTTTGAGACAGGCTATCACTTTGTCACCCACGCTGGAGTGCAATGGCACGATCTTGGTTCACTGCAACCTCTGCCTCTTGGGTTCAAGCAATTCTCTTGCCTCAGCCTCCTGAGTAGCTGAGTCTACAGGCGTGCACCACCATGCCCAGCTAAATTTTGTATTTTTAGTAGAGTTGGGGTTTCACCATGTTGGCCAGGCTGGTCTCAAACTCCTGACCCCAAGTGATCTGCCTGCCTTGGCCTCCCAAATTGCTGGGATTACCTGCATGAGCCACTGTGCCCAGCCTGAACAAACATTTCTTAAAAGAAAAGATATAAGCAGCAAAACAAACATGCAAAAAAAATTCTCAACATCGCTAATCATCAGAGAAATACAAATTAAAACCACAATGAGATCTGTCTCCCACCAGTCAGAATGGCTATTATTATAAAGCCAAGGATGCATATATTGCCAAAGATGCATAGAAAAAGGAATGCTTATATACTGTTGGTAGGAATGTATATTAATACAGTCTCTGTGGAAAATGGTATGGAGATTTATTAAATAACTTTTAATTAAATAACTAAACATAGAAATACCATTTGACCAGCAACACTACAACTGGTTATCTACTTAAAGGAAAGGAAATCTTTATATCAAAAAGACACCTGTACTTATATGTTTATCACAGCACTATTTACAATAGCAAAGCCACAGTATCAACCTATGTATTCATCAATGAATGATTGGATAAGGAAAAGGTGGTGTATATATAAACTATGGAATACTATGCAGCCATAAAAAATGAGGTCATGTCTCTTACAGCAACAGGGATGGAGGCAGAGGCCATTATCCTAAGTGAAGTAACTCAGAAACAGTAAGTCAAATATCATATGTTCTCACTTATAAGTGGGAGCTAAACAATGTGTACACATAGACTTAGAGAGGAGAATAATAGAAACTTGGGATTCCAAAAGGTGAGGGTGCTTAGGGTGAGTGTTGAAAAACTACCTATTGGATGTGATGTCTACTATTCAGATGGTGAGTACAATGAAGCTCAAACCCCACCACTAACCGGTATGTCCATGTAACAGACCTTCACATGTACCCCTGGATCTATTAAAAAAGTAAAAAAGAAACAAAGAAATTAAAAAAAAAACACATCTTTTTAAGGTACCCTTTAGAATATCTTATTAGAACATGTAAAAATAATACTCATGTATATTTATAACATATTTTTATTTGATTTGTTGTTCCCAGAAGTTCTTATGAAACCAAGTGGTTTCAGTTAATTTCTCATATACATTATGCTCTTAAATATACTCATAGGCAATGCTACATTCAACAAACATTTTTGTCCAATTAATATACAGTTTAAGATGTCTCCTGAGGTTTTTGGTATTTTGGTATTTTCTTCCCTGAACAGGGTCTTGCTCTTTCATCCAGACTGGAGGGCAGCGGTGTGATCATGGCTCACTGCAGCCTCAATCTTCTGGGCTCAAGTCATCCTCCCACGTCAGTCTCCAGAGTGGCTGAGACTACAGGCATTTGCCATCAAACCAAGCTAATTTTTAATTTTTTTAAATCTAGGATATTGCCATATTGCCCAGGCTTGTCTTGAACTCCTCACTTCAAGAAATCCTCCCACATAGGCTTCCCAAAATTGGGACTACAGGCATACAACAATATTCCTAGCATTTTTCTTCCTTCCTTCCTTCCTTCCTTCCTTCTTTCCTTCCTTCCTTCTTCCTTCTTTTCTTCCTTTTTCCCTTTCTTTCATTCTTTCTTTTTCCTCCCACCTTATCCTGAGTTTTTTAGAAAACAAGACAAGGAGTAGGGAGGGAAAATTTTCTTTAAAGGAAATAATTTTAACAAAAGAATACATAGACATTTTCTTAAGATGATATATCCCAGACCTTCTCATAGTCCACTCACGTGATCCTACCGAAATAACCATCTTTAGCTGTATTAACTGCATTAATTTACTAGGGTTGCAATAACAAAGTACCACAAACCAGGTTGCTTAAAAAATATAAGAAATTTATCCACCTCCGAAATCAATTTGTATGTTATTCCACCGTTTAGGAGGCTAGAATTCTGAAATCAAGGTTTTGTCATAATTAGTTCCTTCTGAGATCCCTGAGAGAGTGTTCCATGCCTCTCTACTAGCTTTAAGTTAGGACTGGAAATTTTCGATGTTCTTTGGCTTATAGATGCATCTCTCCATCTGACCCCATCTTTACTTGGCATTCTCTCTGTGTTCCTGTATCTTCATGTAGCCATCTACTTGTAAGGATACCAGTCATTGGATTAGAGGTCCACCCTATTCCAATATGACTTCATCTTAACTAATTATGTCTGTAATGCCCTATTGCCGAATAAGGTCATATTCTGAGGTATTGAGGGTTAAGATTTCAACTTTTTTTTTGAGAAATAATTGAACCTATAACCATAACCACACTTTTAGAGCTTCAATAGAGTAATAAGGAGGTAATGGATCAAACCCTCAATCTTGCTCAAATACTCAGGCTCCAGCTCAAATTCACTTCTTTGTGAGAAATTTGCTTGGCCATAGAACAGATGATAATGCCTTCAGTCATGGATTGTCTATTACAAGGCCCACAGCAACACTTTTCTTTTACAATGAAAAATTTAAATGTACAGAAGCTCACCAGAAAAAATTCAGCAAAATATTTAAAATCCCAAGAAACAACAGTTTTAGATGGATTAATAGGATAAACAGGTATTCTAAAAGACAAAGCTCTTTAAAAAATTCCATTAATTTGAACATTACCATAAGAGTTTAGATCATGAACTCAAATATAAATTTTGAAATAATCATTGCATTATGAAGTGTTAGAAGTATTTATTAGTAAAGATGTTTTTGGTGATAGTTATATGTACAGATGCATCTTTCTCTGTATTACCATTTAGAATCAAAATATACCATCTTCAAAATTATTGGGAGACCGGGCATGGTGGCTCATGCCTGTAATCCCAGCACTTTGAGAGGTTGAGGCAGGTAGATCACTTGAACTCTTGAGTTTGAGATCAGACTGGCAACATAGCAAAACTCCATCTCTATGGAAAATTAAAAAAAAATTAAGTAGCTGGGAGTGGTAAGTCACTCCTGTGGTCCCAGCTATTTGGGAGGCTGAGGCAGGAGGATGGCTTGAGTCCTGGAGGCAGAGGTTGCAGTGAGCCAAGATCATGCCACAGCACCTAGCCTGGGAGAAAGAATAAGACCCTATCTCAGAAAAAAGGAAAGGAAAAAAGACAAAAGTTATTAGGGTTTACAGGTAACAGTTTTTAAATGTCAAGTGATTTTTGTGGGCAAAAATTCAATAATAAACGTTGAATTTTTATTAGGAATGTAACAATGTCTATTTCTTAAGAATTACACTTTGATTATTGACCTATTACTCCAGTAACACCATTGTTTCACTTTCTATTAGCAGTTTTTTCAGTATTTAGTTTATAATAGATAGCTCATAAATGCAGAGGCAATGCCATATTTAGCTGTACGCTATGAATATGGGTAAATTCAATCGTTATCAATGGCAGTTTCAATCTGGAAATTGCATAACAATGGCCTAAAATATATACTGTTTACATGTGCTTCAATTAGAATGAAGAAAAATTGTTGACTTGTCATTATAAAAGAAATTACTGGGATATAACACGTCATTTTCACAGAGTCTATTAGAATTGTTTACTTCAAACCTGATTGAAGAAACATATCTTTTCATTATAATAATATGCACTGCATTTGACATTGAGCATCTGTTTCTTTATTGTTTTTGAAACAGGGTCTCTTTCTGTTGCCCAGGCTTGAATGCAATGGTGTGAACACAGCTCATTTCAGCAGCCTTGACCCCCTGGACTCAAGATATCCTCCTCCATCAGCCTCCCTAAGTAATCAAGACTACAGGTATGAACCACCATACTTTTTGTAGAGACAGGGTCTCATTTTGTTACCTAGAATTCCTGGTTTCAAGCAATCCTCCCACCTCAGCCTCCGAAAGTGCTTGAATTACAGATGTGAGCCACCACACCCAGCCCAGCATCTTTCCTTTAAAAAATTATCAATATATATTTCATGAAGTTTCTATAATGTTCTATATACAGGGAAATGCCATCTCATAGACTGTTGCTTTTAGCTGACTTATAAGTTATTTCTTGAAAGTTCCAAAGACCACATTTAATTGAAATTATTTGTTCATTTGTTTTATTTATTAATCGAAGTTCATGCATTTAAGTACATTTTGGTTTACTTGAGAAATTTAGATGTGCTTTTAATAAAAAATAAGAATTTATATTTTATAAAGAAAAGGCTTACCTAACAGCTACTTGAATTTATTGATTATATATTATTGTTGAGTATACTTGATAACATTCTTGACATAATTCCAAAGTTTAATGGACATTAAAATTAATGGTTGAGCTACTAAAAATTCTGTTAGGGTAATTTGGTCTAAAAAGCATTGTATCCAAGTTCACAGCTAAATGAACCACAAAATTATTGAGGGCATTTGTGGATTACTGAAATGGAGTAATATTTATAAACATCTAAAATAATGAGTATGACCTTCAACTTCATGGCATCTTGTGAATACCAACCAATACAAAGTAAAGCAAACAAATAGAACAATACTTTTTTCTGTTCATCAAGACCTTTAACCTCTTCCTGCTGACTTAAATTTATAATCATATTGGCTCTCAGGGTCAGCTAGTTCATTGATTATACACAAGGCACATCTCCCTTTTACCATGAAGAAAATAAAGTATCACATTTTAAGGGGGTTATGAGTAGTACTCTTAAAGGGATAGTATCATAAGTTCAGCATCCTTTGTATACTAATTTATTTTAAAAGTGTTTCAGTTTCTGTTACGGTTATTGAACAGTTTCAGTGGTCTTTCTCTTTTTTGAACAAATACGATAAATTAGACACTGTTTAAAAACATCCATCTCTGCCTCAAGACCATAACAACTAAATCCTATTTGAGTTTCTAACCTGCTGGCCTGCCATATAGACCTACCAGCCCCCTCAATTGTTAGCTAATTGCTTAAAATAAATTTTTATCTATCTATGTATGTATCTATGTATCTATCTATCTATCTTTGATCTGTCATCCATCTATCCATCCTATTTGTTATGTTACTCTAGAGAACCCTCAGTAATAAACTCAGCTAATATGACAACATTTTTTTTCAGGTTTCTCATCTGCTTTATTAGAAAGTCATGCTATTCATATTATTTATTTTAATTAACAAAATTGCTGAAGCCTTGATGCCAAATAGCACAATAACAAATGTCTGCTCCACTATCACCCTCAAAGGTTTTGCATGATGAATCACATTCCTTATTCATCCTTCCAACATGAAGACCCAAATTGATGTGGAAATTTCATTTAAAAACTTCCATGCTTCCTGCACATGACTCTATGAATTTTAAAATGGAGGATTTACTTTTTTTATGCTTAGTATTTTTTGGATTGTCATTTTTTTAAAAAAATCTTGCTCAAGGTCTGTATGTATCCTTGAATCATATATTTTACTCAGAGATACCCTCATATTGAACTATCTTCCCCGAACTTAGTATTTATTGGCTTACATTTCAGGACTTTGTTTCTGACATATGCTCATTTTCTCCGTGAACTGTAATAATAGGAAAAAGATATCCTATCTTTCCTCAGTCCATGGAATACCACCAGATTAGACCTGGTATCCCTCTAAATCCTAATGGAAAAAAAACATGACAGAGATACATGACTCACAGCACATTGCCAAATCCCTGCGAATTTTTTCAGTGTGCCTCTTAACTGACCTGTCTGAGAAGTTTGACACCTATAAACATTCTTTTCTTTTTTACAACTTTCCCTTCTTGATATACATTGGACAGCCAGGTTGTGCTGCATTAGATCTTTTAAGACTTCTCTTTTATGCCTCTAAAATACTCACATACTTTCTTTAATACCATGACAAATTTATCGTAAGCATTGACTAAAATATTATTTATATCCCACTGTCTCCAGACAAAATTGAAACTGAATTACTTGTCTCAATATGTGACTGCCCAGTTCTACAACTTGCACAACTATAGAGCTCACTAATGAATACATACTTCTTACCAGTTATTTTCCAGTGATCCAAAGTCACTTAATATTAATGTGTAAAAAAATGAATTCATCATCTCTGCCACCCATCTCTATCCTATTGCAATCTTGCTGTCTGCCATATTTCAGTAAATCCATATTATCTACCCAATATGATAAGATGTAAATCTAAGAAGTAGAATTATCTTCATACCCTGTAATCCTCACACCTGTTGAATCA
The DNA here is from genome assembly GCF_006542625.1 of Nomascus leucogenys. Taxonomy (NCBI): domain Eukaryota; kingdom Metazoa; phylum Chordata; class Mammalia; order Primates; family Hylobatidae; genus Nomascus; species Nomascus leucogenys. Next base: position 23,993,005 of record NC_044387.1, read on the forward strand.
CATAATCTTATGAATGTACATCCTAATAATTTATCAATTCTGTTTCAATTTCTGTTTTGCCACTGTCCTTATTCTTGTATAAGTATTTATCATATTATGACTGGAGTTTTGCAAAATTCCTTGTGTCAATTTCACATTCTCTAGTCACATCCCTCTATCCTGTCTTCTCCTCCACTGCCCCTAGTGGTCATCTTAACATGATTATATCAACTCGCAACTTAAAATCATTTGATAGCTCCTCAGCAGCTACAGAATAACATTTAAACACAAGATGAAATCTCAAGTCAAAAAGTTACATCATCTCAATTCCTTCTTCCATAGTCTGATTCTTCACTTCTCTCCTTGGTCTTTATACTCAAGTGATGCCATAGTTCATGGTGTATATTAGTTTTGTGTTACTGCTGTAACAAATCATACCAAATTTGGGTTCTCAAAAGAATATACATTAGTTATCTCATAGTTTTATGAGTCAGAAGTCTAAGTTGACCTGGATGTTTCCTGTGCTCTAGGTTTCACAAGGCTGAAATCAAGGTGTCAGCCAGCTGGGCTGGATTTTTATTGAAAGACTCTGCAAAGAATATGGTTCCAAATACTATGTTCATATGGAATTTGGAAATAACAACTTCAGTTGTTGTTGGAATCCAGTTTCTTGTGGTTTCATGACTGAGGTCCCCATTTCCTTGCTGGCTGTTAAAGTTGGCCCTTAGCTCCTGGATCCCCTTCATTGTTATGGCCTCTCACTGTGTATGAATACCTACATCTCAGAGCCTGCAATGTTGCTTCAAATCCTTCTCACACTTGGAATTTCTTTGACTTTTCTTCCTAACACATCTCTCTGACTTCTGCCACCACTCTCATCGGTCTCCATTTGGAGAAAGTTATCTGCTTTTAACGGCTCATGTAATTAGGTGGAACCAACCTAGACAACAGAGAGTAATCTCCCTCTCCTAAGGTTCTTAACCTAAATTCTACTTTCAAAACCCCTTTGCTATGTAGCATAATGTATTCACAGGTTTCAGGGATTAGGGCATAGACATCTTAGGGGGACCATTATTCAGTCTACAATATTTCTTATTTCTTCATGCTTTTATTCATGCTCTGGCACCACGCGATAATATATCTACCTTTTTACCTGTCTGGAATACTGCTCTACATCCTTCATAACCCAGTTTAAAAGCTGCCCTTTCTGAGAAAACAGGACTGCTTTAATGAAACTTCTACAATGTCACTATTTCTCATTTTCTTCTATCTCCCTTATGTGATTAACTTATTTAATGAACCTGTGCATATCTGTATGTTTACGAGAATGTAAAACATGTGAAAAGAGATGATGCATTTTATTTATTTATTTATTTTTATTTTTGAGATGGAGTCTCACTAGTCGCCCAGGCTGGAGTGCAGGGGTGCAAGCTCGGCTCACTGCAACCTCCGTCACCCGGGTTCAAGAGATTTTCCTGCTTCAGCCTCCTGAGTAGCTGGGATTACAGGCATCCGCCAACCACCCCCAGCTAATTTTTGTATTTTTAATAGAGACAGGGTTTCACCATGTTGGCCAGGCTGCTCTAGAACTCCTCACTTCAGGGATTTGCCCACCTCGGCCTCCCAAAGTGTTGGGATTACAGGCATGAGCCACCGTGTCCGGCCCGTATGTTATTTTTATACCACCATAGGAAGTCCATCATAAAAATGTGAAGGGTAAATTAAAAAATGATTTATTAGTATGACATCCATATAAACAAATCTTTTCACATAACTTTTTATTATTCTAATTGAGTTAGCATGCATTGTATTACTCAATTACTTCCCTTAAGACCCTATCTCTAAATATAGTTACATTGGAGGGTAGGACTTCAACATATGAATGGGGGGGAGTGCAATTAAGTTCAAAGCAGTGTACATGTGTTAGTGCCTGCATCATTGAAAGAATTTTGTGCTTAAGCTTTTAATATTACAGTGACTCAAACACATCAACTTCTAGTGCCACATGATGTGGACAATTTTTTTGGAGAAAAACTTACAATCAAAGAACTAGTAGAAACAAGTCATATTCAAAATCTCTTTATTCCACAGCTTAGACTAGACACAAATGGTTCCTGGACTCCATGACTAATAATTGGTAGAGAAGGGCCCTCTCCTTTATAATACTCTACGTGTTTATAAAGTCAGGGGGCAGAAGTATCTAGGTGATCATGTAATCATGGAAGCTCCTGGTTATGGAAGGCTTAGTAAAGGGGAACCTCTAGAGCCTACTGGCTGGTATCAACTTGTTCTTCTGCTGAGCTAACTTGGAACTTCAGTGTAAACTCAGCTACTAGAGGTAGACAATGAGCCTCCAGGACTATCCATATATGTCATTTGTCCGTTTTCAGTGAAAATTTATTTTCAAAAGGCAATATGGCATAGTGAGATAACATGATTTAATGATCTTTTAAGTCAGACATTTATAGAAATCACAGATGTGTCATGTGTGAGTTGCAGTTTTTAAATTCTTTTAGGAAAAGGAGTTTAAAATGATTTTTATAATATAGACCATTAATATTATTGGGTATATGAGTTTAAAACACATGTATTAGCACAACAAACACAAAACCTCCTGTATTCAGTGATGATTAACTTTTCAAACCACTACCCTTCCATTTTAAAATTAACTTTCAGAAATGAACTTCCCATGGTCTCCTAAGACCACTGAAAATGTAAGGTTTTATTTATTATTTTATGTATTTCATGCTGAATAAAAGTTACCAGATACCAAGCTTTACTCACTGAGAATTAAGTTATAGCAGAAATGACTGATTCTCTGGTTATTTATGTCACTTTCTCATTATTTGGAAACTGGATATACATAGAATTCTTGACATTCCTGTCTTTTTAATGTGCTAGGAAATTATTACTTTTTGGCCTCTTTTTTTTTTAATAATGCAACACTTTTCAAATGTATGACCAATTTACCTGACAGAGGAAATCAGTGGACAAGAAATTAGTTGATAGGTTGAGTAGAGAAAGCTTCTCTAATTTAGAGTGATGATAGGTAATTGTAAGTCTGGAAGCTATTTTATTAGTTATTATGAAAATTGACAAGAGAATGCAGTTTCTGATGCACTCTTTATTAGTGTGATAAAGAGGTCTAAAACACAGAATTAGTTTACTAGTCAGTTCATCCATTTAAGGAAGAAAACTTCTCTTAGAGGGAGCAAAAATATATACATGAAAAATTTAATGCAATGATGCTGAGGTTTTAAGAAAATGAAAATATTAAAAATAATAATATCAACCTCTCCTATAAAGGTCCAGAATATACAGATTTTTGTATTTGAAAATATTTATAAAAATAGTTGGATAAACTTTACTCGAGGCTAATGTGCCATCAAGGCCAAGATTCTTTGATGATCAATACAAGATAAAAGCTATTGTTATGATGAACTCTGATGACTAAAGACCTTCAAGAACTCAAGGCCATTCAGATGTAATTTTTCAAAGTAGATAAAAATAAAGCTGTAATGGTAATTTGGGAAAATGTACAGAAGTATTTTTTTCTCCTTATGTTTTTATCCACTTTATGATTTATAAATTTAAAAGACAATATATACTTTATAGTAAATACTTCTAACATTTTGTCTTTGAAAAAAATGACTACTTTTAGTACCACTACCGAATCTAGGACTGATGATATGTAGCAAATGTATTTGCAAGATATCTTAATATATTTTTATATAAAATGAGAAAAATGTTATTTCCCTATGGCCAGATATTTGATGTAATCTTTTTAATTCACCCAAACTTGAGTTTATAATATTACTTGCATTGTATAAAAATATGTTGTTATTTTGACATAGAATTATATATTCCAAATGCAAATGAGTTGCCTTAAAACCAGTCAGCTTTTATCAAAAGCTAAATAAATAATAATGTGTTTCTGCAGAAAAATTTTAGGTACAATTTTGTAGTTCATCTGTAAAATAATTGACTTTAAAGTTGAGATGTAACTTGGCATTTTAAAATCTTACAATAAAATTAAAGAGAATACAGTTCTCAATTTAAGAAAAAAATGAAAAAAGTGAAAGGAGGGTCCCATAACTGACCACAGCATAGCAATTGATTTATATATTTGTTTTTGACCACTGTGAAAAACCATTTGTTTCATAGTTCAGAATTTGTTAAATCACTGTAGAGAGGCTTTGATTTTTCTTCTATGAACTCTTAAATATTTGGTAGCTGCCATCTCATTAATGATGTAAATGATGGCTTCTAATAATGTGTCATTTCTCCATTTGTTAAACTATGCTATTTTCAAGCTGCTATTCAAAATATTATTTGCTAGATACATTACTATGAGTTTCTCAGGATTAAGTTACTTTTCCTTCTCTGTTTTACATTTTCTGTGACTCATAGTGTATCATGTTTATATGCCCTGCCCATTGTTGTCTTACAGTAGATATTCTATAATTGTCCAACTGATAGACATTTTATGCTTCTCAAAACAGATACTTTTAAATGAAAATGTGAGGAAGAGTTAACACATTCTTGTTCTTAAAATAAATTTTATTTATAAATTAATCTTTCAAGTTATTTATTATACATTGGTTTTATAAAATAGTAATTCAAAAGTTTTCTGATAGATTATTTGATTATAAATGCAGTTCGAAATTCTACATATTAAGAATTAAAAATGTCAATGACTGAGTACAAATTATATTCCCAGTTTGCAGCCTTCAACATTGTAGTTGCTAAGTGAATAAATTAATTAAAACAACCTCCACAACCTAATATAAACTATGGTATAATCCAGCTTTGAATTTTCTTTCTGTGCTTCTCAAAATTTTTACTCTAAGATTCTATGACTGTCAATTTTTTTTCATAGAAAAAAATGTGGCAGGAACTTCAAATGGGGCAAGACATTTTAAATTTAAGAGGATAAAAATTCCCTATAGCTGTAAAAGTTAAAGAAAGAGGAAAGAAACACGAAATGTGGATCAACAGTCAAGGACAGTTTTATTTTAGAAAAATAAACCCGAGAGGGGCTTCTGGCTTGGAATGTTTCTGTGTTGGGAAGAAGTTTTACGGTGGGGTTGGACTGTCTCTGGGCAGAGGGGAGGTTATCTTGGGGCTGATCCCTTTCCAGAGGGGAGGTTATCTCAGGGCTGACATCTTCCCAGCCATAGGTGGATTATCTCAGGGCTGGCATGCCTCTGGTTGAGGAGGGGTTTGGAATGTTTCTGTTGAGAGATGTTATTAGTGGTTTATGGTCATGCTGACCTTAGGAATTAGGCTGATGCCCTTTGGATTTAAGCAGTTTTTTGATCAAGGTGAACTTTAGAATGGTGTTGCTTGTCCAAGATGGTGATGTTCCTGCTCTGTCAATAGCTGTTTCTTCTTACTTACCTTTTGAGGTTTGGATGGCATGGCTTTCTCACTCTGGTGGTAATGAATTGTTTAATCCTATGAAAGAAATAGCATAATAACAGTATAATTATATTAAGTGTCATTGAAATAATACTTATCACGTTATTCCAGGGATATTTTTGCGCTTTGTTGATATAAAGGACTACAATTAAATTTTTCAGGTCAATTTGAAAAAGTAAAAATTAAATATGGCATATGTATAAAGTAACTGCATAACAGTGAAGCACAACATAAAAGGCAAGCAAAATAGCATATCAGCCTTGAATTTTAGACACAATAATCATTTTTTAAAAATTGATTAATTGCTTTACATGTTTATTTTTATTAGCATAGACTTTAACTTCAGTTTTATAATCACACATAAAATGATAACTCTCATATGCATATCTTTCTCCCAATCTTCTTAAAAAATTCATTCAAACTTAATACAACTCTCGTCAATTATAAAATTATAAAAAGTAATTTGTTTTCTCAATAATGGATTATTTCATTATATCAATATTCAAGTATAAGACATAAACATAATTCTGCTATTCATTAGTTCTTTTATAATCTTAGTCTGTTTCGATTGTTTATATTTTAATTTTATATCTTGTCCCTAGATTTTCTTGAAGAATTTTTTCTAAAAATATTGTGTGTTCTGATTAGCACTATCATCAAACAGATCTAATTTTCTATAAATAAGGCAACAAATTATTTGCCTAAGTAAAAATTGTTATTTGTTCTTATTCTTCATTGCCCTTTCTGTTTTTTACTTAGGCAAGCCTTTTAAGGTTTTCTTTTTATGCCTACACCATATGCTTTTATGGCAATATAGATCAAATTTATTTTCCATCTAGTTTAAGTAATTTAATTCTTCTATTTTTCCAAATTTTTGAAATTTCTGTTGATCTGAGTTTTGTATATTTCTGCATTCTAATATGATGTTTTTGTTTGACCTAATTAGACTGAGATTAGTTTCTTTGTAATAGGATATTGGCTTTTGCCACAAATAACTTCATAAGACACCTGTAAACATACACACAGGTCAGAATTCTAACATAAATATATTTTATCGTTTTTCTTAAAACTAGTGAATAGAGTGTTTTAATACTCTGAAAATGATGATCTTACTTATCCCATTAGCTACTTCAAAGAAGATTTTGATTGTCCATCCTGAAAATTTACATTTTAGAAAGTTTCTGAATTAAACCCTAGGGGAATCCTTTTCTCTGCAATTATCCTTGTTTATCATCCCTTTGATTTTATTTAACACATTATCTGACAACAAGAAAAGATACATGACCTTAATCTTGCTGATCCTCCTATATCTATTAGGCAAATGCCTAATTTAACAAATGACTCTTCTGCTTTGCCCTGAAACCAGAAAACTCATTTTTCCTCAAACTAATCAATGAAACTAGTTTAGAAAATCAGTGTTTCTTCTCTTGAGGGTAGCAATGTAATAAGGGAAAAACAAGAAAGAAAAAACATAACTTAAAGGTATTGTTGAAACATGAAAACTGCATTTTAAAACTGTGACTCTAGATTGCATACATACTTCAAATAACGGCAGAGGAATCAGCACAGCAGCACCTGCAGTTGGAGCCTCACCTCACCATTGCCTGAACTTTGTTTATTATTATATTATTATTATTATTATTGAGATGGAGTCTTCAGTGTTACCTAGGCTAGCCTCAAATTGCTGGGCTCAAGTGATTCTCCTGCCTCAGCCTCTTGAGTATAAGCCCTATTTTTCTTATTTGAAGATTGACATACCAGTCGACAGTATACATGCAGTGGTGTTTGAGATATTGTACGTTTTTCATAAATGTGTGCTAAATTAATATGACATCATGTCACCTTGATGTTATACGAATGAGGTATGCTGATAAAAACTTTCTTCCTTCTGCTTTTTCAATTTTAAAAATATAGAATAAATTTCTTTTGGTTTTACCCTGAATGAGAATCACATTTCAATTTTATCTATATTCTGTAAGTAAGCAGTGAATTCACTGTTTTACAAACACCCTAACTGTTCACAGATTTAAATTTAAACAACTACCAAACAAAACCACTGAAGCACTATGCAAAAGACCTCACCTAGGATGTTATTAACCCATGTCATGGTCCTACGTTTTATGAACTTTATAGTGTTGTTTAAGTTTGTGAGGATATGTACAAGTTACTGTTAAATAAGCAAAATCATAGATTCAGTCAATAATTTAAAACAAGTTTTCTAGAACTCTTATAAATTCATAGACTTAAATTTCAGATAAATAGTACTTTCCAAAATTTATGTATATCTCCTCAATATTCTGTATTGTCTCCATAACTATACTTCATCATCTTTTCTTTCATAAAGTTATTTCCTACATTCATAAGACACTTTTGGTTGTTCAACTAATTAGTAATAGGAGGGGCATTAATTTTACTGGTAAACATTGGAAGATGAAAAACCAGAATTTCTTTGATAAGACTAAACTTCACTAATTATTAACAGTGGCAGAAAATATATAACACTAAGAGGAGGAATAGTGATATACTGGGTCTTAGAGAGATTAGAACTGAAATCTTATTCATGATACAAAGCAGCCCTATGGAGCAAGCTATTATTTTAATGACATGTTTTGTTATCAAGCATAATAATTTTAAGAACAGTTATAATAAACTATAACAAAAATAGTAATTTATGAATTTCTGTTATGGGGCTTCATCTTTTCAAAGTACTCTCTACATTTCTACTCCCTCACAAATCAAAATACAGTCATTTGTGACTTATCCCAGTTGTGTATTGAGAAATATATTTCATCACTGTGCAAACATCACAGAGTATAGCTACACAAACCTATATGTTATAACCTACTACAAACCTAGGCTATATGGTACAGCCTGTTACCCCTAGGCTACAAACCAGTGCAGCATATTACTGTACTGAATGCTGTAAACAATTGTAACCCAATAAGTATTTGTATATCTAAACGTATCTAAACATTAAAAGAGGTATAGTAAAAATACAATATTATAATCTTATGGGACCACTTTCATCTATGTGGTCTGTTATTGACGTCATGTGGTTCATGACTATACAACAATTACAGCAACAAATATTACTTATTTTCCCTTTGAGCTTTATGTTGACACTCTAGAAGAAACTGATTGATCTCTTTCTTTGCATTGAAGTTTCCATTGTCCTTGTTGGGTAAATATCTTGCAGCATAGCACAAAATGAATCATTATCAAACTATAGACTGACCAGTCATGTCACTTCTGGTAATACATTGTGAATACATGTGAAGGGTTCATGTGGTGGAGAAAATTTTAGAACATGGACACAATGAATTGTCAAAAGGATTTGAATCAATGTTTGTCTCCTACCAGTGCCCAGGCTTTTAAATGTTATGCCACATTATGTCTCTATGAATGGTGATCTTAGTTACAATCAAGGTTCTACCTAATAATTGGAAGAATATGATTCCTAAAACAATCATCCTGAGCTCTTTCACACAATATTTCTTTATATATTCCATAAGGCTGTTATTAGGTGCTCCCATAATTTACTATTTATAAATGTTTTAACATTCTATTTTTTTCTAATTGTCTGTTTACATTTAATTCTTCCAATAGAATGCTCTCTGAAGGGAGTTAGTTCTAAAATATATTTGTACTTTCTATATTTATATCACTAATATTTAGCCTAAATCTGGTATATAGCAGTTACCATTTAAATGCTTGTTGAATGAATTAAAATGGATGTCATTTAAGGAGAAAATATTTTAACAAAACATCTTCAAAATAAATATTTAATAAACTTACTTTATAATTTTATAATTTTATTCATAAATAGTCACTTCCCCTATGCTTGAGTTTATCTTTCAGGTGCATTGGTAAGCCAATGTGCTGAGCATGGTAGCTACTGAAAGAAAAAGAAACACATTTTATGTTATATTAATTTACATGAAAATTTTATAGTAATCATGATTTAAATATTTTCTTCTATAGTTTCCTGTATTTAGGGGGCTGTGCATTGGCATTGTGTCACCTAATATAGCAGGTATTCTTCCTAGGATAAGTGTCAGACATACTTCTTAGGTTGTTTTATTCATAAGAAATAAAATAATATTGAATTCAGATGTATTATTCGTAATATTTCTCAAAATATTTGTTAAATTTATTGCCTCTGAATTTTGATGAAAAATTTTAAAGATTCATATACATGATTTTTATTAACTTATCATATTAAAATTATATTCTAATACCTTAAAAAATAAATTTGTTTAGAATAAATGTTGATACATAGGGCTTTAGATATAATCTTTATATCTAAAGATTATAACCTTGAACTTAATATTTAATGGGTCTTTGATTTTTTCTATGACAAGCAATGTTATTTTACTTTTCATCAAAATATTTAAATTGATTTTGTGTATCTGTTCAATTTTGACAAATGGATCACAGTTCTTTGAAACTAGAGTGTACATGTTTAATATACTTCCCATTCATGCCAACTCATCCTATCTCTATATTGGATATTCAAAATAAAATAAGCATTCAATTATTGATTGTTATTGGCAATTTTTTCATCTAGACATCACTAAGATGGGAAGAAATATATTCTGTTTTTGAGATGGAGTGTCACTCTGTCGCCCAGGCTGGAGTGCTGTGGCATGATCTCTGCCCACTGCAGCCTCTGCCTCCCAGGTTCAAGTGATTCTCCTGCCTCAGACATCCAAGTAGCTGGGATTACAGATGCACACCACCACGCTGGCTAATTTTTGTATTTTTAGTAGAGACAGGGTTTTGCCATGTTGGTCAGGCTGGTATTGGGCTCCTGACCTCAAGTGATCTGCCCACCTAGGCCTCCCAAAGTGCTGAGATTACAGGCATGAGCCATCATGCCCCACCAAGAAATATATTCTATTTTTTTATTATACTTTAAATTTTAGGGTACCTGTGCACAACGTGCAGGTTAGTTACATATGTATACATGTGCCATGCTGGTGTGCAGCACCCATTAACTTGTCATTTAACATTAGGTATATCTCTTAATGCTATCCCTCTCCCCTCCCCCCTCCCCTCACCCCACAACAGGCCCAGTGTGTGATGTTCCCCTTCCTGTGTCCATGTGTTCTCATTTTTCAGTTCCCATCTATGAGTGAGAACATGCGGTGTTTGGTTTTCTGTCCTTGCTATAGTTTGCTGAGAATGATGGTTTCCAGCTTCATCCATGTCTCTACAAAGGACATGAACTCATTTTTTATGGCTGCATAGTATTCCATGGTGTATATGTGCCACATTTTCTTAATCCAGTCTATCATTATTGGACATTTGGCTTGGTTCCAAGTCTTTGCTACTGTGAGTAGTGCCACAATAAACATGTGTGCATGTGTCTTTATAGCAGCATGATTTATAATCCTTTGGGTATATACCCAGTAATGGGATTGCTGGGTCAAATGGTATTTCTAGTTCTAGATCTCTGAGGAATCGCCACACTGACTTCCACAATGGTTGAGCTATTTACAGTCCCACCAACAGTGTAAAAGGGTTCCTAGTTCTCCATATCCTCTCCGACACCTGTTTCCTGACTTTTTAATGATCGCCATTCTAACTGGTGTGAGATGGTATCTCGTTGTGGTTTTGATTTGCATTTCTCTGACGGCCAGTGATGATGAGCATTTTTTCATGTCTTTTGGCTGCATAAATATCTTCTTTTGAGAAGTGTCTTTTCATATCCTTCGCCCACTTTCTGATGGGGTTGTTTGTTTTTTTCTTGTAAATTTCTTTGAGTCCTTTGTAGATTCTGGATATTAGCCCTTTGTCAGATGAGTAGATTGCAAAAATTTTCTCCCATTCTGTAGGTTGCCTGTTCACTCTGATGGTAGTTTGTTTTGCTGTGCAGAAGCTGTTTAGTTTAATTAGATCCCATTTGTCAATTTTGGCTTTTGTCGCCGTTGCTTTTGGTGTTTTAGACATGAAGTCCTTGCCCATACCTATGTCCTGAATGGTATTGCCTAGGTTTTCTTCTAGGGTTTTTATGGTTTTAGGTCTAACATTTAAGTCTTTAATCCATCATGAATTAATTTTTGTATAAGGTGTAAGGAAGGGATCCAGTTTCAGCTTTCTACAGATGGCTAGCCAGTTTTCCCAGCACCATTTATTAAATAGGGATTCATTTCCCCATTTCTTGTTTTTGTCAAGTTTGTCAAAGATCAGGTAGTTGTAGATGTGGCATTATTTCTGAGGGCTCTGTTCTGTTCCATTGGTCTATATCTCTGTTTTGGTACCAGTACCATGCTGTTTTGGTTACTGTAGCCTTGTGGTATAGTTTGAAGTCAGGTAGCATGATGCCTCCAGCTTTGTTCTTTTGAGTTAGGATTGACTTGGCAACATGGGCTCTTTTTTGCTTCCATAAGTAGTTTTTTCCAATTCTGTGAAGAAAGTCATTGGTAGCTTGATGGGGATGGCATTGTATTCTTATATAATTTTCAGAGAAAATTTATGTTTGAAACCTTAAACAGTTGGTGACATGCTTTCTGTTTTATATTCCTTAAAATATGTCAACCACAAATAATAACATTAAAACACAAGTTTTCGGGTAGTATTAAGTTTTATAAATTAAATATTGTTACTATTGTTTGTTATTTAAGACTAGTTAAGAAAAAAATGTGTTAAAATACTTCAAATAGTACCATCAATGAATCATTTTGAATAGAGCCAGAGAAGATTACCCAGTAGAAATTTAAGCTCACTTGCAGTGGTAGTGCGTGACTGTCATCCTGGCTGCTTGGTTGGCTGAGGCAGGAGGATCCCTTAAGCAAGGAGTTCAACACTATGTATTGTACTATGTATCGTACTATGATCACATGTGTGAATAACTATGTTACTACAGCATGGGTAATATAGTGAGACCTTGTCTCTAGAAAAATGAAGGAAGGAAGGAAGGAAGGAAGGAAGGAAGGAAGGAAGGAAGGAAGGAAAGAAGGAAAGAAGGAAAGAAAGAAATTTAATCTAAATGCCTCTATTTTCCTGTGTATTTCTGCCAAATGAGGAAGTAAAAGTAGGACTAGGTTTAGGTAAAATGGGTATATTGCTGGGAAGTTGCTGATTATGTGAATTTATTATTACTTGTGTATTAACAGGAGTACAGGCTTTTTGACTTTCAACAGATTTTTCCTTTCCATGTTTCAGTCTCCAATAATTCTCTGACTGTGGCTCTCTCAGATTATTGCTGAATCTCTCTCCTTGCCTCATGCCTTGTCACTCACCTTCTCATTTTGTTGGTTTATTCTTTTACTTTATTCAAAACAGTTGAGAATAGTATACTTAGGCTGCATTATATTCTATGAAAAACTACACGTGGTAGATCCTAGAAGGATGAATCCAAAGGGTTTTTCTTCTGAATGGGGAACAAAAAGGAAAATGTAGCAGAGTCCCAGTGACCAGAGCATGATAATTCTAGTGGACTGGGTTGCCAAAATCTCTTCCTACATATTACTAGTGAAGAGGCCTTAAAGTGATAAGGCTGAGAAACACCATCAGTAAAGAAGCAGGAAATTTGTTGTCATAAGGATTATTTCTTCATATGAAAAGGATTTCAGAAGTGGAACACCTACCCATAACTTTGAAAAGCAGTGGTTAGTTAGTCAGTGGCACCTAACAACATTGGCATCTAAAAACACTAATTGCATACCTTTGCCTCCAGAAGTCTGTACATATTTGATACAGATTATAGAAATAATGAGAATCTGGTGGGGTTGAAAATGACTCAGAATTGAAAGGGACCCAGATCCATCTGTTCATCCCCATGCTTACTAAGAATGTTCTCTAATTGAAAATTTGACATGAGGTCACTGAGCCTCTGTAGAAAGTATTTCAATGACGATGAATTCTATTATTTTACAGTTCTGTATCTTACAGTTATATTCCTACTCTTTTTCAAATTAGAATGAATGGTTATAATATTGCTTTAAAGAACAATACAGCATAATTAATATATCTAACCTTAAAACAGCACTTTCAAAATTTAAAGACCTCTAACTACAAATTTGATGTGTTATAGGACCAAGAAAAAAATCGAGATTTTAAAATTTTACTATTTATGGTAGCCAATTCTGACGAGATATCTTAATAAAATATCAACTAAAAACAAATTGTATAATGCTAATCAAGATTAATATTATTTATGTCAATGATATTACAGCTATATAAAATTTTAGTATGAATGCAGGCACTTAGTCTTCTTGAAGTTAAATACTTCTGAGAAAGTATTACATAGTCCACATTTCTTCTATAAAAATATATATGCGGCCAGGAGTGGTGGCTCATGCCTATAATCCTAGCATTTTGGGAGGCCCAGTGGGGTGGATTGCCTGAGCTCAGGAGTTCCAGACCAGCTTGGCAACACAGTGAAACCCAGTCTCTACTAAAATACAAAGAATTAGCTAGGCGTGGCAGTGTGCACCTGTAATCCCAGCTACTCAGGAGCCTGAGGCAGGAGAATTGCTAGAACCTGGGAGGCAGAGGTTGCAGTGAGCCGAGATCATGCTACTGCACTCCAGCCTGGGTGGCAGAGCGAGACTCCATCTCAAAAAAAAAAAAAAAAAAAAAGCAATTTTATCATAATTATCCCATTTATCCCTTCAAATGTTCTATATTTCCTAAATTGAAAGACAGAGTTTATGTCTGTAACTCTCAGACTGTCAATAGATACTATATTGACTGGTAACACAGTTCATTGAAGGTCTGATGGTTTCAACATCGCTAAAAAAAAAAAAAATGGAAAAACGCACTGCTAATTGACCCATGACCTGGTAGGTATTTCAGACATGTTAAAATGTAGAAAATAGGTGCTCAGAACCAATGAATACAGTAATAGTTGAACAATAAATGTGTTAAAATAAATTTTTGTAATATTGTGAAAGATTATTTTGCAAGAATTAACACAGTACAAATAATACTATATATTTGCATAAAATTTAGTTTATTGAGCTAGTTTTGAAATTATTTGCATATAAAAAACAAAATTTTAAATTTTCTAAACATACTATAAATGTTTGTTCACATAAGTCAAAATTAGAGAATTGTAAAACAAAATGTTTATCTGTTTACATACTAGTTAAGACCTGACATTTGTAATATGGAGAAGGAAGCTTAAAATCTAGAGATTTCCAAATATTTGAAATTACCATAACAAAGCAACTCATTCAGTTTCAAAAAATAAATTTATTATAATTTTATCATTTTATTTTAACAAAATGCCTTACTTTTACTTTTGAATAAAAGCTTCTCTGAGCTACCATAATAGCAATTATTCTTCTAAAACCAGCTGGAAAAGTTGTATAATTGTTCAGTGAAGGTCTGACCCTAAGGAAAGCAATCTAAAAGGTCATGAATTTCATTCACCCCAAAATATTTTACCTGTCTTTTAGTCTAAGAAATTAATTTCATGGTGATAATGGTTAAGAGTTCTTCAAATAAGCAGTTCAGGGTTATAACCTCAATTCACTCATACTGGATGATTTAAAAAGCAAAGCACTAAACAAAATCTTTTCAATAATAGGTGTGTTTAAAACAGATATTTTATAGATGATTATATATGAGCCTCTGAATTGCTGAAGTGACTGCAATCTGGGAGGCTTATGTGTTTTATATGTGTGTGTGTGTGTGTGTGTGTATGTACACTTTAAGTTCTGGGATACATGTGCAGAATGTACAAGTTTGTTACATAGGTATACACGTGCCATGGTGGCTTGCTGCAATTTGTATCAGCATTTAAGTATCTTTATTAATTAAAAAGCCATAAGAAAAATGCTTATTCATCAAATACATATGTTTATCCTGATCTATATTTAAAGAAAATTAGGCAAAAATGTTCTGAAGCTTAACATGCCTAGCTTAAAGTTTCACCATCTGTTGTCTTTTTAAATATTTGAGCAAGTATTACTATGCTTCATGCAAAGCAAGACAAATTCTATGTTTGGCTGCATTTGATGGTAACCTGAGGTCATATCTCATTCTTCATGTGAGAAAATGCCAACACTCAGACTATAGTATCTGCATTAATACCTATTTCAAAAAAGAAATAACGTATTCAAGACACCATTGTGTATTATTTTTTCTTAACATTTTAACTAAGTTTTCTAAGATTATCCACTTATTATTTTCATGAATCCTTGAATTTGGATACTAAAATCAGCCTTCTTTTCATTCATTTTAGGAAATCACAATTGGACCTGGAGAGTAGTTTCTCACTAATAAACTATGGGAAATTGGGGTTCAACCCAGGACTTGAAATTGTTACCCTCCTTAAGTTCCTATATATTAAAATAATTAAGCAGAAAATGTTAAATACAACATCTTGAACTAATACATGTGTGTTATGTATGCACATGTATATATTTCTGTGTACTTTACATGGGTATATGGACTTTAAAAATACAATGTATCAGTAATATCTACCTATTTTCTACTTACCAAATTACTGAGGAAAAATACTGACAAATCTCCTCCTCTCGACCATTTAAGAATGAAGAAAAATAAGAAAATATTTAATTTCACTGTCAATATAATAAATCATTTAATATGTCTGCCAATGCAGAATTTTCTTTATTTTTTTTTCGTTGTTCCTGAATTGAAAGCAGGGAAGTATGCTGAGGGGGACAGGAGACAGAAACAGAATATAAGACAGCTTCAGAGATCAGAGGGCTCTGAAACTTACTGCTTGAAACCAGGAGGTCATAACCATTTAATCTCTCACAATTTTAAGCTTCATAATTTTATAAAGACATTTTTAAGAAAAACAAAAGTACTTTTATATATATCTTACCAAACTTTACTATTTCTCAATATTTTCTCCTTGTTAAAAACAGCTTTTAAGCATTTGTAATACATTAAAATTAGGAGTCAGAAATACATTGGCAAGAATATGTGTTTTGTTTAATTCTGCAAGAGATAGCTATAGTGACTTTCCTTCCTTGTATGAGGGAGATAGTGGTGATTCGACATAAGCTGTTACTCATGGGGTGAGAAGTAATTGCTTTACCTATGATTAAACTTAATGATTCAGGGAACTTAGCTATTTTATTTTTCAAGTCCCAAAGTAAACAGCATGCCACTTTTAAAAATATCAATTATAACTTTTTTTCACATGAGAGGAGAGAAACTGATAAAGATAAGGGAAATTGTACAATTAATGCTTTTGCTTTTAGTAGAAACTTTTAAAAATGTTTCATCTCAAGTAAATGTAAAGAAAAATAATCAATTTTGTGTAACAAAGAGAACGTATGAATAATTGTAAAAGCTCTGGTTTGAAAATATTTCAATAAAATAAAGATATGACTAATTGACCAATGAATTAACCAATAATACATATATATCTATGTATAGATTTCAAAAATTAACTTATCAATTTAATAACAAAGACAAACTATACACAGATAATCTGATAATTTCAAATGTATATATTAAAATTCACCTTCCAATTTATGTGTTCCTTAAAGGAAAATAGCATTTTTATTAATGTTATAGCTCCACAATACATGGTACAAATAATATGATTGTTAAACGTGAGTTGGCTTTTTAAATTATATGCCTAAAGGGAAAGTATGACATAATTAGTTAATAATATGGAACAAAGAAATTGTCAGTAGTCAGTAAATATCCAGGTTTGTCATAAACATAGTTGTCAGAAACTAGTGGGAAAAAGTGCTCAATACATAGGCTCCTATGAAGAGTAAATAAAGCAAACATTTTGAGAATAGAAAATAATGATTAAGAATATAAGTAGGTAATATATGTTGAGAAATAAAAACAAAATCCTAAGCCCCTGAACTGACTGAACAGAATCCCTCTTTCCCAAGGGGTCCCCAGAGTAAACTTGAAACCTGAGTTATTGGCAAGGATGAAATGGGAGGTCAGACAGGTTTCCATATACTCCCTCTCTTGCCAACTACTCTTAGGCTTTCTTCCCTAAGGGCTAAACAGAAACCAGCCCTATTGTGAGACTACCATTGATGTCAACCAACTGCCTGATGCTACCCCTCCCTTTTGTAGTTTCAGCACAACAACCAAGCAGCATTTTTTCCTAAGAGTCTGTGGAACATCGGATGGTCATGGCAAGTCTATGGAGACTGTGCAGGAAGGGTTCTCGTATCCTATGCTTCATCTTTTGATGTTAGAAGGCAGAAAACTCCACACTTGGATTATGCTAACTCTGCCATTTTTTGATCCTGGGTCCCAGGAAGGGGCATGAAACTTAATTGTGCATGTGCACATTTCTCCTCTCATAAATAATCATGACTCCTCCTATAGTTTATTAAATATGTATATTCTGCCACTTTGCTCAGCATTTCTGGTCCCTTTCTCCCTCTCTTGAAGTGTTTGGTTGGCTTCTTGCTGTGGTCTACTTTTCCCAGTGTCTGTTGCTGGCTTCTGGCTGGAAGCTCTTATTCCCGGTCTGTCAGAGTGGCCACCCTGTAGGCTGCAACTCTTTATGAGCAATAAAACTCTCCTTTTCAAATTTATGAACTTCATCATTCTTCAGTTTAAAATGTTATTGGGAAACAATGAAAGTATAGAAAAATGAGAACAATTAATACACATGTGAAATCTATTAATTTAACTATGCTATCAATTATGAACTGTTTTTTATAATAAACATTAATGGGCCATTAATGACCTCAAAAATGACATATGATTCAACAAAATCTGCTGGAAAAAAATTTCTAAAGCAAAAGCATTTCAGAAAAAGAGTAAAATGAAAACAGCTGCTAAATGCACTGCAGTAACAGTCTTCTCACTGAGGCACAATTCACCAAAATGTAGAAAACTCAAATGTGACTCAAAAAAAAATGAAAATGAATAAAGGCAGACTGAATGAAGCTCACTGAAATGCAGCATCAATATTAATACTAAACTATATTTGGACCACATTTTATGTAAGAACTTTTATGACAATAATTATTAGGTTGGTGCAAAAGTTATTGCATTTTGTGTCATTACTTTTATGGCAAAAAATGCAATTACTTTTTCACCAACCTAATAGATTCTCAAGAAATTTTATCAGTCCCAATTTTGAGTGATATCAATGTTTAATCTTAAATATTAAGACTGGTTTTTAATTAACCAGATAATGTAATATAATCCATAATTTTGCCTAGGATAACCTCAGTAAAATTATTGGTTAGTGCTATGGTACTTACTATTTCTGTCTGTATTCTTATGAAAACTAGTTTTATGTATAATTTTATGACTGAAGAAAATAAGACGAGGTAATATGTGCAACATAAAAGATAATATTTTTAATGTATTTCCCAGTTATTATTTTAAACTCAAAGGTAAAATGCATGTTTAATTTATGCTTTAGTGACTCAATTACCATAGAAAGAGTTTACTGATTCCTTATGCATGTTATAAAATTTGTAACAGGATGTTACTTGTATGTCTTCAGTTTGTAGCCAAGAATTTTGACAATGTTTTAGAGGCTGAGGACAATTAAGTAAGGCCAAGTACCTGATATCCTATAGTGAGTGTCTGGATACTTATGCAGGGTACACTATAAGACTATGAAAGACAACCTGTCAAATTTAGTGAACACCAGCTCTTAGCTTTTAACACGATCTGGGTTAAAAAAATTAGGAAGGAGAACGATCCTTCATAAATGGTTATGAAATATCTTTCACTCTCTTGTACGGAAGGCCAGAGAATTGCTTCTCCCATATATAAGGCTTAGTGAGAGAGGATTTTATCAGGTCTACCTGAACGTTGGGTAGCATAAGGAATAATGTGAGAAGCTAGAGCTGAAGCAGCCTGAAGTCTCAGAGCGTCAAGAGACGGTGGGCTGTACTGGGAGTGTAATGGTTAATTTTACGTGTCGACATGACCGGCTGCCCAATTACCTGGTAAAACATTATTTCTCGGTGTGTCTGTGAAAGCATTTCTGGAAGAGATTAGCATTTGAATCAGCGTACTGAGTATAGAAGATCAGCCCTCCCTGATGTAGGCCAAATCATTCAATGTGCTGATAGCCAGATAAAATAAAAAGTTGAAGGAAGGGTGAATTTTTTTCTCTCTTCTTGAGCTGGGGCATCTATCTTGTCATGTCCTTGGGCATCAGAGCTCCTGGTTCTCAGACCTTCAGTCTCCTGGACTTACAGCAGTGTCCCCTACCTTACCCCAACCTAGTCCCCCTCCCAGGTCTTCAGCCTTGGACTGACAGTACGCCATTGGCTCTTCTGGATTTCAGGCCTTCAAACTCAGACTGAATTATGCCACTGGCATTTCTGGCTCTCTGTCTCACAGATGGCGTATTGTGGGAATTCTGTCACCATAAACATGGGCGCTAATTCCCATAAAAAATCCATCCTATGTATGTGTATACATATATCCTATTAGTTCTGCTTCACAAAAGAACCCTGACTCATACAAGGTGCAGACTTCATATTCAAACAAAAGTTGTCACTGGGTATTAGAGAGCAAAGAGTTTGATTGCTGTGGACCAGTTGTGGGCAATGCAAGAGAGAGGTTTATTGGTACTGCCTTGACAGGGATATTACACAAGACTTTACCTGGAGGGTGAAGTTACAGAGACAAAGGAAAGACTGGTAGAAGATCCAGTGCTGTAGAGAAGCTGGAAGAGGCCAGCTGGAGGAGGAAATAAGTCCACTCCTGGGAATGCATTAGTGATTTACTCTGGTAGAAATATCTCTTAATTATTATGTGATCTAGGAAAAAAAAAGAAGAAAAGAAAACACATACCACAATAGGTAATAAAAACTACTATAATTTAATATTTAGAGAAAGCAATAGATTACTGTTACAGTTTCTGAGTATAAAATTCAAAACTAAAACAATTCTGAAAGTTAAGTACAGTTGGAATGTTTTATATACTCATTAAATTAATGGATAGTTGTTAGGATAACACGATTTTCAAGAAAGCATGTAGTCATGTTTCTTCTTTGTGTCCCTCATATTATATTTACTGGGAATGATAGTCACAAGTATATGATGGAACTCACTGTATGAATGTTTGCCTTATGAACTTACCTAAGCATTTTGTTACTACTTTTTAAAAACAAATGCCAAATAACTAATAAATCAAGAGAACATAGATATTATTGCGTATTTGACTCATTCACCCTTGAATGAACTGAGCAATTTGACAGCCCAGAGACATTTGACATTCAACAATCTCTGAAAAGCTATTTAACTGTTAAATGTTTTATTCTCACTAAATTTAATCCACCCAGGGCAATGCCCTTTTGACGGTCACAATCTTTACGTTTTCCTCCATCAAGTTGAATAATTTTATGTTAATATCACATTTAATGTAGATCTTCTGAGGTTTTTTTTTTTATTAACAAGAGACTAAAAGATGTTTTATGCATTGGGATTTCTAATTATGTACTTTCTACGTTACTTTGCTTTCCGAAGGTAATTTCTAAATTGCATCTTGAGTCAACCAAACTGCAATGAAGGTTTTATAGATAATTTTATTTGTACAATATTTGAGTGAAATAATTTTGCTGTTGTATGTTTCATGAGCATTCCTATTACAACTTTTCCAAAGATAAATTGGTGGTATTGATTTATAATTTTATAACTTATTTATATTTATTTTTTAATAACTATATACACTCCAATTTATATTTTCTTCAAATTGAGATACATTTTATATAAGAGATGGGGAAAATATCACTGAGATAATAAAAACTATTTTGTAATTCAGAGTTGCAATATAATCTAAAATATATATGATGATTTTGACTTCAAAATATTCATAAAATTTTGCATGTTTACTTTATGAATAAGGCTTCATGTACTTTTTCTGGAATTTAGTCCTTTTGTTTGAGAAAATAAAAAAAGTTATTTGAAAAACATGTTAAAGGCTTAATTAATAATGACAAAAATGACATTACTTTGAAAGAACTTAATTACTTAAAATGTACTATTTTATGACAGACATACAGGAAAAGTTTACATTGTTATTAAATTTATTTTTTATTTTAATTTTATATATTTTAGGGGTAGAAGTATAGGTTCCTTGCAAGCATATATTGCATAGTTATGAGGTCTGAGGTTTTGCTGTACCCATCACTACCCAATATTGAACACTGCACCCAACAGGCAAATTTTCAACCCTCATCACCCTCTTACTATCCCCCCTTTTGTAATCTCCAATGTCTATTATTCTACTCCGTGGTCATTGGGTTTCTTTATCTTCACTATATGTGTCCACTTCATCTTTATTGTTTAATAAAAATGCAAAGTGAAAATCACTGACTTATCAAACATGAGGAAAATTTTGCTAGTGTAAAATATTATAAATATAGTTTAATATAGTACATATATGAAAGTTAATCATATAAAATAACT
Organism: Nomascus leucogenys; assembly: GCF_006542625.1. Taxonomy (NCBI): domain Eukaryota; kingdom Metazoa; phylum Chordata; class Mammalia; order Primates; family Hylobatidae; genus Nomascus; species Nomascus leucogenys. The sequence continues at coordinate 24,014,755 of NC_044387.1, forward strand.
TTTAAATTTTATACACAACTAATAATTCAATATAAATACATGCAGAAAACTAATACTTTCAGATTCTAGTAGATACACTTTTTATATGTCATATATTATTTTCAGTATTTATTTGTTACCAGAAAGTATAAGCAAAATGAGGCTTGTATTTCTCTTTAACAACTAATTCCTCTTAATGTTTTTAACACAGTGTTTTCCAAAGAATGTTGTCACAGATGCTCAAGCAGTCATTATATATTCAATTGAAGTTGAAATTATTCAGTCAGCATAGCAACATCTTGTCTGAAACCTTGCTGATCTGTATAAAAGCCAGTAAATACTGTATGTAGTGGTATTATCTGAGAAAATCAATCTTGCCCAGGACACTGAGGGATTGTTCCTATCTTCCTTCAGGTGCTGTCATGAAATATTTACTGTGCAGATACACCAGAAGTGAGTTTCGTTTAGTATCTACTTTCAACCCTAGCTGTGTTGATGCATGCATTCCCCTTTCTATGTGAATCTTGGAAATATGACTTGGCTTATAATAATATATCAAGATAGTCAATTATTGATTATAATGAGTGAGGGAAATAATGACATAAATAGTTCTAATGAAATAATTAACTATATATATGTGAACTATATTTTACATTGTTTAAAATTGAACCCCCGATCTCCGTAATATTGGAGGCTCAGCAATATATTGATCATAGACCCTGATTAAGAAATGCAGTCCAGATCCAGATGCAGATTAAAACATAGATAAATCAAAGCTTTTATTCAATGTGAAATTAATCTTGGTAAAAAACGTCTCATAGGTAAACTAAACCAGAAAACTCTGAAACTTTTTATATAGACGGAAGGAAAAAACCTATTTATGCTTACACATTATAAACAATTTCTAAACTGAAATAAACAAACATACCTTTCAGACAATTTGAATTGCATATTTACATAAATTTCAATATCCATTTTACTCTCTTATAGAAACTTTTAAGATTTGTTTCAACAACAAATCAAAAAAGGTTTTATGCTATTTATAAATATGTAATTGTCTAAATTACATCCATTATCATAATTGAATATTTTATTACATTCTAAGGCATTTTGATCCACTTTTAGGAAAAGAGACCCAGTGTTACTCTATCTTCTTTTCACTGAATCATCTTTTTTATAAACTTTACTTACTAAATTTTGCTTTTGCATGTGAAAAATTACAACCCCCTCCCCCCCAAAAAAGCCTACTTTAATTTCAAGGTTTGACAATACAGCAAGACAACATTTACTTTGGAAATACACAGATTTTTTTTTTTTGCCTACAGAACATCTGAATTTAAAGCCCTATTTATTGCCCCACCACCACACCAGTCAGCTGTCATTTCATTTGATTTGATACCAACTTATTATAACTTATTTTAGAAAAGATAGAATAAAAAGAACTATGCAGGAAAATGAGCACTGTCTTGAGATCTGAGACAGAATTTTTGTCTAAAATCATGAACTAACTAGCAGTAGGACTTGAGGCAAGACAAGTGACTGTGATCCTATGAAAAAGAGCAAGAGGAGCTAATTGGTAACTCAGATATTCTAGCTATTGGTATTTCTGAAATATGTTTTCCTTTCTTATTCTATATAAGACACATTAAAAAATTATCAATCATTGACCACACAGAGAGATGCACTCACACATAGACTTTCTAATGTCTCATAATCCTAATCGCAACTTTTAAAGTGTTTATATTGCAGCCTTTGGACAAGTAGTACACTATTGATATACTTTACAGATTGTTAGAACTCTGGTGTAATATAAGGATAATTCTTAATTCTGTTATTATTATAAAGAGGAGAAACACTAGTCATATGTTCTTTTAAGTTATGTGTGTGTGTGTGTGTGTGTATATATATACATATATATATATATTTTTTTTTTTTTTTGAGGTGGTGTCTGGCTTTGTCACCCAGGCTACAGTGCAGTTGCACAGTCTCAGCTCACTGCAACCTCCACCTCCCAAGTTCAAGCAATTCTTCTACCTCAGCCCCCCAAGTAGCTGGGACTAGAGACATGTGCCACCATGCCCAGCTAATTTTTGTATTTTTAGTAGAGACAAGGTTTCACCATATTGGTCAGGCTGGTCTCAAACTCCTGACCAAATAATTTAAAGGACACCGCCAACAACAAAACACAAACAAAACATTCTTTTCTTGAAGCTGTTAAAAAAAAAAAACAACCTCAGTTCGACTTTAGGGAGACCCCCTGAAACTATTGCTACGGAATAAAAGATGAAATGCTCCTGATTATTGTAAATACAAAATTGCATGCAGGATTGTGTAAAGACAATGCCAGGTTGGGCTGCCAGAATGAGCCAACAGCACATGATGTGCTTCCCCCTGCAGAGAGCCTATGAATGGATGTGCAGTCAGTGAGGTTTCACATCACCAAGATTCCTATCCCAGAAAAGCAGATTCATAGCTCTGGGAATGGAATGTGACCCTTGTGAAGAGCCTATAAATGGATGCATTTGGGGTGCCTGTTCATATGGATAAGATAGGGCTATAAACGCCCTCATCTTGCCACGGCTTTTCTAGGCCTCTTTAGGGTTAAGGCATACTCCCTTCTGAGAATTTCTAATTTAACTGGTTGTCTAGCTTCACATCCTGTTTCTATGGATTGTTTGTAACCAGCTTTTGCTGCAACTGGTACTGTTGATTAATATTTTGCTAATCATAGGTTATAGAAAGACTGTGTTTCTGTTTTAAGGCTCTGTTAGAAATTACTGATTCACACACTATATTGTAAATTCTTATCTCTGTATACTGTACTTCTGCATACAGATGTATGTTAAAAAATTACTTCATCCCCATGTGACTGTCTCATCTCATAATCAAATGACCCTAAATCCCTCACTAACCTACCCCCACCCTCACTAAACTTAATAATAAATGCTGGTATATCCAGTGCATTGGCAGCATCGCAGGATCAGAAGGCAGTGACGTGACCCCCCGGACCCAGCTTTCACTATCTTGTGTGTGTCTATTATTTCTCCACCTGCCGATCTCCCTGGGAACAAAGAAAGAGCCCCGCTGCATTGCGGGAGGCTGGCCAGATCCCACAATATTCCACCAATGTATGTCCTCTCTTGCCTAATTAGGTCATATTTAATTTGGATTCACATATAAAATTTAAGGAATGCATGTGGAACATTGTTTAAAGAGTAAGAATATTTCTGTTATGGCCCAATTTCTATTTATATCCCATTATTACAAAATGTACCTGATATCCTTCAGCCAGTAATAGTCTACCAAATTCAAAAGCTTCAGGTTTGTTTATGATACTCTTCCTAGACGGACTAGGGACATTCCATCAAATGCATTTAGTAGATAAAGACTTCCTGTTATCTTTTATTCAAGTATTTTTACTAGGATATCTGTCTTCTGTGATAAAGTTAAGAAATAGGTTTTAAGCCTGTTGAACCATTTTCTTCCCAGTTACTAATTTATTAATTAACATGATTGGTCCTGTGGAAAAGTATAAGGATTGATTATCAGAGTGAGCTGAAAATCTGGGACAAAATTTGTCCCATGTCATGCTCATCAAGGACACTCACTATCAGTAAGGTTCTCCATAATCAATTAGACAATATGACCTATTTAGTGGATATCAATAATCCCTTATGTGCTTGTCAAAGTTCTCTCAAACAAAGTGGTCATGAGGGCAGTGGTAAAGATTATGCATGAACTCAAAACCAGAAATCTCTTTTTATCAAAAGACACAGACAAGCCAATACAAAAGAGTGCCCAATCTGCCAGCAGTGGAGACCAATATGGTGCCCAACTATAGAAGAACCCATATGGTGGTCTACCATAGAAGAACCAGCTATAAGGAGAAAGGTTGATTTTCCCGAACCATGTTTATCATGGTAAGGAAAAACAATTTGCCTTCACTGGAATGACACATATTCTGGATAATGATTTCCTTTCCCTAGACAATATATTTCTGCGAGAAAAAAAAAAATTCTTACCAAGTGCCACATCAACACTAAAAAAAAATTCTTACCAAGTGCTATATTGATACTAAAGGTATTCCATTAATTTTGTTTCTAAACAAAGAACTAAAACAAGTAAAAATGAGGTACTAGGCTATTATTCATGAGTTTCAGTTACATTAACACATTTGCTGAGTACATAATGATAAACATTATGCAATACCTTTAAACTGACTTCAAAGTAGTACCTTAGTAGAATAATAGAATAGCTTTTTTTTTTTCTGTGTTAACTGAGACCATGATCTTGGGATATTCGAATTTTGGCCTGCAAGATGCAGCATATTCTGAACCATTGGCCTTTATAAAGTGTTATTAATCTTCTATAGCCTGAATATAAGAGTCTAAGTAGCAACGTACACAAGTAAATTTCTTTTAAGTGTGCTGGTTCTCTAACTTTGTCACTTCGAGATCTGTTGTCTAAGAGGTCTTACTATCTGTTGAAGAAAAGTCTCCAAAGGTGGTAGACCTGTTCATTTTGACTTCTCATACCAGTGAGCCAATAGCCAAAAAAGTTAAAATAGTGCCTAGTGTAATTAAGCCTCAGGTGACAAAGCAGAATAAAAAGAGGTTATCGTGAACTCTGTAGCTAAACTGCATCGGTTTAATTTCTAGCTGTATAACCATGAGCAAATTTACCTAATATTTATTTCACAATTTTCTCATCTATACAATTTGATTACTAATAGTTAAATTTCCAAAGCTCTTTGAAAAGTACCTGTTACATAATAAGTGATACATACATGTTTACTACTAGTAGTAGTATTAAAGTGAAATAATGTTGCTCCAGTTGGGGAAGTAAGGAGTATATGTATGGAACCCAGGAGGTCCCCTGGGATGCAGCATACAATGATACATAATCGCAGTCAAATACAGACAGGACCACCAAGCTTCAGACCATTCAGAAATAATGCTTGAATTATTCTACAAGGGAGACAAATAATACCTTCACATCTAAGGTTCTGAGAGTATTTGAAGTATAGTGGAAATAGAGGAAGAAAACTATAAACATATTATATCTATTTATGATGAATATCAAATAAAAGTCTCAAGTAGTGTTCCATACTTTAATGCTTGCTTCCCTTTTTCCTTTCTCTCTTTCTCTCCCGCACTCCCTTCCCTTCATGCATACTGTCTTTTCAGTACACTGTCATGCTCTCTCTGCGTTCTGTTCTCTTACTGTTTCTATTTTACACTATCAGAATTTTCATTCTCGTATTTTTCATCACTTTTACCAATTTATTTTATTCTCTCTTTTTAATCTGCAATTTAATATAGAATGGGTTATTTATAGATTAATTTATAATTAAATACATTGGTGAACTTACATCAAGAAGGACATCTGAGTAAAACAGAGGAAGAATGATTGTGTTGCCCTTATTGGTGGGGCCATTATGCAAATAAAGAGGAATGTTGATTGCAATTGCGGAATGTAGCACTCTAGATGAGTGACCCGTGGGATTAAAAAAAAAAAAAGACCAGGATTTGTATGCCTGCAATGTTGAGGGAGAAAAAGGACCAACCTTTATGACTTTCTTCTATGGCAGCATGTCCAAGTATTTTATAAACTTTCAAATCCATTCTTATCAAGAACAAGAAAAAGAGAATATTTCTTTGCTATCAAGTCAAACATTGAGCCAAGTGCTTAATACCTTACTTGAGGAAAACTTATTCAAACTATATGTAATGTATTATCATTCTTATTTTTTACAGATAAGAAATAATTCCTAGAGTATGTGATTTAATTTTCCCAAATGTCATATACCTAGAGAAAGGCAAAATTTGTTCTTCAACCAAATTCAAATTAAACCCAAGGCCCGCGTGTCATTTTTCTACTCTGCCATGCTTCCTTAGGGGATGTGAAATTAGTTGAGCATGATATTAAGAGGGTAGTATAATTTTAAACATCATGTAGGAAACTAGAAGAAAGGCATCTTAGGGCAGAATAAATACTATGAATAAAGGCATTTAAATTTTAAAATTTCCAAATGATCAGAGAGATATAAAAAGTTATTTATGTTAGAGTTTAGAAACGTGAAAGGCAAATGAATTTGGATATGTGGTTTGGTGATTGTGAAGGCATGATATGTTTAGATTTAATTAATTTAACCTATTGGTAGCGGGGAATCAGCAGATTTTTTAAGTCTAAAGCTCAACTGTGTGTGTGAATATACTAGCTAATCATGTTGTAAGAAAGAGCGTGAGTAAGAGTATATCTTTGTAATCAGAAATCTAGACTGTATATGGTGGAAAAGCAGATCTTGCATCTTGTTATACAGGAGAATGACAAAAATTATACTATTTTCAAGCCTGAAAAGTAATTCAACATTTTTAAAAAAATAGTTCATAAATTCATTACATTGCTTCCTATATATAAGTGAGTCCATAAAGAAAGCAATGGAGTCTCATTTCTTGTTCTTAATCAAATAGAGAGTAATCTCTCCACTAAACACGTTGTAAGACTTTTTCACCTGTGAACAAACAGGCAGCGTAACTTGAGTGGGAGTCCAAGGATAATACACGTAGAAGATATTTACTTGTCTTTGAATATCACAAACTCTTTTTTTTCTTTTTATTGTGCTAGCAGAAATAAAAATTAGGGGGTGAATATTTTCTGAATTTTAATTTCAAATGTAGAAATATTTTTACATTTAAACGTTTCTTTTTTTTTGTTAAAAGACATTTTGAATAATGTACCTATGCATAATGCTAAGCATTTTGATAGAAAGGGCAAGTTAAATAGATTGAATCCTTGTTTTCTTTTTCATAAAGGAGCTAATAAATTTTTAAACAAAGTTCTGTCAGTGTTCTGATCCCTTTTCTTACTTTCGCTTACAGTCAGGGACATTTTTACTTCTATTATTTTCCCTAATATTATATTGAAACTTCATATTGAAACATCTTTTAACTCCTTTATTTTGCATATTATTAAAATTATTTTTTGTTTTCTAAGCCTTCGTTTCTGAGATTTTAGTAACTTGTGGATGGTTAGAAAAAAAGATACAAGTTAAAATATATCACTTAGATAATTTGATGTAATTTAATGTTTTAGAGCAGATATCTACTTGGCATTGATTTAAAGGGAACTCGCACCATCAGGACTTGAAAGTCAATTCAGATAATGGTGAGGGGGATGTTTGAAGTCAGGAAATAATTTTCAGGCTACTGAGAAGTTGTGGCAGTGAAACACATTTTGCACAGGAGAAAAACAAAACTCCAGAAACTATGCTGAATATTAAATTATTGTGCCATATCCTGAATATCATGTGTGGTATTATCGTGGCACTTGCCTTCTTTATATCCATGTCCCAATCCCCGGAACCTGTTAATATATTACTTTACATAACATAAGAGATCTGCTGATATAATTAAGGATTCAGGTCTTAAGGTGGGTAGATTATACTAGATTATCTAGATAGATCAATTTGATCACACAAATTCTTTCCAGGGAGAACCTGCAATGAAAGAAAATTTGATGACTGAGTAACACTCAGGAAAGATTTGAAGTGTGACAGGGAGGGACTCTTGATCGGGTACACTGGCTTTGAAGATGAAGGAAGGGTCCATGAGCCGAGCCAAGGCATGCGGGTGGCACCTAGAAGCCAGCAATAACTCTCACCTGACAGCCACCCATGACATAGAGACCTCGAGTCCCACAACTTAAAGGAACTGAAATCTGCCAATATCCTAAAGAAGCAGGGAAATTTATTTTCCCCTAGATCCTTAGAGAAGAATACAGCCTTGTAAATATCCTGATTTTTGTCTGCAAGACTCACACTGGGCTGCTGATGTACAGAACTGTAGATAATAAATTTTTGTTTTATATGCTGCTGATTTATGGCAATCTGTTAATGAAAGTAATCTAAAACTAGCATACATGTTAAGGGGGTAGACTTTGTTAAAATTAGACAACTGGAGACTTTGAAGTTTTTAGAAAGTTAAAATAGTAAAATCAGAGCTCGTTTTAGAAAATGTGAAACATTTTTATTTTCTTAAACGCATACATTCCACTGACCTGCCTTCCTAAACTAACCCTTTAATTCAGGTGTCTCCTTCCCCCATTGCAGTCCATAAACTGTCATGTCAGGGTCATCTCCATAACTCGAGAGTAGTCTTATTAACTTTTCTCATAACTGATTCATATAAATGAGCAGAAAATCCAGTTCTTCCTGTGAAATTGTAAGAGGTATGCAGTAGGCTTCTAAGAAGATTTTCTAGGTCTTCAGGGTGAGAAATTTTTCAAGGAATGTGAAAGGAACAGAATATAGTCTTAATTGCTACTGATAGCAATTGGGACTACTGATAGCCACTTGGTGAACATCATGGAAAACACTCATAATTATATTGATGTTGTAAACAAGAATATGGAGTGAAGGAAATAATGTGGATCCTCAATGACATAGTGCAGCCCATGGGGAAACAACCTCATTTGATGCTTCTTATACCTTTGAATTTCTTCTGAGATGCCTGAATAACCAAACTCTCCTATTTGTAATTTAAGCCATTCTTATTGATGCTGCTCTTTTTTCCAGATTTAAGTATTCTGAAAAGGAAATATTAGCAGGAACTAGCTGGGGATATTAAATAATGACCAAATTAGAGACACCAGTTAGTCATAGTAAAACACATTACAATGATCCCAATCGAATACTTAAATAGCCTCTTCTAAAAATTTACTGTTTGTATAAACATATTATTCCCACTGCTTTCTCCTTTATAATGAGTACAATAGGGTTAGTTTAAGCAATTATATCTGTTGTTATAGATTTCTGGTGTATCTCCCTCTGTCCCACAAAGTAAATGCTGTTCTGAAAACACTTCTTAATAGATTTCACAATCTTTCCTGACATGAAAAGAATAATTACAATTTTTGTGGCTTCTCAAAATACCATTTGGATTTTACTAATGTGAAAATTTTAAGAACCATAAATACTGGTAACAATATATATAATTTGTCTAATTGTTTTCTAAATGAGTATTAAGTAATTTAACTCTTGAATCTGCCCTTGAGCTATAAGTTTATTAGATCTATTAGACCAAGTAAGTCTAGAACATCCTACAAATTCACCCATCCTTCAATCTAATATCTAGATACATTTGCACTAAAACAAACTCGTAAACAAATACATATTTAAATATTATTTTGTAAAATACCAATGTAGTCATTACAAAATTTTTCTCTAACATATTTTTTCAAGACATTCATCAGAGTGTACAACATTATTAAGCTTCCTGCAGTTAATACACTTACATTCTTGCAAAATAGCTATCAAATTATATTTTGGTATGTTTAAAATTCAGAAGGTATAATAGAGAAGAAAAATATGAAAATATAAAGATGTTTCAAATAATTAGAAGGAGGAGAAAAATCTGAAGAGTTTTGTATTTGACTTGATACTAAACTTCTTAACAGTCTGTAATTTTTTTTCTAAATGACCTATTATCCCTAACTCAAATTTGAATATGAGAAGAAGGAAGTGGTGCAGAAAGAGAATAGAAAAATAGGGCAAGATAAAAAAAAAAGAAAGAAAGGGAAAAATAAAGAAAATAAAGATGCGCCTCTTCATCTGATTATATTGCTGAAGATTTTATGTAAAAGGACATTTTTTTCAATTTATTCCTATTTTAGAGCTACTCCTTTTACAGATCAATTATCTGATATTTAATCCTTATTGTATTCCGTATTATTTTTTCTTGTATTTCCAAATTTAGCATTCAAATTTACAAAAACTTTTGCATTTGTTCTGATCTACTTGTATTTCTGTGTTCATAAAAATCAACAACTTTTTTAGCTGTGCTATTATTACAAAGAAGAATATATATATATATATATATATATATATATATATATATATATATATAAAAAGCACTCTGAATATCTGTAATGTTTGTTTATCTCCTTGGAAATTAATGATGAATTTCTTTCTTCTCAAAACGATGGTCATGCAACTCAGAGCCTAAGACAATTATCAATATCTTATCTACATTAAATCTTTTTTTCTCCTATGATTCAACTTCTTGAAGAGTATTCAGTTATTATCATGAATTTATTGTTTTCTTCAGACTGGAAAAACATTTACAAAATTGAAAGAATTAGGAGAAGTCATTTAGCAACATATTCAAAGGTAAAAAATATAAGAACTGGTGTGAGAACAGAACAAAGGTAAGAAAGAGAATTAGAAATTTATGAAAGAAGTGTCTCAGGATACTACAAGAGCAAGGGATATTTCTAAAACTAGTAGAAAGTGGAGAAAGCCTCGAGGCTATCTATATATAAAGTGTGAGAACAAACATTGTTTAATATATTAATATACTGGTACTGGCTACATTTTTAATAATTAAAACAAAAATTGAGTTGTCATTTTGTATTCTAATATTGATATAAAAATGCATAGTAATACATAAATAATGACAAAAGACATAATGTATGCATGTAAAAATGACAAAAAAGAAATAATGTATGTATGTCTTTTGTGAGTTAAGATTTACTTATACCTCCTCAAAATCATATATTGAAGTCATCTTGCATTGTTGACGTCAGATTATGTAGTGCATACTTCTTTGTAAACACTCTTCTCTAATCATGTAATTCTTAATGTTTACAGGTCAGTAATACACTATGAAGTCTATGATAAAATAATTAGATGTCCTGTTAGGAATTATAAATGAACTCCTCATTCTAACTAGTAAATCAATTAAGACCTTTAATAATTTCTCCCACCACCAGAATATGACCAGAATATGACTGTAGGCATGTAAAGGAAAGAAAGTTACTATCTTCTCTCCATTTTTTTACAAATTACTGTAAGTAGAAAAGTCTCTGAATTGTAAGAACAAAAGAAGACAAAAATTACATACATTTGTTTATTAGTATTATTTTAACAAAATATGGGATTACTAAGATAATAGAGACATTTTTAGTAACATCTAAATTTTTACATAATATGAAATGACAATAACAAAGGACAGATGGTTTTAGCACTACAAATAATAAAGTTTTTCAATACCCATTATCAAATTATGTTATAATTTGCATAACTCATAAATTAGTTATGTAATGTTTTCAATCGCTATTCAACATAGGATCTTTCTTTTATTCAAAATCACAGTGAACATTCTTAAACAGTTAAGTATAAATCTAAGTTAACTTCTTCAATTATTGCTAATTAAAAAATGTTAAAACATATATATCACTTGAAGTTTGGAATGCTTTTTTAGACACACTTTGTGTATTTGGAAATTGTATTTCATAATATGACTTGTTTGAAATGGATAGCTAGATTTCCAACAGCTGTACCAATGTTGAGAATAGCTAATAATAAAAGGACTTCTTGGCAAGCTACTTCTGCTGTTAAATGGTGAATGCAATGTGCTTGACATCTGTAATTTAAGTAATTTGGAAGAAAACACATTACTTAGCCAGCTGTAGATTTCACCATTTCATGTTAAGATTATAATCCATTAATGAATTTATAGACATAAACACTATTGTTCAAAGTAATAAGAATTTAAACACACTGTAGGCAATAAACATGATTAAAACAATAGTCTATGACAGTCATTCATATGCCTTCCAGCTGTTTGGTGAAATTACTGAAGCATACAGACAAAGAGCTAATACCATGTTTTGTTTTGTTTACTGAAATAATGAAAGTGTGTTAATGACAAAGTACAAAAATACATAGTAGAAATTAATGTACTGTGAAATAAAATTTTGTTCAAAAATAAAAATGAGTACGGTATAAGCTTAATACTGTAAATGAACATTGCATAACATACATTTAACAAGTATTTGATCATTTTTATGTAAGTGTATCTGTAAACTATACACCATGAAAAATGACAGCAATATGCTCAAGATTGACTAAGCCTACTGTATGGGATTAAATTAATTTTACACAATATTTAAAAGCTACTTTGTATAATCACAGCAAACAGGAACGTAAAAACATCTGCATACACTGAACTTATTTTTTTCAATGTTTATACCCACGTATCGCCTTTAGTCTCACTATTGCATAGTTAATTCTTACAACTAATTATTTCATGAAATTCAAATGAAAATAGCCCCTGAGTATCTCATGTATAGTATTATAATTCATAGATATTATATAGATAATGCACATATAAACTTAAAAATACTTAATATCATTACACCTTACATATTAGATGCTATTGATAAAAATATCAGAGGTTACTAATTGTAATGTAATATAACATTATACATTAATTACACTATACATTAATATTGTCTATGATATAAATAGCTTTATAGTTTTCAAAAGTATAATACCATAAATATATAAACCATCATTAAAAAATATATTAACTTACCAACAGATACATCTTAATGATAAATAAAAAAGCATACAATGTTATCAGTATTAACAGTTAAATAATATTTGGATATTGTTTCAAAAAGACTTTCAGCTGAAGTACTTTATGAATTTATACAGCAAAAATATGTTTTTTATTCTCACTGTTTTGTATTTAAATTAGTATTTGATAAACATTAACATTTTAAAAGTATATGCTGGTACTAAAGCATAGAATATAACCATGGTCTCTTTGTTTCTAATAAATGTTCAAAATACAGTAAACATAAATAAATTTTTTATGTTGTTAAACTTGAATTTAAATGTAACACTTTCTTATGAAGATTGTGTATTAAAAGCTATAATGACCTTTTGGAGATAATTATTAGGCATGGATAAGAGTAAACATACTTCAAAATAAATGTCCTCACTGAAGTGACCATTTTATCTTGTTCATACTACACTTTCAATACATCTTTACTGAATTATGAAAAGAATGGATGTATTCTGAATAAAATGATGAGTTGATAAAATACTAATCTCAATGGTAATTAAAAAATTGGGTGTGTATGTAATAAATGATAAAAATCTACATGTTTAAAATATGGTTCACACTTCATCACCAGCTTTATTTATTTTCTAATAATTTCAATTCTTATTTCAGACTAAAAGGGGTACATATGCAGGTTTGTTACCTGGGCATATTGAGTGATGCTAAGTTTTGGGGTACAATTAGTCTTGTCACCTAGGTACTGAATATAGTATCCAATTGTTAATTTTTTAAATCCTTGTCCCCACCTCCCCTCTAGTAGTCCCCAGGTTTCTATTGTTGCCATCTTTATGTTTGTGAGCATGCATTGTTCAGCTCCAGTTTATGTCAGAATATATGGTATTTGGTTTTCTGTTCCTGCGTTAATTCACTTAGGATAATGGCCTCCAGTTTCATCCACATTGCTGCAAAAAGCATGATCTCATTCATTTTTATTGTTGTATAGTATTCTATGGTGTATATGTACCACATTTCTTTATTCATTTCCCCCATTGATGGGCACCTAGGTTGACTCCATGACTTTGCTATTGTGAATAGTGCTGTAATGAACATAAAAGTTCAGGTGTCTGGTTGAACTATTTATTTTCTTTTGAAAACATATCCAGTAACAGGATTGCTGGACCAAATGGTAGTTCTAAGTTTTTTTGAGGAATCTCCATACTTCTTCCTCAGTGACTCATCAGCATCTGTTTTTTGTTTGTTTGTTTGTTTTTGTTTTTTCACATTTTAGTAACAGCCATTTTTATTGGTGTTAGATGGTATCTTACTGTGATTTTGACTTGCATTTCTCTGCTGATCAGTGATGTGGAACATTTTTTTGTTTCTTAGCTGCTTGTATGTCTTCTTATGAGAAGAATCTCTTCATGTCTTTTGCCTACATTGTAATGGAGTTATTTGTGTTATGGCTTACTGATTTGTTTCAGTTCCTTATAGGTTTGAGATATTAGACCTCTGTCGGATGCATGCATTCAGTTTGTGAATATTTTCCCCCATTCTGTAGGTTTCCTGTTTACTTTGTTGCTGTGCAACAGCTCCTTAGTTTAATTAGGTCTCACTTGTGAATTGTTGGTTTTTGTTGCAATTTCTTTTGAGGAGTTTGTCATAAATTCTTTCCCACGGCTGATGTCCAGAATGGTGTTTCATAGGTTTTCTTCTAGGATTCTCATATTTTGAGGTCTTACATTTAAGTATTTAATTCATCTTCAGTTATTTTTTATATACAGTGAAAGGAAAGAGTCCAGTTTCATTCTTCTGTATATGGCTAGCCAGCTATCTTAACACCATTTATTGAATACGAAGTCTTTCCCATTGCTTATTTTTTGTCAACTTTGTTGAACATCACATTGCTGTAGGTGTACAGCTTTATTTCTGGATTCTCAATTCTGTTTTATTGGTCTGTGTGTCTGTATTTGTATCAGTACTATGCTATTTTGTTTACTGAAGACTTGTAGTATACTTTGAAGTTGAGTAATAAATTGCCTCCAGCTTTTTTGTTCTTGCTTATGACTACTTTGACTATTCAGACTTTTTGGTTTCAGATTAATTTTAGAATAGTTTAATCTAGGTCTATGAAAAATTTCCTTGATTATTTGATAGGAATAGCATTGAATCTGTAGAATACTTTGAGCAGTGTGGCCTTGTTTTTACATTTGTTTGTGTCATCTGTTATTTCTTTCAGCAGTGTTTTGCAGTTCTCCCTGTAGAGATCTTTCATCTTTTTGGTTAAATGTATTCCTAAGTATTTTCATTTTTTTGTGACTATTTTAAGTGGAATTATGTTCTTAATTTAGCTCTCAGCTTAAACGTTATTGGTGTACAGAAATGCTACTGATTTTTCTACATTGATTTGTATCCTGATACTTTACTGAAGTGTTTTATCATTTCCAGAGGCCTTTTGGTGGCATCTTCAGCATTTTCTAGGTATAGAATCATACACCAGCAAAGAGTTTGTTTTATTTTCCTATTTGAATGTCCTTTATTTCTTTCTCTTGTCTGACTGCTCTGGCAGTTGTACGAGACTTCTTATACTATGCTGAGTAGGAGTGATGAGGGTGGGCATTCCTGTTTTATTCCAGTTCTCAAGGGGAATGCTTCCAGTTTTTGCCCATTCAGTGTGAGGTTGGATGTGGGTTTGTCATAGATGGCTCTTAATGCTTCTTCAATGCCTAGTTTCTTGATGGTTTTTATAATGAAAGGATGTTGGATTTTATAGAAAGCTTTTCCTGCCTCTATTGAAATAATCATATGTTTTTTTCTTTTGAATCCTGTTTATGTGGTAAATCAGTTATTGAATTTACATATGGTGAGTCAACTTTGCATCCCAGGAATGAAGCTGAATTAATCATGATAAATTAACTTTTTGATGTACTTCTTGATTTAGTTTGTTAGTATTTTGTTGTGGATATTTGCATCTATGTTCATTGGAGATAATGGCCTGCAGTTTTCTTTTTGTTGTGTTTTTGCCAGGTTTTGGTATAAGGGTGATGCTGGCTTTGTATTATGAGTTAAGGAGGAGTCCCTTTTCCTTGACTCTTTAGAATAGTTTCAGTAGGATTGGTATCAGTTCTACTTTATACATCTAGTAGACTTTGGCTGTGAATCTGTCTCATCTGGTGGATTTTTTGGTTGGTAAGTTAAATTTTTTATTACTAATTCAATTTTGGAACCTGATATTGCTTCATTCAGGGTTTAAATTTCTTCTTTATTCAATCTTGGGAAAATATCTGTTTCCAGGAATTTATCAATTTCCTCTAGAATTTTTAGTTTGTGTGCATAGTCATAATAGTCTCATAGGATCTTTTATATTTCTGTACAATCAGTTGTACTGTCATCTTTGCCATTTCTGAATGCCCGTATTTGGATTTTCTTTTTCTTTCTTTGTTAATCTAGCTAGAAGTCTATCAAGCTTGTTTATCCTTTCAAAAAACTTAGTTTTGTACTTTTTGGTTGTTGATTCTTTGTATGGATTTTTGGGCCTTAATTTCATTCAGTTCTGCTCTGATTTCAGTTGTTTCTCTTCTTCTGTTAGCTCTGGGGTTAGTTTGTTTTTGTTTTTCTTTTTTCTCTAGGCATCACCAGCTTTAAAATAAACGAATAAACTCAAATTTAACAAGCAAAGTAAGACTAACAAAAAAGTTGAATCTCTGAATAAATATCAAAAGTAACACTCTTCTTTAAAAAATTTCCTCTTTAATATTATCCTTAGAATGGGAATAAGTCAACCCCTACCTATACTTGATATTTCAACATGTGTTTTACATTAATCCAGTTTATTAAATTTTCTGAGGCAGGAAAATGTTAAGAGCAACAGATTGACAATTAGGCTAGTTGAAAAAAGTTTTAGGAAAATGAATAATCATTTTATTAAGAGTGACTGTGAAATGTATATATTTTTTGTAGGACCTGTTAAATAGCATGAACAAGTCTTAAAAAAGAAAAGAAAGCAGTAAAGTAGAAAATAAACTTTCAAAAGTGGAAAATGTATAGATTTTTTATTTTTCCATATATAGATTTACTGTTCTTTACTGCCACTTATTACTTTCCCTCACACCTTCTATATTAATTTTGTTTATAATATTCTAAAGTGAATTATTAGTGAGAGGTATTCCATTTCATCTTCTCCTTTGAGGTGGGAAGTCTAAGCATCAGGTATAGTGACAGGACTAAAGCCAAGATGCTCTTCAGTTGGGTCTTTCCCATTAACAAGATATTTCTGCCCCTTCCCTTTCACTCAAACATGGTCTAAGCATTGGAGATGGGGTTAGGGGTGGAGGCTTGCACAGTAAATACTCAGATTAGTTAATATAAAAATACATTATTTGCTCTACTGAATAAATGAAAACTCTTCTGAAAACTAAAAGTACAGAATAAACCATGAAAAATGCTGACATTTTCCTCCTAATTGCTTTTTGACATCTCTTTCTGGGATATTGGATAGTTTGGTGCCTCACCAGGGAGACAAAAGAGGAAAAAGAGGCAGACAAGGAGTCCCTGATAACATATATAGGATACCTTAGGATACCTCTATATTACCAAAAACTATTTCGCTGGTTTGTCCAGTCCCTAAAGGTTTCCTAAGACTAATTTTTGGTTTTGCGTCCTCCCAGCAGCTTCTTAAAACACTGATCAAGAGGCAGCAGTCTCAGCAGCTAAATTTCTACAATTTTCTACAGTCCTATTATTGGATCTATCATCTTGATTACAACTAATTTTTTATATGAATGTTTCCCCAAGTAGATTTTCAGGACAGACACAACATCTTATTTGAATCCCTAGGAACAAGAAATGAATAGAAATTACATTAAAAACTCAATAAATATCTATAGGTTAAATTGATGAATACATAAATTCCTTTTGACCTTCAAGAATGAAGTAAATAGATCAAGGAGCACTGTAGAGAAGCTCATTGTAGAAAAAGAAAACATAACATATAAAAATCTAATTGAATTAAGCATTTCATGCAGGCTGGAAGCATTAAAAGTTTAATAACGCTGTTACAAATTAATTGTTTCTTGCTGTAGTATTGCATCTAAAAGCTATACCACCACTGTGTCTGGCAGTTTTCAACATAATCTCAAGCAGGTTAGTTTAATTAAGCCATAAAATTTTTCAACATTTCAAGTTTGACCATGGCAAAAATATATCTCCAATAAGAACTTTCAGATCAATTGACTAAAATTCTGTAGTTCCTTGCCACGGGAAAAAAAAAATGCAGTTTGTGGAAAGCTGTTTTAGTATTTTAAAAAGGTCTTTTCCAAAATTAAGCATACCAAAAAGTATAAGACTTCAATTTTAATAAGATTGGTCAAGCTTGCATAAATTGTATTTGTTTTGTACCCATAACTGTGAATTTCACTTATTGAAAATAACAGTAAGAAGTTAATGTGCATTTGCAGGTGGGTAAACTTGCTGCAGAGTTTGCATCACATTCCTACTTTACACTTCCTGAGGGTGCAGAAAATCTTAGCATTCAAGATGAATATGTCCTTTGGCTCAGCATTCAGTTACAGAAAGAAGAAAGAAAAGGAGAAAGAATCTTATAACAAGAAGAAAAATAAAAAGTTTATCATTCATCAGAACAACATGTGCTATTAAAAGAGGCCAGTGACCTACATTTCAGTTAGATTGAAAATAAATAAGACTATCTTTACAACAGGACACATTATGTGCAGATAAAAGATGAAGCTTTAAAAATCAAACTGACATTATTATTAAAAAATATTGAAATATATTATTTCTTATAAAGGCAAATGTAGTTTTAAACATGGTTTAAAGAAATAAAAATTAATAAAATTGTATACAGAAAATGTATTTATTAGACATTGTAAATGCCACTTAAAATGTACACATGATCCTATACTATATAGTTCATTTGTCCTGATTCATTTCTCTGCGAGACAGATGTTGAAATTACCTTTTGGCATATGTTGTGCTGATTATATTTATTTTTCCTAGGGAAGATATACATTAGGCAACTACTATTCTATGTTTAGAACATAATCTGTGTCTTTAATACTATATAAGTATATATTGTGTACTATCTTCTCTCAAATTATAAATAAGACCTTATTTTAGTATTTTACTCTGATGGTTGATAGTAAATATTTTCTATTTACTTAATTCACATAAATAGGATTAGGTATATGTTTAACAAAAATAGTTGCTACTAATGCTGACATCTCTTTTGGTGGTTATAAATCATAGAATTTTATTCTTAAATGTAGAATGTGGCAATGTAATTATCATTTACTTTGAATGGTTTGATACATGAATGTGACTGTAATTTCTTTCTAAGTAATTGAAAGTGAGAGAAATGAGGTTACTTTCTGAGGATTAAATATTGAAATCTATAAAAGGCAGATATGATTTTATAGTTTTACGAGTAAATTTATATATGGTAAAGGTATGATTTAAAAATTTGGAAATACTTAAAACTGGAAGTAACATTCTGAAATTAATTTCAATAAGTTATGATGCATTAAGTAGAAAATCTATCATTATTCTTACTGTATTTCTGTAAAATCACCTGGAACACAAATATAAGACTAGAGTATAGGTAAAGAAACAAATAGAAAAATATATTGACTATCTTTTCTTTCTCTCCTCTATTATTTGAATATATTCATTTTTACTGACTCCTCAGCAATTATACATGTATTTATGCCCCAATTAAATGAAAACAAACAAAATTTCAAACTGTCAAACCCATGTTCTCTGCATATACTACTGAACTTTCTCTTTTCTTTATGGATCCTTCTTGGGAAAAAATTTATATTAAAATCAATAGATATTGAGCTTTTACTTTGCTTCTACTAACTGTTGTAAGTCCTTGACACTTACCACTTAATAACATAGATAAAACATATAAATATATTCTAGTGGATGAAACTAAACATTAATAATAAACAATTACACATTCTATTAGATTGTTCAAAGTACAACAGAAGGTAAGAAATTGGGTTTTTGGTGAAAGCAGGTTGCAATTTGCAATAAGGAATCACAATAGGCTTATAAATATACTATATCTGAGTAAGTATTTCTAGGAAATGAGGAATTTAGTTGTGTTATCTTTAGGAAGAATATTCTAGGCATAGAGAACCACCTGAACAACAGCAGAAAGTAAGAATATGGTTAGAGACTTGGAGCACAACAAGGTAAGCAGAGTGCATAGGCTGGAATGAATCATGAGGCTAGGAAAAAATGAGCAGGGTAAAATCTGAACCAGGTAATGCAGGGCCTTGTGCGCCTGCATTACCTGATGGGTATGTATTTGGCTTTTACTTTGAATACCTGCAGGATATTTGGCTTTCACTTTGAATGAAGTAGGAGTTCCTGAGCAGAGAAGCTACATGATTGATCACCTTTTATGATGATGAGGTTAAATGTTATGCTGAAGCAATGATAGAATAAGAGAGTAAAAAAAGAAAGGCTTTGGGCAATCATGTCCATACATACAGTTGCCAGAGCTAATGGTCAAAACGATCAGGTGAAGGGAAGTTGTCGGATTCTGGAATATTCTGAAGACAGAACAAACAGTATTTGTGCATTGATTGGGTGTTATAAATGAAAGAAAAGAAGAATCAGGAATGCCTCTAATGCTTTCCTCTGACCAGGAAGTTAGAGTTTTAATCAACCAAAATGGGGAAAACATTAGTGTAACATAGATTTGTCATGGAAGGTGTTGAGTTCATTGTTGAATATGTTAATTTTAAGGTATAAATAAATAAAATAGGAAGTTGAAATTAAATGTGTAAAATTTTGGAGTGGTATTGGAAATTGTTAGAAAAATTAGAATATGACATATAGATGTTATTTAACAATTAGATGAGGTTCCCATGACATTATTTCTAATTCTTTTCCTCCAAGTACTTTTCAGCCTACTCAGATTACTTCTGTGCTCATTATCTTTAAATACAGTGCAAATCATTAATACTCTCCTGGCGCCTACATACCTATTCCTTATTTAATTTCTAGGATGCATTCACGCAGCTGAACACATTGGCCTTTTAAAAACCTTCTCCTTTCTTGATATTTAGTTAACAGCTCTCCAGTGTTCTCTTCCAATCTCTGGACTGTTCACTTTATTTATTTTTTTATTTGTGATGGAGTTATATTATTTTATACATATATATGTATATATAAGGTGTGCCACATACATTTTATCAGCTTGTAATAATTAGGCATGGTAGATACTGAGTTTCTATTCTCAAAAGAAGATATACAAATAGCCAACAAACATACAAAAAATGCTCAACATTTTTTGAAAATATACAACACTTGTATATCTTCTTTTGAGAATTATTTTGAGAATTTTTTTATGTTAATAAGTGTTGGGGGAACAGGTGATATTTGGTTACATGAATAAGTTCTTGAGTGGTTATTTCTGAAATTTTGGTGCACCCATCACTCGAGCAGTGCACATTGTACCTAATGTGTCATCTTTTATCCATTGCCTCCATCCCAACCTTTCTCATGAGTTCCCCAAGTTTATTGTGTCATTATTATGCCTTTGGATCCACATAGCTTAACTGCCACTTATGAGTGAGAACATATCATGTTTAGTTTTTCATTCCTGAGTTACTTCACTTAGAATAGTGGTCTCCAATTCCATCCAAGTTGCTGTGAAAGCCATTATTTTGTTCCTCTGTATGACTGAGTAGTATTCTATTATATATATGTTTTTTATATCACGTTTATTTTCCAATCACTGATTAATTGGCATTTGGGCAGTTTCCTTATTTTTGCAATTGCAATTGCTAGTTGTGCTGCTATAAACATGGTTGTGCAAGTATCTTTTTTGTATAATAACTTCTTTTTCACTGGGTAGATACCCAGTAGTGGCATTGCTAGATCAAATGGTAGTTCTACTTTTAGTTTTTAAAGAATCTCCACACTTTTTTTTCCTAGTGGTTGTACTAGATTACATTTCCACCAGCAGTGTAAAAGAGTTCTCTTTTCATCACATCCACACCAACATCTATTTTTTTTTATTTTTTGATCATGGCCATTCTTGGAGGAGTGAGGTGGTATCACATTGTGGTTCTGATTTGCATTTCCCTTCTCATCAGTGATGTTCATCATTTTTACATATGTTTGTTGGCCATTCATATATCTTCTTTTGAGAATTGTCTATTCATGTTTTTTCTTTACACACATAAACTAGAAAGCCTAGAGGATTTGGATAAATTCCCAGAAATATGCAACCTTCCTAGATTAAACCTCAAAGAAATAGAAACTCTGAACAGACCAATAACAAGCAGTGAGATTTAAATGGTAATAAAAGAATTGCAATAAAAATAGTCCAGGACCACATGTATTCACAGCTGAAATTCTATCAGACATTCAAAGAAGAATTTGTACAAATCCTGTTGACAATATTTCATAAGATAAAGAGGGAATCCTCCCTATGAAGCCAATATTACCCTAATACCAAAACCAGGGAAGGACATAACAATAAAACTACAGATCAATATCTCTGATGAATATGATGCAAATTTTTTTAACAAAATATTAGCTAACCAAATCCAACAACATATGAAAAAAAAATCCACCATGATGAAGTTGATTTCATACCAGGGATACAGGAATGATTCAACATATGCAAGTTAATAAATGTGATACACCACATAAACAGAATTAAAATAAAAAATTACATGATCATCTCAATAGAAAAATCATTTGACAAAATTCGGCATTCCTTTGTGATTAAAACCCTCAGTAAAATCAGCATAGCAGGGACATACCTTAATATAATAACAGTCATCTATGACAAAGCCACAGCCAACATAATACAGAACAAGGAAAATTGAAAGCATTCCCCCTAAGAACTGGACAAGGATGCCCACTCTCACCACTTCTATTTAATATAGTACTAGAAGTCCTAGCCATGAGCAATCAGACAAAAGAAAGGACATCAAAATCAGCAAAAAGGAAGTCATACTCTTGGTGTTTGCTGATGATATAATCGTATACCTAGAAAACCCTAACAAGTCATCCAAAAAGCTCCCAGAACTGATAAATGAATTCAGCAAAGTTTCAGGATACATTTTTTTTTTTTTTTTTTTTTGAGACAGAGTCTTGCTCTGTCGCCCAGGCTGGAGTACAGTGGCGCCATCTCAGCTCGCTGCAAGCTCTGCCTCCCGGGTTCATGCCATTCTCCCGCCTCAGCCTCCCCAGTAGCTGGGACTATAGGCGCCCGCAACCAGGCCAGGCTAATTTTGTTTTTGTATTTTTAATAGAGACGGGGTTTCACCGTGTTACCTAGGACAGTCTGGATCTCCTGATCTCGTGATCCGCCCACCTCAGCCTCCCAAGTGCTTGGATTATAGGAATGAGCCACCTCGCCTGGCCTCAGGATACAAAATTAATGTACACAAATAAGTAGCTCTGCCATACACCAACAGTGACCAAGCTGAGAATCAAATCAAGAACTCAACCCCTTTTACAATAGCTGCAAAAAATAAAATAAAATAAAATAAAATAAAATAAAATAAAATAAATAAAATAAAATAAAACAAAACAAAACAAAATAAAATAAAATAAAATAAAATAAATAAAATAAAATACTTAGAAATATTCCTAACCAAGAAGGTGAAAGACCTCTATGAGGAAAACTACAGAACACTGCCAAAAGAAATCATAGATGAAACAAATAAATGGAAGCCTATCCTATGGTCATGGATGGGTAGAATCAATATTGTGAAAATGACCATACTGCCAAAAGCGATCTACAAATTCAATGCAATTCCCATCAAAATACCACTATCATTCTGGACTGTTCACTTTAGTCTCTTGTGCAGTATCTTCATATCTTCATGTTTTACTATTACCTGTTGCTCCTTCCAGAGATTTGACTGGGGACTTTTTCTTTCTCACTTGATACACTTTTGCTGGGTAACTTTATTAGGCAGGATTCTTGATTGCAAGCAACAGAAAACCATTTTTTTTTGTTTTCGTAAGTAAACAATGACGATATTGGACTCAAACGATAAATAAGAGGCTAGAAAAGAAGACGAAAGCCTAGCAGTCAGAGACACCTCTTAGAAATTTTCAAAGCAGTATGTTACTTTTTGTTTGTTTGTTGCTTTTTGTTTGCTTGTTAACAGGGTCTCACTCTGTCACTCAGGCTAGAATGAAATGGTACAATCACGACTCACTGCAGCCTTGAACTTCTGAGCTCAAAGTATCCTCCCGCCTCAGCATCCCAAAGTGCTGGGATTACAGGCATAAGCCACCATGCCCAGCCTCAGAATGTTACTTTTAAGAATATGTCCAAAGTTTTAAAATCATTCAAGCCCAGCTACTCACTTTCTACAACGTTGGTACAAAGGTAATTGCTTTCAATGCCAAAAACCACAATCATGTTTGCATCAACCTAATAACTCTCTCAACCCCACTCCTTCCT
Source organism: Nomascus leucogenys (assembly GCF_006542625.1). Lineage (NCBI taxonomy): Eukaryota > Metazoa > Chordata > Mammalia > Primates > Hylobatidae > Nomascus > Nomascus leucogenys. The sequence continues at coordinate 24,038,545 of NC_044387.1, forward strand.
CAGTTATTTGCTCCAGCCATATTAGACTTCTTTCAGCTCTTCTGTGATGACACAGTCATTGATCTTAGGCACGTGCTTTTTACACAACTCATGAATACGCTTCATGAGATCAGATCCTTTTGTTTTATTTTTTTTCCTTCTTTTCCCTGTGGAAAGCAATCCTGGACACTGCATTTCCTCTGTGCTCCACATATCTAGGTGGATGTCTCTACACTGTGCTCTCACAGAAACCTAAATTGCTACACATTAGAATATCTGATAGGCTTACTAACAATCTAATTGTTTATTTCCTCCTCTAGGCTCTTGAAGGCTAAACCATAACAATTGTTCATACAATTATATCCCTATCACATAATATTACAGTAGATGTTAAACATTTGTTGAATAAATGCATACACTGGGGAGTATATCTTAATCAATGAAATTATAAACTCTTACTTTTGGAACAGATACATTTATATTGTTAATTATATAGCTAACTCATCTCATTCTGAATTGTTTCAAAAGTAACCTTCAGATTTTAATATGATGACTCAATTGGTTTGCTTACTTAGAGCCAGAGAATATAGTAATACATTGAGGAGCATTCTGTTTTACTCAATATTTCTATTATGTAAGTCTACTAAATTGGCTTTTTTTTTAGGCGGGGAGGTTTATGAAAAGCCAGTCAGGCACACATTTTTCTCTGTAATAATAATAATAGTAATAACAACAACAATTGCAAGGGCAAAATCTTTCTGAATACTATGTGTCAAAAATAATCCTAAATCACTTTCAATTACTGAAATCATATAATCCTCACATACTTCTATGACACAGGAGCTAAATTATCCCCATTCAACAGTTAAAGAAGCTGAGGTAAAGAAAAGATAAATATTGTGACCTACCAAGTTCACATAGCTAGTGTCAGAGTTGAAATTTGAATAGACACAGTCTGGTTCCACAGTTCGTGGCCATAACCCACTTATGATAAGGAAATCAAGATTAAAGTATCAGCTTTTTTATTAATAACACTAGATCTGACGTTGCATCTTCACCTGAAGCAAAAATTGGTGACCTATAGCAGAACTGAGGCTGACTCCCCCAGTAAAACCCAGAAAGAATATCCAAATAATCACAGACCCCTGCAGAGTTTCTCTTTTTTCTCACGAACTTTGTGGAAAAGCCCAAACTACTCATTGAGTTTACAGGAAACAAGGAAGGAATCATTAACCACTTCAGGTAAAGGAAAAATACCTCAGTGATGATTGATACTGTCCATGTCTTACTGTGAGATACCTGGACCAGGTTGACAATTATTAAACGTAGAACAGCATTTTATAACCTCTAAAGAGTTAATTTTTGCTGCTAAGGTGTAGCATTGTTGTCACCTATGAAAATAACAAAATAATTAACCCTTTATATTATAGGGAATCACAAATGAGCATGCCTGCTTTCAGGTAAATTGCTGCTTATGGAATAATAATCACCCACTAGTGTTTCTCTAATCTAACTGTGCAGTGGAATCACAATAAAGACTTGAAAAGAAATTCAGATGCCCAGAGACTCCCACAGGGCCACTGGATCAGAATCTTGATTTAAAGAGCTGTGTCTTTACTTGATGCTCAAGTAAAGCCAGGATTGATAATGATGGTCATAAACAGCTAAGACTGTTAACACGTCTAGAAAAATAAGTTAGAACAAACATGATAGTTGGTAAAAGTGTGTCTTATTACTAACAGAAGAAAAAGATTAAAGTTTTTAAAAGTTGTGTAGTCTGTATACCAGAAAATAGTTTTAATAAAATAAAGAAGGCTTGGCATGTATGTTTGAATAATGAGCCTAGGTTAAACTAGAATCAGACTAAGAACAAGGAATGAGTCAGCGAAGTTAGCATATATACGTGATCGACTTACATAAAGATTAGAATCTCACATACAGGTTTGATAAAGTTAGAAATGAGTGTTTGGAAATATAAATTCAACAACAGGCCCCCATGAGAAACGTTATCTTGTCTACATTTGCATTCAAAAAATGGAGGGAAAGCATATTTTTTTTAAATTGATTTCTGTTCCTCTTTTCCTGTTGAATGCCCCTGATCAGATGTTGTAATCCCTTCTGATTTTGAACAGGCTATCATAATAATTTCCCTCAAATACAAAAACAAAATGGCATTATAAATATAATTGTAAATAAATACATTTGCTTTTCATTAATTTTCCTTAATACACTTACTTTTTATTTAATTAACTTGCATTTTTACCTTTTGCACCCTCTTAGAGAAAATTTCTATCATTCAATTAAAAAAGTATTCCCTATATCATCTTCCTTTGCTTCATATTTCTTTAAAAACTTTTTTTTTCTAAAAGGCAATTAATTCTGATGTTATATACTAATGCTGTGGCTTTCCTACTTCTGCTGTTCAGCGAGTGGGAGGAAGTGGTGCCCAGTGGCTTCTTTACTTCCATAGTTTGGTGAGTGGGAGGAAGTGTTACAGCCCTTTTAGTCCTGCTGGTTGCAGCTCCAGAAGCTGAAGCACCACAGTTCCTGTACTCCTGCAGTTCGATGAGTTCTGGGTTCTTGTCCCACAACCAAGAAGAATAAGGCACGTGGACACCAGAGAGTGAGTAAAGGCAGAGTAGGATTTCTTAAGCAACAGAAAAAGCTCTCAGCAGAGAAGGAGCACAAAAGAGAGTTGCCTGCTGCGCTGCTAAGTTTGGGGGTTTTATGGACTGGAAATTAGGTAGAATGTGCTGACCGGTCTGTGGGTTGTTTTGGAAAAAGCACCATTCAGAAAAAGACACGAGAGTGTAAAGAGCCAATTAGAGGCAGAAGTGAAGGCTTGACCCGTAATCAGTTGGGAGTTGGAGTGATGTTTCAGTCTATGCAAATAAAGATTCAGCCTATGGCCAATCACAGAAAGATAAGTATATATAAAATAGGTGAAAGGTAAGCACCAACAGAGAGGAAGCACATGAAATGGGACAAAGGTGTGCTAAAGGGAGAGAAAGCTACCCAAAAAAGAGTGGAATTTGTCCACCTGGACTCACAGAGAGGGCATTTCCTTTCAGAGACATGAGCTTTTTCTTCTCCAGGGCCTGCAGCTTGGTTTTCAGGCTGTTCTTGGTTTGAGGGAGTTCTACCAAGGGCCCACCCTAACTGCCTGCCTCACCAGTTCCTTCCTTCCTCCTCTCTCACTAAGTTTTTATGTCCAGCATCAAGACTCTTTGCCATATTGATATTATTTCTCTTGACTTGAAGCTAGTATTCTTCTAGTCTTCATTACCTTTACATGCTTCTATCAACTAGTGTTTTAATTATCCTGTATTTCTGTTAATACATGTGTTTTTCATTTGTGAAGAACAAGCTTATACTTACAATTCTAACTGAAATGTAACTGAAATACGAAGTTTGAGTATAAAAGTATATACAGTGAGGATAAACTTATGCCATATTTATCTTTGCATCTCTAATGCTTAGCTTACATCATGTAGAGGTGCTCAATAAGTATCTACTGTGTGGAGATATACCAGTACATAAGATATTTGTGTTTTTCTAAGTTTTCCAAAGGCACAGAGGTCATTACTAAAGAAAATAGTACAATCAAAAGAAAAGAAAAAAATTTCTCATTCTTTCCTTTTCCTTTCTGTACCAAGGATCACTGAGATTCTGATGCTTTTTCATACTGTGAAATCACAGAAAGGTGTAGGATCACTTCTTGTTATTTATGTCAGTGAGTATCAGTTTATTTATTTGTAAACAGATGATTGAAAGACATATACTCCCTGCCTCAAAAGATACTGATTTTTGTGATACTGAAAGAGACAGGATTCACAATACAGTTGTTTTTATTTTAAAATTGCTTTAAGCATGTGTATCAGTAATCAATATTACTCCAAAAAATGAGAAACACTGTGGTGTTAATTGGTCTTGTAAAAAAATCAGAATAAATCTTATCCCAATCTAGTAAAAACTTTACAAACCTTATAAAATTGGAAGATACTCTTTCCACTGAAAAGATAAAGTATGGGGAAACTGAACCCACAACGCTAAGAGCAACAAGCAATTAATTGCCTTAAACATTTTAAATACTAGAACTAAAATAATATTTGGATTTTATAAAATGACAAAAGTAATAACAATCATTTTAAAAAGCTTTCATTTTTAAGTCATTTCCATATTCGAAGCACTTACCTCCCCGGCTTAACAGTAAAATATTCAATCTGCACAGATGTGAAGCCCACATATATCCAATTGTCTCCTTCCTTTTTTGAGAGAAACTTTCTAACAAACCCGCATTAACATTTCTGCATTTCTCTTTCTAACATACACGCATACCCTACAGTCTCCACAAACATCCCCACAATCCTCAAACACCCACCTTTTCACTGCTCTTAGGATGGTATTCTAAAAATGTTTAAGCTTTCTGAAAGAAAAGCCAGGGAGATAAGTGCCTAGAATATAGAAAGGATTTAAAAACAAAAGCTTTTAAAAATCATTGTTATTATAATTTATCATTTTATCAAATCCAAATATTATTTTAGTTCTAGCATTTAAAATATTCAAGGCAGTTAATTGCTTACTAGTATTAATGTTGTGTTTTTTTCCCATACTTTACATAACTTTTCAGTGGAGAGAGTATCTTTCGATTTTATGAGTTTTTTCTTTTTTTTTTTTTGAGATTACAAGCAAACCAATTAACTCGAAAGAGATGGAAATAAGTAGAATTAGCTTAGCTTAGATAAGTGTAAGCAAAACAAGTTAGAACCTTTCAGTAAAATTTAACTCCTTTCTGCTTGGTTTTAATTTCCATACTCTTAAATACTTGCTACTTAATGTAATTATTTAAGAAAAATCAAAGAAGAAAATACTTCTGTGCTCTTGTAAACTATAAAAGATGATTTAATGTATATTCATAAATATCTTTTTACTTTTTAGAAAGCTATTCAAGTTTGTGCTTACCAAACCAAAAAACTGAACTTTTAACATGATCATATTACTTTGTGTGATGAACCAAGTGGGTGCTTGCAAGCCTAGAACAGACCAGAGCACTGAAACATTATAATTCATACTGGATAGCTCTGGTGATCTTGTTTTTTAAAAAGTTTTAAACGTCTATCTTCTGTGAAAACAAAACTAGGAGCTGCCTAAATTGAGTTCCTAAAGGCAATTATTGTTTATATTTTATTTTTGGATTGAATTGTTCATTGCGGGAATTTAAAAAAAAAGACTGCTTAGTGTTTATAATTCTTTGAGTCTCTTTGCCTGTTGATTATGGGCAACAACAGAAAACTATCGATAACTAGGACAAGGTTAGCTAAAGACAAGGATTTCAATGTATAAATTATAAATGAAATAATTTTTAAAAACTGCTTTAAATATGTCTCTGAGCAAATGTTCATATACACTGCACACATACAGACACACATCCAATGTTTCAAAGGTGTTCATTTCTGCCCCACATAATTTTAGCTATCCCATTTAATATAACCATGTTATTGATCTAGACATCTTTATAATTTTCACATTCTTGTCATTTGGAAATTTTAAAGCATATTTAAATATTTTATTGTACATACATTTGAATTAGGTGCACCCTGATTCAAATGCTGATTTAATGTTTTGTGGGATGGAAATTTTACCAAAGAGATCTATTTTCTTTTTCAGGCATGGAGAAACAGTTTTCAGATATCTGTAAGCATCCACAGAGCTCACTATATGCACAGTAATGTGATCGTTTTAGAAGTTCAGTTATGGAGTGTGTGAAAGCCAGAACCATTCACTCAGCAGGCACAATCTTATGCAGAACTGGCACAGTCTGATATTCATCGGCAAGCTGTGTGTCTAACTCCCTGTTCCAGCAGCCCTTCTGTTACTCTACATTTAAAGAGAATATCAAATAATGTCCATATGCATATTTAAATATTTAAGACGCTATTTTGCTAGTAAAATTCTTCTTATGATATTACAGACACTTAGGTTTTCTAGCAATCAAAATAGTATTATTAACGCAAGTACTGTTTTATCTCTTGAAGGAAGAAAATAACTATAAAATTTTGGGTTTTGGTTACTGGAATGTGATATGTATTAACTTGGGCCAGTTGGTTGATTTTAAGATATTATAATGTTGATATATTCATATAGACTTAACAAAAGAGAACGTTATTTCTACTCAAAATATTAACCATATAAAAATAAAAATATAGTAAGTTAAAAGAGACAGAAAATATAAGGTAAATATAGCTTTGTAACAGTAGTATGCATACATATAAAATTTTAAAATAAAAGTAAATATTTTATGATATTTCACATTTCAGGGATATAACGTGAATGTCTGTAAGTGTTCAAGTTATTTGGGCAAAGACACTTATAGAATAAATAGCTATTAGTAGAAATAAAAGTGAAACCTGAATTAGCTATTTCAGAATGCTATGTTGGAAAATAATTATATATCTATAGTAATGTTCATGGATTTAACATATTTTAGGTTCATTTTACATATATTCTAATGTAGTTTCATTAACAATGTCATCATTTTTAGGACACTAGATCACACCAAAACAATGATTGTATTTTATATTCTTATGAAATACTCTAGCTACTGAAAAGTCAATTACATAGAGTTTACAAAGAATTCTGGTTGCTTTAACTTTCCTACCCTAGCTATTGTTATATATTTTAAAAATCCTTTACATTTGTTAGTCATTTCATTATTTTAGTAGAATAATCAATAGGCCCAATATGCTTTAATAATGTAAAAATCAAGAAATGTACATAAATTTGTTAATATGAACTTTTTCATTACTTCTGCTAAGATAGAAATTCCCATATAAATGAAAGTATAAATTGTTCACATTTTTAGGAAACTAAAAATACAGTCTCTACTCAACAATATCACTTCCAGAAATCAAGTTATTAATGTATTCTTAAAAGTACAACTGGGCCAGGCCCAGTGGCTCATACCTGTAATCCCAGCACTTTGGGAGTCTGAGGTAGGCAGATTGCCTGAGGTCAGGAGTTCGAGACCAGTCTGGCCAACACAGTGAAACCCTGTCTCTACTAAAAATACAAAAATTTGTCAGGTGTCTTTGTGGGTGCCTGTAATCCCAGCTACCTGGGAGGCTGAGGCAGGAGAATCTCTTGAACCTGGGAAGTGGAGGTTGCAGTGGGCTGAGATTGTGCCACTACACTCCAGCCTGGGTGACAGAGCAAGACTCTGTCTCAAAAAAGATAAAAAATAATAATAATAAAAAGTACACTTATGTATGTAAGAAGATATTCATTAAAGTATAGTTTATATGGCAAGTAGGGGTGGAGATTGTATTCGTCCATTCTGTGTTGCTATGAAAGAATACCTGAGGACAGGTAATCTATAATAAAAGAGGTTTATTTTGGCTTGTGGTTCCACAGACTATACAAGCACGGCACCAGTATCTGCTTCTGGTGAGTCCTCAAAAGCTTACCATGATAGTAGAAGGCAAAGGGAGAGCTGGTGTGTCACATGGTGAGAGGGGGCGAGAGAGAGAGGAGGAGGTGCCAGACTTTTTGAAATGAACAAATCTTACTTGAACAAACAGAGCAAGAACTCATTACCATGGGGAGTGCACCAAGCCATTCATGAGGGATCTGCCTTCATGACACAGACACCTCCCACCAAACGCTGGGGATCACATTTCAACATGAGATTTGGAGAGGACAAAATATCCAAACTATATCAGGGACTAAGACCAACAAAGTATTAATTAATAGAAGACAAATTTTTAAATTTTGTTACATTCATACAGCTAATTACTCTGGAAATGTTAAAATTAATGAAGTAGTATAAATCCAAGGCAGACATGGAAACTACATTATGAAAATAATGAAGTAAATAAGACAATTTTTCATAAAGATAAGCAACAAAATGTTTTTGAAACACAAAAAGAGAAGTATAAATGAGTTTAAAAAGCTGTGGGGTGACATTCATTTTGTTCTATAATTTAACGAATTGACTGACTACTCTCACCTTGTACAGGCATTATTTTTACAGCTATTTATGTTTAATCTCAAAGTGATTATTGTATTGGGATTATAGATCATTTTAATATTCTCCATTACATTTTTATTTATTTTGAAAATGAACAATTATTATTAAAAATAAAATAAGATGCTAGTAAAGAGAACAGATTATTTTATTACAATAAAAAATCCCTCAAGTAGAATGCTTTTTATGGAATCTCTAATTTAGTTCTAGAAGTTTGAAAACTTGAATCTCCTATGTCTTCATCTATTTAATATTCATGAACCTTCAGGAAAAGAAAGATTTACTTGCTTAACATTTTAGCAATATTTTGCCTGGGGAAAAAAATGAAATGATTATAAATATTGAAACAGTCACTATCCTGTGGAAGTATCTGATTTTACAGATTAGAACAATAAAAATAACCATTTCCACACAAAGTGTTAATTATCATTTCCATTCATGAATTTCACCATCTGTACAAGCCTTACATAATTCCGAATTCAGATTTTGCTTCACTAATTAAAGGTACTTTTTAAGATTCAAAGAAAATAATTGAAGCCATCTTTTTTGCAATTGATGACACATTAACATAATTCTGTGAAATTTAACTTTTTGTACAATTGTATTTTTACTGCTTTTAGTAATTTCTGAAGATACCTGCTTAATAACATATTAATGTTTTCCTGTTTAAATTTTGGATTAGTAACAATTAATAAATTTTTTGTTTCAGTAAATATATCCCTTGGGAAAATTGCATTAGCTATAAATATTTATCCAAATTTTCAACAGTTAAGTCTCATTTTTATAACAAACATTATCCATTATTATATAGAACTGTTTAAAGTCTGGGATTTCACCATATTTGCTAAGCTAGAAAACCAGTCTGTTAGCGTCTGTGGATGCTGACAGAAGACACACGATTCTTGGATTGAAGACAAATAACTTTACTACTTATTGCAAAAGTCATGGCAAGAGTTTCCTGTTCATGCCATTTCTCCATGTTCCCCCATCCCAAAGGGGCAACCCAGGTGGCTGAGATGGATGACTGCATACACAGTAGGTTACACTAGAGGATGGAAGTGCTATGAGCTGAGGTAATCTATTGCTTTTATTGTAATCCTGCTATTTGTCTGGTGGGATGTATTAAATTGAGATTACATATGCAAAGTCAATCCTCAGAAATGGCCCATATAAAGAATAGTGAGACATTGCATTCTCAGGTTACTAGTAAGAACACACAGAGTCTTTGGAAGATTGTCTCTTACTCTGTTGTTAACAGTTAAGTTTCACTTGTTAGGGGTTTTTTTGATTATATGACCCACAGGATATTTATAAGTGTCTACCACAAAGCATAATTGATATGTGATGGATTTCAATTTGGGGGGGATCTTCTGAAAACCCTGCTTTAATGTATTATAACAAACGTAATAAGATGTATAAAAAGTCAGTAATAGAGAACTTATTATAATTACAAAAATAGTGCAAATTCATTGGGGACTGATTAAAAATATGTCACCATAGGGAATTATAAACTGGAAAGAGTATTGAAAGTAGCACAATTAACCTAGGGTAAACAACTGAAAGTAGTAGTAAGCTATTTAAAATACCAACAGTAACCAAAGCCAAGAAAGGAATAATTATGTCTAGAGATGTTAGAAGTATTGCACACATCAGTCAGATCTGGAATTTGGAATAAATACACAAATTTAAAATAACAAGTTATAAGCCTTAAATAAAATCACTCTGGATTCAATTCAAGAAATTTTAAAAAGCCAAATGAAGAAATATTGGATTTCCAATAGTGAATTGGTAACTTATTTGTCCACAAATAACTTAATGAAGTAGGAAATTCAGACAAAAGTCACATCATCTAGGGCCATGGTATAAAGCTTGGCTTTTATTTTCAATGTAATAGAAAGCCACTAAAATTTTGAATAAGTTTTAGACATGGGTTGATTTATAATTTGCAAAAATTACTCTGTCAGCCTTTGAGTATTGACTATCTGGGAAGAAAACAATGGAAACAAGGAAACTAGTAAGAAAACAAGAGAGTAGAATGGAAGTTGGGAGGTAAGTGAGGAATGGAGAGATGTAGGTCAAAGGGTACAAAGTTGCAGATATTTAGAATGAATAAATCTAGAGACCTACTGTAGGGCATGAAGACTATACTTAATAATATTTTAATATATATTGGAAATTTACTAACAGAGTAGATTTTAGGTGCTCTTACAACATGCACACAAAAATGCTAATGGTGTGGGATGACAAATATGTTAATTTTGGTGACTGTAACAAGCATTTCACTATATGTATATATATCAAAACATCATGTTGTACACATTAAATAGATTAAAGAAAAAGGAAAGAAAGAAAGAGAGAAGGGAAGGGAAGAAGGAAGGAAGAAGGCAAGGGAAGGGAAGGGAAGGGGAGAGGAGGAGAAGGGAGGAGAGAGGAGGGGAGGGGGGAAAGAGGGAAGAGGAGGGAAGGGAAGGGGAGGGGAGGGGAGAAAGAAAGCAAGAAAAAGTTCATTTAGGAGATTAATATTTTAGAAAAATTGTTCACAATTTCCTGATATTGTAACAGGGTGATTTCTAAGTATGTAAAGAATTAAGTATCAAAAATAGTTAGTTCGTTCTTTTTCATTCTTTTTTCTCTAATCTTGTCTTCATGCCTTATTTCAGCAAGGAGGTCTTCAATATTGGATATCCTGACTCCCCCTTGATTGATTCAGCTATTGATATTTACATATGCTTTACAAAGTTCTCGTGCTGTGTTTTTTATCTCCATCCAGTCATTTATGTTCCTTTCTAAACTGATTATTCTAATTAGCAGTTCCTATAACCTTTTATCAAGGTTCTTAGCTTCGTTGCACTGGGTTAGAACATGCTCTTTTAGATCAAAGGTGTTTGTTATTACCCACCTTCTGTTGCCTACTTCTGTCAATTCCTCAATCTCATTCTCCATCCAGTTTTGCACCCTTGCTGGAGAGATGTCATGATCATTTGGGGAAGAGGCATTCTGGCTTTTGGAATTTTCAGTGTTTTTACACTCATCATCGTGTATTTATCTACCTTTGATCTTTGAGGCTGATGACCTTTGGATGGGGTTTTTGTGTGGGGGTCTTTTTTGTTGATGTTGTTTTTGTTGCTTTCTGTTCGTCAGTTTTTCTTTTAACAGTCAGACCCCTCTTCTTCATGTCTGCTGCAGTTTGTTGGAGGTCCACTCCAGACCCTCTTTGCTTGGGTATCACCAGTGGTGGCTACAGAACAGCAAAGATTGTTGCCTGTTCCTTCCTCTAGAAGCTTCATCCCAGAGGGGCACTGGCCTTATGCCCGCCGGAGCTCTCCTGTTTGAGGTGCCTGTCAACCACTGTTGAGAGGTCTCTCCCAGTTAGGAGGCACAGGGGTCAAGCACCCACTTGAGAAGGCAGCTTGTCCCTTTGCAGAGCTGGTGTGCGATGCTGGGAGAATCGCCCTCGTCAGAATCAGCTGCTCTCTTCAGAGCTGGAAGGCAGGAAACTCTAAAATCTTGATTTAAAAAGTTAAAGTTTAAGAACTATTGTTTTTCAACTATTTCATTTTAATTAGAGTCAATTTGGATTCACAGATACAAAATGATATAGAATGAATATCAATGATATTTCTATGGAAATAATATAGCAAATGGAACAATGAATATTCCAAGACTAAATTTTACTTCTGATGCTAGCTTGAACTCTTCTTCATCTAGACTTTCTTCTACTGTACTTCCCTGATTGTTAAATACAAAATATGGCCTATCATTCAGGTTTCAAGCTTGAAGCCTGGTGGTCATCCTGACTCACCTCTCTTAATCATCCCAAACAGGTAATGAATCAAAATTTCTATTTATTTTACCTCTTCAATATGTCATAAATTAACATTTTTATTTGTTGTTTTCACAATATACTGTGCTGTTGCTGGTGCTTTTCCTCTCTCAAACAAAGGCAAGGAATAACAAATTAATTTCCTCTAGTCTAGCTACTTCAGAATCTCTGCAAGATGATTTTTCCCCCTTCAGGGTATTACAATGTAAGCTTCCAGGTACAGTAAATATGTGTGTGTGTGTATGTGTGTGTTTATTACATATAGTAGAAATCATTATAATTTTGTAAGAAACATTGGTTTGAGTTCTTTAAAAATGGTATTTTAAATTTAAATGTAAAATGGTCACATTTTTGAACAAGTTATATTATGCAATTTTGATTAATTTCCAAATGAGCTATCTACATTTTTGTAGAAGTAATTTTTGGAGAGTTATTTAATATTAGGTATAATAGGTGATATATTTATTAGTTTTACAAATGAACAGGAATGGTGGCAAAAGGACATTATTGGTAACTAATATCCATTCCCAATAGCTTTCTGTAGAATCTTTTTTCTTCAAATTAAAGTTTCTTTATTTATAAAATACAGACAATACCATTTAGCTTACAAGTTTTTTGTATAGATTAAATATTAAAATATATGAACCATAGGACACGCTCTGTAACTGGCAAATATTTGTACATGACTGACACCTCCAGCTGCCACCCTTTGGTTCTTATATAGAAACTTGTAACTATATAATGCAATTATTTATGTACATTGAAAACACTAAGCAGACTTTCTATGTATTTTGGATTTGACAAGATGAGGAAGAATTTCAAATCTGATTACTACATTTTTTTTTTATCCTCTTAACCTTTATTTTAATTTTTTATTTTTACTTTTATTATTATACTTTAGGCTTTAGGGTACATGTGCACAATGTACAGGTTTGTTACATATGTATCCATGTGCCATGTTGATTTCCTGCACCCATTAACTCGTCATTTAGCATTAGGTATATCTCCTAATGCTGTCCCTCCCACCTCCCCCAACCCCACAACAGTCCCCAGAGTGTGATGTTCCCTTTCCTGTGTCCATGAGTTCTCATTGTTCAATTCCCACCTATGAGTGAGAACATGCGGTGTTTGGTTTTTTGTCCTTGCGATAGTTTACTGAGAATGATGTTTTCCTATTTCATCCATGTCCCTACAAAGGACATGAACTCATCATTTTTATGGCTGCATAGTATTCCATGGTGTATATGTGCCACATTTCCTTAATCCAGTCTATCATTGTTGGACATTTGGGTTGGTTCCAACCCTTTGCTATTGTGAATAGTGCCGCAATAAACATACGTGTGCATGTGTCTTTATAGCAGCATGATTTATAGTCCTTTGGGTATATACCCAGTAATGGGATGGCTGGGTCAAATGGTATTTCTAGTTCTAGATCCCTGAGGAATCACCACACTGACTTCCACAATGTTTGATCTAGTTTACAGTCCCACCAACAGTGTAAAAGTGTTCCTATTTCTCCACATCCTCTCCAGCACCTGTTGTTTCCTGATTTTTTAATGATGGCCATTCTAACTGGTGTGAGATGGTATCTCACTGTGGTTTTGATTTGCATTTCTCTGATGGCCAGTGATGATGAGCATTTCTTCATGTGTTTTTTGGCTGCATAAATGTTTTCTTTTGAGAAGTGTCTGTTCATGTCCTTTGCCCACTTTTTGATGGGGTTGTTTGTTTTTTTCTTGTAAATTTGTTTGAGTTCATTGTGGATTCTGGATATTAGCCCTTTTTCAGATGAGTAGGTTGCAAAAATTTTCTCCCATTCTGTAGGTTGCCTGTTCACTCTGATGGTAGTTTCTTTTGCTGTGCAGAAGCTATTTAGTTTAAATAGATCCCATTTGTCAATTTTGGCTTTTGTTGCCATTGCTTTTGGTGTTTTAGACATGAAATCCCCATACCGGCCACACACGGCTTTTTGTCTACGGCCATACCACCCTGAACGCGCCCAATCTTGTCTGATTACTACATTTCTAATGTAAATTCGATAGAAGTGGGAGATAAATAATTTCTTTAAAGTATTCCTTCACAATTTGGTTAAATAAGGATATCATTCAAAAAAGAAGTTGAAGAAATAATGCTAGCACCCTAAAAATTAACAAGATTCCAAGATTGTCAAGCTGGGAAAAGAAATATTAAGTTGTGCTATTTTTAATTAAATAATTTTCATATTTAAAATATGTTAAAATACTAAATCATTGAATGTTAAAATCATTGAAAGTCCTTGAGATTGAATGTATACAATATAAAAGAAACCCTTTTTCAATTATTTCTTGATTATTTTCAATAAATTAGTAAATTAATTTAAAGAAGCTTTCTATGAATAAATATAGGATAGACATAAAATGTGAACATGATTTACGTTTTTTAGAGAAGTCTTAGGTAAGTTGGAAAGATTTATCTAAAATACATACTATAGTTTTACATCCAAATCCCCTTTTATAAATCAGAAGTTGCTGTACAGCAGTTTCTTTCCATGTAATGCTCCAAATCTCAGGGTGTAGAGTTCACTTTTCTCATTTATAGGTGTGAATATAACTTCTATAAATGGCTTGAACAACTGTAGAATCATGACATAGCTGTCTGAATTCTACTTATGGTGGTAAGTAGCTGTCTTTCTGAATCAGCTCTTAATACTGACTGTAGTGACCTCAAGTTTGTATTGATTTGGCCACCATTAGATGAAGAAAACTTTTATTATCTGCTGTCTCATCTATTACTATGAGTTTTCAAAATATTTTCTGAAATATCTGTGACAAATAATTTCATTTTCTTAAGAATCATTTAACTTGACAGAAAGAATTTTAGAACACAGTAAGGCAAGTAATGGATTCTTAGTTTGCAACTGCGTTAAATAAAGCCAAACATTTATCCCGGTTAACATCCTCTTATAGAGCAATAATTAGTGTATTAACTATATTGAAAAATGTGTTTTTTATAAAATATGTTTAGCAAGGAGAAATATATTTAATTCTGAAAAAATAATGTCCATTGATATTATTCTAACTTTATCTCAATGTGCTATAAAATAATTGGTTACTATTATTATTTTAATTTACATTCACTGCAATATTCACTTTTCTGATGTACCATTATTTATGTTTTGTAAGTGAATAGATTCCTATAACCGCAACCACAGGCAGTATACAAACAATTCAAGTGCCCTAAATAATTTCTCATGCTGTTCCTACGTTTTTGCCTTTTTCAGTATGTCAGCCATAGAGGGGTACACTCTATGTAGAACTATGCAGTATGCCATGGGTTGAGTCTGCTTCTTTCACTTGACATAATGCATTTGAGAATTCTTCATGTTGTAACTAAGTAATATTCCATTGAGTGATGTAACACAGTTTGTATATCCATTTACCCATTTAAAAGCAGGTAGATTGTTTCTAAATTCTGGCAATCATGAATAGCCACTATAAACATTTACGTCTAGATTTTTTTAAATTTATGGATAATATAATTTATACATGAAACATCGGTTCAAACATGAGCCTATGAACATAAATTTCTAGGGAAAATTCCCCCAAGAAATGCAATTCCCAGGTGCCTCAATAAGTATTTTTTAAGTTTATAAGAAACTTTAATACTATTTTTTAGAGAAACTACATCATCTTGCATTCTCATCAACAATGTAGGAGTGTTTCTCTTGTTCTACATCCTTGCTAGTTTTTTATTTTGTCTTGTTTTGTTTAGTTATTCTAATAGATTATAATGTGTATTTATTTCTCTAGTTACTAATGTTGATGAGCATTCTTTCATTTGTTGATTTTCTTCCCATTTATCATCTTAGGTGAAATGTTTGTTCCCATCTTTTGCCTGTTTTAAAATTGGCATTACTGGCCAGGTGCGGTGGCTCACGCCTATAATCCCAGCACTTTGGGAGGCTGAGGAGGGCGGATCACCAGGTCAGGAGGTCAAAACCATCCTGGCTAACATGGTGAAACCCCATCCCTACTAAAAATACAAAAAATTAGCCGGGCGTGGTGGCGGGCACCTGTAGTCCCAGCTACTCAGGAGGCTGAGACAGGAGAATGGCGTGAACCCAGGAGGCGGAGCTTGCAGTGAGCTGAGATCGTGCCACTGCACTCCAGCCTGGGCAACAGAGCAAGACTCCATCTCAAAAAAATTAAATTAAAATAAAATAAAATAATAAAATTGGGGTTACTAGTTTTCTTACTTTTGCATTTTTATAATAACTCATATATTCTAGATGTAAGTCTTTTCTCTGAAACTTAATTTGCAATATTTTCCCCCAGTTTGTAACTTGTCTTTTTATCCTTTTACCAGTTCCCTTCACAAAGCAAGAACGTTTTAACTTTGATGAAGCACAATTTACAGGCTTGTCTGTTGTATATTGTTCTTTTGGTGTCTTATCTATGAATTCTTTGCCTTATCCAAGGTCACAAAGGTATTTTCTCCTGTATTTTCTTCTAAGGGTTTTGAAATTGAATGCTTTATGTTAAGGTCAATTATCTGTTTTGAGTTAATTATTAAATTATTAGTTGTAGGTTCATTTTCTCCTGACTGTGGGTGTCTGGTTGTTACAGGCCCATTTGTGTTGACAAGACTATCCTTTCTCCATTGAATTGCTATTGAATATTTATTGAAAATCAATTAAAGTATGTGTGTGGATCTATTTCTGGATCTTCTGCTCTTTTATTCCATAGTTTTACCTTTCATTAATACCACACTGCCTGGACTACTTTTGATTTATAGTATCTCTTAAAGTCTGAAAGAGTAAGTTCCCCAACTTTGTTATTTTTCAAAATTTTTTGACTATTTCTGTTTCTTTAACTTTCCATATAAGTTTTAGAATCAACTTGTCAGTATCTAAAAAGAATCTTGTTGGAGTTTTCATTGGGATTACATTTCATTGATCAATTCACTTGGCAAATGTTAACCGCTTAACTATGTCGAATCTTCCAAACTATGAACACAACACATCACATCATATATGTAGGTTTTCTTTGGTGTTTTTCATCAGCATTTTTTAGTTTTCAATATATACATTGTGCGCATGTTGTAAAAGATTTATACTTAAGCATTTCATTTTGGGAGGAGCTACTGTAGACAGTATTGTGTTTTAAAATTTCAGTTGTTGTTTATTCCTATTATATCAGAAATGTCACTTTTGTAATTGTTTTTATACTCTAAACTTGCTAAAGCCACTTACTATATCTAAGAGATTTTTTTCGTCAATCCTCTGGAATTTTCTACATATACAACTATGTCATTTGTGAATGGTGATAGTTTTATTTCTTTCTCACTAATCTGAATGTATTTTATTTCTTTCTCTTGCCTTGTTATAATTTCTAAAACTTCCAGTAGAATATAAAACAGGTGAGGTGATTATTATGAATACACAAATATAAGCAAAAAAATAAAAAATAAAAATAAAGAAGCACAAGGAGCTGCTAAAAAATAGAAGTGTTGAGAGAACAAAACCACTAAACAAAACCAACATCTCTCTTGTACGTAAACACTGACATTCTCAAGAAAGTGTTAGAAAATCAAATCCATCTCTCACACACTGTCTCTGTCTCTCCCACACACACACGCACACACACACACACACACACACACAAACATACATCAGGACCAAGTAGATTTTTCAAGAAATGCAAGGCTGTATCCACACTCAAAAATCCAGCAATAAAATTCACCTTATTAATAGACATAACAAAAAAACCGTAATCATATCAATAGATGCAGATTTATTGCTTAGTTTCCCACCCTAAGGGGAGAACACAGAATCATCTTCATTAAATATAATGTAAGCTCTATGCCTGTTCTAGATATTCTGTATCAAACTGAGAAAAATATTTTGCTTCTTAGATTATTTCAACATTCATAGATACTGAATTTTTAAAAAGTTTGCTCACTTTAGATAGATAAACATATGGATATAGATATAGATAGATATTGCTGGATTCAATTTTCTAATACTTTACTGAAGATTTTTGTATCTATGCTCTGGAGAAATGTTGGACTGTAGATTTATTTCCTCTTATTATCTTTTGTTTTGACATGAGTGTAATACTGGTCTCATAAAATGTGTGTTTCTTAAAGGAAGTTTTGTTCATCTTTTATTTTCTGTAAGAAATTATCAAGTTAGTACCATTTTTCCCTTAAATAATCAGCAGAAGTCACCAGTGGAACCATCTAAAACCAAAGGTTTTTTTTGGAAGCTTTTAAACTGCAAATGTAATATTTCTAAATAGATACATGGCTGTTCAGGTTATATATTGTTCTGAGTGATTTTGGTAATTTGTCTTTAAGGAATGGCTCCAGTTCATCTGTTTTCAAATTTATTATATGAATCCAATTACAGTATTTTTTTATCCTTTAATGTCTGTACTGTATTGGTGATACTGCCTGGTTTACTGGTACCACCTCTTTTAATCCTGATGCTGATAATTTGTGTCTTCTTTTTTTTCAAACTTATTTGTATAGAAAATGAATAAAATACATTCATTTATATCATGATTTTGACACAATGTTTCCTAAGAGTAAAAATAGCTCTTCTGAGATTGTTTCAAAAATAAACAGCAACCAAATGAAATATGTCAATATTGAAATATGAAGTATGTGGGAACAATTTGCTAATTTATAAAAATTGTCAGTTTTATCAGTGATATATAGAATTCTACTGTCCTCAAAATAACATTAAAGTGTCCTATGTTCTGACTGAAGGTAATAGTTCTATTATCACTTCTCTCTGTAATTTAAATATCTACTAAATACTGTAATAGTTGTACATAAAAATTATTGTAGATTGGATTATATAGTAACTCCGGTTTCCAGCATAATTTTTAACAATTTTATTTCTTTGTATGTACATACTAGTAGATTTTTCCAATTTTAATTTGCACTGTTTGAATTAACCTTTAACAATTAAATCAAGTGCTTTTAAAATTAGCTGAATTTAGTACACTTATTTAATATAATTTAATATATCAATTTAATACAAACATTAATATATTGAACTATTTTATTGACCTCTGTAGAAGTCTCCCAAAAATGTTTTTTTTTGGAAGAGGAACAATTTATATAGTTAGGTGAGTTTATGAAGCATTATGTTATATCCGTTATAGCTATTCAGGTTTTTCAATGCAAAAAGTTCTCAGTTAAAAAGCACGGTATACTCCATAGCTATATAACAGCACATTATCTGGCATGGGGAGGTGAGAGATTCCAGGCCTCCTGGAGAGAGCAGCAGAGGGGCAACCCCCTCCTATATAAACCAACACCTTCTCACAAGACCCTGAGTACCCTTGAGAGTACACTTCTCCCTTGAGAGTAATGCTTCGTGGAAGCATTCATTCAATGGAACAGACATATACATCTGTCTTGACCATGCTGCCGATGTACTGTCTGCTGTGGTCATTTTCTTTGCCAACCTGTCACATCAGACGTCGTGTTTATTTCCCTTTGGCTAATATCAAACCAGATACACTTTCTTCAACTTAAGATTGGGAAAGCTTGGATTGCTTCTGTTGCCAGAGGCATCAGTGACAGACCAGATACCTGATGTATGTGGGAGTAGACCACAGCATGGCTGCACTCGTGTGAAGAGCCAGAACCTCTGGACTCAGGGCGCTGAAATGCTCCTCCTGATTAAGACCAAGTTGTCGAGCTACCAGGGCACATCTTTCTGATTTGCATAAAGCTGCTATAGGGACTATCCCTTTTTTGGAGATGCATAGTGTGTATTTACAAGTAAAATAATTTAAAAACTCATAGCAGAGAAAAAAAGCATAAAATGTATTTGAACCCAATATATAACACAGGTCTAATGCCTGACATGATTACCTATTATCTTATTGAGAATTTATAATATGTATTAACAAAATAATCTAAAACTCGTCATATTGTTTAAGAAGATGAAATTTGATTTGATCTGATAGCCGATATAAACAAGCTAAATTAGTTTTGTTTACTTAAGTTGTTGTCTCATGCAACATTCTTAACTGTCCTTTAGGAATAGGAAAGTTGTCTGTTTTCCTTTTTCTTTTTATTCATAGCTCTAAGAATTGGACTTGGCACATTTTAGTTGCTAAATAAATAATTGCTAAATATAAATAAAATGAACTTTTAAAATATTTTATTCATCCTTTTTTGGTGTTTTTTAAAAAAAGAATAAGAAAGAAAGTAAACACCTTTTATTTAAAACAAATTCTTAATATAAAAACTAGAGAAATTGAGTCATCACTGTGACTTGACTGTAAAAGTGAGACTGTTAGGAATTATAATGACCTCCCAAACATTGAGAACTTCAATATAACCTGTTAAATTCTCAGTCTGAGTGACTTTTCTTAGAGTTTTATTTTACTCTCTAACATTTCACAAATGTATCATATTGAAAAAAACAAAAACTAACCTTTTCCCTCTTTAACTGCAACTAATTATATGGCTTGGACTTTAATTTGTTCACTCATAAATTAGATGATTTAGACTACATTGTTCTTATGGTTCTTTACATTTGTAACTTATATAAGATTTGGTGCTTTTTACTTTGAAAATGAACTTCACTCAATAAATAAAATATGACAAAATCTTAATTAGTACAATGACTGCTAAACAATGAGGTATTGATATTAAGGAAAGTAAGAAAATATAGTGGAAAGAAAATATTCTTTGGAATTAGCCAAATATGAACTTGAATCCCCTTTGACTTGCTATCCATGAGATCTTCAGATGGGTTCAATAAAATAATGAAGATTTAGATACTCTCTCTATAGAATAGAGGCAATGAGACATAAACTGTGATTAATAACTATTAATAAAATAAAACAATGTCTGGCTTTTTTACATTATATCTGTCTTCTTTTTAGTGTAATATATTTTGAATGACAGTAGATCCCAGTAACTATTTTAGTGTGACAGAAATTTATGCTTTTTCATCTATTTTGTTTGCTAGTGGTAGTTTTATTATTATTATTATTATTTTAATTGACAGATGAAATTGTAAGTATTTATCACGTACAACTTAGTGTTGAGATATGTATACCAAGTGGTAGTTTCTAAAACGGCCCAGTTTCAGTTAAAATTTATCCATATAGTTCTTGGGTTTTTAGAAGCCAGCTAATTTATTTTTACCCTCACCACTATGAATAGTAGGCTGTTTATGGTAGTTCTTTTTTGAGCTCTGTTGCTACAGTCAAGCACAGCTTGAAAAGAATATAGTTCCAACCTCTTCGATGCAACATTGTAGAAGCATATCTTAGCTACATCACATTTTGTCATATTTAGCTTTTTCACTCTTTTTGCTTTCTCTGAGGCAAAACACAGTACTGATGCTCCCTTGGATCAGGTTAAAAACTCAAAACACTCAGATTTTTCTTTCCTATATGTCATATGGTATAAAATATACACTTGAGGAAGTTTCCCCACTCAGGTATGCAGGGGATTTGAACATATCCAAGAAATCGTTAAGTTCCCTGAACAAAACCTATAAGCCATGGGGAAAAGCAAAGTTCAGCCGGACCAAATCTGGGTGTCCCACAGTGCTTTCATGCAAATACTCAGACTAATCTCAAATAATTGCAAGTATATTTAAGGTTATTACAGAGATTACATTTAATATACCTGTGCCTGCCATCTGCTGTACCTCTCAGGGAAATGACACTAAACTTTTGGGAATTATTTTTTTTATAAGCAATAATGTTTTATTGCTCATAAAGTATGAATGAAGTAAACTCTTTTAATTTTAATTACATGTGAGACATTTATATTATGTCACTTCTGGGAGAAAGCGTTATATGTCTTGTGTGGGGGTGGTGAATTGCAGATGCAACAAATATACACAGATATATGCATCTCAAATATAAAACCTTTTAAAATATTACTTTATATCTTTTTTGACTTTGTTAAAGAATAAAAGTTATTTTAAAAAAACATATAGCATCAATTCAGGCAGAGGAAAGACAGGAATTCCATCTTCCCAGGCAGATGTCAAAAACATTTAAACAGCTGTCAGACCAGCTCAAACTGTCATCAGAAGTGACCTTAAACCAAGTTTAGTTTTAAAATGTTCTTAAAGAGTGAAGAAAAAAAAACAACACAACACAGTGCCATTATGCAGCTGTCTGAAATATTAAATGAAAGAATGAACATCTGTTCAGTTGCTCTTCAAACTTTAATGGTTTGGAGAGAAATTCTGTTGTCTTAGATCTTTAAGAACATCTGAGGCCCATACAGCTTCAACACTTGTGAAAGTTTCTCTCTGAAAACGTAGATTCCCACTTCAAAGCCTTTTACTACTGCTCTTTGCCGAACATATGCCACCAAACAACAGAAAAAAGTATTAATACTATTTATAATATTTAAGACCTTCTTGCAGTATATTTTAGGTTGATAATAAAATTCTTTGGCCTTAAACAAGCTTTTATTTACAGAAAATATACATTTTTTTCCTTTCAATGGAAAATACTAAAGTAGAAAAATTTGGTAGCAACAATTGAGATATCATTTTTAGCATGGTTAAACATTGGATATTTGAAAGCATTTGTTTTTAGAACTAATATGTATATGGTATAATGATATTAAAACACAATACCCTCAAATATTTTTTATTCTGCATTTATAATATCATTCCTTTTAGAGCTAAAAGAAATGCTTCACAGAAAAGCATCAGGTTTATATAAAGTATTCATTGGATAAAAACTATCTTACTGATAAAAATAAAATGCTTCCATAAATGCTTTTGCCTATTTAGTATGAACGTACATTTTCCGCTAATGCCTTTATACACATATACATGTTTGTGTGTGAGTGTGTATGCATGTGTCTACGTGTGGATGTTTTCCATAATCTATATAAAGATACAATACTCAAATTGTGTGTGAGTGTGTATGCGTGTGTCTATGTGTGGATAATATGTTTTCCATAATCTAGATAAAGATACAATACTCAAAATTTAACACAAATAAATCATAACTTGCCCTTATTAAAGAGATTCCATATAGGTCTATTTGTGTATGTTCCATATAGGTCTACTTGTGTATGTTAATTTGAAGAAATCATCTTTAAATTCCCCAGGGCTCTTTTGCATCTATGAAGGGAAAGCAAGTTTAGGATTTAAAATGCAAGAGAATATTTAAAGCCAGAGTAATTTTAAGTTAAATTGAAATTTAGGCACTTGCATATCATTACATATGAGTTTTAAAAAGATACAATTTATTAGCTGACTATACATATACAGATAATATGTTAAATGTCTATCAGTTGAAAAATACTAGTGAAAATACAGAGGGATTTATAGGAAAACTACACTTTTAATTAATATCTGGACACATGAGGAATATTTCTGTAAACTGACATTAGACTGAAAAGTTAAATTTCTTAATGTCCCTGGAGATGCTGCTCAGCAGCTCTTTACACTGGCTCCACATTAAAAACATCAGGGAACATTTAAAAAATTCATATACACAGATTATACCCCAGACCAAGTCAATTAGAATCTCTAGGTTCAGACTAGGCATCAGTAGTTTTTAAGACTCCCCACATAGTTATAATATGCATCCAAGTTTGGGAACCATCTGTACAAAATGTAAACAAATAACCATTTATAACCAAATGATCATATGTTTTGTATTAGTTTATCTATATTTTATGATTTTTAGAAAGTATTTTAATGCATAAGTGTCTATTGCATTTAATTTCATTTCCTTGGTTTGTATTGATCATCAGCTAATATTTCATTCTACAATGAAAGGTGTAATATTTACTAAAGTATTTACTATCTAGTTTGAAAAATAGTGACAACTAGAAAAAAAACATGAAAAAATGTTTTAATAAAAGAGTATATGTCAAAGATTTGCATTGTAACCCATATTAAGTAGTATTTACTACCTAAATCTGCCAGTAAAGACTCATCAATCTGCCAGTAAAGACTCATGAAAATATTTTCCACAGAACGTCACTGGTGGATTGTAAAATTAAATCTAGAAATGAATAAATTAGAGAAACAAAGAAAAACAATTGTGTACCCACATTGCCAAAGGCAATTTAAGTTCAATTTGAACTATATACAAACCTTTATGTTTACAATGGCAACATGTAAATATTTTAAATACATTATTATTATATATACATTCAGCAGTATTAGCAAGTTATTTATACATTATGATTTTATTTTTACCATGTACATAGAAAGATTTAGATATGTTAATTATATATGTATAAAGTATTTTGAACATACATAACTACACAAATCTTATGAGCGATTAGATTTTGGATGATTTTTTCTTGTTTATTTTATAATTTCTGATCATAAATATGTATTTGTTTGTTTTAATAAGTTATTTAAATATAGCTTTTGCAGGTCACAAAATTTCAAACATTAGATATTTCACATTAGATATTTAAATTTACCAATTGTAGCACTTTTAAATTATCACTATCAGTTAAATTCTGCCTATTTTAACCTAATATTTTGTCAGTAGTTGCAGACTGTTGAAGTGCAGACTGGTTTACAAATAGTAATCATGAGGAATTGTTTCATCTCACCTTTTCCTAATTACTCAACTTTACTAAACCTCTGAAAGTCAGAGGAAGTTTATTGTATTTTGCTGCCTTTTCTCCAGTCTGTTGCATGGCTTTGAGAAGGTTTGCAAAAAATACTGAGAAGATTGCATAAAAGAACATAAATTTCCTTGGAAAAGTAAATACTTTTTAAATAGTGCATTATTTTAGCCTTGTTGGAAAAGTTTTATGGTCTCGCAGTTTGTTCCTATTATCTTAGCTACTTACCTCAAACCAAATTATTTCCTTTTTCTTCTGTTTTATTTTTTCCAAAAAGATGTGTTACTTATGAAATTCATGATTATCTCTCAGTCATATTTTAAGCTACTTTTAAAATATCAACATATAACACTTCATTTTATGCCTAGTTTAGCAAGGAGAAAGTTTTATCTTCTTCTGATTAGAGATAAGATCTTGCTCTGTCACCCAGGATGGAGTGCAGTGGCACAATCCTAGCTCACTGCAGCCTCAAACTCTTGGGCTCAAGTAATGCCCCAGCCTCAGCCTCCCAATTACCTAGGACTACAGGTGTGTGCCACCATGCTCAGCAGATTTGATTTTTTTTTTAAGTCAGCGTCTTGCTACTTTGCCCAGGCTACTCTTAAACACCTGGCTTCAAGTGGTCACTCCTGCCTTCACCTCCCAAAGTGCTAGAATTATAAGCATGAGCCAACATACATGGCCAGTTTTATTTTCTTTATGAAGCAATCGATATTTAGAAGTTTTAGTAATAGTAAAGTATATAGTAACACTCAGTATACTTTCTAATTAATTGAGAACATCTTATTAACAATGAATGTGCTTCTCACATTTATAGTGCATCTTACCATCTTAGAGTCAACTTGATTAACTTGATTGGTTAATAAAATACTCAGTAAGCAAAAACGAACACAAAACAACAACAACAACACACACCCACACACACAGAAAAGAAACACACACAAAAAACAAAAACACACTCACCTAGATGTTGGAACTAAAAAATTCCCACTTATTTTAAATTTATATATATATACATATATATATATATACACATACACTATAATAAAGTAGATTTATCATTTTGGGTTGTACATTAGTAATAAAATGCTTAATAAGTTTATATGGACTACAGTTTACTATTTACAGATCAAAAACTATATGGAATGGTTAAATATTAAAGAATGGTAGATAATTTTAATAGCCAATAATTATAGTTTGTATTATTTTTCTGAGTACCTGAATCAACAATTATTGAATGATAATTCTCCTTCCTACAAAGTTTTGTCATATACCTGCATTAGTTTGTTGTCACACTGCTATGAGACTGGATAATTTATTTAAAAAAAGGATGTTTAATCCACTCACCATTCTGCAGACTCTACAGGAAGCATGCCTGGGGAGGCCTCAGGAAATGTACAGTTATAGTGGAAGGCCAAGGGGAAGAAGGCACAGTTTACATGGCTGGAGCAGGGGGAAGAGACAGAGAGGGGAGGTGTCACACACTTTTAAACAACCAGATCTCAGGATGACTCATTCATTACCATGAAAACAGCACCAAAAGGTAAAGCCACCACCATGATCCAATCACCTCCCACCAGGTCCCACTTCCAATACCGGGGATTACAATTTGACACAACATTTGGGCAGGCACACTGACCCAAACTGTATCAATACCATGATAGTTAAACAAGTTGTATAACTTCAAAAACTTTGTGTAAGTTGAAAAAATATTTTAAAAATTGTTTGCATTTTTATTTTTTATAAGTCAAATTTGCATACTCAAAATGAACCAAAAAATGCACAATTCTTCATTAAAGAAAGCACATATCTGTAATTTATATCAAAAAACACAGTGAAGTTTGTTTTGTGTTTGAACATCCTCTAAAACTCAAAGTATTTAGGCTAACATTTTTATATGTTTCTCAGAAAAAGAGAAATTTCCATCAACTAGTATTTTGATGTTCTGCTTAACTTCACATATCATTTGCAAATAATTTTAATTATTGCTTAATTATGTTGCTTTACATTTGAAGTTATATTTCAATTCATTCTTTGATAAAAATAGAAATCATTGAAATCATGAACCAATACTTATAAAGCTCTTCAATATTTTTTCATAATTTTTTAAACTACAAGTTAAACATTTTTAAATTCAGACCCTCTCTAAAACTAGGCATCCTTCAATTAAAATATAAAAAACAAAAGATGAAGATGAGTAGAATCAAAGAATAAGTTGCTAAATCTTTTATCTTAAGTATGTTATCTGATAGTTGATATTTAATTCAATAACAATAGTATTAAAAGATACTGACAAATCAGCAAGGTATTGGTTGAATTACCTAATATGTTTCCACTTTATTATTTCAATCTGAATCTGTAAAAGACATTATCTTTGTTTGATGTAACAGAAGTAACCTCTTTTACTCCTTGTGAAATAAAACTTGAAACAGCATATTGGTTTGTGTTTATTTTATTCTCCTAACTAAATATAGTTTAATAACATATATACATTATGATTACTTATTTGAAATTTCAAAACATACAAATACTAAGGCAATATGTACACATACACATACCCTCTCACACTACAAATATATGTAAATGTCCATCTATTTATATGTAAATTTAACTGTTTTATATATGTAGGTATATAATCTATTATTATCTATAACTATTTACAGACATAAATTTTTATATATGGATATGTCTGCATAAACACACGTATATATTTGATTTCATTTTTATTTTACATAGTTTGGTGTCTCTTAGACAAACATCTTTGTGTAAATTAGGTTATTCAGTTATAGGCATATATTTAAAACTGTGAGAAAAAAAAATCTTCTTGCCTATGAGCAATACAAGTATAAAGTAGATACTAAAGTGAAAATATGAAATTCTCTCTTAATATGGGTTGCAATGCAAATCTTTGACATATACTCTTTTATTAAAACATTTTTTCATGTTTTTTTCTAGTTGTTACTATTTTTCAAACTATTTAGGTAGTAAAAACTGTGATAGCTCATTAGCACATGATTTACTATCTGCACATAGAGTCCAGTGTGGATTCATTCTTGGCACCTGTGATTAAATGCCATTGGAACACATTTCCTCGAGGACATGTTGCAGAAAATGGTTTTGTGCAAATTGCATACATGTACTGTTTAAGGAGAATGATGGATTGGAATCATAGAAGTAAAATATTTGATAATTGTTTACAATGTATTTGCAAATATTGGTTTATTGAAACAGTATTTAGTTCTATGTGTTGTCAGTTATTCTTGGCACTTCATAATTTCTTGGCATAGTTTAAGCTTTGAGTAGAAAACAATTTATGAAGCTGTCATATCAAATTGGAGAGAACTAGCTAAACATTAGTCAGAGCAAAAAGATGTGATGATTTAAAAAAATGTGGTAGTGTAGCTCTCATTTAAGAACAAAATGATTTGCCTTCAATGAACTTTTACTATAATGACAGCATTGTTCCAATGACAATAGTGCCTCACATAAGTAAGAAACAATTGATAGTAATATCTGAAAAACTGAATATGTTGCCAGGAAAGGAAAATGTGTAGAACTAAAACACAGTGTACTATGTATACACATATTTGGTGCAATTTGAGATGGCCAATTGATTATACATTACTAAAAGATATGTGTTTAATTCAAGACAAAAAACAGGAACTTAACCAATCTTCAATTTATTTTTTATTCTTTTTGTGGTTAGTCTGTAAAACATCATGTGGTACAGCTTAAGAGAGCATTGCATATGTAGAGCCAACTTTGCACCCTAGGGATAAACCTACTTGATCATGGTGGAAAAGCTTATTGATGTGCTGCTGGATTTGGTTTGCCAGTATTTTTTTTTTTATACTTTAAGTTCTAGGGTACATGTGCACAATGTGCAGGTTTGTTGAATATGTATACATGCGCCATGTTCGTGTGCTGCACCCATTAACTTGTCATTTACATTAGGTATATCTCCTAATGTTATCCCTCCTCCCTCCCCCCACCCCATGACAGGCCGGGTGTGTGATGTTCCCCTTCCTGTGTCCATGTGTTCTCATTGTTCAGTCCCCACCTATGAGTGAGAACATGCGGTGTTTGGTTTTTTGTCCTTGTGATAGTTTGCTGAGAATGATGGTTTCCAGCTTCATCCATGTCCCTACAAAGGACATGAACTCATCATTTTTTATGGCTGCATAGTATTCCATGGTGTATATGTGCCACATTTTCTTAATCCAGTCTATCATTGGTGGACATTTGGGTTGGTTCCAAGTCTTTGCTATTGTGAGTAGTGCCACAATAAACATACATGTACATGTATCTTTATAGCAGCATGATTTATAATCCTTTAGCTATATACCCAGTAACGGGATGGCTGGGTCAAATGGTATTTCTAGTTCTAGATCCCTGAGGAATTTCCACACTGTCTTCCACAATGGTTGATCTAGTTTACAGTCCCACCAACAGTGTAAAAGTGTTCCTATTTCTCCACATCCTCTCCAGCACCTGTTGTTTCCTAACTTTTTAATGATCTCCATTCTAACTGGTGTGAGATGGTATCTCATTGTGGTTTTGATTTGCATTTCTCTGATGGCCAGTGATGATGAGCATTTTTGCATGTGTCTGTTGGCTGCATAAATGTCTTCTTTTGAGAAGCGTCTGTTCATATCCTTCGCCCACTTGTTGATGGGATTGTTTGTTTTTTTCTTGTAAATTTGTTTGAGTTTTTTATAGATTCTGGATATTAGCCCTTTGTCAGATGAGTAGATTGCAAAAATATTCTCCCATTCTGTGGGTTTCCTGTTCGCTCTGATGGTAGTTTTTTTTTGCTGTGCAGAAGCTCTTTAGTTTAATTAGATCCCATTTGTCAATTTTGGCTTTTGTTGCCATTGCTTTTGGTGTTTTAGACATGAAGTCCTTGGCCATGCCTATGTCCTGAATGGTATTGCCTAGGTTTTCTTCTAGGGTTTTTTATGGTTTTAGATCTAACATTTAAGTCTTTAATCCATCTTGAATTAATTTTTGTATAAGGTGTAAGGAAGGGATCCAGTTTCAGCTTTCTACATATGGCTAGCCAGCACCATTTATCTCCCAGCACCGTTTATTAAATAGGGAATCCTTTCCCCATTTCTTGTTTTTGTCAAGTTTGTCAAAGATCAGATGGTTGTACAGGTGTGGTATTATTTCTGAGGGCTCTGTTCTGTTCCATTTGTCTATATCTCTGTTTTTGGTACCAGTACTATGCTGTTTTGGTTACTATAGCCTTGTTGTATAGTTTGAAGTCAGGTAGCGTGATGCCTCCAGCTTTGTTCTTTTGGCTTAGGATTGTCTTGGGAATACTGGCCCTTTTTTTGGTTCCATATGAACATTAAAGTAGTTTTTTCCAATTCTGTGAAGAAAGTCATTGGTAGCTTGATGGGGATGGCATTGAATCTATAAATTACTTTGGGCAATATGGCCATTTTCACGATATTGATTCTTCCTATCCATGAGCATGGAATGTTCTTCATTTGTTTGTGTCCTCTTTTATTTCATTGAGCAGTGGTTTGTAGTTCTCCTTGAAGAGGTCCTTCACATCACTTGTAAGTTGGATTCCTAGGTATTTTATTCTCTTTGAAGCAATTGTCAATGGGAGTTCACTCATGATTTGGCTCTCTGTCTGTTATCGGTGTATAAGAATGCTTGTGATTTTTGCACAATGGTTTTGTATCCTGAGACTTTGCTGAAGTTGTTTATCAGCTTAAGGAGATTTTGGGCTGAGACGATGGGGTTTTCTAAATATACAATCATGTCATCTGCAAACAGGGACAATTTGACTTCCTCTTTTCCTAATTGAATACCCTTTCTTTCTTTCTCCTGCCTGATTGCCCAGGCCAGAACTTCCAACACTATGTTGAATAGGAGTGGTGAGAGAGGGCATCCCTGTCTTGTGCCAGTTTTCAAAGGGAATGCTTCCAGGTTTTACCCATTCAGTATCATATTGGCTGTGGGTTTGTCATAAATATCTCTTATTATTTTGAAATATGTCCCATCAATACCTAATTTATTGAGAGTTTTTAGCATGAAGAGCTATTGAATTTTATCAAAGGCCTTTTCTGCATCTATTGAGATAATCATGTGGTTTTTGTCTTGGTTCTGTTTATATGCTGGATTACATTTGCTGATTTGTGTATGTTGAATCAGCCTTGCATCCCAGGGATGAAGCCCACTTGATCATGGTGGATAAGCTTTTTGCCAGTATTTTGTTGAGAATATTTTCATTGTTGTTCAAGGATATTGATCTAAAGTTTTCTTTTTGGATTTTTTCTGCCAGGTTTGAGTATCAAGACAATGTTGGCCTCATAGAATGAGTCCCTCCTTCTCAATTTTTTGGGTATAGTTTCAGCAGCAATGGTACAGTTCTTATCTGTACACCTGGTGGTATTCAGCTATGATAGTATTCAGCCATTTTGTCCTGGGATTTTTTTGGTTGGTAGGCTATGTATTACTGACTCTATTTCAAATTTAATTATTGGTCTGTTCAGGGATTCAATTTCTTCCTGGTTCAGGCTTGGGAGGGTGTATGTGTCTAGAAATTTATCAATTTCTTGTATATTTTCTAGTTTATGTACAGATATTACATCTTCCTTGTCATTTCTTATTATGTTTATTTGAATCTTCTCTTCTTTATTAGTCTAGCTAGTGGTCTACGGAATTTATTAATATTTTCAAAAAAAAAAAGCTCCTGGATTCATTGATATTTTGAAGAGTTTTTCATGTCTCAGTCTCCTTCCATTCATCTGTGATTTTAGTTATTTCTTGTTTTCTGCTAGTTTTTGGATTTGTTTGCTCTTGATTCTCTAGTTCTTTTAGTTGTGATGTTAGGTTGTTAAATTTAGATCTTTGTAACTTTTTGATATGGTTATTTAGTGCTATAAATGTCCCTCTTAACACTGCATTAACCATGTCCAAGGGATTCTGGTATATTGTATAATTTCTCTGAGTTTCAAAGAACTTCTTGATTTCTGCCTTAATTTCATTATTTACCCAAAAGTCATTCAGTTTCCATGTAATTGTATGATTTTGAGTTAATTGCTTAGTCTTGATTTCTAATTTCATTGTGCTGTGGTCCAAGAGATTTTTTTGGAATAATTTCAGTTCTTTCACATTGGCTGAGGAGTATTTTACTTCCAATCATGTGATCAATTTTAAAGTAAGTGCCATGGGGCAAAGAGAAAAATGTATATTCTGTTGTTTTGGGGTGGAGAGTTATTTCAGTGTCTATCTGGGCCTCTTGATCCAGTGCTGAGTTTAGGTCCTGAATAACTTCATTAATTTTCTGTCTCAATAACCTAATATTGTCAGTGGGGTGTTAAAGTCTCCCATTATTATTGTATGTGATTTTAAGTCTCTTTGAAGGTCTCTAAGTACTTGTTTTATAAATCTAAGTGCTCCTGTGTTGTGTTCATATATATTCAGAATGGATAGATCTTCTTGTTGAATTGAACCCTTTACAATTATGCAATGCCCTTGTTTGTCTTTTGTTGTTGTTGTTGGCTTAAATTATGGTTTGTCTGAAAGTAACATTCCAGCTCTGCTTTTTTTTTCTGACTTTCATTTGCTTGGTAGATTTTTCTCCATCCTTTTATTTTGAGCATATGTGTGTCATTACATGTGAGATGGGTCTCTTGAAGACATCATACCAATGGGTCTTGGTTCTTTATCCAGTTTGCCACTCTGTGCCTTTTTATTGGGGCATTTTGCCCATTTACATTTAAGGTTAGTATTAATATTTTTCGATTTAATCCTGTCATCATAATGTTAACGGATTATTCTGCAGACTTTTTTATGTGGTTGTTTTGTAGTGTCACTGGTCTGTGTAATTCAATGCATTTTTGTAGTGGCTGGTAGGTCTTTCCTTTCTATGTTTAGTGCTTCATTCAGGAACTCTTGCAAGACAGATCTGGTGGTAGAAAATTTCCTCAGAATTTGTTTGCCTGAATAGGATCTTATTTTTCCTTTGCTTATAAGGCTTAGTTTAGCCAGTTATGAAATTCTGTGTTGGAATTTCTTTTTTCTTTTTTTTAAGAATGTTGAATATTGGTCCCCATCTCTTCTGACTTGTAGCGTTTCTGCTGAGAAGTTTGCTGTTAGTCTGATGAGCTTCCCTCTGTAGGTGACCTGACCTTTCTCTCTAGCTGACTTTAATATTTGTTATTTCATTTTGTCCCAGGAGAATCTGATGTTGATGTGCCTTCAGGATTACCTTCTTGTGAAGTATGTTACTGGGGTTCTATACATTTGCTGAATTTGAATGTTGTCCTCTCTACCTAGGTTGGGGAAATTCTTGTAGATGATATCCAAAAATATGTTTTACAAATTGGTTCAACATATGCAAATCAAGAAATGTGATTCATCACATAAACAGAATTAAAGACAAAACCACGTGATTACTTCAATAGATGCAGAAAAGGCTTTTGATAAAATTCAACACCCTTTCATGTTAAAAACTCTTAAAAAACTAGATATTGAAGGAACATACCCAAAATAATAAGAGCCATCTATGACAAACCCACAGCCAACATCATACTGAATAGCCAAAAGCCAGAAGCATTTCCTTTGGAAAGCAGCACAAGACATGAATGCCCTCTCTCACCACTCCTATTCAACATAGTATTAGAAGTTCTGGCCAGGGCAATCAAGCAAGAGAAAGAAATAAAGGACATCCAAATAGAAAGATAGAAAGTCAAATTATCCCTGTTTGCAGATGACATGACCATATATCTGGAAAATCACATAGTCTCGGCCCAAAAGCTTCTTAAGCTGATAAACAACTTCAGCAAAGTCTCAGGACACAAAATCTATCTGGAAAAATTACTAGCACTCCTATACACCAAGAACAGTCAAGCCAAGAGAAAAATGAGGAATGTAATCCCATTCACAATTGCCACAAAAAATAAATAAAATACCTAGGAATACAGATGAACAAGGAGGTGGACAATCTCTACAAAACACTGCTGAATGAAATCAGAGATGACACAAACAAATGAAAAAACATTTCATGCTCATGGATAGGAAGAATAAGTATCATTAAAATGGCCATACTACCCAAAGCAATTTATAGATTCAATGTTATTACTATTTAAATACCGATGACATTCTTTGTAGAACTGTAATAAACTATTATAAATTAATATGGAACTAAAAAAGAGCCCAAATAGCCAAGGCAGTCCAAAGCAAAAGGAATAAAGCTGGAAGCATCACACTATTCAACTTCAGAGAATATTACAGTGCTACAATAACCAAAGCAGCATGAGACTTGTATAACAACAGACACATAGACTAATGGAACACAACAGAGAACCCAGAAATAAGGCTGCACACCTATAGACATCTGATTTTCAACAAACCTGACAAAAATAAGCAATGAGAAAAGATTCCCTATTCAACAAATGGTGTTGGCATAATAGGCTAGCCATATACAGAAGATTGAAAGAAGCTGGACCTCTTTCTTTCACCATATACAAAAATTAACTCAAGATAGATTTAAATGTAAAACCCAAAACTATGAAAACCCTGGAAGACAACCTAGGCAATACCATTCAGCACATAGGCATGGGCAAAGATTTCATGATGAAGACATCAAAAGCAATTGCAACAAAAGTAAAAATTGACAAATGGGATCTCAGTAAACTAAAGAGCTTCGGCACAGCAAAATAAATGATCAACAGAGTGAACAGACAATGTACATAATGGGAGAAAATTTTTGCAAGCTATCCATCTGACAAAGGTCTAATATCCAGCATCTATAAGTAACTTACACAAATTTACAAGCAAAAAACAAACAGCCCCATTAAAAAGTGAGCAAAGGACTTGGACAGACACTTTTCAAGTGAAGACATACATGTGGCCAATAATCATGAACAATTGCTCCACATTACTGATTATTAGAGAAATGCAAATCAAAGCCACAATGAGATATCACACCAGTCAGAATGGCTATTATTAAAAAGTCAAAAAATAACAGATGATGACAAGGTTGCAGAGAAAAAGGAATGTTTATACACTCTTTGTGGAAGTCTAAATAAGTTCAATCATTGTGGCAAATTGTGGTGACTTTTCAAAGACCTAAAAACAGAAATGTCATTCAACCCAGCAATTCCATTATTGGGTATATACTCAAAGTAATATAAATTATTTTATCATAGACACATGCACACAAATGTTTATTCCAGCACTATTCACAGTAGCAAACATACGGAATCAACCTATATCCTCATCAGTGTTAGACTGGATAAAGAAACTGTGGTACGTATACATCATGGAATACTATGCAGTCAGAAAAAAGAACAAGATCATGTCCTTTGCCAGAACATAGATGAAGCTGGAAGCCATTATCCTTAGCAAAATAATGCAGGAGCGGAAAATCAAATACTGCATGTTCTCACTTATAAGTGGGTGCTAAATGAAGAGAACACATGGACACACAGAAGGGAACAACACACATTAGGGCCTATTGGAAGGTGGAGGGTGGGAGGAGGGAGAGAATTAAGAAAAATAACTAATAAGTCCTAGGCTTAAAACCTGGGTGATGAAATAATCTCCATGACACAGGTTTACCTACATAAGAAACCTACACATGTACCCCTGAACTTAAACTAAGTTAAATTGGAAAAGAGAGAGACAGAGCATTGGAGTCAGATTTTCTCTTTTGAATTCTGTAATTAAATATGATTTTAGTTATGATATTCAAATTCTCTACAGTCCCTTTCCTGATCTGTAAAAAAGAAAGATGCCAATTTTATATAGGTGGATAAAAAATTACATGAGGAAATGCATACAAAATTTAGCAACGAAAACCAATTTTGAGTGTTTATAATATGCTAGGTATTCCATTTTAAACACTTTAGATGTATTAGCTCATTTGATCATCACAGCATCATTAAAAGGTAGCTTCTCATCTCACTCTCTCATAATGATCAATAACAATAATTGATGGGCAGACAGGTTGAATAATATGTGCAATGTTGCGCAGCAGGTAAATTATAGACCAAGTATTAATACCTTGTTCGAGTGTCCAGCCTCTTTTTTAACCACTGCATTCTACTGCTTGTTATATGATACATTATTGTTTTCTGAAGGGTTCGTATTCAGAGTACCTCATATAAAAAGATATAAACTAATTAAAATGAATGCTATAGAAGAAAACATAACACCCAAATTTGTAATTTTATTGAAAACACCAAAATTCCCTTTGGTTGATATTTTTATCTTAGTCACTTACACATCTTATGAAGTAAATTAGACAGATCTTTGACATCATAGCGTTCTGTAGAGGCCAAATACGATATGCTTTATTTCATACCTGTTTGAATAAAATGTAATAGAGAAACCAAAATTTAAACAATGGGATTTTAGTATTATATTTCCTTTCTAAAGGATCTCCATTAAATGTAATCTTTAAAAAAGAAATTGATAGTTAAGTTTTTTGGAAACAAAAAATAACTTAATTTTGTGGTATAGTTTAATATTTGGAGAAATAAAATTATTTTAAAAAGCAGCAGGAAAAGAGGGATAAATTCAATTAAAGTTTACTAGCTATAATATTTTAATCTCAAAACAAAACAATGTCCAATAAGGAAAATATACTAACTTTTTTTTTTTTACTTTTGCCTAATAACAAGTCAAAACTGTACTATTCTCAGAAGCCAGATAGCTTTCCATAAATCTTGTAATCTTAGAGTTGAATAATTAGGACTCTTGAATTGTAATAATAAAGAGATCTATTTTATCTTTTGTTGTTCTTCTAAATGAATGAACACTCCACAGTCCAAAGATTCTCTGTTAATTAATAGAAAATTCATAGTTTTATGGTCACTTTAAGTTGTAAAATATAGTTACTAAGTTATACTTAGAATATCTAGGTTTTATAATATCCAAAGCTTCCAGTTTGTTTCAAAGTTATAGGTATCCCTTTCCCTGCCACCACCAGTCCCAGAGAAATATCAGATATGTGAAGAGAAATGTGGTCAGCTTTTCATTCCTTGGCTTACATTTTTTCTATCAGCTTGCTAACTGCTTTTGATAGAATTTTGACCCATGACCAGTCAAATTTTTACATGGAATCACAGTTCAGCAGCACCTTTCTTCAAAGAAATCTTAATATTTCCTCATATCCATATACTCACAATTGTTTTAGACTCTTGATGTAACTGAGACATTTAAATGTAGCAAATTGATCCTTGGTACTTGCTTTCTGCAGAATGATCTGTCTCACAATATACATTCTCATCTAGTTTTTATTTTAGGAAACCAATAAAAAATTCCATGTTAACACCCTTTTTACTGGAATTTATTTGGAGAAGAGAAGGAAGAAGAAACATAAATAACTTGTAGTCAAATTTCCCTTTGGCTAGCATGCTAGTTGGCATGCTCTTTTTACCAGATAATATTAGTGTGCCATCAAAATTCTTAGTACTGAATATGATTAATTTAAAAGTGTATTTGATTTTAGTAACATGAAGTTATGTCCATATATAATTCCATGACCATGTCATCTCCATGATATATTCCTGAACATACATTATGAAATTAGTTTTTTCCAGGTATGGCAGAGTTATTCTTCAAAGTGTTTACACGGTACTCAATAAATTCAATTCTCTAATCAATATATGGATATGTTACAGGTTGGGCTATGGGATGCAGGTCTGGAAAAGAGAAATGCACAACTGTGGAAAGACATGATATCATTTATATAGAGTTTTATATTAAGGTGTAGTATTTCTCTGCCACATCACTCCTTTCTTTTTCTCACCAATACTTACTGTGTATTGTGGCAGTCACTACCTATGAACATCCACCTCCATAAAGACTAGAAGTAAATAACTGTGTATGCAAGGTGACATTTGTTATACCTAATAGTCTTCTTAAATTGTATCTTTTTTTCCATGATCAGAATTCAGGCAATTTCTCGCTGCTATTATATATATAGTTGCTCTCTCTGTATTACTTATATCCAATGAATTGGCAAGAAATCTAATTTTATTCATGTGAGAAAACCTCAGTTGTTATTTCAAAATAAATACTTTTAAATTAGTTATCAGTGTCAAATTAATTACATGTTTACAGTTTCTTTTAAAAGAGCAGAAAATTAGGCAACCCAAAATCCAGTACTAGATAGTAAGAGAAAGACTCACTGGAGCTGGAGGGGAAAGCGATCACTCTGGGAAGAAGAAGAAAGAGTAGAAAGGTACTTTTTATATTAATATTAATAGGAAATATCCACTGGAAATGTGATGCGCTGAAAAAGCAGGAGGCCAACCTGGATAATATCCTTGAATAGACAACAGAGGATGATTGTAAAGGGACTGTAAAGGGGTTGGCCATAGTAGCAGTATAGGCAGTTTGTTTAATATAAGAGGCAGAAAGGAAGAGTAGATAGACTCAGATTTTGGAAGATAGATGATTGTGGTTGTGGGAGCTTGTAGTTCTCTCTGATTGATTCTATTTTCTTCTTGAAATGGGATAAGCATACTTGCTGAGAGTTAAGCAGGAAAAGGAATGTTGGGAAATTATGTGATAGAAAGAGGAGGAGAGAGATTTGACTGGAGAAATACAATAAGATTGCCGAATTTTATAATCACAAAATGAGACCAGTTGATATGGTTGCTGGACGTTATTGGTAGAATTTTGTGATACAGCTTTTTCATCTCTGTGAACCACAATTCAATGATAAAATGGAGATTTAATATTTATTCATTATCATTTTGTTATTATTAGTACATCTAAAAAATTAAAATTTTTAATCAACAAAATCAATTGTTGATTACAGCAATTAATTTCTCTGATCAACAATGAACATATGATCAATAAAAATTGAATTTTTTACGTAATAATAACAAAATGGTGCTGAGTAAATATTACTGAACCTTATAAATAGCCAAATCTAATTAATGAGCTAATATCTTGTGTTATCTGCAACTGTATTTTGTGTAATTTTCACAACTCAGACTAGTACATTTCTCACAAAAACTGATTATTTAGAAGTAGTTCCATGTGTGACTGAGAGCTTTTTTATTTTTCATTCTCCCTTCATTTATGAACTTCAAAATTACAGGATTTCTGTTTTCTTTTTTTCTTTTTTTTTTTTTTTTGAGATGAAGTCTTGCTCTACTGCCCAGTCCGGAGTGCAGCAGCACGATCTCTGCTTACTGCAAGCTCCGCCTCCTGGATTCACGCCATTCTCCTGCCTCAGCCTCCCAAGTAGCTGGGACTACAGGTGCCTGCCACCATGCCCAGCTAATTTTTTTTTTTGTATTTTTAGTGGAGATGGGGTTTCACAGTGTTTTCCAGGATGGTCTTGATCTCCTGACCTCGTGATCTGCCCGCCTAGGCCTCCCAAAGTGCTGGGATTACAGGCGTGAGCCACTGCAAAATTACAGGATTTCTACAGATGATTTTCAGATATCTAATTATCTTAATACTATTAGGCAATGCTACAAGGTATACTGGAGGCAGCATGCTTTAATCACATTCAGGACCTCATAAGTAATGTTTTTTGTATATGCAGAATTAAACAGTAATTTTATGGGAGAAGAGTTTAACATTTCTTGTGAAGAAAAAAGGAAAGATCTTGATAATTTTTTCTCAAAGACTCTACCAATAATGTGGATTTGTTGCATGAATTAGATATTTTGTGACTAAGCTTATTTATTTCTTCAGTGTGAATGTTAAAAATAGTGCTTATTTCTCTTTCTCTGGTCCTTTCAAGTATATAAGAATGGGTTGCATTTGAAAAATGTTTTCTAATTTGACTTATTCTAATCCATAAAAATAGAATTTACAAACCTGTCAATTGACTACTGAAATCGATCCCTTAGTATGTATGCTCTTTTCTTCTATATTTTTATTTTTAAATAACAGCAGTGGTCTTTGTTAACTTACATAGAGTAATTTTTTAAATTTTAATTTTTGTTTACTTTCCATTTATTCACATTGCTTGGATTGTTACACTTCCTCTATGGGAACATTCAAAAACTCATACAAGCTGAGATTATATTGTCTGACAATTCAAGTATTTTAGTCTTAGAAAACAATTTTCTATTTGAAGTAAAAAACAAACAATTATTCCATTTGATTGCTAAGGAGTTTTATGTCTCAGTTACAATTTTGTCTGCATCAAATGGAGAGTCCTTAGTCCTCAATATGGTTGTGACTGGCTGAGAACATACAGTGCCCTGTGTTCAGAGCACTAGATTGGAGAAACCTCGCTATCATCTATTGGGAGTACAGGACAAATCAGTTTCTACTTAAAATCCCCACTTCCAGAATGAGAAGTCTTATCAAGGGTTCGGGAGTTTGCAAAGTCTTCAAATGCATCGTGGTTGAATTTTGACTGTATAGAGTAATTTAATCACATAACCTTGTCAATTTTTAATGCAAATATTTATAATTCATTCAAAAAATGTATTGTGAACTTTAATATATGCTGTATGAGCTGTAGTAGGTGGGGTATAATAAAAATAGACTATTCAAAAGAGAAAGGACATAGAATAACTGTGAGTAGAATAAATAATGTGTCAAAACCAAACAATTATGAGAATTCAGGGGAAAACAGTATTATTTTTATATTTTCAGTGTAAGAGTCTTAGGGGAGTGAATGTCTGAACCTCGCTTTGAAATGTGTAGAGGATTTGGGAAGGTTTACATTGTGAGAGCACATGGATAATCCTGAATCATACACAAGGGGATGAAATCAGGAGCAAACTTAAAAAGATACTTGGTTGAGAATAATTCCTAAATAACTCATTAAATGTATATTAGAAGGGAAAAAATAAATTAAGCTATGTTGCATGGCAACTCTTTTACAATTGGGTACTTGGTAGATTCACTGAAAGAGTTGGAGAATGAGGAAAATAGTAAAATGGCATTTCAAAGCCCGGACATGATTATTTATATTTTAATAGAAAT
Source organism: Nomascus leucogenys (assembly GCF_006542625.1). NCBI lineage: Eukaryota > Metazoa > Chordata > Mammalia > Primates > Hylobatidae > Nomascus > Nomascus leucogenys. Next base: position 24,078,885 of record NC_044387.1, read on the forward strand.
TGTCAGACTCAAGAAGAAGAAATTGGATTGACTAGTATTGGGGATGTAGACCACCTGTAGACCTGAGGAAAATAAATTATTTTTAAAACAATCCTGGATGACTGGGATGATACTAATACCATTTAAAAAATGAAATGAGTAGGAAGAGCAGTTCTATATTTTATTATTATTATTTTTTTTTCTTTGAGATGAAGTCTCGCTCTGTCACCCAGTCTGGAGTGTAGTGGTGCAATCTCAGCTCACTGCATACTCCACCTGCCAGATTCAAGCGATTCTCATGCTTCAGCCTCCTGAGTAGCTGGGATTACCAGCACCTGCCACCATGTCCGGCTAATTTTTGTATTTTTAGTAGAGACGGGGTTTCACCATGTTGGCCGGGCTGGTCTCGAACTCCTGACCTCAAGCGATCCACCAGCTTTGGCCTCCCAAAATGCTGAGATTACAGGCGTGAGCCACTCACACCTGGCCAAAAGAGCAGTTTTAGAAGGGAGGATGATAACATCAATTTTAGATGTGGGTTTGAAGATTCCTAAGTGAAGAATGTGAGTAGGTTTTTGTAAAATGATCACTTTGAGGATAAGAGGTTACACTTATATATATAGACTTTAAGATCATTCATACATAGGTAGGGTTAAAGCCTTAAGGTTGGATATGATAGGGGGACAGTAGCAAAGAAGAGATAGGAAAACAATCCCGTGGGAAAAACCAACTTTAAGGTATTAAAAAAAAGGCCAATAGAAAAGTATATAGAGATTATTTTTAATTCATAAGTCATATATTTCCCTGATAATTTTAAACGTCCATGAAGCTTCAAATTATATCTCCTTTATTTGTTTGTTTTTAAATTACAAACTTCAAAGTCAATATCTTTTGGTTAGAGGTCAGTTTACAAGAACACTGCCATCGTTTTTTAAGGTCAATATCAAGGCAATTCTAGAAAACTACTAAGTTCTACCTAGCACAATTTTTTTCCAAATAAGAAAATATTTTTATGACAAGTATATGTGCCTCAACATAAGATCTAGTTATGTGTTATTCAAAAATACTTGGTTGTTATAAACTGCACATAATAATTGCTCAAAATATTTATCAAATTAATTAATATATAAAAATACAAGCAGGTTTAAGACTTTTTTAAAAAATGAAGTGTTGAAATTAAACACAAAATGATTAATCATATGATTTCTCCTCACTACAACTATGATGATATTACAATAAAATAAAATATTCCCCAAGGTAATATAAGTTCCACTGAGAAAAAAGCAATAATAATAATATAGTTATCAATATAAAATTCTCCCTACAAGTAGAGATTATAACTTTAGAAATAATTATTAATTTACTGTTTAGTAATTTTAAATTAGCCTCAAACATATGGAAAACAAAATGTAACTAGTGGATAGTTTTTTTGTTTTGTTTTCTTTTTTTTTTTTTGAGACAGAGTCTCCCTCTGTTGCCCAGGCTGGAGTGCAGTGGCACAATCTCAGCTCACTGCAACCTCCACCTCCCAGTTTAAGAGAATCTCCCTGCCTCAGCCTCCCAAGTAGCTGAGATTACAGGTGCACGCCACCATGCCCGGCTAATTTCTGTATTTTTAGTAGAGACAGGGTTTCGCCATGTTGGCCAGGCTGGTCTCGAACTCCTGACCTCAGGTGATATGCCTGCCTCAGCCTCCCAAAGTGATGGGATTACAGGCGTGAGCCACCGCGCCTGCACTAATACTTTGCCTTCAAACCATAGGGCTTACAAAGCCTTTATTGAGCTCTGTAGCTGAAAATGCCATTTCATATTTAACAGCCATGATGGAAGTCCTTTTTTATATTCATTCTGCCATGGACACCCTCAGGTCATATTTCTTCCCCTGTCAAAATATATTTACTTTTATCATAAGTTTGTCATTCTACTGTATTAGAATAAAATAAGTGATGGTTTAAAAATTATGAATTCTCTTATAATGGCCCTTGATATCTTAAACTATTTTGTTATATTTCAAACCAAATATTGATTCTAAAATATTAAAAAATACAAAACGCAAAAGAGGAAAAATCTGAATTTGGAGATAGTAAATTTTTCACATGCTCATTGACAAGACCATTTTTCCTGGCATAAGCCAGGATTACAACTTGGTTTACACAATGCATATAACTGTCTCTTTGACTGATTTAGAATTAGCACTATTATATGGAATGTTGCCTTTTTAAGCTGAGAACACAGGATGAGATGAAAATAGCAACTTGAAAGGATAATCTTGAGATCCAAAAGGATAACAACTCTGCCTCTGTGCTTTTGACCTAGGTATAGTCTCTTTTTAAACAAATAGATAATCAGGGAGAAACACACATCAATAAGGAAAAGGAGAGTAGCTTAACCAGATGGGCCAAATGAGCCTGATAATTAAACATTTGACAAATATCGCCCCCTGTTTACCCATTCATCCTGGCATGACTCGGAAGAACAGATCATATGCCTGACATTGTAAACTTGGGTAAATTTATAAGGCATAAAATGAAGCAAATAAATCATAAGACACAGATAGGCAGTAAGATATTTCTCAAGAGGAGAAATTCCAATTTGCAGACTTCCAATGATATAGTTGCCAACATTTCTGTTTAATTCAAAATGTCCCTAAATATGGTTTTAGAAAGACCAATATAGAGAGTTTTTAAACTAATGCCTAATTTTCTCTAAACTATTCATACAGTGTTTTTGAAAAAAAATTGTAAAGTATAGTAACATTTCTAAGCTAAAAATCTCCTGTTCAACCTATTTTGAGATTTAATTATCCAAACACGAGTAGTGGTAAAAAAATTTTTAAAAATCAATGAATTGAAATAATTCTTCAGTGCAATTAGTTCACTCTAATAGCAAGAGTTTCAATAGCAAAATAGTCCCTGAGGATCCGATTGTTCTTGGAATGAATTTTATTTAACCACTCAATTACATCTTCATTCTTTAAGGCACTGATTCCAAGAAGACAGTGCTATAGATTTATTAGGTGCCTTGCAGTCTAAATTGTAGCAGTGTCTGTGTGTGTGTGTGTGTGTGTGTGTGTGTGTGTGTGTGTGTGTGTGTGTAACTATGTGTTTCCTATGCAAAAAAGCCAAACTATTTATGTCTTGAACTTTGAACTTTAGTTCAAGATAAAAGGCAATTTAGAAAGTAAGAACATAGGCATATTACAGATACAGAGGTATCTTGATAATGGGAGTACGAATAAACCTTATTATCTAACCTGTGGAATAAAGACCTATATTCTAAATGCACCTTTAAAAGAAAAATAAATATACTTAAATGTAAAAAACATTAATCATTTTATGTTCAATGTTCCTTCTGTCTCACAGTCACTGATGAAGAGGTACTTCAGTAAAAACGATTTCAACCGATCCACAGAGCCATAACTGATTTTAGCAGGGATAGGCACCTGATCTGAGGTTGAAACGAAAAATAAAAATTATAGTCAACATTCTAGTCTATGGGGACTCATTAGAACAGTATCACTCAGAATGTGCCAGGAAACAGGAAGAAACTCAGATTCTTAGCAGATATATCTATACCAAAAAGATAAATAGAGAAAGTAACCATACGCTGTTAATGAAGATTCACGGCAGGAAAGAGTTGAGGGAGTAGTCATTTATGCAGAGAACTCCTAAGTCATTTTATTTATTCTTAATCATTCATTCATACCTCAATGTAAATAGCTTTGTATTCTTATCACCTCAGTGGAGAAGAATGGATTCCCTAACCTCATACTGATAATTCAATGGGTATAATTTTTTTCTAGTACTTCATAATTCTCTTACCCTTCCAACATTTTTTTCATCTGCTTAACTGTTCTATTACAAATTGCATTTTCTCCATATCCTCATGAGAATGTTTTTTTTTACTTTATAATAATAGCCATTCTGACTGCTATCTTATTGTGGTTTTGATTTGCATTTCTCTAATGGTTAGTGATGGTGAGAATTGTTTCATATGTTTGTTGGCTGCATCTATGTCTTCTTTTGAGAAGCGTCTGTTCATGCTTTTTGCACAGTTTTTAATGGGGTTGTTTGCTTTTGGCTTCTTTGTTTATGTTTCTTATAGATTCTAGATTTTAGACCTTTGTTAGATGCATAGTTTGCAAATTTTTCTCCAATTCTGTAAGTTTTCTGTTTACTGTGCTGACAGCTTCTTTTGCTGTGTAGAAGGTCTTTAGTTTAATTAGGTCTTACTTGTCAACTTTTGTTTTTGTTGCAATTGTTCTTGGAGTCTTTGTCATAAAATCTTTGCCACGGCCAATGTTCAAAATGGTATTTTCTAGGTTATCTTCTAGAGTTTTTATAGTTTTAGGTTTTAATTTATATCTTTAATCCATTTTGATTTTTCTATATGTTGAAAATAAGAATTTCAGTTTCAATCTTCTGCATATGGCTAGCCAGTTGGCTCAGAACCATTTATTGAATGAGGAGTCCTTTCCCCATTGCTTGTTTTTGTCAACTTTGGTGAAGATCAGATGGTTATAGATGTGTGGCTTTATTTCTAGGTTCTCTATTCTGTTCCTTGATCTATATGTCTGTTTTTGTATCAATACCATGCTGTTTTAGTTACTGTGGCCTTGTAGTGGAGTTTGAAATTGGGTAGTGTAATGCCTCCAGCTTTGTCCTTTTTGCTTAGGATTTCTCTTGCTATTCAGGCTCTTTTTTGGTTCTGTATGAATTTTAGACCATTTTTTCCCCTAATTCTATGAAGAATGTCATTGCTAGTTTGATAGGAATAGAATTGAATCTAAAAGTTGCTTTGGGTAGTGTGGTCATTTCAACAATATTGACTCTTTCTATCTATGAACATGGAATTTTTTTCATTTGTTTGTATCAACTCTGATTTCTTCCAACCATGTTTTGTAATTCTCATTGTAGAGATTGTTCACCTCCTGGTTATGTGTATTCCTAGGTATTTTATTCCTATTTTGGTTATGTGAATGAGATTGCATTCTTAATCTGGCTCTTAGCTTGGAAATTATTGCTGTATAGAAATTCTACTTATTTTTGTACATTTATTTTGTATTCCCAAACCTTGTTGGAATTGTTTATCAGGTGAAGGAGCTTTTGGGCAGAGGCTATGGAGACTGTCATATAGTCTGCAGAGATAGTTTGACTCCGTCTCTTCCTATTTGGGTGCCTTTTATTTCTTTCTCTTGCCTCATTGCCCTGGCTAGGATTTCCAGTATTATGCTGAAGACTTGTTTTTTAGTTAGACTCCAGACTTGTTTTTTAGTTAGACTCCATTCTCCACTTCTACTTCTATGAACTTTGGGAAGTTGTTTTGGTTTCTTCACATATAAAATGGACATAATAATAGGACTTACTTTAAAGGTGTGTTGTGCTTATTTAATGTGTTTGTTAAATAGAAAGAAAAGCCACTAGCATATTTTGAGCACTCAGTAACTGTTATTTTACTATTACCCTTACTACTACTACTGCTACTAGCACTGCTACTCTATGTGAGTTTTCAAACTCACCTTCTTTTATAACACCATGCACTCACTTCTTGACTTATCATTGGCTAGGTCTTCTGGTAGGTATTATCATTTTTTTCACAATGCTTATATTCCTCTCATGTCTTTCCTTTGTTTCCCTGTGGCTGAATTAGACTTTCCTGGCTCATAGATGGTGTGCTTTGTCAATGGAATTAAATATATGTGATGTAAACAAAATGTTTAAATGTGTTTTTATAATTTTGCTTTATTTTTTTAGTTTCATTGTTTGCAATTCTCTCCTCTTACATGCAAATAGCATGCTCTGTTGCCTCTGAGTTCCAGAATGAGTGGACATAGGAACATAACTGAAACCAACTTGCAGTTAGCCATATGCCAAAACCAATTGAACCTAGGTAACTCACAGCCAATTTTCAGAACTTGGAGGAGGAAATATATATTTGTTTTATAAACCATTGAAATGTTAGAAGAATTCATTGTCTCAATATTATCTAACTAATGCAGAAACAGGTCCTGCCTTTACTAAAACTAAAATATGTGGTGTTGGCTTCCGGGCTGGGTATCAGGCAGAAGGAAAACATTTGGAGTTGGAAAATATAACCCATATTACGTTCTGGTAAAACATTTGATACAACTATAGCTTATGAAAGACCAGAAAACAGAATTCACACAATAAACTTGTGGTATTTCCAGACAAAATTTTGGTAGTATAAATTGGCTTGTATAAACATTTTGCAAAGTACTACAATAATGACACATGTTCAGAAAGGGACTGACTGGTGTACAAGAAGAAATGTAGAGTCCCCATAAATCCCTAGAAATGCAGACTTGGAGAGTGGAAATATTTCTCTACAAATTAGGGCTGTGACCATCTGATGCAGCCTTGGAACAAAGATCAAATCATGGGCGTGACTGTTAGATCACGTAGTAAAATTTCTGTTTAAGTTAATAGAAAAAGAAACCATATAAAATGTCCCTAAATAAGAGACTACCTGTGGTCTCACGGAAGTCTAGCAAACTACATTTTACCAGGTAAACCTGCATTTTAAATATAGTGAAGTTGCAAAATACTCAAAAATTCAAATGCACAATTTTTGAGATAAAATATTAATAATCATGCCAGTCTGTATTAAAAGAGGATTGACAAATTAAGACGTAAAAGGACCAAAGGACTCTCAACTTGCTAGCATTAAGAAGCAGGCTGAGATTGCTATTTGCCTGAAAAAATAAGCATATTATCTCTCCAATGTCCTCTTTAGAGTGTGGCCAAGGAAGACAAGAATTAAAAGGAACTCTCTCAGGAGGCAAAGCTGAGCGCAGTGCACAATGTACTGGGAAACTGTTCTCAGCAGGAAGTACAGGCACATATTCAAGAACAATATCTTCTCTCCAGAAGGAGGGAGCATATGCACTTGCCCAGATCTTATAATTACTATGGCTCGAAGATTAATGTATGTCATTCCTTTTTGCCTTTGTGGCAGGGACTAGAATGTAGTGAGTGAGGTGCTTGCCTGGGGTGCAAAAGCTCAGTAACTTAACTAATAATATTCCAATAAATATTTTGAAAAATCAAATTTAATGGAAAACTCCCAAAGATAAAATATATTTAAGAACTATCAAAGTACTAAAACATTAAAATGTTTGAAAAAGTTTGGATCAGTATTACTGATTTTATTTTCTCAAGATTTAATTTAGGTCAATATGGCTCTGTTTCTAATTCTGAAATTAACTAATATTTTGTTCACCATAGATTTTTCTGTTAATTATGTTTCTTTAAAATTGTGTTCAAAAGCCATTTTTCTTGGTTACAGAGATTATTGACATGTTTTTACATTTTGTACCCCAGCCAAGTGCTTCACTCCTGTAATCCCCACCTTGCTTCCTGATTCTGAGCAGAAAAATATATTGAAGGTGTGCTGATTCTGTTTAATCGTTTTATGGGAGTGAGGCATATGGAAGGAGTAGAAAAATTTCATTAGTCTCCAGATCAATGCAGGTAGTATTCATACTTAACATAGATCAGAAGATCCTGGATTACAAACTTGGTTGCCTGAGACATTTGGATTTTATGGGTAGAGAATAATGTATTTCGCTTGCAGAATGAAAGCAATAATTGTGGCCAAAAATAAAATCTATGGTATATGTTGTAGATATGCATTTTATTCACAGATCTTTCCTCCAAGGCCTTCTCATGGCTACTCTCTACGTGTTGGGCATAGATTTTTGACCTGATGTGGTTAGTGGAGTATAGGTAGATGTTGACCTAAGACAAGGTCTTACTGTGCCTGCATAATTTAACTGGTTCTCTTACACTCTTACGCTGTGCCATGAAAAGTGCAAAATTCATGTGTCTTCTGATGCCAGAATGAGGGACACATGGAGCAGGCCTGAACCTTACTCACAACTAGGGCCAAGCCTAGGCAAGCTCAGTGGACCCACAGACTTACTGAGACAAAGTAGAGACAAAACTTGACCCCACTAATATACATTTCTATGCATACCCGCTAACAATCAGGCCTTGTGCCCCCACCCCCACTGGTGCCAAACCTGCTGAAACCTTGCAAGTTATTTAAGAAAGTTAAGATAAGCAACATTTTGCTGCAAATCTTGTCCAAAGTAGTCGACCCTGCCACCTGCATGCACACAAGACCAGGAGGATGACCAAACATAATCTTTGCCTCATTATAACACTAAAATATTTGCCAAAGGTGGAGCTTATCTGCTATTTTCTGATCATGCAATATATGTGTCAGCATAAATACTTACTTCACCTGTGCACCTGGCACTCCACCCTGCACATATAATGACACTGCACAAATTATTCATGTTACCCTCCTCAAAACACCACAAAGACCTACCCTGGGGTAGCCTGTCAGAAAACTCTTCCTTCAGAGCTGTCTCCCTTATGCCCAGCCTTTTAGGGCATAAATCTCAATAAACCTTATTTGGGAAAAGTTTGACTGCCTTCATGTTAATTTATATTACATTTAGAGCCAAGAACCTCGCACCAGTAACATTATGAGTGATAAATAAATGCTTGCTGTTGTAAGTATTAAAGTGATTTTGTTAGGCAATATAATCATATAAAGGTGAAGAGTAAAGGTCTCTCTTTTATCTCTCTCAACGTCTAATTTAAATCTGTGGACAATCTTCTCGAAGTTTTGACCCATCCTCTGTCCACTTCAGTTATCAGCATATGGCCTTGTTACTATTTACTGAAAAAATAAAAGACACCAAATGTCATTTTTCTCAATCTTTTCATGTCACTCATCTCCAAATTTAGTGGTGCATACTGCCGTTCCTTTCTTCGTACGTCTTCTCAAATGACAATTTTCTACCTCTTGAACTTAATTCATTCACCTGTGATCTGGATCCCTTGACTTTGAAATTTTCAGGAACTTCAATGAATTGAGTGTGCTGGTCACTCACCTGTATCAACAAGCTCTATATCTAACTCAAATGTTATTTTAAGGTTATGAATATGTTCATGTATCTCTCATTTAAGTAAAACTAACACTGGATGTTTTTCTAAACTTGTACATCAAAAGCATATTGTGCTATTTGTATGTCTACTTTCCTATATTCCCTTCGAGTGCTAGAGTCCAGTTGTAACGTTATTTCTGATTCTTTAAGTTTATTGAAGTTGTATAGCCAAAAGTCACTCTTTTGATTCTGCATATTTTAATATGCACATTACAGCACAGATATCATCTGCTGTCTTTACAGCACTGCTGAATATTTTCTCATGTAACTCTTTTAATTTATTTATTTTTTACCATTCCATTGCAGGTGCTTATCTCCTTTTGTACATTCTTTAAATATGTATGTTTTAAGGTACTTTAAAAAATCTTTTTTATATTTTCATGCTACACACCCCTCCTTAGACATTGCCATGTTCCACAATTATACTAGCAGGTAACAAGTAGTATGAACTTATCCTTTCTAGATATTTTCACTGAGCTATAGTCTTATATATTCTAGTGTATTCTTAGCATGAATATGCCTCAGGCTTCTTTAATTTACCATGCACAAAACAGGTACTTATTGTCATTGCTCTTTTTTTATATAATTTCTGTCTTGGCTGGTTGTGAGGCATTCATCAGTCTTATAAACATACATCATGTAAAACCTTTCCTTCTTTTTCCACATCACATTCCATCTATCAGTAAATTACATTGGCTAAACCAAAAACTTGTCTTTAATCTACATCTTCTCCCTGCAATTTAATTTTTAATCTTTTAAAGATTAAGATCTCTTTGTTTCTTATTAAAGAAAACCACTACAAAAATTATCAAAACACAAGTAGGCAAATTAAAAAGTGGTAAACATTTCACAGAAGTGATAGAACATGTAACAATGTCTTTGGCAGTGTTCAACCTAACTGTAAATACAAATTAAGCAAATTTAAATATTTGTGAATGGTTAAATACTCGTGAATGCTTTGCATATGTTAATTTAGAAAATAATAAAACAAAAATATCAAGTACTTATAATGATATTGATGCACTGAAACACCATTGGTGCATCATATATTGTTTCAATTTACTTGAAATTTTGCAGAGCCACAAATTCGAATAGCCATAAAAATTCACATTTTTTAATCTACTGAGCTCTTCTTCTCCATTTCAGTAACATATTCTTAGAAAATGTTCAAGATTACAACATAATGCTGTTAACAAACATCTCTGACCAGTATTCTGATTTGGAGGCCTTTGCTATTCACAAGATTGGCTGCATAATTTGCTGGCTCAGAGACACATGAAAATGTGGGGCTTCTTGTTCAAAAATTAATTATTTCAAAACAGCAGAGCTTGAAACCAAGCATTGGGTCTTTCTGTATGTAAGGCTCTGTTCAAGAGCACAGGTCACATATCCATAACGCTGGCTGTCCAATGTATCTGCTTTATTTATTTCCATGTTGTTATGTATTTTATAACTTTGTATTTCCTTATTTTTATTTTTAATTTCAATGGCTTTAGGGTTACAGGTGGTTTTTGATTACATGGAGGAATTATACAGCAGTGAAGTCTCAGATTTTAGTGCACACATTACTCCAGTAGTGTGCACTGTACCCAATATGTAGTTTTTTATCCTTCATGAGCCTTCCCTCTCCTCTCTTCTAAGTCTCCAGTGTCCATTATACCACTCTGTTTGCCTTTGCATACCCATAGCTAAGTTCTCACATATAAATTAGAAGGTATGGTATTTGATATTCCACTCCTGAATTATTTCAATTGGAATAATGGCCTCCAGTTCCATCCAAGTTGCTGCAAAAGACATTCTTCTTTTTTTCTTCTTTATGGCCGAGTAGTATTTCATGGTGTATTTATAACACATTTTCTTTATCCACTTATTGGTTAATGAGCACTTAGGTTAGTTTTATATATTTGCAGCTGTGAATTGTCCTGCAATAAACATACATGTGCAGGTGTCTTTTTGATGTAATGACTTATTTTCCCTTGGGTGGATACCCAGTAGTAGGATTGCTGGATTGAATGGTAGATCTACTTTTAGTTCTTTGAAAAATCTCTATAATGTATTTTATAGAAGTTGCACTAATTTACATTCCCACCAACACTGTGTAAGCATTCCCTTTTCACCACATCTACCCCATCTATTGTTTTCTGACTTTTTAATATGGTCATTCTGGATGAGGTAAAGTGGTATCTCACTGTGGTTTTAAATTTGCATTTTCCTGATAATTAGTAATATTGAGCATTTTTTTCTTTTCATTCATTTGTTGGCCATTTGTGTACCTTATTTCCAGAAATGTCTATTCATAATGTTTGCCCACATTTTGATGGGATTATTTTTTGTTTGTTTTTGTTTTTGTTTTTGTTTTTTTCCTGCTTATTTGTTTGAGTTTCTTGTAGATTCTGGATTTTAGTCCTTTGTCTGATGCATAGTTTGCAAATATTTTCTCCCATTCTGTGGGTCATTTGTTTATTCTGATGATTATTTCCTTTGTTGAGCAGAAGCATTTTAGTTTGATTAGGTCCCATTCAGTTATTTTTGGTTTTGCTGCACTTACTTTTGCAGTCTTAGTCATTAATTTTTTGCCTTGGCCAATGTCCAGAAGAGTTTTTCCTAGGTTATTTGTCTAGAATTTTTATGGTTTGGTGTCTTAGGTTTAAGTCTTTAAACCACTTTCAGTTGATTTTTGTATATAGTGAGAGAAAGGAATTCAGTTTCATTCTTCCACATGTACTTTAGTTTTCTCAAAACCATTTATTGAATAGGGTGTCCTTTTCCCTGTTTTTGTTTTTGTTTTTGTATGCTTTGTCTAAGATCAGTTGATTGTAAATATTTGGCTTTTATTCTAGGTTCTCCATTCTGTTCCATTGGTTTATGTATCTACTTTTATACCAGCACCATACTGTTTTGGATACTATAGCATTGTAGTATAAATTGAAGTTGCTTAACACTATGCCTCCATATTTATTCTTTTTTTGCTAGGGAATGCTTTGGCTATTTAGACTCTTTTTTTGTTCCATATACATTTTAGGATTGCTTTTTCTAATTCTGTAAATTTCAGAATAATTTTCATTATTCTGAAAAGTGATATTGGTATTTTGATAGAAATTGCACTGAATCTATATACTGCTTTGAGAAGTGTGGTCATTTTTATAATGCTGATTCTTCCAGGTCATGAACATGGAATATATTTCCATTTGTTTATGTCATTTATGATTTTATTCATCATTGTTTTGTAATTCACTTTGTAGTGATCTTTCATCTCCTTCATTAAGTATAATTAATTTTCTTTAAGTATATTATTAGGTATTTTACTTTTTTACAACTATTTTAAAGGGGATTGTGTTCTTGATTTGATTCTCAGCTTGGTCATTGTTGGGCTATAGCAGTGCTACTGATTTGTGTACATTGATTTTATAACCTGAGACTTTACTGAATTCATTTGCAAAATCTAGAAATCTTTTGAAGGACTCTTTCGGGTTTCTTAGGAATACAATCATATTATCAGCAGAGAGCTTGATATCTTCTTTTCCAATTTGGATACATTTTCTTTCTTTCTCTTGCCTGATTGCTCTGGCTAGGAATTCCAGAACTATATTGAATAGAAGTGGTGAAAATGGGCATCCTTGTCTTGTTCCAGTTCTTAGGGGGAGCATTTTCAACTTTTCCCCATTCAGTATAAAGTTGACTGTGGGTTTGTCATATATGTCTTTTATAATTTTGAGATATCTTCCTTCTATGCCTAGTTTGTTGAGGGTTTTTAATTATAAAAGGATGCTGGATTTTATTGAATGCTTTCCCTTTGTCCGTGGAGGTGATCATAAGGGTTTTGTTTTCAATTTGGTTTACGTGATGAATCACATTTATTGACTTTCATTATGTTGAACCATGCCTGCATCACTGGGCTGAAATCCCACTTAATGATGGTAAATTACCTTCTTGATGTACAGTTGAATTTGATTTGCTAGAATTTTGTTGAGGATTTTTGCATCTATGCTTATTAAAGATGTTGGTCTGTATGTCCTTTCTTGCCTTGGTATCAGTGTGATACCAGCTTTATATAATGAGTTATGGAAGATTCCCTGGTTCTCAATTTTTTAGAGTAGTGTCAGTAGGATTGGTACAATTTTTTTTGTTAATGTCTAGTAGAATTTGGCTGTAAATTCATCTGGCCCTGGGCTCCTTTTGTTGCAAAATTTTTACTATTGATTCAATCTCACTGCTTGGTATTGGTCTGTCAGGATTTCTATTTCTTTCTGATTTAAGCTAGAAGGGTGTATGTTTCCAGGAATTTATCCATTTCCTCTCTATTTTCTAGTTGATGTGCATAGAGGTGTTCATAGTAGTCTGAAATAATGTTTTATATTCCTATGGTATTAGTTGTAATTTTCATTTCTAATTGAGCTCATTTGAATCTTCTCTCTTCTTTTCTTGATTGATTTAGCTAATGGTTTACAGGTTTCATGATTTTCTCAAAGGACCAACTTTTAGTTTCATTGATCTTTGTATTTTTTTGTTTCAATTTCATTTAGTTCTACTCTAATCTTTGTTGTTTCTCTTCTTCAGCTAGCTTTGGGTTTGGTTTGTTCTTATGTCTCTAATTCAAGGACTGATGTTAGGTTGTCAATTTGTGATCTTTCAGCTTTTTGATGTGGGCATTTAACATTATAACTTTTCCCTTAGCACTGCTTTTGCTATATCCCAGAGGTTTTCATACCTTGAGTTAACTGTTACATATTTTAAAATTTCCTTCTTGATTTCATTGTTAACCCAAAAATCATTCAGGAGCAGACTGCTTAATTTCCATGTATTTGTATAGTTTTGAGGGTTCCTTTTGGAATTGATTTTAGTTTTATTCTGCCATGGTCTGAGAAAACACTTGATATGATTTCAAATTTTTAAAATTTATTGATACTTGTTTTGTGACTATAATAGAGTCTATCTTGAAGGATGTTTCATCTGCTGATGAGAAGAACATTTTCTGCAATGCTTGTGTAGAATGTTCTGTATATATCTGTTAGGTCCATTTGTTCTAGCATGCAGTTCAAGTCCAGTGTATCTTTGTTGACTCTGCCTTTTATTTATCTATTTTTTCCTCCAGTATTTTTTTTTTTTTTTTTTTTTTGCATTATAGGTTGAACAGTTCAAGCTTTAGGTCAGTAGGAGGTGTCCATGGGTAAAAACCGTCTGTGGCTAAAGCAGGTTGGTAAATGCAATACTCAGTGATGGGCAAAGGTTCCAGCTTTGACAGAGGGGGGAGCTCTCAGCAAAATGTACTGAGATTTTTTCAGGGGGAAGGGCAGGAGCCACACAGCTTCCCTTCCAGGCCAGCAGGAATGCAATCCACCTTCCAATCAACTCTTGATCCAGTGTTTTGGCTATTCAGATCAGAAAGTCTTCTCTTTTTATCTGCAGGAATGCTAACATTCCATGTAGAGAATAATGGTGACTTTACCCCTCATGCAAGCCTGAACCTGAAGGGTACTCTTTCTGTGGGGATATAGTCACCCTGAAGTGTTGCAGTAAAGCTGTCTACAGGTGCACACACAATGGGTTCCTGTGGGAGAAGCCCAACTATCTCTGCAGTGGTGGGCAAGTGGGGGAAGTCACCTTCTGCTAAGACCATTTGCAAGCACCTGGGCTGCCTGACTGTTGGGGTAGAGCTGCAGACTTTCCCCACCGAGCCCAGTATTGCACCTGTGCTTCTGCTGAAAGAAGCTTCCCACAAGTGTAAAGTTCTGGGACTCAAGGCCTGCTGGCTGGATTATTTTGTCCCAAGGGTGCTCCCTTGATGGGGTGTATTCCCCCTTCCCCTAGGAGTAGGAGTCCCTAAGAGCCAGACTGCTGCTGCTCCTCTGGGTCTAGCCAACAGATGGGGCTGCCACACTCCAGGTTAATGCTGGGGAATGGTCTGCAAGGGATCCAGTGATGTGACCTGTCCTCAAGTCTCCCAGCAACGGGTATCAGCACCAGCTCTGATGGGGATGGCAGGGGAGTGACATAGGCTCTATAAGATTTCCTTGGCTATAAATAGCCTTAGTATGCTGGGTTTCTAAATGCTGGTTGTATTAGTGATGAACTGGTCACATGGACAGACTCAAGACCTCCTGGTTATCCAGGGTGATACAGGCAATGGTGGTAGCTGAGGTGATACACAAGTTTTCTCTTTCCTGGGTGCTGTGTTATTCTGCTTGCAGATGTGATAATGACCTGCGGCAGTTGGCCTCTAGCTGGGAGGTGGCATCTGCAAAAGACCACCAGCTGCAGTGGTAGCAGTGGGATTTGTGCTTCCCTTATGTTACCCAGGAAGGTATTCTGGTGTTTCAGGCAATGTTTGGTCCATAGAGCTTCCAAAAATTTCTGTCCTTTGTGTTAAGCTACCAAAGACAGTGGAGAGGTAGTACGGTTTGGCTATGTCTCCCCCCAGATCTCATCTTGAATTGTAGTCCCCATAATCCCCATGTATCATGGGAAGAACCAGGTGGGAGGTAATTGAATCATAGGGGCAGTTACCCCCATGCAGCTGTTCTCATGATAGTGAGTGAATTCTTATTAAATCTAATTATTTTATAAAGGGCTTTTTTCCCTTTTGCTCAACGCTTCTCCTTCCTGCCATCATGTGAAGAAGGACATGCTTGCTGCCCCTTCCACCATGATTGTAAGTTTCCTGAGTCCTCCACAGCCCTGTGGAACTGTGAATAAATTATTTTTTTTCCTTTATAACCAGTCTAGGGTATTTTTCCATAGCAATGTGAGAAAGGACTAATACAAGGGGCCACTCCAGGTGGGAGCTGGGTCAGGAAAACCTGTATTCTGGTTCCCCTATGCAGGCACAGGCAGTGACCCCAGAGGATTGGAGGGCAGTTTTCTGAATGCTAGGGTAATGTTCCAGGGAGGAGCACAGCTGCCTCTGCTGCACAGAAGAATCATCATGGAGAGTAAGGAGTAGCAAGTGAAAGTAAGCCCCACCCAGCTCCCATGCACTTAGCAAGGCAGGTCTCACACCCACAGTGTTCCACCAGCAGTTACTAGCTAGGTTCCGGGCAGTCTGCACTCAGAACTCAAAACTCCCTCAAGCCATAACATTTCCTCACCAAGGTAGAAACCATGGCTTTCAGGCCAGCCTCTCCTGGTCTGTCCATAAAGCAGGGCACTCAGCTCCTGCACTTACTACTGCCCACTCCCCACTTGCATCTCATGGACTTCTGGCCAAGTGAGTTCATCCCCACTCAAGATTATATCATGAATTTCAGTTGGGAGCTTCCCTCAACCTATGACCACCACCTGAGTAAGCTGACTGACTTCCACGAGGTCCTCTATGAGGTAGGATCAGAAATGGCTTCCTCCATTTGTGCTGGAGTTTGGGGGTACATACAAAACATGTCCCAGTGGTGCTTTTCATATATTCCTCACCACTCATTAAATCAGCTCAAGCGCTGGGTAACGTTAAGGCCTTCCCCTGTGGCCTCAATTGCCAGATTCCCCAGAGGGAATGTGTATCCTGGAGGCAGTCTCTCACCGCTCACACTCTGGGGACTTAGTTTGCCTCATGGATCACAGTGTAGGCTGCAGCCCACTGTTTCTTTCAAAGGTCTTTGGTTTCTTTTAGTTTTCCTGTTAAGTTTCTGCATTGCTTCTTGGTAAAAAGTTCACAATATGAGTCTATACACACTATTTTGATTTTCCATGTGGAAGAGGCATGCTGACAATGCCTCCAATTTGCCATCTTGAGAACAAAAGAGAGAGAAGGGAGGTCTCAGACTCTTTAACCAACAGATATGTAGCAACTAATACTGAGAACTCACTCATTACTGCGAGGAAGGCACCAAGCCATTCTTTAGAGATCCTCCCCTGTGATACAAACACCTCCCACTAGGCCCCAACTTCAACACTGGGGGTCACATTTCAACATGAGATATGGAGGGGACAAATATCCAAACTATCATGGCCCTTTACAGAAAGTATTGCTGACTCTAATTCAATTTGCTGCTTCTCTTTTAAAGTGTTGGAAGTTATTCCGGAAATTAGTTTGGGAGGGGTCACAGGTCAAATTTTACTTCTGTCAGTTCATTTGCATATGTCTATTGGGGGAGAGGAAGATGGAACAAACTATGTTCTCACTCAAGTAAACAATTTAAAAATCAGAGGTTCACTCCTATTTTTTCAAGGAGAAGAAGCTACTCCTGCGACTCTAATGTAGTATCTCTAGCAGACCAATGTTATGCATTGTTCCATGTCCCTTTGTTTCCTCAAATTTCAGCCCACCTGTGGTTCCACACATCACTGCCAGATTACCACGTAAGGACTGCATCACTGCCTCTCTATGCTCTGCTTTCTCCTAAGCTACAGTAGTGAATGCACTCGTCCCGAGATAGCACTACAGAATGGAAATACTCATTACCCAGTTCAGGGCCGAATTTCCCTGATGACAGCTCACAGCTCAACCCTCCTCAGGAAAAGTTTTCAGCTGGAGGGAGATGCCTTGTCCAGGCATTCTATTCCTTGTCCAGCCCCCTTCTCTTAATTCGGAACATCTCTGAAAAATCATTTCAGGTTTAGAGCTCTCTGAGGTATTGTCTAAGTTATCTATTATAACAGAATCTTATTTCACATTCCCCTCTTCCCAACCCTGTTTTCTTTATGTCTTTATGCAATGGTGTGCTGGAGCCAGTGGAAGCTGATTTTTAATATTTAGGAATTTTGCAGTCATTTTAAACCATTGCCAAATTGGGGGGAAAAAAGGTGATGGTAAGAGTATTTAAACCATAGAAATCAGCAGATTCAGCAGATTCTGCACACAAAGGCTTTATTTTTCCCTAGAGGGCTGATTTAGCAGCATACTACTGCTTATAACTGCTATTTCCAAGAATATTCCTTAATTTCGGAGCCTGATTCCTGGGAAAGCTACCTAAGAAGGTCAGTAACTGGAGAGCTTCAAGGAAGCAAACTCCAAATGGAATTTTTTAGCTGGATTACCCAACCCCTGGTTAACAATGAGAACACTATTACTGGTGTGAGAAAGAATACCAACACCTGTGGCATGATGGAGTTGTGATATTGTTACAGTCATCACTGGTGGCGAACAGGGATTGAATGCTTGTAGAAGAAAATACTCTGATACAATATCTGAGATATCCGAATGGTTCAGGGTAGTAGTAGTTACAAAGCAATGGAATTAGATGCCTTTTGCTGAGTGAGACAGATGTATTTGAGAAATACAATGACAGGTTGAAGATGATTAATTACCAGTTTAAGGAAAAGTCTAAAAGTCAGAGGGCCTATTTTATAGCATATAAAAAGAGTCTTATCTTTTGGAGTCAGAAGGCAGAGACAGTTGAGGATCAGTCCCAAAACTTAATTTCAAGGCTAGCAGAGATCCAGAGAAATGTTGAATTCTCAATCCTGGACGGTCTGTTGTACCAAGTCAGGGACCTAGTTGGCAAGGACTAATGCTTTTTTACTTAACACAGGAATATCCAAGCAACATACTTAAGAACCTTGAACCTCCAGATTCCCCAAGACCTTCTAGTTTAAGGAAGTTTTCCATTGTTCCCTCTTAAAAGCTAGCAATCTCCTCCCCTCACCCTCCACTCCTTTCTTGAAGATGATATGGAGCCTGTAGCTTACAAAGCAAAATCAATCCCCTTCAGAATCTACACATACTTTTTACTTCCAACCCATAACTAGAGTAAAATCGCAAATTAATCCATTCTGGAAAGTGCTGAGTCGGCTTTCTGAGGACAGTTACTATCCCGCAAAAAGCTGAAGACCTATTAATTATTAATCAGCAGGAAACAGGACAATATGTATGAGATTAAAACCTGCAGGTGCAGAATCAAAGGCGAAAGGATATAAAGTTGAAAAGGGGATAGTTTACCCATACGGGAACATGCTCATCTGAGAGAAAATTTAACACCTTGGCAAGGTCCTCATAATACAATATTAATGCACTGCCAAGTGGAATTTTGGAAACTCAAAAAATATGATAGCTTACACAAATTGAATTAAAACTGGCAGAACAACCATGTTCCACCATGGGAATAAGGATCAAAGGGCTCAGGAAAATGAGAATAAGAGAATGGATATGTTATGCAAGATCAGAAAATCTGCCTGGTGACTATGGCCCATGGGAGGACCCAGAAGATACTCACTTCCCCAAAATAATTAGAAATGTGTCATTGAGAAAGGTTTTAGGACAGAATGGATAATAGGAGATGTTACAGAATCGTATTCCCTATTATCAATGTAGATTATCAAATATCAAAACAATGGAGTATTGGACCTTAATTGTGAAATAAAGATGGACAAATTTATTTTAATAAATGGCAAGGTGAGATTGATAGCATAGGGTGCTTAACCTTCAGAGAGTTAGGCGAATCCTTCACAAGTATAGTGTTACGAAATAAGTGGGCATTGACATCTTCTCAATTTCAAAAATTTAACAAAATAGAGAATTGATGATGAGGCCCCTAGCTTAGTAAAAAATCATGACTAACTTGCCCATTGTCTGGAATGGAGTCATTGTTTTAGCTCTATATCCTATTGAAGGAGAGTATATTCCTCTGAGGACCCTGATTATCTCATAGAACTTGATTTAGATGACGATATTCTCAACTTCAAGCATAAGACTGATGCCATGAGGGAATGAGGCTTCTGGGGGAAAAGGTCTTGTGAGAGGGCTATGAGTATTGTGCATTTGGTAGGTATGTGAATTGTCGGAGAAGAGTTCTAAAAACTATTTTTCCTTAAATGACAACATTATTTCCTATCACAAACGGTCTTCCAGAACATTGGCAGTCTGCCATCAAAAGGTGGCTAGCTCTTTCTAGCTTTTAGCCACACAGCAGCCATTCTTTGCTCTTCTTAGCAGCTCCAACTTTTCTGGTAAATTTCCTCACAAACTGTGGCAGTGTTAAAGTTTAACATTCCAATGTACGCCTCTCAGTTCATCTAGAGTGCTGTAATCAGCTTGGGCTACACCTCCTCGCATTCCAGTATACAAAGTACCCCAAGGAAGAAAACCAGGGGATTAGTAGGAGTCTGTCCGTGTGTTTCCCTTGTCAGTGATCGCTTTCCAGTGCTATGTTATTCAAAGTCAGAAAAAAATTGTGTCATATATTTTATTCATTTTTATATTGTGGATTGTGAAAATAAGAACCAAGACTGTGACTGTTGGTACATAGCAAAAGGTCTAATATCCAAAGGTCCTCATGATACAGTATTAATGCACTGAGTCTGTCAGTCGGTGATCAGTCGTTGGTCCAGAAAAGCAATTGATGACATGATGGCTGAAAATATCCCAATGTGATGAATTGAAAATATCATGAAAGAAGAGTTTGAGCATTTCCATTTCTCTACAAGGACCCCAAATTTATCAAAGGAGATTGGTCAAAGGTGCAGTCTCTTTTGCAGTTCTACTATACTTTACAGATCTGCTGTAAAGTCCTCAAACTGACCTTCAATGCAGTCTTCCCTACTGCGGCAGGAGCAGGATGTGGGTAATGGAGGGCTCTTTAAATGTTTTTCCCGGAGACCTTCTGGCTTTTATTGTACCTATGAAGTTAATTTAAAAATTAATAATAATAATAAGAGGCCCAGATTATCAAATTTCTTTAAGACTTTTACAGTTATTACAAAAGCTATATCAAGTCTAAAGTATCCTTAAATTATATACTTAAACTATATGTTCAAAGTGTTAGAGCTATTGAAAACTCAATGTTTTACTTTTACTTCTAATTAGTCACAATCCACCATACATCAGAGTCTTTCTACGTTTGATACTACAGCCCTCCACAAGTCATCACTCTCCTAACTTACACCAGAAATGTGACTAGCAAGCTATCCACTTCCAGAATCTCAAGAGGCTACTTTCTGCATGTATTTTATAAAGCACTTGGTTGTTTTTCTTTTCTTTTCTTTTCTTTTTCCTCTGGAAGCAGGGAATGAGAAAAAGACTCAGCTGTAGCTTATTAATTTGTAGTATCATTTCACAAAGCAGGATTTAAGGAACAGGTAGATTGGGAAAAAGAAGAGGAAAAGCCAAACTAAAGGTTCATTACTGAGGTCACTGCTGTAGACAATGTAACCATTACTACTGCTGATTCATTATTAACCCTAGAATATGTATCAAAGGCAACCCAGAACCATTGGTTTATTGTGAAAATCCCAGATCATTTATTGCTTCCATCTGTTTTTGAAGGTTGCTGTCTTGGAGTGCTTTCTGCATTTTCCAGGACTGTAGCAGTAGGTTACACTCATGCTGCACTGTATTCAGTTCTGAGTCAAAAAGCAGAGCTCGCGGTTCATACAAACTTGAAATGAGTGGCTAGTACCATGAGGTGAATCTGATCTCAAGAAACTGACCGTCACAGCTGAAACTGAAATTAGTTGTGTGCCAGAGGGCTTTAACATGGGCCACCAAATGTATCTGCTACAACTCACTTTTAATATTCTAAGGGTTTGGTTACCTGACTAGTCTATTATCTCTTTTCCCATTTGCTGTCTTTCTGGGTAAATGTCTTTTTGATTCCTTTAATTTTATATTGCTAGGAATTCTGGAGTGAGTAGAGATAATTGCTCGTTTCACTGGAGACACTAAAGAAGCATATCTTATTGCCTATTTTTTTAAAAAGGTACTTTGAGTAAATCATTAAATAATTTGCACAGTCATAAAATAATATAACATTCAAATGCAGTTAATTATCAAAGACCAAGATTTACAATATAGATTATGCTGTCAAAAAAATCAAATAACACATTCAATTTGTTTACACGCCCAACCTTAATATATGTTACCTCTCAGAATTAAAGTACACAGAAAATAATTTAGATCTTTCACTGGTGTACTTTTCTATCTGAAAATATAGTGCTATTTTATAAAAAAAAATGTAAACTCAATATAAAGCCCAAATATACGTGAAAATTTTAAAATTATCATTATAATTTTGACTTTGATAAAAATGCTTTGTTGATACTATATGAATGCAAAGTTTTTCAGGATAGACTGTTATTTTTAATTAAAATCATTAATGGCCTAGTTCATTGCACTGTAAGAATCATATTTTTCAAGAATATAAAATATATTTATATTATTTATAAGATTAAATTTATGAAAATTACTTGTAATTTTTTGATATACATTTGACACTATACATTGTTTTAAATAGCAACTGAAATTGTATTTATTTACAATTGTCTTTAAATAGAGAAAATGCCTCAAGGAGAAAATGCCAGGCTTTCTTTCTTCAACTGATAAATAATTTTATGACAATAGTGATCAGTTTTAAGAAACATAAATTTTAAACCAAGATCTATCATATAGACAACTTCAACAGAATATTTGCTGTTATTTTTGTCTTTAAAGACCATAAAACTCTAATAATATTTAGTAAAAAAATTGTGTTTCTAACAAAACAATGAATAATTTAACTGAACTGTATTGTTAAATATCTTCAGCTTGACATGTTGCTGGTTAGGTTGACAGGTTACATGGAATTATAGTACATGCTCACTTGGCTGATATTACATATCATTAGAATGTTTCAAGCAAGAGAATGTTAAAATTCATGTTCAACTAAATGTGGCATAAAGAGAAATATATTACAAATCATGCTATCATTTTCAACATCTGCTAATGATGTTAATTATGAGAACATACATCATATAATCTTATTGTGATAAGGTTTTCAATTAGACAGTTATCTCAGAAGTAAGAGTGTCCATTGCCTCCCTTAACTATCCTCACCAATTATTACATGCTGAGTTATTCAGGTAGCAAACTGTGAGATGGACAATAGCATGTGGAAGTCTATTAGGGAATATTCTTACAATTGTAAATTGTAAACTCTTACAATTTTATGTTGACTTTGGATCCATTTTGAATGTAAGTTTAACTTTCTCATACCAGAAGCAGAGCTCAGTCACCCTTGACACAATTTCCAGTTCTACACCACAACCAAATGGCTCAAGCCTGTGGCCAGAGGTAGGAGCTTAAAGACATCTCTTCCACCAACCTGACTGGGCTTCCCACTTTCCCCTCTGCTTCTGCTTCCTTTAAACAGACCATTCAGGTATTTGTCCATTGTGGACAGCAAGCCACCCAGGTGCCAAGGCAAGAGACCAAAGGCACAAGCTGTTTCAGTATAATAAAGAAAGTGTATAGAATAAGAATAGTTATACTAGAAATAGATTATGGATATGATTATATATGAATATCATTAATCATTGGTTTGTAGCATTACTCTTTATTCCAATATTATAATAATCTTTGCTCTACAATTATAACCTAGGAAAAACCAGGCCATACAGAGATAGGAGCTGAAGGGACACCGTGAGAAGTGACCAGAAGACAAGAGTATGCGCCCTCTGTTACGCCCAGATAGGGCCACTAGAGGGCTCCCTGGTCTAGCGGTAAGGCCAGCGCCTGGGAAGGCGCCTGTTACCTAGCGGACCTTGGTCTAACCTTAGCATCAGTGCCTAGGGAAGGCATCGGTTACTTAGCGGACCCGGAAAAGGGAGTCTCCCTTTCCCCAGGGGGTTAGAGAAGACTCTGCTCCACCACCTCTTGGGGAAGGCCTGACATCAGTCAGGCGTGCCCACAGCCATCTGGAGGCCTAAACGTCTCCCTGTGATGATGGGCTTTAGTGGTCATGCTCCTGTTTCACTTTCATGTTCCACCCTGTACACCTGGCTCTGCCTTCTAGATAGCAGTAGCAGAATTAGTGAAAGTCCCAAAAGTCTTTGAAATGCATAGAAGAAATAACAGCGTAAGCTGTCCTCTCTCCGCCTCAGCTGCCCAACAGGGAAGGGCCCCCTGTCTGGTGGACACATGACTCACATCACCTTATCAATCATTGGAGATGACTCACATTCTTTACTCTGCACCTTTTGCCTTGTATCCAATAAATAACAGTGCAGCCAGGCATTCGGGGTCACTACCAGTCTCCGCGTCTAGGTAGTAGTGATCCCCCAGGCCCAGCTGTTTTTTTCTATCTCTTTGTGCTGTGTCTTTATTTCTACGATCTCTCATCTCCGCACACAAAAAGAGAAAAAACCCACAGACACTGCAGGGCTGGATCCTATAGTCCATGAACTTAAACTATTCCCTTATGAATATTCCCAGTTGTCATTCACATTTCTCTCTCTGCCTGGCTTTTCATTCCTGCCTGTTGAGACCTGAAGACAAAAGATTGTCTTCCTAAGTCGTTATGCCCTTCTAGCTCAGGATCTGTAAGAATCTTAGTACTTGTTTTCTATCGTGGTGGTGTATTGAATTTGTGCCTTCCATCTGAAGAACTAGGGATTGCCCCAGGCTAGGTTTTCCCTGGGACTTGGAGAGAACACAAAGTTGAGCTCCCAGCATCAGAGCAATGGTTAGGCAGGCATGAACTGGACACAGGTCAGGCAAGAGCCCCAAGGGAAGCCGTCAGTGATTCTTTTCACCTGGGAATCTTATTTATAAGATTTTTAAGTAAGAAAAACCCTTTTTGTTATGGGTTGGACAACTAGGTGTTAGACCATATGCTAGTAAAAAATTATCCCATGAATGGCAGACTGGAAACTCCCATCTCTAGCTTCCCTTCTTTTCCTGTTATGGCACAGTTGCTAGCTGCTCTGATCTCAGTTTATGTGGGGGTTCTCAAAATAAGGAGAAAGCAGGATTAGGCAATGGGAAAAGTTAGGTGTGATGCAGTGTCAACATAAACCTCAGCTAGTTTCAAAGAGACTGCTGAACCTGTAATTGCCCAATGGGCTCTTCTTGCCCAGTGCACATATAAAATTAATTTACTGAGACAGCAGTATTACAGTAGAGAAAAAGTTCAATTATCACAGGGCTAGCCAAGTAGAAGATGAGAATTTATTATTCAGATTAATCTCTTTGAAAATTCAGAGGCTACAGTTTTCAAAGGATGATTTGGTGGGCATGGGGTTAGGGAATGAGTATGCTGATTGGTTGGAGATGAAATTAAAGGGGGTCAAAGCTGTCTTCTTGTGCTGAGTTGGTTCTGGATAGGATCACAAGACCAGATGAACCAGTTTCTTGGAACGGATTACCAGTTCAGGTGGTGCCAGCTGGCCTTATCAGAATGCAGGATTTAAAAATACCTCAAACTCCAATTTCAGGTTTTTACAATAGTGATGTTATCTGTAGGATCAACTGGGAAGGTTACAAATCTTAAGACCTCTTGCTACAATGCCTGGTGATTATTTAACTGTGCCTTCAATTTAGCAGAGTTTAGACCCCTCCCATAATCCTAATCTGTGGCCTTTCATTTGTTTTATAAAGGTGATTTTTGTTCCCACACAAATAGGGGGTAATTTTGGGAAAGGCTATTCTTATCCTTGCTTTAATATTCAATTATAACCTAAATTTCTCCTAAAGTTAGCTTTGCATATTCACAGGAATTAACAGGGAGAGCTTGTAGTTAGAAGCAGCATGGAGTCAGCTATGTCAGATTTCTCTTACTGTCATAATTTTGCAAAGGTGGTTTTAAAAGTGAGATGGCTTATTCAGCGTACTCTTGAATTGGGGTGAAGGAGCTGAGCCTTTTTGTCCCCACCTAAAGCAGCCATTGGTTGTGGGCTGCCTCAGAGAAGTTAATGAAATCTTAAGCAAAGCTATTTTCATTAGGTAATGCAAATCCAGTCCATGGCTAACAATCTAATGTAGTGTGTTAGAAGTGTTCCAGGAAACAGAAGGAAGTTGAAAGTGTCTTACTGTTTTGTTTTTGTTTTTGTTTTTGTTTGAGACAGAGTCTCACTCTGTTGCCCAGGCTGGAGTGCAGTGGCTCAATCTCGGCTTACTGCAACCTCTGTCTCCCAGGTTCAAGGTTCAAGTGATTCTACTGCCTCAGCCTCCCAAGTAGCTGGGACTACAGGCGCGCACCACCACACCTGAATGATTTTTGTATTTTTAGTTGAGACGGGGTTTCACCATATTAGCCAGGCTGGTCTTGAACTCCTGACCTTGTGATCTGCCTGCCTCGGCCTCCCTGTAATCCCTGGGATTACAGGCATGAGCCACTGCTCCTGGCCGAAAGTGTCTTATTCTTGAATGGGAATCTGGGTTCTGTATCACACAATCCACTACAGTTTACCCTTTTTGCTACACTGAACTATGTATTCATATAACTTTTTAGAGTAGCCCTTCTAGAATTTGGGCACATTTATTTTCCTAAGGGAAACATAAAATAGGAAAGCTAGTGGGACAAATTGCATCCCTTAGTATTGCAGCTGGGCTGTGAACAGTGACTAGTATGCATCATGTCTTATTATCTCCCTTCATATGATCATCTAGATTCCTGTCAAACTCAAAAAGCAGCTATGCCAGTATCAGTGCCTAAACTGATGTTATGATTCAGATTCTCATTCATCAGTGAAAGAATATAATATTTGTAGGATGTCCAGCTGGGCCAGGTCTTTTTGGATGATGTTAAGATAGAAGGTGGAAGAAACAACATAGCTCTGGGCAAGATTGTAAATGAATACTGAGGTCTGTTCCAAGTAAATACAAACTGTTTCAGATCTGCTTTTCTGATAAAAATGGAAAAGAACCAATTTGCCAGATAAATGGCTGCATACCATGTACCACAGACCATGATAATTTTCTCTAGCAAATATATTACATCTGGCAGAGCAGCTGCAGTTGAGGCTATTACCTGGTTGAGTTTGCAGTTATCCACTGTCATCATTCAAGTTCCATCTGTCTGTTTGTTTGTTTTTGGAGCCAGATGGGTAAATTAAATGGAGATATGATGGAACCATAGATCCTTTAGGTCTTTAAGAGTTGTACTAATTTTTGCCATTTCCCCTGAGACTCAATATTGGTTTTTATTTACTTTGTAGGCTAAGGACTGGTACATTTTTAACATCTACATGTATTTATTTTGTTCTAAAAACATGAGGTTTTGAATTAGAGGTCAGGCTTATTATTACAGAGACAACAGCACTGATTCCCTGTGCCCTAATCTTCCTGGGGTGATACAATGAGGATGGATATAACCTGCACATCTGTAGGAGAGAGATCTTGAAATTATATGTATCAGAGCTTATATAGGAACTCCTTTATAGTTCTCCATCTCCTCCACACTGCTCTTGAGCTAGGAAGAGAAAACTTATTTTTAAAGTGTAAACAAATTCTGTTTTGGAAGAGAAGGGGAAAGTCACTAATTTGTACAGCCCTTTGGGGTATAAATAAATGACTAAAGATTTGATTATGTTTAAAATGTAAGAGCATGGCCATAGGTATAACACACTTAGATGTGAAGAGCAAATAATTCTGGGGGAACTTGCACATTGTCTATAGCATTTCAAATTTCTTATCATAAGGTCCTACCAAGACAGAAACATGCAAATATATTCCTCAAAGGAGGTGGCAGTTTTAGAGTTTTACACTTAGTCTTCACAATGATAGTTCTTATCCTCAAAGGCAAAGAACAATTAGAAGATTCTTCCAATTACATAATGTGTCTAAGAAATTAGCCATTTGAGCCTGGATGGGCTCTGAAGGCCTTGGGCAGCTCTACCCTTGTGGCTCTGCGGGATACAACATTCATGGCTGCTTTCAAGGACTGGCATTGAATGTCTGTGGCTTTTCCAGGTGCACAGTGCAAGCTGCCAGATAATCTACCGTTCCAGGGTCTGGAGGATGGTAGCCCTCTTCTCACAGCCCCACTAGGCAGTTCCCCAGTGGGGACTCTGTGTGGGGGATCCAATCCCACAGTTTCCTTCCACACTGCCCTAGTAGAAGTTCTTCATGAGGACTACACCACTGCAGCAGACTTCTGCCTGGGCATCCAGGTGTTTCCATACATCCTCTGAAATCCAGGTGCAGGCTCCCAAACTGTTGCCTTCTGTGCACAAGCAGGCCCAACACCACATGGAAATCACCAAGGCTTATGGCTTGCACCCACTAAAACAATAGCTTGAGCTGCCCTTGAGCCTCTTTTAGCCATGGCTTGAGCTGGAACAGCTGGGATGCAGAGCACCATGTCCCAAGGCTTCACAGACCAGTGGGGCCCAGGGCCTGGCCCATGAAACCATTTTTTTCCTCCTAAGCCTCCAGGCCACAAAGGTCTTTGAAATACCCTGGAGGCATTTTCCCCATTGTCTTGTCTATTACCATTCTGCTCTTCTTTACTTATGCAAATATCTTCAGCCTTGAGTTTCTCCCCAGAAAATGGGTTTTCTTTTCTACTGCATGGTCTGGCTGCAAATTTTCCAAGCATTTATATTCTGCTTCCCTATTAAAATAAGTTCCAGCTTCAGACCATCTCTTTGTTCATGTATATATGCTGTTAGCAACAGTCAGATCAAATCTTGAATGCTTTACTGCTTAGAAATTTCTTCTCTCAGATACCGTAAACCATCTCTCTCAAGTTCAAAGTTCCACAGATTTCTAGAGCAAGGACACATTGCCACCAGTCTCTTTGCTAACACATAGCTGGAGTCACCTTTGCTCCATTTCCCAATATGTTCCTCATCTCCATCTGAGACCACTTCAGCTTGGACTTCATTGTTCATATCACTATTGGCATTTTGGTTAAAATCCTTCAACAAATTCTAGGAGGTTCCAAACTTTCCCTCAGCTTCCTGTCATCTTGTGAGCCCTCCAAACTGTTTCAACCTCTGCCTGTTACTCAGTTTCAAAGTTGCTTCCACATTTTCAGATATCTTTATAGTAATACCTGACTTTTCTGGTACCAATTTTCCATATTATTCTATTTTCACACTGCTATAAAGAACTTCCCGAGACTGAGTAATTTATAAAGAAAAGAAGTTTAATTGACTCAGTTCCACAGGTTTAGTAGGAAGGATGACTGAGAGGCCTTAAGCAACTTACAATCATGGCAGAAGGTGAAGGGGAAGCAAGGGCCTTCTTCATATGGTGGCGAGAGAGACAGAGAGAATGAATGGGGAATTGCCACACACTTTTAAACCCTCAGATATTGTGAGAACACACTCACCATCATGAGAACAGCAAGAGGAGAGGGAAATCCACCTCCATGATCCAATCACCTCCAACCAGGTCCCTCTCCCAACACTGAGGATTATAGTTCAACATGAGATTTGGGTGAGGTCACAGAGCCAAACCATATCAGCTCATATATCTGTATATCCCATATATCCCACTACAACAGGGACTCACCATGAGATTCTGGTGTCCTGCATATCAGTGTCAACTTGAAATTTGTGTCTAATAGTCCTCATTATACAGGACCCTTTCCTCTCTCATACATTTAATTGAATACATACTTTAGGTATCTTTGAAGAATAATCATTACCATGTACAGAAGACATGGTATTGCAGTTTTTCCTCCTGGAGACCTAGACTCTTCTTTATTCAGTGTGTTCTGAATATAAATTCTAACAAACTTGGAAAATGGCAAGGAATTATTACATTTTTTAAAGTTAGTGCCTTCAATCTTCTGATTGTGTATATTTGATTATATAAATGGAATATTACCTTGGATGACTGTACATCTAATTTGCCCTTAGGGAAGACATGATCCATCAGACATTTTTATCTTCTCTTTGGGCCTGTCCTTCACTTCAACTTTGTCCCTCATTATGATGATTTTGTTTACTTGGCTTCTGATAACTACGGGTTGACAGAAATTGAGAGGTGCCAGCTCCTAATGGGGAGACATGAGACCCTACTGCAGGCTCAGAGAGTTGAGGAAAATCTGGAAATGCATGGTTATGGGGCACATCAGCCCAATTATTTGCATCCCATGTATCACAAACCCATTCTGGCCCAGCTAGGAACCTGATCTTGAGATAGCTGATCTACATAATTTGATAGAGTAACTTTCTTTGAAACTCTGCTACTCTAATAACTTACAAGTCCTCAGCTTTTTCTTCCTTCTAGCTATAGAATTTGAGTCTTTTTGTGTACTAAACAAGAAGGCCTCTGACTTTGATGTAAGGAGTTGCTTGTTAATCACTCTCATTCTTTTATTTTTTAAAGCATAAATTATGATTAGGAACATCAACTCAATTCCAAATTCCTCATAGTTACTAATTCTCTCTTATTCTAAAAAAAAAAAAAAAAAAAAAACCAAGATTTTATATTTTGTACCTACTAGTTAATTTCCTTCTACTGGCATGTCACTCCAGTGTACCACCACAGAAAATGTTAAAATGGCACCATTACCTATTGCCAGGCACTTCCTTTGCTTTTCCTTGTACTAGTGCCTTGTACTAGTGATCATTTCCAGCTAGATAGCAGTTTATCCAAAAACTTATGTTAGTGTCTGCTTTCTCACACCAATACTGATAATAGATGCCATATGTTGAATTCCTCAGGAAGTAGATTCTAAAAATCCCTTTGAAGTAACACCTGAGATGGAGATTAGCAGCATGTAGAAAATATAAGAAGTGCTCTTGGGATCTTTACTTACTGAAGGGGAGGTTATAAAGCTATATTAGGCCAATAGAGAACTTGGGCTACAATGCAGTTTCAATGAAGGTCTCACATAGCCCCATAGGAAGTTCTGTAAATTTGAGTTATTCTGAGTTTTAACAAAAGGATTGGGCATTTAAACCCTTGTATCAAAATTAGTCACTAGTTTTGAGCTGTTCTTGTAAGGGAGTGTGATCTTAGATGAGACAACTCACTTTACCTGAAGCAATTCTGCAAGAAGGCTGAGAGCAAAGTGCTAGCTATCTGCAGGTAACACTCAGTAGCTGAAAAAATAAGGCTTGAAGAGGGATCTGGTTGATGCATCCCAGTAGGTATTATATCTACTAAAGTAGAATAGATTTTTTCTTTCTAACTCTTTTTAAAAACACATTTTGTATATACTTTTGGAGTTAAACATGAACATCATTTTTCTAAAACCACAATTTTGGACGTCTAGCATCCATAGATGTTAGACAAAAAAATTTTACTCTAAGATACCCAGTTTATGATTCTTTGTTATGGAAGCCCTAGGGAACTAATACAAAGATCAAAATAAATAAAGCTGTCAGCTTCACCCTTCTGAGACTTTTTCTCAGTTTAATTAATTATATTCCCCACTAAAAGATGTTTCTTTACATAGATGACATACAAAAAAGATACAAATGAAGAAAATATCAAATATTTATGAGATTACTGACATTTGTAACACTATACAGATTGAGGATTTCAAATCTAAAAATCTGAAATCTAAATTGCTCCAAAATTCAGAACTTTCAGAACGCCAACATGACATTATCGGTGGAAGGTTCCATACCAAATCTCAAGTGGCAAGTCATAGTCAATATACAGTTAAAACTTTGTTTCATGGACAAATTTATTTAAAATATTGCATAAAATTACTGTCAGCCTATATGTATAAGATTTATATAAAACATAAATTTTATGTTTAGAGTTGGGTTCCAACCTGAAGATATCTCATTATGTTATGCAAATAGGCCAAAATCCTCTGGTTCCAAGCACTTTGAATAAGGGATACTTAAGCTGTAACAATATTAAAGGTTAATACAAAATCTGGAGAAAAGTGATTTTATGTATTGATCATTGAACAAGATAAAGACAGGTTGTGATATTAAGTGGTCTGAGTAGTACTCATTGAAAAGATAATGTTTGAGCGAAGATGGTATGGTACAGTTAGGAGCATGCATGATAAACTGTAAGAAAATTAATGTGCCCAAAGTGAACAGAGTGAATACATTATGGGGCAAATAATAAGAGAAGATTTTTTTTAAATTTTGTCTCAAAGAAACTTAACGATTATTAAAGGAAACATACATTTGTAAAATGAGATTCTATTGCAATACTTTTAATAGAGAAGTGATATAATCTGATTTTCATTTTAACTACATCACATACATTATTTTATTAATAAACATTAAAAGAGCAAACAATAGAAGCAGGGACAAAAGTTAGGAGACTACAACTATTCAAGTAAGAAATGATGGTTTGGATCTGGGTGGTAACACCCTGGCAGATTCTTCAGATTTAGATCTGACTCAATTGTGGAGTTGGATAAGCAATGTATAGATAATTATTTTCTGACTCTGGTGGTGAGTAAAAATGCTAGGTCCCCAGGGGCAGCAGTTGGGAAGCAAAGACAGGCATGAATCAAAAGAGAGTGTCTACAAATTGAAACCTCTGAGGACAAATTGGATCCCAAAAGAACAAACTGAAACACATAGAACAAAATAAAATCTACATTTAACATTCAACAACTCCAACCTAACTAATGCATGTTACTTCCAGAAAAAACTGGCACCTTTCACCATAGAGCTACACATTTACCTGAATCAGAACTTGAAGAAGCTTAATGAGAAAATCTAAGGGAGCTGGAAGAGCTATAGGTCTGGCTGCTGCCCCAACCAACAAGATATGCCAACATATCAGTGCCCTAAGTCATCTGCAATTGCACCTGATGCTCTACACCAACTCTGAGAGTAAAATGACTGCTGCTTCAGTTCCACCTTTCAAAATAGCACTCACATACCACTTGCCCCCAGTCCTAGCCTGTAATCATGCAGAAAGGAAATTCAGCCTGTAATTTTGCAGAAAGGAAATTCTGAGAAACTTCTTTCCACATTGCTAAGTTGACACTACAAAATCACCAAAATTTATCCTTTGTCAACTTAGTCCATGTATATTCTTCTAAATGTGTTCAACTTTTTTAATAAGTCAGAAGCAAAACCATGCTTTCACTTAACATGATGTAACTATCTTTCATGCAACTTAAAATATAACTCTCTTTCTAAAATGTATATCATATATTACCTCTATCTTACATATGCAACCTAACCTGTAATCATGCAGAAGGGAAATTCAGCCTGTAATCTGGCAGAAAGGAAACTCTAAGAAACTTCTTTCCACATTCCTATGTTGACACTACAGAATCACCAAAATGTATCCTCTGTCAACTTAGTATCCATGTATACTTCTTTTAAATGTATTTAACTTTTTTAAAAAATCAGAAGCAAAACCATGCTTTCACTTAACATAATGCAACTATCTTTCATACAACTTAAAATATAACCCTTTCTCTAAAATATATGTCATATATTACCTCTGTCTGATGCATCAACCTATCCATTTATCTTTGAGTGATGGCCATTATTCTTCTAACTGAGTCATAAACATCCTTTGACATTCTGCAACTTAAATACTGAAATGTAAGTTAGATCACTATTATGTTATATTAGGTTATATAGGAATGGTGAAGGAGAAAATAATTGGTTGACATATAAACACATATTTATACCAAGATAAGAAATACTTTATTGAAATCTTTGTTTTGGCCATGGGTTACATGGGCATAGCTAGTATTTATAACTTCCACAGCCCCTTCCATAGTCCCTTTATTTTCTCAGCAAAAATTTGGAAAAGTGGTAATTTACTGTCTTATAATTTACTCCTTTTTTTAAAAAAATGATCAGGTCCTAAACTCTCCTACCCACATTGGACTTTTTTATAGTTTTACATTGAATTTTATCAAAGTACATGGCTAAACTGAAAGGTTGCCTAGGAGAGTCCAGGTATTACAGATATCCTATTTCTTATCTTCATTATGTAACAGCAACCCAATTTTACCTTGATTATTAAGATAAATAGCCCTAATCAGTACAGTAACCCCATTGTTTGTCTGTTAGTTCACTGACATGAGGAGCTGATGTAGACAGACAATAGTCCTAACTGTCATTTTAATAGAACAGATGCTATGTCTCCTGGTGACACATTGAGAACCAAGGTCTCTAGACCAACCAGGCCCAAAATTGGGGTGACCGAAAACAAATATTCCACCAATAAATTATCTTGAGTAATAATAACAGAAAGAACTAGCTGATGTACCTATAACTCCACCCCTTAATTCTAGACATAGGAATTCTAAATATAGAAAACACATGACTGGGTTGGGCACCATGGCTCACGCCTGTAATCCCAGCACTTTGGGAGGCCGAGGTGGGTGAATCACTTGAGGTCAGGAGTTCGAGACCAGCCTGACCAAGATGGTGAAACCCCGCCTCTACCAAAAATACGAAAATTAGCCAGGCGTGGTGGGGTGTGCCTGTAGTTCCAGCTACTCAGGAGGCTGAAGCAGGAGAATGGCATGAACCCAGGAGGCGGAGGTTGCAGTGAGCCAAGATCGAGTCATTGCACTCCAGCCTGGGCAACAGAGCAAGACTCTGTCTCAAAAAAACAAAACAAAACAAAAACACATGACTGTATACAGGTCTATGATTTAGAGAATATCTACATATACCCTGTTATGAGGCTATACTGCAGCCATACAAGGTGTTTCTAGCTGATGGCTTAAAGGCATCTCTAAAAGGCCCTTCAGTTGTTTCATCAGGGCCGCTGTTTCAGTGTGAAGGAAATATGGTTAAACAAGAAACGTTCATAAGCATGAGGCCATTTCCATGCTTTCTATAAAATGAGTTCTTTAGCAGGAAGTAATGCTGTGGAAAATTTTCCACAGCATGATGAAGAATAAGACATTAAATATGATGGTTTTGTTGGAAGATTTATGAATAGTAAAAACATTTTAATATTCAAAATAAGTGCCTATTAGTATGAAGAAAAATGCTCTCCATTTCCATGATGGAATTCACCCAATGTAATCAACTTGTTACCTAATATCTGGCTGATCCACCTAAGAAATGATGCCATATCTGGGCTCATGTTTGATATCAGGTATAGAAAATGAAGCACTCAGTAGTAGGTGTAACCATATATGCCCTCATGAGAAGATATCCATGTCTTATGTACATTCTATAGGCAAATAGAACAACTGCTAGTACTATAATACATCCTTAATAACTTTTTTGTTTGTTTGTTTGTTTTTTGAGACAGAGTCTCGCTCTGTTGCCCAGGCTGGAGTGCAGTGGCGTGATCTCGGCTCACTGCAGGCTCTGCCTCCCGGGTTCATGCCATTCTCCTGCCTCAGCCTCTCCAAGTAGCTGGGACTACAGGCGCCCGCCACCACGCCCGGCTAATTTTTCTATTTTTTTTTTAGTAGAGATGGGGTTTCACCTTAATAACCTTAATAATACAGATTGTAGCTCCCAACAAACTTTTGGATTTTAAAACTATAGACTTTTTTTCAGAGTTTAATGAGGTTATTTTTCTATTTTTTGATACTTCCATGTAAGATTTTCTCCTCACTACCAATGATGAAACATGAATATTTAAACCTCTTACAAGTTTCTGTCTCTCCACACGCATACACATAAACACATACTCTTCTCACTTATGGATCCAATATCATTATAGATTTATGTTTATAATATCACTTTTCACTCTGTATGCCATTATAAGTAGTTAAACATTATTTATAACTAATTTACTTAATGTTCTGTGTTTGTTACGTAACCTTTCTTACATAATTGTTTTCTCTTGAATTATTGATTATACTTTTACATTCGCTGATTTGAAAAATTATTTTATGTGTGCTTATGTGTGTGTATGTATGCATTTATGTATAAGAGATTGCAGGCTGAAGCGCAGTGGTGCAATCATAGCTCACTACAGTCTCAAACTCCTGGGCTCAAGTGATCTCCTACCTCAACTTCCTGAATGTCTGGAAGACCAAACACATGCCACCATGCATGGCTAACTTTTTAAATTTTTTTAGAGACTGGGGTCTCGCTATGGTTCCCAGGCTGGTGTTATAATGTTTACTGTAGCTTTTTTTTGAGTGATTTTATTATAATTAAATATAATATAATGAATATTTTATTCTAAATAATAAAATTTCTTCCCAGGAATGATTATTGAAATAATACCAGCACAACCTGGATCCCATTTGTCAGAGATAGTTTTTCCTAACAAGTTAGCGTATATATTCTTATGGAATTATTCCCATGCACACATGCATGTGTAAGAAATATATATTGTTTGTACACCAAAATATGATAATATTAAGTATACAAACAGAAGTAGCACACTGTAATGATTTATGAGTGCAACTCTGGAGCCAGAATGTTTATGCTTAGTTTGAAATTACAAAGTCCCATTTCTTCATCTGTAAAATGAAGTACATTATAATAACTACTTGATAGCGCTGAATATAAATATATACACAGAAATAATGTTTAACCAAATATCAGGGCACCCTGCGATCCGTCAAATTGACACTTAAAATTAATTATGGTAGCTTTCTGATATAGTAAATTTTGTCTCCAAATACTAAAGAGGAGTACCATAATTCTGCCTCATTCTCAGTGATAGAAAAAGCAACATTCAGTACTGTTGCCCTTTACCTTGAAGAGAAATTCTTAGCACTTCTCATTAATATCTCTAATTACTGAAGTCTTACACATTTCAGCATGGGCAGGCTGAACCTTTGTAGGGTCTATCTTTTATTTCCTGGCATGCATATCTCTTGTTAGGGCATCTAGTGTACTTGTTACTTCCTGTTCTTTAGGTATAATTAGAATGATATTGTGGAGCATTACAGTGGATGACTGTGAATTACGTGGAATGTCAAGATGCTCAAGGTCCTTTCAAGCTGTACTGTAACAGAACAAGACAGTTAACATAACTCTGGTGTAAAATATTTAATGTGAACTGCTGTTCGTATGTGCATAGAGACTGAATTTTATTTTCTCCGATGATAGGGATTGCAACTAATGCATTTTCTAGATCAATAACCTCATAAATTTCAGAGACTGTATTTTTCCCCCAGTGCAGACACCATACAAGTTGTAATGGGAACTACTGCTTAGTCGACCTATAATTGGGACAACGATTTGGTTAAGTTTTCTGGAGTAATTTACCACTTTGAATGGGAGTAGAGATCTGAAATAAATGAGGAAACAATGAGCACCACTACTCTTTTATCCTCCTCTTTAAAGGTAAAGAGGATAGAGGTTTTCAGTTTTAAAGGCTCTCAGCTTCACCCTCCTGTTCATTAATGGCTCTTAAATTAAAGGTCGGTGGACCAAAGTGAGAGTTATAAATTACTAGATGTACCTATTCTAATTATATATTGAAAAAAGTATGAGCTTGTGGATGTTTTATTTACTAAAAGGCAGAGGTAACCCAAGACTCTATTTATCACCCGGTTTCCATATGCCTCCTGCCTACAGAGAAGCCCATTACTTTTTTCAGATATCAGTTTCAGAGCTTCTGTTGGACAACGCTGAAAAGGTTTAGTTGTTTTCTCTCTCCACTACCATGTAAATGACCACAAACCCTTAGGAAGAATTGAGGAAATATTTACTCCCATATTTGCAGTGCTGTTTCAGGGTCATTTTAGGGAAATCCAGCCTTCATGTCTATAGACTCTGGATTTAAGAAGTGCTCAGATATGTAAACAGGGTGTTAAATCACGATTTGCCGTTTGACACCTGATATGAGCCTTCTACTCAACAGATTTTTACTTCATTTGGTTTTCTTGTTATAAGAGTAGTAGCAACTAGGTCACTTGCTACTTATCTCACTCTTAGGAACACTGTGGTTTGTTAGCTATTACTATAGGTTCCAGTAAATATAGAGACTTTGGCTGCCACTTAGTATTTATTGTACCTTTAACTAATTATTTTTGCCTTGCATTTGATGGTTACATGTCAATATCCGATCTCTGTTATTCAAGAATCATCTCCTTCCCATTAACATGGAAAAGCCCAGTTACATGGCTATTAATGTTAAAGTTGCCCTTCTGAGAAAACTAACCATTTAGCTAATCATATATGGTACTGCAACCTTAAAAGTACATTCCTTTATGTAATAATAAAGTTAATGCTCTCTTAGCTAACCTGGAAAACATCCTTGGTTTGTAGATTCTCTGAGTTTCTCCAATAAATTCATTTTAACCATACCATACACCTGTGCATTATAAAGTCTTCCTCATACTCGGCAGGGTAGTTTTGGGAGTTTTATTTCATTTCTTTAGCATATTAACATGTCATGGTTTCAAAGAACCATCTTCCAAGAATATTGTGACTCTCATGTCATGCTTACATTTCAATAATCTCTTCTCTGTGCAGTCTCGTATTCTACTCTTTGAGGGTTCAATACCCTCAAGATCCTTTTCTACATGTACTATTTATCTGTACATGTAATTACTGTAATTAATATAATGAGTAAATTACTTTTTCCCAGAGCAATGACTATCTGACCTAATTTAGACTATTCTGTCACCTCACCTTTATTAATGCTGTGAAAACAATTAGGAGAGGTAAGGGGTATATTGAGGAGGAGAATCATTACAAGGTATCCTCATAAAACGAGGTTTTGTTGTTGTTTTGTTTTTTGCATGGTCTCTAGACAAAGATTTCTCTTTCTAATAAAAAGGGTAACACATGCTGGCCCAGGGGTGTTAGGGCAATCTAGTGTTAAAGGTTTTCATGTGCATCCATCTAAATGTCTTCATGTGGGTTCCTGGACACACTCTTTTCTAATCAGGGCATTGACTTTGACATATACATTCAGTCATAGATAACACTGGCATTCCTAACATATCCAGTGTGAGAGATAGCTACCCTGAGCCTATAATTCTCTTTCTTCAAGACTTAAAAGGCATTTAATGAGTGCCATTGACTATACAATTTTTATGATCATTATCATTCCCAAATCATTTAAGTACTAGAGCATTGATTCTTAAAAATTAGTGAGCATCAGTGTCTCCTAAAAAACTAATTAAAATACAGATCTCTGGACCCTGAACCTCAGTTTCTCATTCAGTAGGTCTAAAATAGATCTAAGAAATGGCATATGAACAAATTTCTCAGCATGGCTGATGTTTCCAGTTTGGGGATGCTCCACATCTCAAGAAATATGTGCTGCAGTTCGTATATAACTCAGGTCCCTCCTTTTCATTTGTACTTAGTTCCAGTTCATGAAAGGTGAAATTCTTAGTTATTTAAATGCAGTAATATGACAGAGATTACCACCAATCTACTTGCCATCAGCATTGTATCCTTCTTGCCATGTAGCCATTGAGAGATCTTCTCCCCCTCATCTGAATTACATGAGTCTACTTACTTCAACCTCTCCTAATAACAACTCTTTAAGTTTGGTATCCCTTGAAAGCAGAACCTGTCAGAAAGTCTTAGATACAAATGGTTAAGTAGCGAGGTGACCAGAGAGATCAGGGTGATGACATAGGGAGAGTGATTGAAGGAAAAAGAAAAAGAGAATACAGTGATTTGCTAACTAACTATATATGTGTGTGTGTGTGTGTGTGTGTATAAAATAAATTAATAATGATAGATTTGTGTATAAGATTGTGTGTATATATATATTTTTGTCTAGCACTGTAATGAATTATGCTGTATTAATTTTATTAATGATTTTTGAACAACAATTACCTAGTAGAATATGAATTGCTTGATTCTGACATACTGTTTTTAAATTTATCGTTGAAAGTAGTTAGGTAAATAATTCAGAAGATTTGCGTTTGTGTTCATTTTTAAAAATAAATAAAATCTAACAATAATACCTTCTTCCTATTTCTTATACTTCATCCAGTTTTGCTAGGAAGTCTCTATTTGCCTTGTAGAATGAAACACTCTTGTCCCTTCTATTTTTTTTTGAAAAATATTTATTATATTCGGTTTCAATATTTTAAACTATTTGTTAGAACTCAACTTAAAACCAGAAAAGACAGGGATATCTCTTCATTGGTTAAGTGCCACTTACTATTTTACTTTATTTAATGCAATAATTTTTGAGCTTTTAAGTTTTGCATTTTATCTTGTCTTGATTTTGTTCCATCACTCTTCCATTAATTTTAGCTTATAATGCTTTGATTATATTCAACATTATATTTCCCTTATAGCTTTCAATAGTTCTGTTTTGTTAATTGTATTATCTTCTTTAGTTAGCCAATATAAAGAATATTTTAAAGTCTTGTTTTAAAATATGTAGGGAAAAATGTTAGGAGGACATTTAATAACTTAAAAAGCCACTGGGATGGCACTGTGACCAGGTTTCACTGATACACAGCTGGATCAGTCTCACTCTGCCCTTAGAACCTGTCCTCTGAAGGTACTGATGCTGCCA
Source organism: Nomascus leucogenys (assembly GCF_006542625.1). Lineage (NCBI taxonomy): Eukaryota > Metazoa > Chordata > Mammalia > Primates > Hylobatidae > Nomascus > Nomascus leucogenys. Next base: position 24,118,787 of record NC_044387.1, read on the forward strand.
TTGCAGAACCTGAAATACCACCAATGGTGCCCCCAAATTCACCTGTGATGGACAATGAAGTTGACTATGACACTGCTGTCCTAGCTGCCCTAGAAAGAGGTATATGGGGACTATTGTGTCTGCCATTAACACTACTACAAAGAATTTCTTCCGTGGTTCTTGCTTCTCTTTATTATCTTTTATGTTTTTACTAGGAGATAGCTGATATCTGTAAGAAAGAATATATAATATGTGTGAACGTTAACAGGCATAGAATCCAATGAACATCTGCATACTACGTGTGAAACTTCAATGAAATTTCACCAAATACCACTCGAGTTGTCATTTGTTGATTTTTATCCTTTAAATAAAATATTCTCACTCCAGCAAGATGTCAACACTACACTGCTTCATAAAGAAACTACAACCTTTAAAATTTTCAAAAGTCATCAAATACATTGCCACTTTTCTAAAGCTCAAAAACATATATTTTAAAAATGTTTTTAGAAACACATCAATATTGAATAAGACTATAAAGGCAAGCTCTCCAATATCATAGCCAGTAGTCACATGAAACTCTTGAGCACATGAAATGTGACAAGTCTGAATTGAGATGTGCTATAACTATAAACTATACATTCAATATCAGTGGCTCCCTATCTGCTATTAAAGTACCAGTGAGGTGAGTACGTAGTGTAAAAAGAGTTAAAATGACAAGTACAAAAATACAAACTTTAAATGTTTTTATTTACTCTTAAGAGTAAATAAAATAAAGTGCATCTGTGTATCAGATGCACTTTTAAAATAAATATTTTGAGAACTATATTATCACAAAATCGTATAATTTTTTACATGTACATATATAATGCTGTAGAAAACCAGCTTTAAAATCAGCTTTAAAATTATAGTTATACATATGTATTACCACATTCTGAAAAACAACATTCTCAGAAATTTCATAGATAATATATTTATTTACTATGAAAGATATTTTTAAGATTTAAAAACTAAAATCAAACTCAATATTTTCAGAACTATATAATTACAGAGAACTATATAATTACAGAACTATTACATTACTTACAACTACAGAAAATTACAGAGAACTATATAATTACAGAACTATATAATTACAGAGATCATATAGGTAAAACAAAATAGGACTGACCCTTTGTATTGCTTAATTAATATGCATGTGCGGTTTTAAAAATCGTTAGGGCAGGATTTGCTAATTGCTTGATAATTAAATTTAAAAAATCTCTAATTGAAAAAATATAGAATATTTCATTAATATTTTAAAATATTGAAATGATAATATTTTGCACATATTAGACTAATAAAACATATTTTAAAATACTTTCTGCTCTTTCTGGCTACCCCCAAAATTATGTATTTGACTTTCACTATGTTTCTATTGGATGACACTGCTTTTGAGAAAAAGCAAGGAGATGAAGATTCAGGGTAGATTTCTTCAGGTAGAGAGGATGATGTGATAGGATAGTCACACACGCTTTGCTTCATTGAAGGTATATCAAAACCTTATCTCTAGATTTCCATCAAATTTACAGTATGATTCAAATATTTACCTAAGGATACAAAGATCAGCATGTTTTGTTTCTGGACGCCTCTCCAAACTAACTAAACAATGTTCCTACCACACCAGTCTTCTTACTTTACGTAGAATATGGCAAGCACATTCTGACATTAGAAACTTTGAATTTGCTCTTATCTTCATTTAGAATACTTTTGCCTAGGATAGTTAGATAACTCAGTTATCCCCATAGCTTCTATATTTTATTTATGTTTCTTCTTAAAAGTCACCTTTTCAGAAATGTCTTTCCTCACCATCCTATAGAAAATTATACTCTTTCATATTGTGTACTGTATAATTCTTTTCACTATTTGATTTTTTCATTATCTCTTTATGTGTTTATTGCCAATCTTCCTTATGATAAAATAAACTTGGCAAGGTCAGAAACTGTTTCTCTTATTCACTGCTGTATCTGCAGCTGGATAAAGAGTGACTGGCATATGTTTAGCACTCAGTAAATGCTATGCCTAGCCCTTGCAACCTAACTGAACCTTACAAAATGAAAAAAAGAATGGATAATTAAATAAGCTAGAATTAACAAAAGCAGGCTGCAAAATTACCTAAGCATCAAAATCAAATTACACTATAGAAAAAACATTTATTTACTTAAACATAGAATGATATAGGAAAATATTTTTTACCAAAATGTTGCCAATATTTTATCATGGTCACGAAATTACAGATTTTTTTCACTTTGATTATGCATATATCCTATCTTTTTTACAATTAATATATTCTATTAATTCAAAAAATATGATGCAATATCATATTTAAATTAATCTTCAAATTTCTGTTTTCTGAAAATTAATTTGAAAGGTAAATTGGGGTTTTCTAGATATACAATCATGTCGTCTGCAAACAGGGACAATATGACTTCCTCTTTTCCTGATTGAATACCCTCTATTTCCTTCTCCTGCCTGATTGCCCTGACCAGAACTTCCAACACTATGTTGAATAGGAGTGGTGAGAGAAGGCATCCCTGATTGTATATCTAGAAAACCCCATCATCTCAACCCAAAATCTCCTTAAGCTGATAGGCAACTTCAGCAAAGTCTCAGGATACAAAATCAATGTGCAAAAATCACAATCATTCTTATACACCAATAACAGACAAACAGAGCCAAATCATGAGTGAACTCTCATCCAAAATTGCTTCAAAGAGAATAAAATACCTAGGAATCCAGCTTACAAGGGACATGAAGGACCTCTTCAAGGAGAACTACAAACCACTGCTCAATTAAATAAAAGAGGATACAAACAAATGGAAAAACATTCCATGCTCATGGGTAGGAAGAATCAATATCGTGAAAATGTCCATACTGCCCGAGGTAATTTATAGATTCAATGCCATCCCCATCAAGCTACCAATGACTTTCTTCACAGAATTGCAAACAACTACTTTAAAGTTCATATGGGACCAAAAAAGAGTCCACATTGCCAAGTCAATCCTAAGCCAAAAGAACAAAGCTGGAGGCCTCATGCTACCTGACTTCAAACTATACTACAAGGCTATGGTAACCAAAACAGCATGGTACTGGTACCACAACAGAGACATAGATCAATGGAACAGAACAGAGCCCTCAGAAATAATGCCGCATATCTACAACTATCTGATCTTTGACAAACCTGAGAAAAACAAGAAATGAGGAAAGGATTCCCTATTTAATAAATGGTGCTGGGAAAACTGGCTAGCCATATGTAGAAAGCTGAAACTGGATCCCTTCTTTACACCTTATACAAAAATTAATTCAAGATGGATTAAAGACTTAAATGTTAGACCTGAAACCATAAAAACCCTAGAAGAAAACCTAGGCAATACCATTCAGGACATAGGCATGGGCAAGGACTTCATGTCTAAAACACCAAAAACAATGGCAACAAAAGCCAAAATTGACAAATGGGATCTAATTAAACTAAAGAGCTTCTGCACAGCAAAAAAAACTACCATCAGAGCGAACAGGAAACCTACAGAATGGGAGAAAATTTTCGCAACCTACTCATCTGACAAAGGGCTAATATCCAGAATCTACAATGAACTCAAACATATTTACAAGAAAAAAACAAACAACCCCATCAAAAAGTGGGTGAAGGATATGAACAGACACTTCTCAAAAGAAGACATTTATGCAGCCAAAAGACACATGAAAAAATGCTCGTCATCACTGGCCATCAGAGAAATGCAAAACAAAACCACAATGAGATACCATCTCACACCAGTTAGAATGGCGATCATTAAAAAGTCAGGGAAAAACAGGTGCTGGAGAGGATGTGGAGAAATAGGAACACTTTGACACTGTTGGTGGGACTGTAAACTAGTTCAACCATTATGGAACTCAGTGTGGCAATTCCTCAGGGATCTAGAACTAGAAATACCATTTGACCCAGCCATCCCATTACTGGGTATATACCCAAAGGATTATAAAACATGCTGCTATAAAGACACATGCACACGTATGTTTATTGCGGCACTATTCACAATAGCAAAGACATGGAACCAACACAAATGTCCAACAATGATAGACTGGATTGAGAATATGTGGCACATATACACCATGGAATACTATGCAGCCATAAAAAATGATGAGTTCATGTCCTTTGTAGGGACATGGATGAAGCTGGAAACCATCATTCTCAGCAAACTATAGCAAGGACAAAAAACCAAACACCTCATGTTCTCACTCATAGGTGGGAATTGAACAATGAGAACACATGGACACAGGAAGGGGAACATTACACACCAGGGCCTGTTGTGGGGTTGGGGGAGGAGGGAGGTATAGCATTAGGAGATATACCTAAGGTTAAATGATAAGTTAATGGGTGCAGCACACCAACATGGCACATGGATACATATGTAACTAACCTGCACATTATGCACACGTACCCTAAAACTTAAAGTATAATAAAAAATATATATATATAAAATAATAATAATAAAATTAAAAAAAGAAAGGTAAATTGTTTAGCTACAGTTGACTTTTTTAAACAAAGCAGAAGCATAAAAATACAATTTTCTTGTAGAATTGATTTTTTTGGTGGTCTTGAAAATATTTATTAAAAAAAACATATTAAAAGCACATAAAGTCAGCATACGTTATTCAAGATAGACTTTAATGAAAAACAATTTTCTTAAAATATCACTTTTTTTGAGGAATAGGTAGAATTCTAAGTCTATAAAAATTCTAGAATAAGTTTTTACATACTGTTTTTCTCTCTATCTTCTAGTGACAGATGATACATATTGAGGGAGTAAAAGAGTAATGGACATTTTATCCTTAGCTTTGAGTAAGATTTTAATATTCAAACAGTTTGTAATTGACTCATTATCATAAATCTAAGTCTTTTAATGTAAAAATTTGCATTGTAAATATATATTACTTGTCTCAGTGGAGAATGTTCTTGATTTTTCTAGTAGGCACACAAGTTCTATGCTTTAAAGAAAAATAAAATTATTATAACAGGAATAATTATGTCTATTAATACCACAGCTCACTTTCTTTATGGTAATAATTTGAAGGTTGATTGAGGTGTTTTATATCTTTTCTTCATTTAATAAGATGGGTAAAAAAAAAACCCACCTCATTCATAAAGCTTTTAATTTATATAAAAATAGGGTATATTTAAGAATCTCTCAGTGGCAGCATGCAAAGATTATAACATTTTCTTATTATCTCCAATGCATGTTAAATTATTTTTGATAAATTAAAATTAGGCATTTTTATTAATTCCCCTTTTCCTGGCAACATATATCATACTTTATTCAGGATTAAATTAGACTTTTAGAGTTTAATTAATTCATTTTAAATGCACATAACTTCTAGTAGCATATAATAAAAATTATATACATATATAAGAAACAATAGATCCCTCTGGCCTTTAGCATTTAAATAACTCGGTTGAGTAAGAACTGCTTATTACTTGTGTGGTACAAATACATATATCTCTTCCACTTAGAAAATCAAACATAATTATACTAAATACAATTTGGTACTATAATAAATAAAACATTTTATTAAGAATAACCAAAGTTAGATTTTTGAATTATACACATTCATCTTTATGTAATTATTTGAAAAATGAATACTGTTACTTTAAGTATATCTGAACAGATACTGTTCTGATGGGTGGCATATTTCTTTTAATTAAAAAAGTTTAGTAACATAATGATTACTAATAGATCTTTAAAAAGAATATAAAACTCAAAGTTTTAATTTTTTTCAGAAGCAGTAAATAATTATTAATAGCATTTTGAAATTGGGATAATTGACCGTATATTTTGAAATTCTACTCCTTCCAGACAGTAGAAAAAACATAATAATCAGAAAAGAAAATTAAACTTACTAAACCTATAATATTTAAAATATGTTACCTTCTAGAATAATAAAGCAATGAACATAATAAGATTTTCCATTTTCATTCTTGGTTATACTGTCTAGTTTGGAAATCAAGTGAGAAGGAAAATAAGTACAATAATTTCTAATATGGTAAGTCCTGTAAATTTTAAGAAGAGAGTGCTGTGATTGTGATTTATGCTGGGAGAAGGAAGGAAATGACTTCATTATGTAGGAAAGTCATCAGGTTTTAATGTTTTAATTATTTAAAAATTGAAATATAATACCAAGAGGTCTACACATGAAAGGTGAAAGGAAAACTGTTAAGATTGGAATTGTTAATGTATTTAATTTAACACATTATATTTTTAGTCTATTTTAGTTCCTTTGTGTTTCTCTTGTCACCATCCATGGACTGAATTCCCTTAGGATGGGGATGTTGTCCTCTTATAGCCATAAACTTGCACAGCACCTGCATTTGGAATACCCTCGATGCATGTTTGTTAGGAATAAGAATTAATGAATGGCTAATTGTCCTCAGACATAAGATCCTTTAAGATGGTTTGATTGTTAATAAAAACCTAACTTTCCTGAATGCTAGGTGCTTTGACAATAAAGATTCTCTATTTTAGCTTTTATCCACTTTATTCCACAGATTATAGACTAATCAGATTCCAACCAGTTTCCACATAAACATTCTACTTAGTCAAAATATATGTAACAGTGATCTTTAGTAAGTATCTAGGTAACTGTACCTCTCAGTAGACACCATATCAGATGATACCTTAAGCTGATGGAGCCAATTATTATTCTTTCTGTTGCAATTGACCTATCTCAAAAAACTCAAGATTTTCAGTTACTGGTATGAGAACATAGAGAGATGCAATCACACAGAAATATATGATTTTTTTAGTACTTGCTGGTGGTTTCTGGAAGAGCAATACTAACACAAAATAAATGTTCAATTTCTTTTTCATATTTGGAATCAAAACATATAAATATGAATTTTATGACTCGAAGGCAAAATTTTCCACAAAAATTATGCATTCATTTTTATTCTAATTTGTGGCCTTGTATCATTAGGTTGGATTATAAATATTAATACTTTATAATTAAAATATACCCCTGTATTCCTATAACACATTCCTCTGCTACCCAATTAATCCCATGCCTTAAACTATTTTTCATATCATAACTAAGATTTCATACTAATTATTTACTTTCTGTTGATTTACTAAGTTTCTATCTGAAATTTCTCATAGTCAAAACCTTTTGCCCATAGAGTTGTGTCCTTTTTTACAATTTGAAACCTGCATAAATATATTTTAAAGATATTACTGGTCATCATCAATTTTTATGGCATTTTTCCCCTTTCTAGCACTCCTGGTTTGCCTAACCTAATAGAGGAAATTTCTCTCCCTCTAAAGTGAGAAAATGTTAACATATTAAGAGCCTTGCTTAACAACAACAACAAAAAATCTGTTTAAAAACACATAGGCCACTTAGACTTATAGATGTGGAGAAGTGTAGGTTTTCTAGGTTTCTAGGACATCCATACCTCATTCAGGTCTACCCTGATCGCCAGTAACTGTTTCCCTGCTTATGCGAACCACACACTAGGGAGCCAATTACCCCAGTTGTTTTTCAGAAGGCTTGCAGGTGTCCCAAAGAGATAGACCCTTTTATTTTAAAACTTCTATAATACAGTGTTTTCAATGACTTTGTGATGATTCCTAAAACCAGTACTTCCTCATCTTTGGGACAGAAGACTCCTGCTTTTTCCACATGAAGAATTTTGTGCATCACGTTTCTTTTTTCTCTAAATTTTCAGTCATCACCCGTGCTACCTTTACCTTTTTCTGCTCTTATTAAGTCTTTGGGAGAAGAAAATGGGTCCTATGATTTTTTCCTTTTGCACTGGAGTGATTTTTCCTATATTGTTAAAGGATAAATTAAAATGATAGAGGTAGAGAAGAATGAAAACAAATGGGGCATGAAGTGATTAGTACTTGGAGAAACCTATCCAAAAAAGAAATAAAAAATACCGGGAAACTTCACTTTTAGCAGCCCACTTAACTCCTGCTTTGAAAATTTTGCTTTGCGTTATTGAGCACTTGAATTCGGGGACTTGTCTTTTTTATTTTTTTCTTTCCATTCAAGTCTCATTGACTACCACTCTTAAGAATGTACACTTCAGGGAATTTTTTTAAATCTAACATGCACATTTAGGTTTTCCTTAAGTGAATTTGCAACTCATTAGTTCTCCAGAGAGCTTTTCCCATAGGACTCACTGAGCTATTCTCCTAAACCAACTGCTCAGTATTCCAGTGGTCTTTGCTAATCTCAATTCCCTTTGTCAGCAAACAGTTTCCTATTTCTTTTTTAACTTTTCAGGACCTCACAGATCAAGAAATAATTGCTGTCTACTACTATAAAATATTTGAGGACTTATTTCTATAAATTATGCATTTTTCTTCACTAATAAAAGTATTTTTGGTCCCTTTTACCTATAGACTGGATTACTGTAAATATAACTATGTTACACATATTTCATCATGTGAGCTTGACTGACACAATTTAAGCAGCAATGGACATCTTAAAGCTGCTACTCCAACATGCTTTGATTACTAATGGTCTTTCTCTTGGAGACTGCCTTTTTGATATAAGATAGAGCTCTCTAAAATCTCATACCTCTTTGCGATTTTGCTCCCCAGTGAAGTCCTGTATTCTCTGTCTTTGAATTCTTCCTTACCTATTATACTTTTATAACTCGGATATGGTTTATTTGTTAGATTTGTAACTAAGCTTCTCTATATTTTACTTGAAGCATTTATATAATCTTGAACTTTACTTTATGGATGGGAAATGACATATATGATTCCCTATTTCAGATTTTACATACCTTCAAAATTATCCCAAGGAACAATCAAGAAAAACGATCAAATCCAATCTTCTGGGAACCTATGTGTTAGACTAACCTTTATTTTGAATTACTCTGGTAACAGTTTATTGGGAGAAATGTGAAGTTTTTTGATACCAGGGAATACCAGGTTTTCTTTCTGTGTTTTCAGTTGTCTATGGATCTTTCTCAACAGTCACCAACGTATCCACAGCAAAAAAAAAATTGCTAATACTTCCAAGACATATAGTACATAAACTGATGCCTTCTGCACTGACTATTCTCTTTTTCCTTCTTTTTAAAACAGCTGGGTCATATATATCTTTGTACACATCCTGCCATATAAATATGCCCTGTGAAATTTTCATCTTCTATACTGTTCATAGTAAACTATAGCCAGGGCTATTACTAATATGACATGTTCTTATTCTTGTATAATTTTATTTCCAAGATACATTTTTGGTGTTTTAAAAATATTTATTTTTCAATTATTAACTTCCATTTCCCAACTTCTATTCATCTTCTGAAGCTTTTCTCTTACCTATCTTAATAATTATTGCATGTATTAAGAAACAGTTGCTATATTGTCAAGTTAAAATATTTTGTTTTTATAATGTTAAAAAATATGGGATTTTGGAGAGCTGGCATTTTGAAATATAATACACTTATTGAGTAATCTTTTAAATTTTTAGAATAAATGTACAAAGAATTACATATCTATATCTATGTCTGCTTACATATCAACATATGTAGATACACACAGGTACATTTATGTAAATATATGTGATTAGCTATAGATAATCATACATATGTAAGAATGTGGGCATGTATAGACATATTGCCGTTTTCTAAAATGTATGTGACATAATAATGTATTCAATCAAAGTACAGATTACTACATTCTAAATTTGATTTACTTGATTTTAGAGGATAGATTATACTAAAAATTGCCTGCAAAAAAAACATTTAAAAATTTCATAATTAAACATGGAAAGGTTCTATTGAGCCATAAATTCCCATATTACAGCTATTAGATGAAGTCTGACATGTGCATTAATTATATAGTATCAGTATTTTTTATTTTTAAGTTTAAAACAGTATTGCATCAAAATATAGTCAGGATTATATATTCAGACTGATCATATGCTGGAAACCTAAATCGTAGTTTACTTTTAAAGTTTCTGAGTGTTCACATCTAAGACATGTTGAATTGCTGTTTGGAGAGATTTTTATTACAGATATGGTTAAGATATCACATTTTCAGGAAAATGGTCAATAAAATATTTAGACTTTCTCACATGAAAAGAATCTGAGTTCACATTCTGAACCCTATCTCATTTGTCCTTTTTTTTTTCTGATCAAATAGATTTTTCACTTTGAATTGTGATCATAATGCATTATAACTTTAACATTACAAAAATTCTAAAAGATAGTTTAACATTTTGCTTTTCTATAACATAGACATTGAAGAAGTTTTTGCACAAATATGTATACATAATACATTTACTAATATGTTGCTTGGGTCATTCTAGCTTGGAATGGAAAAAGATCATGTAGATCATTCAACCTCCACTTTCTCCCCCATACTATATTACTGTTGAAGAATCTTCTGTGTTTTATCAAACTATTGCCACGTAAGCATGTGCTAAAATGTCAGAGATTTAATTTTAAAATGTATTCAATAATTTCTCTGTGTCCATCCGTAATTATAATAGGTCCTTTGTGTTGAGGTGGGCGTCCCTTGTACGAAGTTGATACTTATCTGTATTTCCTTTTTTCTTACATTAGTTTTAATGTAAGATAATTTTTTCAGTCATTTAATCTCATGAACACCTATTTGCTGAAAATGTAACAAATCTTTTTTTTTTTTTTTTTTTTGAGAGTGAGTCTCGCTCTGTCACCAGGTGGAGTGCAATGGCGCCATCTCTGATCACTGCAACCTCCGCCTCCTGGGTTCAGGCAATTCTCCTGCCTCAGCCTCCCTAGTAGCTGGGATTACAGATGCCAGCCACCATGCCCAGCTAATTTTTGTATTTTTAGTAGAGACAGGGTTTCTCCATGTTGGCCAGGCTTGTCTCAAACTCCTGACCTCAGGTGATCCGCTTGCCTCGGCCTACCACAGTACTGGGATTACAGGCGTGAGCCACCACGCCCGGCCCCAAATTGTCTTGAGCTATAAAATAAAATCTCTTTTATCTAATTAGCAGCTTTTATTTCTATCCTAGATTATCTGTGTTTTGAATTATTTTAGGGAAGATGCTTTCCTTTTGCCCTAACATGTGTTTCATACAGTGGGAGTGGATGTGGTTCAATGGGACCTGCACTCTTCTTTAGACAGTATAGCTATTATATACAATACACGGTGCATGCGTGAAACTAATGGTTATTTCCCCTTATCTCCCAAGCTGTTCAGTGCTCTACACCCTTAGCATAATGAATAAGCTATCTGCCGTCTTTCACTCTATGAGACAGAAGCAACACCTATAAAACAAAAAAAGTAGCCAATTTGACCAAAGTTCTAATTAAAATTATTCTTTATAATTAGCTATCATTTCTATCCAATATGGCAGTGACTCAGTGGAGTCAAATTTCTCTTAGTTTTGGGGGCAGGGCAGTCATTTTCAAATTTTAAAACTATTCCTGCACCAAATATTATCCTCTAAAGGAAATGTAAAAGGGATAAAAGAAAAATTGCATTTGATATATTTACTTCTAAATATAAATGAAGCAGTACATGTTCTGCCAAATTCAAGGCACAACATAATGGAAGGAGTGATTTTTAAGAGTTTATTTTTAAAAAGATAAAGTCTAGTGTATATGCTATTTTTACTTGATGAAAATACATGCTTAACACCAGGAAACAAAACATTGATGAAGTGATTACAAAAGATATTAATTGCAACCTGAAAGGATAGTATGATAAAAGTACAATGCTTGTGTAATCTGTGTCACTTTTTTTCTGAACTGTAAAAGCAATTCCTTACAGCTATGCCCAAATATGGTATTTTTGTAAAAAGGATGCTTTTAAATTTCTATGAACCATAAAAATATTTGCTTTTCTATCATAGAAGTGGTATTCTTTTTCTTTCATAATGTAAACCATTACCTTAAATACCCTTAAGTACTGTGTTATCTTCTTTCTTATACCTTCTGTTCTTGACGTTCATACTGAATTCTCCTGTTCAATTCTACTAAATATTGAAATTATAGCCAAGTAATCATAGAAAATACAGACTCTTTGTTTCTACTGTCATATTATTAATACTTCATCAATTATCTGTATTTATACCTATTCTATATATATATATAAAAATATATATAAATCTTGACAAAAATTTATTTTTTAAATTAGGTTTAAAATTATAAACACTGAGCAAAATGAATAAATTTTTATTATTAAAAGCATTTGCTATGATTTGGTGATTAGAATAACAAAGGTAATATGACATATCTGACAGTGTCAAAATATTCTGAGGCTAATGAGTGGTCTTCAGAGATCAAATGGGGAAAAAGATAAAGAATTATCAAAAATGTTTCATGAATATGACAGTTATTCATAGGAAAAATAATTTTATTTATAGGTAAGAGTAAAATAAGATGATATTTTATAAAGCAGCAGTATCAGATTTCCTTGTGTGTATATCAATCTATTAAAACATTTTATTGGTTTAGACATCAAAGTCAAGTACTTGGTCCAATGATCTACATCTTTTTCATATAAGGTCATCCAGTTATGTAAACTTTTCTATTATAATTGAATATGTGTCTAGTCATTACTCGTTTTAGAGTTTATATAATTTTGGCATACCACACAATATTACAGGTTCAATATATATCCTTTTAGGGATCAAAATTATTTAATGGAAATCAATTGCTTCATCAGCAGTTTTTACATGCTCTTATACTTTCCAATTTTCACTAGGTTTTTTTTTTTTTAAGATGTACAAAAACCTCCAATTTGAGATGCTTTAAATGAAGGTCATATTATGTGATCAGTTTTGTAATCCAACCTAATGCAAAAGAATAAAATCAATTTATGACTAAGGGAATGAGTAAATATATGTACAGTTGTTAAATTGGGCCTATGTCAGTTTTTGCTGAGGTCCAAAAATGTGAGGTGACAACTACTCTCACTTTTGATAATAAGGTTCTAGATCACTTCCTCATGATGAGAAAAGGAAGTAACCAAGAATGAAATCAGAGACAAATAAAACCACCAACAGTTTGAGCCTTTTTAAAAATAAGTTAAAATATCTGAGAGAGAAGCAAGGAATTAAGAAGAAAATTGAACTGGAAATAATTACCAATATGTGTTATGAGTGTCAATTTCACTGATACACAGGAGAAACCTGGAATGGATTTTTTTTAGTCATGAAGACGCTTTAGAAAATTTAATATGGGTTGGAGTTTGAGAAGCACAATCGGCTACTATAAAAATTATGCTTAAGAAACTTCAGTCAAGAAACTGAGTAAAGTGGCCTGTGGGTTGTAGCTGCAAACTCATTTACAGCAACATTAAAGTCCTATAATTCCAGCACACCACATAACAGAATCACCCTGGTGTTAATTCAGATGACATTTGCCTGCAGAGGTAAGGGGAATTCAGCAAAAATAATTTGGGCATATATATTCACATCCCAAAAGAGAAAGCAGCTGTCTGAAGAAGTCAAATGTTGGGGATCCTCAATGGCCTCTGAAAGGTGTCCCAGAATAGTTTTAAACACCTGTCAAGCTCAAATTAATTACAGAACCCCTAACGTAGGCATATATTGTTTTTTAAATCTTCCTTCCTTTTCTGGCTTTGATCTGAGGGATCAGTAAAGACATTTGGCATGGGAAAGGCATAGAAGTACAAAGCACAAATTTGAGGAAGCCAGCCCCATTCCTCATTTCCATGAAAGGCTTTCAGAGTTAATTCTGACCTACAGAATTATGTTTTGTTTTCAAAGAAAGTACAGAATTTTGACTGTTTAATTAGATTGGCTATTTAATGACAATTTAATGACTTTAAGTCATTAGAGGGTTGTCGTTATCTTACAGAAGAGTTAAGTCATGAGACCTATCTTGAATCTCATCCACGTACTGGAGAATTAGACATCCAGCTTCATAGAAGAACATTTCTGAACAAGTAAAGGGGAAAATAATAAGGTTTTCCCTGTTATTCTCTGAGTTCCACTTATTCAATGTGAAATTCCTCAAATTAAAGACATGTGAATGATTCTTAAGAAGTTTGTTGTTAAAGGTATTATATCTTGTCATTTTAGGTAATGCTATAATTATAACTGAAAAGTTAATTGATGCTAATAATTGTATAATAAATGGGTCATCATATTTTAGTGACCTACTACTGCATTGTAATTTTATGAAATGAATGTATTTTTCTGTATTTCTAAGTCTCAAAAGATTTTCTTAGCATTTCAATATTTCAAGCAACTGATTATCAATTCTAGTGTTTACATTTTGTTGTTAGAGATTTTTCCCCCAACTTACCTTGGTTAATTTTAGCATATGCTATGATTTTCATAACTTTTTTTCTTATGCATTCTTCCAAAATACATTAATTTAATGAACATATCTTGTCACTTGATAGGTATGAGAGGATTAATTATCTTTGATTTATTGCTATTTTGTATTTTTTATATATGGATTATAAGCAGAAAATTTAATATTCACATTATATTGCATGCTATGTAATTAACTTGATATTTGCAAAGTATACAACTGATAGTTCCAATATTGCTTAAATTGTGTCAAAATTACAATAAATATTTTACCTGAATAGAAGCCAGTTGGTTTTAATGCACTTTCCTTATGTTTTACATGCCTTTGGAATTGACTTTTAATTAATAAGAATTTTATTATGTAGCCAACTCTTTTGTAATAAAGGATAAAATATTGACATTTTGAGGGAATTATTCTAATTCTATTGGTATGCAACCAACAACTTAATCAACCAACAAATAGCTCAACTACTTTTAAATATGGCTGGAAACAATAAGTCATCTAGATAAAAAAGGGGTAATAAGGCTGAATATATAATTAGACTGCAGAGTGAAATGTATGTCAAAATAATTATTTTGTAGTTTGGTGGAAAGCCAGTAAAATTTTGAAAGAAAGAACTTGGCATAGTCAATACTTAATTTTATTCTGATTAATCTCTTGGCAGAGTATGTAATTTTTAAAAAAATTGAAAAGGCTAGAATAAGAAAGAGTATTTATAGGCCATTGAGTAATATCAGAAGTAATATTCAGAATTAGGCTGGTGGCTAGTTAAATTCAATAAAAGGGTAATTATTATCAAGAAGAACTGGCAAGAATCAATTTCTGATTTAAAATGTAGATTAAGAAATAAATTCTAACTGTTTTGCTGGAATAATGCAAATTTCATGTGTTTATACTATCCAAAAATAATTACATACAGATAAGAGATGCATTTAGGGATAATCTGGGGTTTGTTCTTTTTTTACTCTGAGAGTAAGCCTCATTCAACTGAATTAGGCTGTGTACTTTTCCACTCTGTGGAGCATTCCATGAAGGATTGGACATTTTTCTGTGCAACTAAGAAGGATGGGTTTTATATCCTCTCTTATTATGTCCTGTGCCTGCCCAGATGTTCTGTCCTCTTGATATGTACCAACGTACCTTGCCTCATCCCATGCCATTAATTGCTGCTTTGCTGGCACTTACCCTTGTATTAAAATAAAATATTTTTAAAAGACTTATCAAGTTTTGTATTATCTTGTCTTTTAATACGTTAAATAAAAATTACAAAGCAAGTGAAGCCCTAAAAATGATAAAGAAAAAAAATTAAAAAATGGATAGAGTGTCAAGCTTGAGAAATGTCTACATATATAAAAAAAATATATAAATACACACATATAATGCTAGTTTTAGATATAATTATATAAATATATATAAATACAAAAACAAGTGGTCAGAAACCAATTCAAAATAATATTAACAAAGATCATGAAAAGTCTGGTTACTTCAGATGCACTAAAAACAACAAAACTTGGTTAATTTTTTTTCTCTGCAAAAGCTAGAGATTAGCCTCATTTGCCTCATTGCAGAACTTGTGCATGCTAAGCCACATCATCTTATAACAATGCAGCATTTCAGCTTGATGGAATAATAAAAATTTCTTCTTGTAAAACTGATTCCAAGTTTAACTTGGCTTTAATAAAATAGCAGGATATAAGACCTTAGTTATTCTCACAGCAGGAATTTATGCTTGAACTGAAACCATTCATTTACGCTAAATGAAAATGTGGCTGTTTGTATCTTCAAAATGATTGTGGGTCTAGTCTAATGGCAAAAATTTAATAATATTCTGATATTTATTTCATATATTGAATGTTATAATATTGTGTTATATTTTTATGATATACAGAAGTTTAAACATTCTGGCACAGAAATGAGGCAGGACAAGGGACCCTTCATTAAACTTTATTCACTCTTTGAATTACATAGAATCAGCATTTATGCTTTGGTGTCTTTTTCCTATATTTTATAATTTATAGTTTCCTACTAATTATATGTTTTGCTATGAATAGTCTTTCATTTTCATGTCTTGGGAGATCAAATGCTAAACTACTCTCTGAGTTTTTTATATAAAATAACCAACTTTTCTAACCAAATATTTTCTCATATTTTATTTCTCTTAGAAGGAACTCATTAAACTGGCTGGTTTGTACAATAGTTATACGTTAAATAGAATTGCCTCATTTAAAAACTACCGTTTTCCTATAAATTTTTATTTTATGGTGAATTTATTTCATTAATGTCTACTATTTAACTTAGCTGGCTTGGTCAATTTTCTGAGGCTAATAACATTAACTTGACTTAGTCTACTGAGCATTATAAATGTCAGAAAATGATTTTTTCTTTTCAGTAGTTGTCTTCTTTACTGCATTTTTCTCCACACTTTTTGACTCCTGCAAATATATTTGAGGTTCTATTTTGCCATGTTTTTGCTTGACATCAAATAAAATGCACAAATAATTTATTCATATGTAAGCTCACTGTTAGCACGTTTACACAAACCATTAAACACATTATTTGCAGGTTTGTAGATTACATATTTTAGCACAAACTATTGCTCAAACCCACTATATATTTTATAAATGAAAAAGAAATAAACAAGGACAATTGAAGTTTTTTAGCAAAGAAGGTTTTAAATTCTCTCTTAAGTAGACTTATTTCCATTCATTATTTTCATTATATAAAGATGGACACATAAAGAATGAGAAGAAATATTTCTTTTTTGTTAAAGGATATGTTTTAATTCTATTCATATCTGTTGAAGCATAACAATAATAACTTATTCAGATAACCATGTCTTATGTTATAAAATATACATAGTAATTTTTAAAAAAATAATTATACATATTTTTATTTCTAAGAAGTTATTAGAGAAGCAACTAAAAAAAATCTACTTCTGTCTTATTTTCTATTTTCTTGCTATTTTTTAAAAGATAGCTATCTACTATCACATTTTTAGAGTATCTTGTGCCCAAAGAATGTTTGATATAATTATTGAGTGAACATTTTATCTATATGTTTTATAATTTTGAGTGAACACAAAAATACAAAAAAAACCAGTATTGGTTATTAGATAATGTTATTATATAGCTATTGGTTATTAGACAATGTTATGTAGTTATTAAATCTGTTTAATTCATAGGATAAAATAAGTAGTTGTTGCTGTTGTTTTTGCATATAGACATTTCGACATTTCCATTGCTTTTTAAATTAGAATCAATATTAACAGGACTATATGCATAGGCTTTGGAAGACCATTCCACAGAAGTATTCAATCTCATAAACACCACATATTAAATTGAAAGTGTTCTGTCTTAACATATATGTTAGGTGCTATACTGCTTTCATGTCAATACTAATAATAAAAAAACTAATACTAAAACAATGAGGTGGATGCTTTAGACGTTATTCTTGGGTCTTAAGATTTCAAGGATTAAATTTAGTTGTTTCTTAGTGTACCTAAATTAGGTCCACACACACCTTAGTCTGTTTCCTAAATTCATGCTTATTGACATGAGCCTTCTTTTTAAATTGAAAATATGTACAGATACACAAGTCAGTCCTGGGCATTCTATAAATGAGTGTGGAACTTTTAGTAAAATTGCTGTAGAGCTGTATGATTGGAGCATAATTAGCATAATATATGTATGTAGCTAATATAGTCTACTTCAATTATTAGTTATTCATCAATAATATGAATCCCAATTCTATGCAAAACACCACATGAGCATTAAAACAATAATAAACTCATTTGGTATTTTTCATTCAGAAGTACAATATATGTAAATTCAGAGCATGATATAACACAGTATGAGTGATATAGACTTAAGTATTTAAGTAGGGAAGGTAATTAGAAGACATTTCAAGGGGAAGTAGGTAAGGTAATTAGAGGACATTTCAAGGGGAAGATAAGAATAATTAGTCATTTTTATAATGCATCTGAGAATCTGTAAATGTATTATATCACAGGTCAGCAAACTATTGCAGATTCCAGGTCAAATTAACTACATTGCTTGTTTTTATAAATCAATCATATTGAAAAACATCCACATCTATTTATTTATATATTGTCTATGGCTGCTTTTGTACCACAGTTGCAGAGTTGAGTGGTGCAACAGGGACCACATAGCCTGTACAGCCTATAATACTTGATGTCTGGATCTTTACAGAAAAACTTTCCAGCTTTTGCATTATATCATTAGAAAAATCTTAGGACAAATATTGAATTATTTTACAAAAGAAAAAAATAGAAGAGATCTTGTAGTTTGGAGAAAACAGTAGTATAAGGTGACACTCAGTCCTTTCTACCAAAAACAAGAAGAAATCCTGGTTAAAATGAAATAATTCAAAATCTATAAGGAAGGCTCAACCAAGAGGGTCTGTAAACCAAATTTTTTAAAATTGCAAACTGATATTATACGAGCTCTGAAGAAGAGGGTGTTAGTACCACATCTGAGCATATATTGTTATATATAAGGATTTAGGTTTTTAAAACAATTTTGGGACAGGCAATGAAACCTACCTTGTGTTTGATATATGGGCAGAGAGTAAAGTCTGGGACCAACTTTATAAAGCCACCGACCTTCACTGAAAAATTAATAATAAGTGTGTGTGTGTGTGTGTGTGTGTGTGTGTGTGTGTATAGCGGTTAGTAGAAAATTGAACACAGGAGTGGAAAAGATCACATAGATGGGCGTGGTGGCTCATGCCTGTAATCCCAACACTTTGGGAGACTGAGGCAGGTGGATCACCTGAGGTCACAAGTTCGAGACTAGCCTGGCCAACATGGTGAAACCTTGTCTCTACTAAAAATACAAAAATTAGACCAGCACGTGGTGGTGGGCGCCTGTAATCCCAGATGCTCAGAAGGCTGAGGCAGGAGAATTGCTTGAACCTAGGAGGCAGAGGTTGCAGTGAGTGGAAGTCTCGCCACTGCACTCCAGCCTGGGTGACAGAGTGAGACTCTGTCTCAAAAAAAAATCACATAAATATTGATAAACATAGGCATAAATGTAAAGAAATATTAATTATGATAATTTGGGAGGCATACAAAACTGTCAGAAAAACAGATATAATCAAATTTAAAGCATTTAAGCCTTGAATTATTTAACTAACGGGCATAGCCTTGATTTATTTAACTAATGGGCAATTAGGAGTATTTCATACAGGTTAAAATAGTTGGCCTACTATGAAAAAAAGAAATATAATGCATAACTTTCTAACAAATATAAGAAATTAACAGAAAGAGAAAGCTATAAATAAAAAAACACAAAGAAAAAACAAAACGGGAAAAATGTCTCAAAAGCGAAGAAAAATGCTTAATAAGTACCAAATGACATGACAAGACTCAATCTAAAATAATCATAATAAAGATAAATGAATTAAAATGCCAGCAAAAACAATCTGGATTAAAAGACATGAACAACTCACAATTTACAAAAGGCAGAGTAAAGCATAACGATGCAAGAAGAATAAAAGTAAAAGAACCGATAAGACCATATGAGACAAATAACCAAAGAAACATGATTTAGCTACACTGTCTGTCAACAAGAATAAAAAGCAAATACAAAGTAAATTACTTCATATAAAAAGTGTTTTGAGATAATAGAGTAAATAATTCACTAGTAAACTATAAAATTACAAAATTATATGTACCTAATAACAAAAACTACCTTAGTAACATGCAAAAAAAAAAAAAAAAAGAAAAAGGAACAATAAGAAAAAAATTAAAAATCCCCAAGCAGTGGGAAATCCCCAAGCAATTTTTAGAGATATTTCCACATTAACAAGAGTTTTTTTTACAAGTGCGGTGGCTCACGCCTGTAATCCCAACACTTTGGGAGGTCAAGGTGGGTGGATCACCTGAGCTTAGGAGTTCAATAAGAGCCTTGGCAACAAGATGAAACCCTGTCTCTACCAAAAATACAAAAGAATTAGCTGGGCTTGATGGTACCCACCTGTAGTGCCAGCTACTTGGGAGGCTGAGGCAGGTGGGAAAATGTCTTGAGCATGGTAGGCAGGAGGTCGCAGTGAGCCAAGATTGCAACACTGCATCCCAGCCTGGGTGATAGAGTAAGACCCTGTCTCAAAAAAAGGAAACAAAAAGAGAAAAAGGGACATTTTTCATTTTTAACTAGAATACAGAACACGTGAATAACATGACTATTCATCAAATTGAGATTTACATATATATATGCCTATCTAAAATAATCATGTAATATATATTTTCAAACACACATGGAGTAATTACAAACATTGAACAACTAGGCCATAAAATTTTTTAACAAATATCAAATTAACATAATATAGAAAACATTTCCTAAGTACATTGTTATAGTATATCAGAAATATTATTGATCCCTACCAAATTACTCATATATGAAAACTGAAAACATGTAGTTTAAAAACATATAGACGTATGTCTATATATACATATACATGTTTTCAGTTTTCATATATGAGTAATTTGGTAGGGATAATATATATATTTATATATACGTCTATATATATGTAAATACGTCTATATATATAAATATATATACGTATATATACATATACATGTTTTCAGTTTTCATATATGAGTAATTTGGTAGGGATCAATAATATTTCTGATATACTATAACAATGTACTTAGGAAATGTTTTCTATATTACGTTAATTTGATATTTGTTAAAAAATTTTATGGCCTATATATACGTATATATACGTATATATATATATATATATATATATATAAAGAGTAAAATAATAAAGACTAATGGAAATATGTGTTCATACACATACACACAATTAGGATTAAATGGTGATGAAAATATAACTTTGTTAGTTATACTTTTGTGCAGCTGCTTGTAACATAAAGCCCAAAATAACAGTTGTTCAATGAAAAGAGAAGTTTATTTCTCTCTCACACACATTTTAGAGCAATCCTTGGTGTTGAGAAATGAGATCATCCATTACCCAAGTTTCTGTCATGTTGCATTTGCCAATATTTACTTTAATGTTACCCACCTAAAAAGGAAGAAGGAGCAGGGAAAGGTCATCCCCTGTTCTTTAGGGACTCTTTCCAGAAGTTGCACATAGTGCTTTCTTTTGTATCTCTTGACCAGTTGTTAGTGATATGGCCACACGCCGATGCAGAAGTTGGGAAATGATTCTTCTGGCTAGACTGGAGCCCAGTGGATACATTTAAGGTTTCTTTTACTATAGAAGATTAGGTAAACAGATATTAGGAGACAACTGATAGACAATCATAGTCACAACATGTTAAAACAGAAAGAGGCTCAATAACCAGAAATCAAAATTTTAAAGAAGTCATTTCACCAGTAGCAGAATATATATATTAAATGTTATCTCTTGAACTTATTTGCCCTGTTTAAAACTGCATTGTTTTTATAATTTATTAGATAAATTTCTTTGGAACAAAATATATTAATTTTTAATTTGTGTTTTATCTAGTATCCTGTATTAACAGATAAAAGTACAAATTAGTTTTAGACATGTATAGAAAAAAATTCAGTTTCCAAAATTAGTATTCAAAATAGATTGGCATTACTAGATGTATCATCTAAATATTTAAAACAAAGTAATATTGCTTCCTAACCCTCCCCTTCCTCCTCTCTCCTTACCGTTTCTCTCATGATTAACCTCCATATTCGACTTCAGAAAAGGAGAGAAGTGTTAAATGCTTTTAAAGTTACTTTAATCTCTCCTATGTTCTGTTAAGACCTACATATAAATGAGACCTAAGAATAAAGATTGTTTTCTAACTTTTTGTGTCTAACTTCCTATTATAAGGAATAAACTGTTGATGATAAAAAAATATTTTTAATTAGTGCATAAACAGTAGGTAATTAATACAGAAGCAAAAAAAATCCATGCAAATATACAGGTATGTACATATGTGAATGAGTGTGATTATATATAGTACATATATATTATATATGTATGTATATTTGTATATATATAATATATATATAATACATATAATATCATCTGGTAATCATATATACCGTAGCCAAGGTTTTCAAATAACTGTGATTAATGTGCTGTTAATATGCTTACAACTTTATTTGAAAATATTCTATCTCCTGAAAATAATAAAGCCATTCAATTTAAAAATAATATTTTTGTCATTTCAATAACTTTTAAAGTAATTTTATCATTTTAAATTTTAATAAAGGAAGTATTCCAAAATATTTTTAAAAAATTAGCTGGAGGGATCATATGTACTATGAATATTTGTGACAAATTTTACTCTTTTGTGATATGTATTGGAAAGCTGTTGCCATTATTAGAACTTCCAAGTATAATATTTTTTCTGTTATTACTTTTAGTGACACATATTATGAAAACAGTGTAGACATAAATGGCAGGACTTGGTAAAATGAAGTATCACTCTAGTGTTGAATATTTTAAAATAGCCTATAAAATTAAAATATAAATGTGCTATTAATAAAGAGATACTAACTTACTATAAAATGCCTACTCAAGTTCAATTTATGGCTGGTTTACTCTATGCCACTGAATAAACTTCCTCAGTTTATTTTTTGTGGTTTTATAATTACCCAATTTAACAAAAGTAGCAGCATTATCTATGCTAACATGTGATATAATATAAATAAAATTCAGCCCAACTGTTTCTTATTTTTGAGAACAAGATTTTAACTCCTACCATAAAAGCAACACAGAGCAGTCTTTAAAATTTTTGGTTATGGAATACATTTTCTGTATGTTCCAAGTCTGTAACATTAATTGAGTTATTGTAATGTTCTGAGAAAACATTTACACGTTTGTAAATGGAGCTAAGAAAATACAGGAATAGGGTGATGATCAAATGGGATCATACATGCAAATGTCCTATTTAGGGTCTTATAAATAAAAGAGACTTAAGCTTTAATGTATTGTTATTATTAACATTCGAAAGTATTAATTAACTATGTTTTCATTTGTATTGTGTTTCCATTAATATTAGTGATGGTGTCATGTATACTGTTTAGCAGAACCGAAACAAAAATAAAGTTAATGCTTGGAAATAATTCAGTTGTAACACATATCACTCATACACATCAGTTTGCAACTTATATTCTTATAATCTATCAAATGGGCAGTTTAATAAATAACAAGATATGCTTTATTATATAATAGGCATACATAATATGGTGTCTATTATATAATGAAGTTTAAAATGAATAAAAATATCCTAAAATATTGGATAAATTGTTATGGATTTTGTTTGTAATATCAAATTTAAATTAATTAAAAGTCCCATTAAAATATGATTATGAGGAAAGAAAAAATTAAGGTACCTATTTAATTTACTTTGGGCATATGGATATAGCTTCATGACACTAAATATAGAAACCATAAAGGAAAATACAGAGGGATGGACAGATGAAAATAAGTTAAAATTACAACTCAAGGAGGGTAAAATAAAAATGAATACAAAAATGAAATTAATAAAATAGAAAGGTATGAAAGTATTTGTATTATAAGTGGTAGGAACTTACTAATAATGTGGAAACAATTCAATATAGAAAATTAATAACTCAAAGGACAAGGAAGTCACTGTATGTTCAGAAAAAAATCACAAAAACAATCCAATAAATAAGCAAAAATAGATTTATTCTTACTAACATTTAAAGAAGTATAAACTAACGTGAGGTTACAATGTAGAAATTTTAGATTGTAAGATGATGAACCATAATAATAATAATGGCAGGTTTTGAGGCCTCACCCTCTCTTCCTCTACCTTTTCCTCTCTCCCTCTCCCTTTCCCTTCCTCCCTCTCTTTTTCCCTCTGTCCCCTCAGCCTTGTCTCTCTGCCAGGTGTCCCCTTCAGTGCAGCTTCAAAGAAGGCCAGGAGACAGGAGAGCCATGTTAAAAGTTCGTTCACAGTTTTAAGAAGACAGAAGGGGTGAGAATAGTGGTGGGGGTCTTGCACCATGCTTCTCTCCCTTCCTTCCCATCCGAGGTCCTCTTCGCACACTTTTCTGCTGGCTCAGTAATGAAGTATGTTTATTGATGAAAAAAATAGCTGCTGCTGCTGCTGGTCTCGTCTCTATCATCTTTTTCTAGCCAGGAAGAGGAGAGGAGTATTGGAGCCTAACCATCCTTCTCTTTCCACCCATCATTTCTTCTTCCTCTGTCTACTGCCTCCTGATGCCAGGAGAGTGAGGGTAACACAATTGACTAAACTGAACTCTTCTGCTCTAAACAAACAAACCACAGAAGCCATCAGACACAAGGCCCTATGTATTCTCTTTATTTTTTTTTTTTTACATTCTGCACAACTACTTCCTTGTAGATATAGACATGCCGCCCCATACCGCTTTCATCTTTCTCCTCCGAGGTTGTTAGACCTCACAGGCTGTAATGAATGTATCACAAAAAGCTTTGCTTTCTTCATGTTCTGAACTATCAGATTTTGAAAGGGCCACCAAAATTTCTTAGGCTAAAGGTGTATCTCTCGGGTGTATATAAAGATGGTGGGACTAAAGAACAGTTTCTTCTTTCAGAGAAAACATCCACCTTGGTCATCTTTATGACTTAGGACTTCTTTCTACACTTTGGAGACAGGATCTTCTTGAAGAAGTGTTGTTGGTTAGTGATGAACAGCCCCAATATTTTCCTGTTTGGGATTATGGTAGCTCCAGTGATGTGATTTGTTCCAATCATTTATATCCTGGGAATATGGTACTGATATCCAAGCCAAGGAACAATCTAAGGAATGCCTTGACTACCAGAATCTGGAAGAGGCAAGGAAGTATCCTCTCCTACAGTCCCCAAAGAGAGTATGGCCCAACCATTATCTTAATTTCTGACTTCTTGTCCCAGAACTGTGACAGAATAAATTTATATTGTTTTAAGCCACCCAGTTTGCAGTAACAGTAACTCTAAGAAACTAATACACATAGTAATTTCACTTGATTAATTTTTGCTGTGGAAACAATCTACTAGATATGTGAAAGTACATATTGGACATTTGCCTTGCTATTGCTTAAATAGCAAAAATATCTAAGTTATGTATATGTAGGTTATGGATGAGTTATGAAACAGTATAAATATCAAGAACGAAATCAATCTCTACTAATAGTCATTAAAGTCTGTGAGTGCGTAACAGATTATAACCCAACATGCACAATTGATAAGTTGATTTTGCCTTTCATCTAATCATAGCTACACACAAATACATGTGTACACACACACATTAAATAAAAGTTAAAATTATGCACAACACAAAATAGTATGATTTTATTATGTTTATGTGTTAGTATTGAGTGATCTCAATATTTTTATACATTTTATAATTGAACAAAATTCTTTTATACAAAAACCATATATTCATAATTTTTAATTATAATTAAAGAAGCAAATATATTTTAATTTAGGAAAAAAGATGAGTTCATATCTAAGAAATGCGTAAGTTTATTAAATTTCCCTGCTTTAGAATTCCACAGAAGATTAATGATATAAAAATTTTGCAATGGTTGGTAAGACTAGGACAAATGCATACATACTTACATTTTAATAGATTTTAAGCCTGATTTAATGAAGTTTTAATGTTATACTTTGTAACACACCAGTATATCCTCTATAGTATGAAAGATAGTAATTGGAATATATGGTCCAATTCACTTTCAATTAGTGATATACTATTTCATACTAAAACTGGTTCTGCTGCTAAATCATTTCATTTGCAGAATTCTAATTGGATTTTATAATGACAATTCAGAGAAATTATCTGGTAGAATTTCATAGTTATTTCTATTTCTCTTTATAATAATGTTACTAATTATTGAATCTATCAACTCTGAATTGTACACAAAGATTAGTTGTTTAATTCCTTAATTATAAGAAATAAGCTAAAAGCAACTGTTAGTGTAATTTCATAAATGAAACATATATTTGATGACCAAATACAACATAATATGATTGACAGCAATATTAAAAAGTGCTTGTTTTTCAAACATCAACTTTTTCTTACAGATATCAATAATATTGGTAGTTGCAAAAGTGGAATCAAACTTCTCAAATAAAAATTGTCTAAAATCTGAAATTAAAACATATGGTTTACAGATAATTGTAAACAAATTGTTCTAAAAACATTTTTAAACATATAGTAATTTTTTAAATGTCTTATTTTCAAATAAATAAAATAACTTAGAAGAAAGGATTCAAATATTTTTATATTAAACACATGTAACATTAAAAATTTCTGTATCAGGCTAAATGTGAAAAAAATAATTCCAGAAACAATTATAGGAGATTATCTGTATTTGAATAGCAGAATCATATAGAATAGGAGTTTAGTGAATTAATTAGTAAATGTTTGAATTATATGGAAATTCTTATAATAATATGATGTGCCATTTTTATTATTTACCTTTTGTTACAATTAAAATAGGTATTGAATAGAAAAGACATCTATAATCTTTGAAAATAGATGACATAATTTCAAGATGATATAATTTTTAAACTATAATAATAATAACTTCTAGGATAGTGAAAAAATTTACTTTATTAATGTGATTGATTAAAAAATAAAAATTACATTGTTTTAAGTAAAAGATAATGATTTTGAAAATATGTCCAATGCCATTAGTAATATTAAAAGGATTACAATATATATCATGGTAATAAACTTACCAAGAAATAAAAAAGTCTCATATAAAGAATAATAGAAAACTACAATATATTCAAAAAATATATAATTATAATATAATATATTCAAAATAAAGCATAAATAGAGAAAAATACAATATCTCTCAATGGAAAAATCATGTAAATAATTCCTATTAAAGGTACACCTCATTTTACTGTGCTTTGTAGAGATTGCATTTTTTTGCAAATTGAAGATTTGTGGCAGCCCTGCCTTCAGCAAATCTATTGGCACCATTTTTCCGACATCACGTGTTTGCTTCATGGTTTTTATGGCACTTAAGTCTTGAAATATTATAAGCTTGTTGTTATATTTGTTATGGTAACCACTGATTAGAGATCATGATGTTACTATTGTAATTATTTTGGTACACCTCAAACCATGCCAGTAAGACGGCAAAGTTAATCAATATATGTTGTGTGTGTTCTGACTGCTCCACCTGCCAGCCATTTCCCCATTTCTCTCCTTCCTCAGGCTTCCCTATTCCCTGGAGCATAACAATATTAAAATTAGACCAATTAATAATCCTACAACAGCCTCTAAGTGTTCAACTGAAAGGAAGAGTCCCATGTCTCTCACTTTAAATGAAAAGCTATAAATGATTAAGTTTAATGAGGAAGCCATGTGGAAAGCTAAGATAAGCTAAACGCTAGGCCTCTTGTGCCAAATAGTTAGCTAAGTTGTGAAAGCAAAGAAAAGTTCTTGAAAGAAATTTAAAAAGCTACTCCAGTGAACACACAGATAATAAGGAAGCAAACCAGCCTTATTGCTGATATGGAGAAGGTTTTAGCAGTTTGGATGGAAAGTTAAATCAGTCACAACATTTCCTTAAACTGAAACCAAATCCAAAGCAAGGCCCTTATTCTCTTCAAGTCTGTAAAGGCTGAGAGAGGTGAGGAAGCTGCAGAAGAAAAGTTTGAAGCTAGCAGATACTGGTTCACGAGGTTTAAGAAAAGAAGTCATTTTTGTGACTTGAGTGCAAGGTAAAGCAGCAAGTGCTAATGTAGAAACCACAGCTAGTTATCCAGAAAATCTAGCTAAGATCGTTGATGAAGGTGGATATGCTAAACAGCAGGTTTTCAATTTAATTGAAGACAAATAGGAACAAAACAGCCTTGTATAAAAAGATGTCATCTAGGACTTCATAGCTAAAGAGGAGAAGTCAATGCCTGGATACAAAGCTTCAAATGACAAGCTGATCCTCTTTTAAAGGTTAATGCATCTGGTGACTTTAAGTTGAAGCCAATGTTTACTTACTATTTAAACATTCTAGGGCCCTTAAGTATGCTAAATTTACTCTGCTTGTAGTCTATAAATGTAATTGTAAAGCCTGGATGACAGCACATCTGTTTATAATATGGTTAACCGAATATTTTAAGCCCACTGTTGAGAACTAATGCTCAGAAAAATATATATATTTATTTCAAAATAGTAATGCTTATTAACAATGAACCTAGTCACCCAAGAGTTCTAATGGAGATGTATCAGAAGATTCATGTTGTTTTTATGCATAACATCACATCCATTCTTCAGCCTATGGATCACAGAGTGATTTCAACTTTCAAGTCTCATTATTTAAGAAATAGATTTTTAAGAGCTACAGCTGCCATTGAGATTGATTCATCTGGTAGATCCAAAGAAAGTCAATGAAAATCTTCTGGAAAAGATTCACTATTCTAGATCCCATTAAGAATATTTATAATTTATGGGAGGAGATAGAAATGTAACTGCTTGATATGGTAGAAATAGCAAGATAGCTAGAATTACAAGTAGGGCTTCAAGATGTGACTGAATTACTGAAATCTCATAATAATAAATGAAGACTGGCTTCTTAAGAATGAGCAAAGAAAGTGATTTCTTTCGATGAAATCAACTCCTGTTGAAAAAGCTATGAACATTGTTGAACTGACCACAAAGGATTTGAAATATTACATACCCTTAGTTGATAAAGCAGCAGCACAATTTGAAGGAACTGACTCCAATTTTGAAAGATCTGTGTGTAAAATGCTATGAAACAGCTTTATATGCTACAGAAAAATCTTTTTGTGAAGGAAAGAATCAATTTATGTGGCAGACTTGTTTATTATTTTGAGAGGTTCCCACAGCCACCCTAACCTTCAGCAACCACCATCCTGATAAATCAGCAGTCATCAACTTGAAAGCAAGACCCTCCACCATCAAAAAGAATACAATTTACCAAAGGCTCTGATGATCATTACCATTATTTAAAAATAAAGTATTTTTAATTAAGATATGTACATTTTTTAGACATGATGCTATAGCACACCAAATAGACTACAAAATAGTTTTAATAGGACTTAATATGACTCACTTTACTGTGATATTGGTCTTATTGTTGTGTTCTAGAATGAAACCCACAATATCTCTGAGGTACGCCTATTACTTACAAATATTTCTATGAATCCAAAACAGGTATAAACATTGTTCTAATAATATTTTTAACTATAAGACAATTCTAAAATTTTTCTGGAAAAATAACCTCAATAAGGCAGCAAGTGATATTTTAAAAAAATTAAGGTGCTTTATCTAAAATTAAAATATAGAGGGATAGAAAATTCAAATGCATACACACTACTTTAAAACATGGTAAAGATAGCCTTTCACATCAATAAAGAATAAATAATTACTACATCAAAAGCACCATTAAATAGAGCTGTAGCAAAGAACACATTACAAAAATTTGCAACATATGTTGGAGAAAAGTATAATATTGTTTTAATTTATTAATAGTAATCAGAAGTAAAGATTTTTAAAAGTATACAAACACTTCATTGGTGACAAAGAAGAAAACCAAATAAATAAAAATGTATCCTTATCAACAAATGAAAATAATACAAATGGAAATTAAACAAATTTTAACTTTTCAAGTTGCGTCAATTTCTAAAATATTAATAAAATGACAGTGCCAAACAACATAAAGGACCATGGCAAAACAGAAATAGCATGTACTGTTTGTGGGAGCACATATTCAGAACAAAGTTCTGAAAGACCATTTCACAATGTATATTGGAAATTGTAAAGCTTTGTATTTTTACTTGCAGAAATTTATTTCACAAAGTGAAAATAGACTGTATACTTATTTAACTTGATGCTTATTGATCATTATATTTAAAAGATGAATATGTCCAATAAAGGGAATACTGGTTAAAAATAAATTTCAGTTAAATATATATGGTAGTTACCTGATAGTCATGAAATAATGCTCAGTTAAAATGATTGTAAAGTTTTTAATAATACATAGATATACACACTGTGTATTTAATATGTAAACTTCTAGCTTGCAAAATAGTGTACATCTTTATTTACAATATCCATGTATATAGAAGTGCTTCAATTAAAGAGAGACTGTATTCCTTAGTCTGTGTATATTGTATATAAAAAAATAAAAGAATAAAAAATGAATAAAATAGTTCTGCTAGAATGTGGAGTGATAATCTTGTTTTCCTACTGCATTAAAATATCTGTTTATCAAAGATATTCAGGCCCTGAACAAAACACTTGACCAAATGGATGTAAGAGACAATACACAACTCTCCACTCAAAAACAACAGAATATACATTCTTATTGCAATATATCATATACTCTAAAATTGACCACACAGTCAGTCATAAAACAATATTCATCAAATAAAAAAATTAACACCAAGTACACGCTCAGACCACAGAGTAATAAAAATATAAGTCAATACTAACAAGATTACTCAAAATCATAAAATTACATGAAAATTAAGCAAACTACTCCTGAATGACCTTTGTGTAAACAATAAAATTAGGGCAGAAATCAAGATATGATTTGAAACTAATGAGAACAATGATACAACATACTAGAATCTCTAGGACACATCTAATGTAGTGTTAAAAGGGAAGTTTACAGCACTAAATGCCCACATCAAAAAATCAGAATATCTCATATTAACAATCTAACATCACTCATAGAAAAACTAGAGAAATAAAAGTAAACCCAAAGCTAGTAGAAGATAAGAAATGACCAAAATTAGAGCTGAAGGAAATTGAGACACAAAAAAGCATGCAAAAGATCAGCAAATCCGAGTCTTTCTTTGAAAGAATGAGTCAGATAGATAGCCCTTTAACTAGAGTAAATAATAAAGAAAAAAAGAGAAGATCCAAATAAACACCATCAGAAATGACAAAGGTGACATTGCTACTGACCCCACAGAAATACAAAAAAAAAAAAGAAACTCAGAGACTACTGTGAACACCTCTATCCACACTAACTAGAGAACCTAGAAGAAATGTATAAATTTCTAGAAACATACAGCCTCCAAAGATTGAAACAGAAAGCAATTGATTCCCTGAACAAACCAAAAACAAGTTATGGAATTGAATCAGTAATTAAAAGCCTACAAACCAGAAAAAGCCCAGGACTGGACAGATTCACAGTGAATTCTTCCAGATGTATAAAGAAGAGCTAGCATCACTCCTACTGACACTATTCCAAAAACTTGAGGAGGAGGAACTCCTCTCTAACCCATTCTATAAGACCAGCGTTATCCTGTTACCAACACCAGGGAGAGACAGAACATAAAAAAGAAATTTCAGGCCAATATCCTGATAAACATAGATGCAAAAATTCTCAACAACATACTAGCAAACTGAATCCAGCAACACATCCAAAAGCTCACCCATCATGATCAGGTAGGATTTATCCCTTGGATAAAGTTTGGTTCAACATACGCAAAGCAATAACTGTGATTCAACACATAAACAGAACTAAAAACAAAAACCTCATGATCGTCTCAATAGATGGAGAAAAGACTTTCAATAAAATTTAACATCCCTTCATATTAGAAACACTCAACAAACTACACGTTGAAGTAACATACTTTGAAATAGTAAGAGTCATCTATGAAAAACCCACAGCAAACATCATACTAAATAAGCAAAATCTGGGGGCCTTCCCCTTGACAACCACAACAAGACAAGAATGCCCTCTCTTCCTACTCTCATTCAACATAGTACTAGAAGTCCTAGCCAGAGCAATCAGTAAATAGAAAGAAATAAAAGGCATTCAAATCAGTAGACAGAAAGTCAACCTATCGCTTTTTGCGATATGAATGATTGTATACCTAGATGATATGATTGTATACCTAGAAAACCTTATAGTCTGTGCCCCAAAAAACTTTTTGATTTGATCAACAACTTCAGCAAAATTTCAGAATACAAAATCAATGTACAAAAATCAGTAGTATGCCCATACACCAACAACGCTCAAACTGAGAGCCAAATTAAAAATGCAATCCCATTCACAATAGCCACACACCACACACACACACACACACACACACACACACACACACACAATACCTAGGAATATAGATAAACAGGGGAAGTGAAGGTAGTGTTCCTCAAGGAAAACTACAAACCACACCTCCACTAAATCAAAGATGACACAAACAAATCAAAAAACATACCATTCTCATGGATAGGAAAAATAGTGTTAAAATGGCCATACTGCCCAAATAAATGTAAAGATTCAATGCTATTTCTATCAAACTACAAATAGTATTCTTCACAGAATTAGAAAAAAAAAATTAATTCATATGGAACCAAAAAAGAAGCCCGAATAGCCAATGTAATCTTAAGTAAAAAGAAAAACACTGGAGGCATCATGTTACTGGACTTCAAACTATACTACGAGACTACAGAAACCAAAACAGCATGGTACTTGTACAAAAAGAGACACAGACAAAACAGAACACAGAGCCCAGAAATAATACTACACACCTACAATCATCTTGTAGTTATTATTCACATGTAATATTTACTTATCTGAGGTGAACATTGGCTTATACTCACAGAATAACATGAAAATAATCAATTGCTTTAATTATTAGGTATATTAAAATATAAGATAATAAAATAAAGTTTAGTGTGCCATTACATTCACTTCTGGCGTGGTAAGTGATAGCAGAGTTTTGATATATGTAAGTTTTGCTACCAATCTAATACGCATGCTTGAAGTAGTTTCTTTCTCTATGATGGTTATAAAAATAGACTTTGGATTATGAATTAAAATATTTTAAAGCTAACAAATTGCCATAGAATTACCATTTATCATGAAACATTTTGGTAATAAGTGATACTGCTGAAATAAGAACAAAATCTTAGAAAACATAGCATAGAAATAGTAATCATAATGTTTATTTCTTCTCTCCATCCTATTACTTGTTTTCTTTTTTTTTTTTTTAAATCTTCCATTTAGGCATAGCATATTTTTTAGACTAACCCTTGAACAAGGTGAAAGGTTAGAGTGTGTGTGCCCGTGTGTGTGTGTATTCACGGCTGTAATTTAAGACTATTCTGAGTAGAGAAGTCACTGATCTGGAAAATGTAAGTGACCCAGATTGTTGCAGGGAGTCCTGTCTGCTGCCATTAACTCTTACCTCTATAATGAAAACCTATGAGTAAAGAAAGCTTCTCACAGCAGGTTGTGACCACTATCTATGATAGTGCAAAGGATTATAACTAGAGTGATACAATAGAGAAAATGAGGCAGAAAATCTGGATCAGAAAGCCTGAAAACTAAATATCAAATACATGTGTTTATTTAAAGGGTAATTGAAATAAAGATTTAGCCTCACATTTTAGATTTTATTTATTACTGACTATGCAGAATAATTACCTACCTATACAATCTCTAATAAGTCTCATCCAAACCAATTTTAAATATTGTGATAATATATATATGATAGTAAATAGGATAGTTTAACTGGAAATCATATAATGTGAAACAGTATTATTAAGAAAATACTTGAGCATGGTCTATACAAATTTATATGCTAAAACATAGCACTACAAAATCTCTTGATACTTAACTGATACATAAAAGAACTTCTATGACAATTATACTTTTTAATGTCAAGGTAGATTAAATTTCTTACTTATTCTCTGATTTTGTAAATGCTATTTATAAACTTTATATTTGTATGAATTTATTTGAACCCCTTCAATATATAGAATTTTCTTAGTATTTAATTCAATATTAAGAAATAAATAT
Organism: Nomascus leucogenys; assembly: GCF_006542625.1. Classification (NCBI taxonomy): domain Eukaryota; kingdom Metazoa; phylum Chordata; class Mammalia; order Primates; family Hylobatidae; genus Nomascus; species Nomascus leucogenys. The sequence goes on from NC_044387.1 coordinate 24,152,822, forward strand.
AAGTTGACTGTTCTTATAAAGAAGAATAATACTTCTTGCCATAATTATAGAAGTTTTTCTGAGTATCCGAGATTCTGAGAAAGGAAGTCAACCTTTTTGTGAAGGCCACTGAACCAATTTATAGCCAACCAGCCATCCAAAAAATCTGATAGTTCTGGTTGTATTTATGGGCTGAAAAAAGATAGAGCTTCCCTTATTATTATTATTTTCACATTCTTAAGACATGTCAAGAAATTTTGATTCACAATGTGACTAAAACTGTACACTTTGGGGATTATATATCACACATGCTAATTTTCCTGTGTTTTGCTTATTCAGTGGTTAAATATTTTTACTCAAACATTCTAATAAAGCAGGAAACTGGCACTATTAAAACAATCAAAAATGCTTTCTGGTGTAACCATTTTTTTCTAGATAATAGTTCACATTTTTAATAACTTTTATATCAACTTGTCAAGATAAACATAAGAATTCTATTCATATAATCATATTTGAAGTTATGGATCCCCAAAAAGATAAGCTTCTAAAAGATAAGCTTTTAGAAAGCTCTCATTTTACAGATATGAAAAAAAGAGGTTGCAAGCACTTTAATAACTTAAAGATGATCTCACAATTAATGCAAAGTCAAGACTAGAAGCCAAAAATTGATTTTTAATTATTCAACTTTATCCACTATTATTTTCGTATCTACATTTGAAACAACAAAAATGGAATTTTAAAATTGGTTTAAAATGTAACAAAAATATAGCAACTGTGAATATTCTGTCACATTTCCAGCATTAAGTGATGTTTTTTAACCATTGTCTTCCCAAATGAAATTATTTGATGCATTACTTATTAGGTTCAAATTGACTTCCTCCAGTTCCTCTAACGTGTAAGCATTTAGAATCAGTAAACACAAATCACCATTAATTGGCACATGTGTTTTGCATATAGATTTTTTATTGTGGCCGTATATATACGTGTACACACACACACTACTATATATATTGTGGATATATATATATTTCCAAATGTTTCCAGAAACCAGGCACCTCTTAAACAATAACTTTCCAGTATCCTTTCTTTTGACCCTAGAAATCTTTAATTTACTTTTTGTCTTTATGGATTTGCCTCTTCTAGATATTTTGTGCCCTATTTGTCCTTTTGGTGTGGCTGATTTTACTACAAATATTGTCTTAGAAGTCCATCTATATTATACTATGCATGAAAACTTTAACTTTTTTTGGCTAAATAATTGTCCAGTGTGTATGAATACTACATTTTATTTAGTCATTAATCTGTTGATGGACAAGTGTGCCTTTTCACCTTTTGTATATTTTGAATAATTTCACAATAAACATTTATGTATAAGAGTCTGCTTAAACCCCCTTTTTTTTAATTTTAGGAGGTATATAACTAGAATTGAAATTTCTAGATCATATGATAATTCCATGCTTAATTTTTTGAGTAATTTCCAAACTGTTTTCTATACTGGCTACACCATTTTACATTCCTACCAGCAATGAACAAGGGTTCTGGTCTCTTCATATTTTTGCCTACAATTATTAATTTCCATTATTATTATTATTGCCAACATCCTAGTACATGTGATGTAATATCTCATTGTGACTTTAGTTTGCATTACTCTGATGGCTAATTATGTTAAATATCTTTTTTATATGCAAATTACCTATTTTAATACAGTTTTAAAGAAATTCATTTGCCTTTTTTTTAAAATGGGTTATATTTTTGTTAAGTTGTGGAAGTTATAGATATTCTGAATATTAAAGCTTCATCAGATATAAACTATGAAAATATTTTTCCATAATATTGGTTACGTTTCAAATATAGTTTTAATGTGTTTTAAATAAAGTAATTCATATAAAAATTTTTTTAAAAAAATAACATAAAGAACTGCCAAAGTAACAGTAAAATTTATTAAATTTACAAGGTACTATGAGTGTTAGAATTACTGATGAGGGTACAAGTTGTTTTTGATAATTGTTCCTCAGTTTCCTTTTGTTAGAAAAAGGTAGATTGGTATTCCACCGTTCCAATAAACAGTATGAGTCATGATCATCATTTTAAATTCATGACAACACTGCTTAAAGAAAGGGATGCTCAATAAGTACACATTCTACATTTGCCAGAAAATTCTGGCAAAAGCATTAAGCAAACTAGGAATAAAAACTACCTTAATTAATATAATGACTGATATGTTAGAAATCATCATAAGAAACACTGTGGTAAACCAACAACATCACGGTAAACAAACAATATATTATTGTGAACAAAACATTCTCTTAAAAGGAATTTGGAAGGAATATATTGTATTCCAGTGAACAGTTTGAAAACCAGGTAATGGCAGTCTTTAGTGTAAAATGAAGGTCTGTCTCAGAGAAAAAATACAGGGTTCAGGTTTTATAGCAAAAGTTCCACCCCAGGTTCCCAATAAGATTTGTTTATCCAAATGAAGGATTCAAACTGACACTGCTAAGTTCTGATTGGTTGATAGAGCTGAGTTCTGATTGGTTGGAGCAAGTGAGCACTGATTGGTTGGCTCCCAATCCCAAAACCAGAAATTCTTATCAGATTTTTTTTTTTTTCTCAAAGCACAACAGGAACTGGTTTGGATTCATTATAGAAAGGAAGGTCTTGGCTGGCTGCGGTGGCTCACGCCTGTAATCCCAGCACTTTGGGAGGCCGGGGCAGGCGGATCATGAGGTCAGGAGATCGAGACCATCCTGGCTAACATGGTGAAACCCCGTCTCTACTAAAAAATACAAAAAATTAGCCGGGCGTAGTGGTGGGCGCCTGTAGTCCCAGCTACTGGGGAGGCTGAGGCAGGAGAATGGCGTGAACCTGGGAGGCGGAGCTTGCAGTGAGATGAGATCGCACCACTGCACTCCAGCCTGGGCGACAGAGCGAGACTCTGTCTCAAAAAAAAAGAAAGGAAGGTCTCATCATACAGTGAAAACATCTTTGAGAACATGTGACTACTCTCCCTGAAACATGACCACCTGGTTCTGTTTTAAGAACCTCCGTTAGCCACAAGTACTCCATTTTGTTTGTTGGCTGGAGTGTGCTTTAGCATTGTTAATATTAAAAAAAATTTAAAATATCACTTTAAAATTTCCTTATATCAAATAAATTACTATCATAATCTATACTTTCTATATGGCACTATATTTTTATATTTAAGTCATGTTTTGATAGTGCCATATAGAAAGGATAGATGTTCCAAATATGTTATTTATAGTAAAAAGGTAAAGCTATTGGGTAGTAATGGCTTTCAAGAGGTACAACATGAAATCAACAGTGAATGCCATGATTGACAGAACATGTTATGAGCAGGGACCAAAGCTAGCTAAAGTAATTAATGTTTGACATCATTTATTGGGAACCATCAATGAATAATAGAACCTGGCTCTTGTCTGTATTTTCAGGTATGCTGACAGATCACAAGGTTGTAGTCATAAAAAGGGACAATAAATTATGTCTTAAGTAAAATAAATTTCCAGGTAAATAGCATTATGCATAAAGACTTCATATGAATGAAAATTTTGCACAGAAAAGTACCTACCTTCAAATGTTCATGTAGCCATTTCACCATTAAAGCCTTTACGTTGACACAAACAAAATAGCACCACCATGACATATATGCAGGTATTTCCTAAGTCTAAAGTAGGCAGTTTTTCTCTGTTTGTGTTATTTATGCAGAAGATCTGAAGGTCAGAAATTGTTCTTATTTTTGTTTCAGAGCTCATTAATTTAATTTGTTCAAAAATACAGCATAATTTAATATTTGTATAATAACAAGTATTCTATTTAGAACATTCTAAAAATTTAAATATTTTAACACCTTTAATGCTCTTTTGTAATTTTATGAAGTAAATATATTCTATGCAAAAGTGCACTCTGTTCCAAGAGTAGATTTGCTAATCTAGAAAAATAAAAATATATGTTTTAGTATAAACACGTTGTCACGACAGCGTGGTTTCACAGGAACTTTGGGAAGGAGAGTAATTTTGAAAAAAAAAAAAATCTGTGAATTGACTCAACCATACAGTGAGAATATTAATAACATCTCTGTTCTTCAGGTGACTAAGTCACTTGGGGAGGTTAACTAACTTGTTTAGGAATACAGAAATAGTATAAAGTAAAAAATAATTGAAATTAAAAACAAACCTAATTCTATCCATAACCAGTACTTTTATAATTTTATTATTTTGCAACAATTGAGGAGGACATAACAGAGGTTTTGAGAGATAATGATAGCTCATTGAAGATTTTCTACACCAGGAAAAAAGGCATAAAATAGATTTGTTTATACATATATTATTATACCTATTGTTTACATGTTTTAAACAACAAAGTTGCTGAGCTTATTATTTTAAGTATAATATTACTAGGTATTTTTTATATTTCACAAAGTGAAATTGAATAACATATTGAGAAAGGGCAAATGTATTATGAGTATATAAGTGTATTTATAAATGTTTAGTTTCACTTATACCAATGAGGAGCATGATTATTAGTCAACCACTTTCCTATTTAAGTTTTGATATGTATATATTATTTGTTCTTCTTTGATACATGCAAGTGTTTTATTTTTTCATGCACAAGTGGCTGATGCACACATAGTATGATTAAAAATCTTTTATATGTATGACTGCCAAACAGTTTGCTTATAGATATTTTTTTCTGTAAAAGTACGTTCTGAAAATCAAGTACACAGAATTGCAAGACAAACTCTGCCTTAAAGTGCTTACATAACCCTGAGAGCCAAGTATGGAGAAACAAAAGGATAAAAAACAAAAAGAACAACAAAAAAATGCATTCATATAAATTACATTAAAAACTGTTTTTTAACTTGTGAATCTTTATTGTTTCAGCTTGACGCAGAACATGAAGTGAAAATAAGGTTGCTAACACTGTTTGAGAAAGGCACATTCAAGGCAGTGAGAATTAAAATAAAAATGAGGAAGGATTCTAACAAGTCATATTTTGTGACTTGCCTCAGTGGCTACTACTTAATAAAGCCATTTGGATCTCAGGAATTGGGGGTTGCATCTATTAAGCCTCTAACTGGACACTCTGGAAACCTCCTAATTCTGATGATGTGTTATTTCATCAAGCTCAAAAGTGGAGCTGTCACCCAGTGAAAATGAAGCACTGACAAAACAAAAAACAAGTAATCAAAGGAGACTGTAGAAGAGAATATAGTTTGCTTTTCTAATAGCAGTTGGATCCAACTGTGTTCTTCCACTGTATCTTGTTTCAATTTAAAAAAATACTGAGACTCCAGTATCACTGTGAAAACAGTTTCTCTCACTCATTTTTGAAGAGAAAAAAACAAGTAGAATTAGCATTCTTTTTATAATAGTAATTAGCTATAATCACCTGGAGGACTATACAGGAGTCTTCCAGAAGATTATAGCTGATTATTGTTATAAAAATAATAAAATAATTATTTTTTAGTACACCAATTTATAGTTGCCACTGCTGGAGCTGACCCTGAGCCATTTACAGACAATCCTTATCTCCTGCCTTTAAAACTTATTCTAGATTCTTCTCATTCTTGATGGCAAAGCACTCTATTGTTCTGATGTGGCTTGGTTATGTGTGTTGTAGTTCCCCTTTGACATTACTGAGTATGGAGTTTTGCCCAGTAAATCCTCTGGCTTCCGTATTCATCACTGCTCCTAACGTGTTATAGCACCCCAAAATCTTTGTGGTAATCAGGCTAAGCCATTCTAACCAATAACTCTCTGTGACTTCTTCGTCAAAGAAAATGTATCACTAAAAGCCCGTTAGTAGTCACAAAACAAGTTTAAATAAAGCCTTATTGTGTCCATTGAAGAAAATGTTCCCCCAAACATGCCAGAGTCCAAATTAGAAGAAGCAGTAAACACAAATGCAAGTGACTAAAGGAAGGGCCATTGCTAACTTTACCCTGAGATTCACATGTTTTGGACATAGAGACAATGTCTTGTGAATCAGTTATTCGTTCATTCAAGAGATGCTCTGAATCCTGGAGGGCATGCACTAGCTTCACCCTGAGATGTAATTACTTTTTTTTTTTTTTTGAGACGGAGTCTCGCTCTGTCACCCAGGCTGGAGTGCAGTGGTGCAATCTCGGCTCACTGCAAGCTCCGCCTCCCTGGTTCGTGCCATTCTCCTGCCTCAGCCTCCCGCGTAGCTGGGACTACAGGCGCCAGCCACCACGCCCGCTAATTTTTTGTATTTTTAGTAGAGACGGGGTTTCACCGTTAGCCAGGATAGTCTCGATCTCCTGACCTCGTGATCCGCCCACCTCAGCCTCCCAAAGTGCTGGGATTACAGGCGTGAGCCACCGCACCCGGCCGAGATGAAGTTACTTTAAATAAGGCCTTAAATAACAAGTTAGTAAATTGCTTCTAGTTGATGGGGTACATGGTAAAATCAATGTGTCCTATGACCTGAACATCTTGGTGCCTCTTCTTTACTGTAAGATCAACCCACTGCTTCAAGCCAATGCTCTATGAAATGATGTCATAAAATAATGCATCCTGTAAGCCCACAGATCATTGTACTGGTAGAGACATTATGATCAGTAAAGGCAAGCTTATTCAGAGTGTATACCTGGTATACATTCAGAGTATATACCTGGTGTGATAACAAAGTACTACTGCCCAATCAAAAGTTAAAGGGGTTCCGATATCATTTATCCACTGCCAAGTTACTGGCTAGTCTTCCCACGGAAGTGTGTCAACCCTAGTCTATGCTGCTGACAAGTTAGTAGTCAGTGATGGAAGAGAGAGAAAGCCGTACTGAGGAAAAGCCTGTGTTGTTGAGCTCAAACGTTGCCCACTTTTGTTTGTGGGCTGGTCGTATAAGCCCTGTATCAGAGGAGAAGATTTTCTGGCATCCAACATAAGCTTTGCCCCTTAGAGTACTAAACAGACAGACAAGACAAAAATATCTAAATGCTCTGAACTCATTTCCAGAAATCCAGCCACTTATATTTTTGTCAGACTTCCTTATCAATTTTCTATGAATTGCTTTATGCAGGCTTGTGACCCACTTTCCGAGTCACTTATTATTTTTTTCAAGTCACTGTAGATTATTACCAGTACACTTTTTTTATATACAAAGTAGATTATGAATTATACTGATCATAGGTCTGACTACTGGGAAAACTTCCTTTCACCACTCTTCTCTAGGACCATTCCTGAGGGAGACTGTTACTTGGCAACAGACCACTTTCAGATTGAGCCAAAATACTCTGCCTACCAATCTGTAAACTAGGACTAAGTTGTCTCCTTCAATCTCAGTTGGTGGAAGTAACTTTCCAAAAGACATAAATGAGATTTGAGGGGGAGTTAGTATTGCTAAGAATATAGAATGCATACTTAAATATCTTGGCCACTTGATGAAAATTTAAGTAATTTTAATACTACTAAATGTGGGAGTAACTATCATCCAATTTACCAGTAGCTATTTGGTCTGTATCACTTGCAGATAGATAAGAAATGTATCTATGAAAACCCAGCTGGAGGTTCTATTTTTTAAAATTGTTTCACCACCAATTATCTGACTCTAAGTCCTCCAAAAATAAGAGTAATAATATAACTAATATTCTAATACTTTGGGATTATAATTTTAAGACAATGAGATTGAAGGAAAAGTTGAACTGAGGCAATAAAATATCTGACGTGATGCACTACATCCTAAGCAAGAAGAAGACACAATGACTTATTCAACAGCACTTTGCGCACAGCATATGGTATGTCTCAAAAAAGATACAAGAATGGAAACTCAGAGTACTTTACAGAAGAAAAAAAAGATAGTTTATGTCTGTTACCTTGTCCCATTTTTCATTGATCAAGTTTTGTCTTGCAACTTTAGTTTTAATCATTTAACTTCTTGGTAGCCATTCAGAATTCTAGAACCTATAATCCTCAATGTAGTGTTTCATCCAAATTTAAGGAGAGTAAAAAATGAAGGGAGAGAATACTGAGCAGGTGGAAAGGTGATTAAAAGAAAAACAAGGATAGGCGGGGCCAAGATGGCTGACTAGAAGCAGCACCATGTGGAGGCTCCCATAGTAAAAAATCATAATAAGCATGTGAATCCTTCACCGGCAACCAAGATATCCAGGTTGTCACATCAAAATTGACTAGAAAGCTGGTGTGACCCACGGAGAGAAGAAAGAACAGTGTGGTGTGGTGGCCCACCTGAGAGCCACTAGGGGCAGGGCCCTGCCCCCAGCCAAGGGAGTTGGTGAGTGAGCATGCTACGCAGCCAGAGAAACTGTGCTTTTTCCACTTAACTGTGCAACCCATGGATTGGAAGATCCCACTAGTGAACCCATGCCACCAGGGTCTAGCGTCCCAACCCTGGAACAGTCAGAATCTTACAGCCTCAGCTGGAATCTGCTTAAGCCTACCAAATCCCTGGGGGAGGGGCAACCAGCACTGGCTGTGGCTGCTTGCTGTCTAAGCCATTTGAGCTCCTTAGAGGAGGGGCAGGAGCCAGCACAGGGACTCACAGCTGCCTAACACGCTAAAGTCCCTGGGTCCGGGAAAGGCAGCACCCATTTCTATAGCTTCAGGCTGCACTTTTTCCCTCCTGGAGCCAGGGAGGCTAGACAGCTTGGTCCCAAGACTTGTCCCCACAGTCCAACACAGCACCTGTGGCAGTCTGTGGCCAGAGTGCCTCTTCAGGTGTAACCCTGACCCATCTTTCCTCAGTGGATGGAGCTTCCCTGCAGGAATTCCAAAAGGCTCAGGGACGGAAATCAGATCTCCCTGGGCCTGAGCCCCTAGCTGGAGGGATGGATGCAGTCTCTGCAGACCAGCAGACTTAGCCTCTATTCCTGGTAGTTTTGAGGAATCTGGGCAGCCCGGGTGAGTGGGTTTTCCCCCAATGAAGCACACCCCCTCCACTGAGGGAGAAAGTGCTTCATTAAATGGGTCCTGTTCCCCGTGCCACCCAACTGGGTGAGACCCTCCAACAGGGGTTGTGAGACAACCTATATAGGAGCAATCCTACTGGCATCAGGTTGGTGCCCCTCAAGGTCAGAGGTCCCAGAAGAAGCAGCAGGCACCCATCTTTGCTGTTATCCAGCCTTCCTGAATGACATCCCCAGGCATGGGAGCAAATCAGATGAATAGGGCCTGAAGTGAATCCCCAACAAACTGCAGCAGCCCTACAGAAGAGGGACCTGACTACTGACAGAAAACAAACAAGCAGAAAGTTACAACAATGACATCAACAACAAAAAGGCCACCACAAAAACCCCATCCAAGAGTCAGCAGCCTCAAACACTGAAACTAGACAATCTCAAAAAGATGAAAAAGAATCAATGAGAAAATGCTGAAAACCCAAAAGACCAGAGTGCCTCCTCTCCTCTAAATGATCACATCTTCTCTCCATGAAGAGTGCAAAACTGGACAGAAGATCAGATGAACAAATTTGCAGAAGTAGGCTTCAGAAGATGGGTAATAAAAAACAATGAGCTAAAGGACCATGTTCTAACCCAATGCAAAGAAGCTGAGAACCTTAATAAAAGGTTACGGGAATTGCTAACAGAAATAACCAGTTTAGAGAGGAACATAATGACCTGATGGAGCTGAAATACATAGCACAAGAACTTCGTGGAGCAAAGGATATCAGAGCTTGGAAACTACCTTACTGACATAGGACATACAGACAAAAATAGAGAAAAAAAGGATGAAAAGGAATGAACAAAGCCACCAAGAAATATGAGACTTCATAAAAATACCAAACCTGGCCGAGCATGGTGGCTCACACTTGTAATCCCAGCACTTTGGGAGGCCGAGGCGGGTGGATCACGAGGTCAGGAGATCGAGACCACGGTGAAACCCCATCTCTACTAAAAATACAAAAAATTAGCCAGGCGTGGTGGTGGGCGCCTGTAGTCCCAGCTACTCGGAGAGGCTGAGGCAGGAGAATGGCGTCAACCCGGGAGGCGGAGCTTGCAGTAAGCTGAGATCGCACCACTGCACTCCAGCCTGGGCGACAGAGCGAGACTCCATCTCAAAAAAAAAAAAAAAAAATACCAAACCTACCATTGATTGGAGTACCAGGAGACAGGGAGGATGGAAATAAGCTGGAAAACACACATCAGAATATTATCCGCGAAAACTTCCCCAACGTAGCAAGACAGGACAACATGCAAATTCAGGAAATACAGAGAACACCATTAAGATACTCCACAAGAAGATAAAAGGCAAGACAAATAATCATCAGATTCTCCAAGGTTGAAATGAAACAAACAAACAAACAAACAAACAAAAAAACAGTTAAGGGCATGCAGAAAGAAAGGCCAGGTCACCTGCAAAGGGAAGCCCATCAGACTAACAGTAGACCTCTCAGCAGAAACTCTACAAGCCAGAAGAGATTGGGGGCCAATATTCAACATTCTTAAAGAAAAGAATTTTCAACCCAGAATTTCATATCCAGCTAAATTAAGCTTTGTAAGTGACATAGGCATGGGCAAAGATTTCATGACTAAAACACCAAAAGCAATTGCAACAAAAGCCAAAATTGACAAATGGGATCTAATTAAACTAAAGAGCTTCTGCACAGCAGAAGAAACTATCATCAGTGTGAAGAGCAAACCTACAAAATGGGAGAAAATTTTTGCTATCTACCCACCTGACAAAAGGTCTAATATTAAGAATTTACAAGGAACTAGCACATACAAGAAAAAAACCAACAACCCCTTCAAAAAGTGGGAAAATAATATGAACAGACACTTCTCAAAAGAAGACATTTATTCAGCCAACAAACATATGAAAAAAAGTTCAACATTACTGATCATCAGAGAAATGCAAATCAAAACCACAATGAGATACCATCTCATGCCAGTCAGAATGGTGACTATTAATAAGTCAGGAAACAACAGATGCTGGTAAGGCTGTGGAGAAATAGGAATGCTTTTACACTGTTGGTGGGAATGTAAATTAGTTCAACTATTGTGGAAGACAGTATGGTGATTCCTCAAGGATCTAGAATCAGAAATACCATTTGACCCAGCAATCCCATTACTGAGTATATACCCAAAGAAATTTTTTACTATAAGGATGCATGCATACGTTTATCGCAGCACTATTTACAATAGCAAAGACATGGAACCACCTAAATGTCCATCAATGATAGAGTGGATAAAAAAAAATGTGGTACATATATACCATGGAATACTATGCAGCCACAAAAAGGAATAAGTTCATGTCCTTTGCAGGAACATGGATGAAGTTGGAAGCCATTATACTCAGCAAACTAACAAAGGAACAGAAAACCAAACATTACATGTTCTCACTCATGAGTGGGAGTTGAACTTTCAGAACACATGGACACAGAGAGGGGAACAACACAAACTGGGGCCTGTTGGGTGTGCGGAGTGACGGGAGGAAACTTAGAAGACAGGTCAATAAGTGCAGCAAACCACCATAGCACATGTATACCTATGTAACAAACCTGCATGTTCTGCACATTTATCCCATTGTATTTTGTTTGTGTGTTTGTTTTAGAAGAAATAAGAAAAAAAAAAGGAAAACAAGGAGTAGTTGAAGTATTTCAATAAACAGAGGTTTGGGTACAAATACTAATATGCGATGAAATATGAAGCACAGTGCTATGAAGCAGGAGAGGTGGCTTGTCACTCTAACTTTTATTAGATATAATAATCCTGGGCTGCTTAATCTGTCAGGATTTTAATTACAATTTCTGAAAAAAAAAAGATCCAATAAAGAGCTGTTCAGTTGCTTTTTAAATAGTAAGCATCTTATTAAGTAAAGGTTATTATTTTCTGAGTTTACAAATAAGGGCATTGTGACTCAGATAAGTAGTAAGATCAAACCTAAATATATGTGGTAAGGGCAGTACTTAAACCTATGCTCATCTGATTCTAAATTCAATATACTGAAACACTACTGACATTAGGTAATGCTATATACATGATTGAATACTGGTGTTACCAAATAATGTTCTATATCTTACACAGAAAATCAAATTATGGCCAACTCTGTTAAAAATAAATAATCTTTTAAATAAGTCGTCTTGTAACACCTAAGGTTCTTGCCTAGCCACGCCAAAGAATTGGTGGGGTGGCTGACTGTGGCGAGTGATAGAGACAGGGACTGAGAGAGACAAAAAGCTGTAGGCTTTATTAAGCAGAGTGAAAGTACAAAGCTTCCGCAATATAGAAGGGGTCCCAAACGGGTAGCCAGAGTTAGATTATAGGATTGCCTTTTAAGATCTTTAAGGCGGGAAATATGTGCAGTGGGAAGATTTTACCAGAGCGAGAAACAAAGGCAATTAACTATTTGTAACGTGTCTTAGATCTTGAGGAAAAGCAGAATTACGATTTAGGTTTTATTTACTTCATGACATTGCAGTGGCATGGCAAAAGAGACAGGATCTTACAGGACTTCACAAAGTATGTTCACAAGGAATTGGAATTGGAAAGATAGATAAGGTCTGCTGGTCACAGAAACACTGGCAGTTAACATTCTTTTTATTTTAGCTTTGGGGGAGGGGGAAGAGGGAGAGGAAAAGAGGACACAGGGAAACTTACAGCAAAATTTTTGTTGTTTATAGCTTTCTTGGGGAAGAAAACACATGCACAGATCCTGGTGTTAGGAATATTTAAACATATATCTTCAATATTATTCATCCAGGACAGAAGGAAGTCCTGATGCTGGAAATGAGTGAGTTTTACAGCTTTCTGAGCCCCTACTTGACCCAGGAAGCACAGCTGGCACTTCCTCCTAATCTCATTAAAACATACACACACACTTCCAGTTTTAGCTCCTGTGTGCAAACATCTTGGAAGTTATCATTCCTGTCATATAAGATAAAAAGTGGGCCAGGCACAGTGGCTCATTCCTGTAATTTCCGCCCTTTGGGAGGCCGAGGCAGGTGGATCAGTTGAGGTTAAGAGTTCAAGACCAGTCTTGCAAACATGGTGGAACCTCGACTCTACTAAAAATACAAGAATTAGTTGGGTGTGGTGGCACACACTTGTAATCCTAGCTACCCAGGAGGCTGAGGTGAAAGAATTGCTTGAACCCAGGAGACAGAGGTTGCAGTGAGCTGAGATGGCACCACTGCCCTCCATCCTGGGCCACAGTGTAAGACTCCATCTCAAAAATAAATAAATAAATAAATAAATAAAAGTGAATAAACTGATAATCTATGTCCTTTTTTAGAATTATCAGAGAAATACCATTACAGCCCAAACTGCCTCCCTGAAATTTGGAGAGGAAAACAAATACAGTCAAACCTGAGGTAGTTCACCCAACTCCTCTTTAGCCGTATATTAGTAAGAGCATTTAAAAGGTAATTTTAATCAATTGCCAGAGGCTGAGTGTGAATTAGCTTGCCAGTGAAAAAACACTTAGGGACTTAAGGGAACACCCCACTTCTATGGGTTTTGCCTCCAAAACCACATTGGCATCTTAAAGAGGAAGATAAAGAAACATTCCCCCTTGCTTCAGGCATAGAAAGAAAAAAAGTAGCCATTTGGCAATAACAATATCAATTAGATAGAACAATTAGACTATTCAGCACCATCTAGTCTTCCTGCCTTACAAAAAGGAAGAAAAGGAAGGGCTAAAAATCACTTATGAAGGTCACATCGTAGATACTCAGGTCTTTTCAGGCCTAAAAGCATTAAAATTATAAGAGTTTAGATTATTTTCATCCACATCAACTGATAAAAAGGCAGAGACTGAAAGAATATTTCTGATTCAAAAACAAAAATAAAAACAAACAACAAAACAATACCTAGATGTATTTTGTCTACCAGGTACCCACTTTAAACATAAAATCATTGATAGTTTAAAAGTAAATAAATCAGAATGATATACTATGCAAACATTAATCCAAAAATAGCAAAAGAGCTACATTAATTTTAGTCAAAGAGCTCTTATGAACAAGGTAATTACCAGGTGTAAAGAGAGACATTACTTAATGATAAAGGAATGAGTTCTCCAAAAAGAGTAGCAATCCTAATGTGTACATATCTAAGAACAGAGTGTCAAAATACGTGAGACAAAAACTAATAGAACTGCTGGAAGGAATAGACAAATACATTATTATAGTTGAATTTTTTTTTATTTTCCTGGTATGTTCCCTTGATAGTTCTTAGAGCAAAAGTTCATGATAGGAGTCTCCACATGTTTTTCTGTCTGAGTGGGAGCTTCAAGTTTGTTCTGCCTCCTATCTGCTGCCATTTTTCTTTTCAACTACTCTATCCTTTTCTTTAAATAAAATTTTCTCAATTTAGTGCTATTGATATTATGGGCTAAATATTTTGTTTGTTTTTCACATTTCAAACATAATTAACATGATTACATTACCCTGATACCAAAGCCAGTCAAGGACACCACAACAAAAGAAAATTGCAGACCAGTATCACTGATAAATACAGATGCAAAAACCCTCAACAAAACCACTGGCAAAGTAATGTATACAGCACATTAAGTGCCATACTACCTGACTTTAAAAGATAAAATTTGTATATTAATGCAAAGTAGTACATAAGCTATAGTTTGTTGTAGTGAATGATAAATCTTTGTAGTAAAAATAATTTAGAAAATAAACCCACATCTTTCAGAATTTTACTTGTTTTATAGAAAAAATAATAATATAAAATATTTAATTTGCTTTATACACATAATATGTACAAAATACAGATGTATATGTATACATATATATTGAATGGCTTGAACTCCTGGGTGATGAAGCAATTCTATTGTCTCAGCCTCTTGAGTATTTGGGACTATAGGCTCACAGTCCCACCACTAGCTAATCTTTTCAATTGTTTTGGTTTTTGTTTTTGTAGAGATGGGGTCTTGCTTTGTTGCTCAGGCTGGTCTCCAACTCCTGGCTTCAAGCAATCCACCAATATAGGCCTTCCAAAGTACTGGGATTACAGACATCAGCTACTGCACCCAGCCATAAAACCTTTAGAATCAGTTTGTCAGTATGCAAAAAATAACATGCTAGGATTTTGGATAGAATTGTGTTCAATCTATAATCAAGTTGGAAAAAAACTGACATTTTGATACTCACTTTGGTATCCATGAACATGTAATATATATTTATTTATTGAGATGTTTTCTTTCTTTTATCAGAATTTTGCATTTTTCTTCATACAGCTATTATACATTATTTTGTGAATTATTACCTAAGAATTTACATGTTCGCGCTAATGTAAATAATACTAGTTTGTAATTGTAGCTATTTTTCTGTTATTGGTTTCTAGTTTAATTCTATTGTGCTCTGCAAGCACACTTTATATGATTTCTTTCTTTTTTTTAAATTCTGAAAGTTTTGTTTATGTATCAGAATATGATCTATTAACATCTTGGTGAATTATACATGTGTTCTTGAGAAGAATATGTACTTTTAAATTATTGGATCTTATGTTCTATAAATGTTGATTAGTTCTAGTGGATTGGTGTTGTTGTTTAGTTCTACTATAGCTTTACTGATTTTCTTTATGCTTGATATGACAGCATTGATTGGAGAGTGTTAAAATCTTCAACTATAATAATGTATTTGTCTATTCCTTCAAATAAGTGAACGGTAATGTGGAACTGTGAGTCAATTTAACCTCCTTCTTTTG